>NW_027271496.1:467500-1134287 GCF_040938485.1 Diadema antillarum
CCGGAAATGCATGAAAGTACTGTTGCATCTCGGTCCATAAGTCATGCTCATGTTCAGGGGCTTCTGACCGTTTCTCGCAGATGGAACATGAACTGGGAGCTCCATGGATGAGAGATTCCCATCCAGTGGTATAGAGTCCATTACCTTTCCCCTCTCAGGATACGACGAAAAGCAAGTATAGCGGGACAGCTGCTCAGCGTAGCAGAGGATACTGCATGAAGGGTCAAGATTGAAGGAGGCAATTTCATTGTTAGTCTTCGTACCGGCTCGCCGTGCCGCCTTGAAATATGAACATGTCAGAAAGATTTGGAGAGAACAATGTCAACGTGTGCTACCACACTTCAACGTAATGAGGTTGCGGAATCTGGTCATGTGGGGCTGTGTACATCTACACACTGCTCGTTCTTCCCGACACTCTCCAATATGTTTAAGCCGGCTTTATACTCTCTCGTTTTTCTCTTCGTTCTACCTTCTCCTTTCCCCTCTTATATTTCGCTGGGTCTCGTTTCGCGATCGACAAAATCGTTAAACTAATATTCGTAGGACATGGAGCGTGTAATACCAAGCGAGCTGGCTGTGTTCATAGAGAGGGGGAAAAAGCGTGAAAATGTGTGATATTAAAACACCTTGGCTTACACTTTCACCATTTTCCCTTCGCTCATATATCGCGTTGGGTTCAATATAGCAGTTTGATCGACAACATCTAATTTTGCCTGACTTGCCTGCACTTTTTCCACGGGTTACGATGGAGATATTACTTTCAGGAGCTAACCTGTCAATGTGCGCAGCTGAAGAGGGGATCGTCCTCTAACATTCTCTGTCCTTTCATTGTAGTGAACAAGGAAACCAACAATCCACGTGTAGCCAAAGATTCGAACTTCAGGGACCATCCGTAATGTTTAACCCGTTGAGGACGAGTCCCGAGTATACTCGGGCAGGTGTCTATGGGAAACGTTTATTGTAGCAAAATCAGTCCGTCCTTAATTAATGTGTCTCGCTTTAAAAGAAAAAAAACCGAACGAATGATATGTTGTTTTTGTTTTTTGTTTTTGTTTGATCACCGAACTGTGATAACTATAGAGAATCATGATATGATTTTGATAAAGATGATGATGATCGCAATCATCATCATCATCATCATCATCATCATCATCATCATCATCATCATCATCATCATCATCATCATCATCATAACAGTAACTGTATTAAAATAATGATAGCGGTAAAAACAAAAACAAAATACCATGAAGTAATTGAACTCATTAGATTACGCTGCTTTGTTTGTCGTCTTGAAGAGGGTAGATCCATGAAAAGCAAACGGCACAACATTTAAACGAGACCTTCAAATCTACTTTAACAACGTCGGATATTGCGAAGCGTGACATGTGTATGATTACAATGGATACAATATAAAATACTTCTACAGGGCTGTGATGAGGAGGGGGGGGGGGGGTACATCTCCCCAGAACAAACACTCGCTTGCAGCCAAACGTTGATGGCGCCCCACTGTTGTTAAGCCCGAGATGTCGGGGTAGTTGAATACAAAAATCTAGCTTACTTGATATGACCTGACGCATCTTTACTTGTCATCATTATACTGCACTGTTTCAAAACCTGATATGCATCATGTACTAATCATATTATCCTTTAGAACAGCTATCGCCCTGTTACTATTTGCGTAAATATAACTGCTTCACAGCTACTCGTTGAATTATACGACTCAAGTAAACATGACAGTGAATTGTAATAAACACCTAGCAAACAAAGAAACAACCCAAACAATGGTGCAACGACGACATGTAAATAAGAGGAGAAGGGGGAGATTATCTCCTCAATATTATAGAATAGCTTTTCACATGAAAATATTCCATTTTTTAATCTATGTACTCACCAATTGAGATAAAAAAGTGAAGATTTGTGTGGAGGTCAATAGGAAACTTGCAAATTGACGACACCATTTCCTTAGTTATTGTGTGAATGTGACGAACATTATTTTTTCTTTTAATGAAGACATGTGAAACTTCAAGTTCTTTATGGAGTGTCTAATTTTAAGAAAGTGAATGTTATTACCATTCTGTTTGTTTGATTTTGCTTTCTAAGGACAGTTGATTTTTTTTAAGTTTGTGTGTGTGTGGGTGTGTGCGTGTGTGTGGGGGGGGGGGGGTGGCCAAGTGCTCATGATTGGTGGGGTCAATGTTTAATGTTCCTTCCCCCTATGAAACAATAACAACAGCAAGATAATGATGATCATTACATTATTGATAATGACGCAACAAATGCTACAGGATATCAAGAAGACAACAACACTGTATGTCAGCGAGAAAAATAATAATCTGGTTACGCCCTTCCTGGGTAGATACAACAACATTATACCATTTTTTTTCCCTCTTTTTGTATGTCTGGATTTCATTGATCAGAATTAGAGCATTGTCTTTTTCACAATTCGCATGGCATTTTTCGACATTACAGAAGCAATCGTTCTTGACAACAGTCGATGACAGTGGAAATAAAAAGACGTTCGATCTATTTTGGGGGAACATACAATACAGCAGTTTATATGAAATTGTTATCATATGTTTTGGCCGGAAATGAAATAAAAATGAAATGAAATGAAATGAACATCGATACATTTCGGAATCTGACACAGCAAAAACGAGGGAAGGAAAAGCAGAAAAAAGTATTGATGAAAAAACAAAATAACCGGAAACAAGCAACAAACAAAAGTAACGCTACAATCAAACAAAAAAACAAAAAACAGAAAAAGGTAGAAAAGATTACTTTTTCATCTGAAATTAATTGACTTCGCGATACGATATTCTCAACAGTGACATGACTCTATTCATCAAGAGAAATATTGTGTATCGTCATTAATGTGCATCTATTCGCAGCTTTTTAATAAAACGAGTATTACCTAAGCATTAACATCTACAGTTGATTAAAGATTCCCAGAGTTGGAAAGCAAGAACAGACGAACGTCATATTCATTCTTTTAAAAGTAAGGTTATCATGAAAATAGAGAAAAAACATCTTTTCAATGATACTACTCTTGTACATAACAAGAAACATTTCTAAAGATATTCTTATGATTATACATTTTGATTTTCGTTGTTCTTTAGAAGCTTTAACCTCAAATATTTCAAATTGATAGAAATGTATAAACATCTTTTTTTTTTTGCTTTTAAACTCTTCAATGCATTTGCTAGATATCAAAGACCATTCATTTCGGAGTATAGTGTGAAAGACGAATGATTTCTCTTCTCTTTTCAGGCCAATCTGATCATCATACAAGGAAGCTTGCCCGTCCTTGATATATATGCATTCCATGCTTTTGTTCCTTTCTCCCCAATATTAATAATGAATGAATCTAGGCTGAGAAGGTATATGGCCAACGAGATTGCTTTTCCGACAGCTCCCTAGGAAAGACAATGCTACGCGAGTCGGTGAATAATAGATGAGTTATTTCAGCTGATCTCATTAGCTTCCTCGTCATCATCTCGCCCCAGGGAAGGTTAGTTTGTTCCAGTCACAAAGAGGAATAATATATTGTGTGCTTTTTTAGGGGACGGCCCGTTATAGTTCCTTCTTGAACACGAGAAGACGAGAGGAAGCGCGATAGCAATTGGATATTAACGTGTTACGTAACTTACAAAGACTGTCATTTTTGAAAGAACACACCGCAAACACACATACGTCTTAAAACGCATATGATATTTACGATCTCTCTATTTTTTCTATCTCTCTCTCTTCCTCCCTCTCTTTTTCTCTCATTATATACATATATATGTATAATGTATATAATATGTATGTATATACATATATATATATATATATATATATATATATATATATATATATATATACTCACACACACACACACACACACATATATATATATATATATATATATATGGGTTTTTTCATATATGTGTGTATTATTGATTTGTATGAAATATTGCCTTACATCCAACCGAACCCCATGGAAGACCAGCTATTGCAGCTGAATATAGCTGAATAATATGGACCATCCTGCCATCTTCCCAGATGGAAATGAAACAAACAAACAAACAAACAAACAAACAAATTATGTGCATACACATTATACTCCATATTCTCGTTATCTTAATCGTTGTCTAAAATTCCGCCATATCCGCTCTCTGCTATCAACATCCTTGCACGAAAGACGGGCAGAGAACGGGAACACTCAATCAACACATTAGGCTGGCTCTAGCCTGGTTAGCCAACGTGCTAAAAACCAAGGCGGCCTGAGACGGCTCTAGATCACATGGATCCCAACCGTGTTTTTCTTGGCGCTTACACGATTGACAATTCCGAGCAATTGTCAGAATTCGGAGCCGGGCTGTCACGGTGAAGTTTGAAAAGAGACGCCTCCCCACTGCTCCCAACTGTGTGTCCCTTATCACGTGCTTTTGACCGGTGTTAAAGGCTTTGTTCACTACAAATTGCCCTCATAGCATTTATTACATCACATCACATCACATCACATCACATCACATCACATCACATCACATCACATCACATCACATCACATCACATCACATCACATCACATCACATCACATCACATCACATCACATCACATCACATCACATCACATCACATCACATCACATCACATCACATCGCATCGCATCGCATCGCATCGCATCGCATCGCATCGCATCACATCGCATCACATCACATCACATCACATCACATCACATCACATCACATCACATCACACCATACAACATGCTTTTCTTCATTTTTTCTTGTGTCCTACAATGTGATCTACGAGAGACAAAGAGATGGCATCACTAACACATGTTTTATGTGAGCATGCCATGTGAAAAGTTCTAATGTAAAATCCGATACATGTACATCAATTCTATCAACTTGAGATGTTACTGGGATTGGAGCTGCTGAAAAGAAAGATAATCATTAAAATATGATATGTGATAATTTTGATAATATTTTCAAAAGCGTTTCTCGTTATGTAACGGATTTAATATCAATGAAAAGATTTTATATTTCTCTATTTGATGATAGCCTAACTTGAAAAAAAGAAGAAGATGAAAATGGTGTTTCACTATTTTTCCCTATTCAAACTCTTCATGTATTTCACTCGAGATCAATACAAGATTATTAGGACTTTCAGACTTCAATCGAGGGTTGTGAAAAATTCAGTCGACGAATGCGATGTAATACAAACTTCTTACAAACATCAATACGCATAAAAGCAATAGTTGTCTTCTTTGTGAGTTCACATGACTCGAGGTCATGTTTGCTGCACATTCTGTAGCTATAAATGTTTCCCTAAATCCCTTCTTTTCGTTTGATAGATCATAAGACTTTCATATCGATAAATGCTAAAGTCAGATATAGTCAGAACAATCACAGTCATATAATGGTTTAAAAGATAGATATATAGATAGGTAAGTGGGTAGATAGATAGATAGATAGATAGATAGAGAGAGAGAGAGAGAGAGAGAGAGAGATAGAAAGATAGATAGACAAAATGGTCTTTATGAAAATCACAACCAAAGGTTGAATTGTACCTGAGCTTCATCTTAGACAATCACATGATATCAAAACAATATCTCGATAATGTAATCACACCAAATGAATTAAAAGATTTAAGTATTGACTGCAATAAGTAAAAAAAAAGAACATAAACGACAGTCAATAAACTGCCCTAATTTTGTGAGCAACTGTACACAATGACTTGGTATATATAAAGAAATGTATACAATAGATATGAAGAGTTTGTTCGCAAAAACCGATAAGTCCATTTTTGAAGATGTTGAAGTACGGTCTCTGTCATAAAGTACAAAATATGAATGATACCTTTTAAATGATATATTGGTCACTACACATAAAGGTACATTTTTGAAGTTATGGTGAAAAGGAGCAAAACTTTTCTTATTATTCTCTTTATCTTTCTTGACCTTTAATCGCAAATATCTCCATTTGGCAGATAAACTCTTCATATGTATATGTACTGATGAGAAATGCTATCATAACATGCTTTATTATAGAATATAATCTTTCTTTTATCACATTTACAACTACATGACTGCTACTTTATTGTCCTTTAAAACTTATTAGAATCAGTCATCAGTACCGTAAACAAATGAGCAATGATAAAAAATGACATAGTGACTTGTCGTAAATGTTTCATCATGTGGTGGAATTTGACGAGTATGTGTGAACTTCGCACCAATCAGCCAAAATGTTATCAATATTGGCGCTCATCATTTCTTTTTCCGGGTGCTTGCTGTTCTGAACTTACCCCCTGTGAAGCAGATCATATACTACATCTTTCCCCACTAAATTCAAATTCGACTAAGATGAAAAAGTGGAAAAAGCGGGCAGCGCAAAGAAACAAAAACATAAGTCACCACACCAGTAACAACAACAACAACCAAAAAAGAACCAAAATAATCCACACAAATAAAATCTCTAATGCGTTCAAGGCAGTCAAGCGGTTATTGTATACAGGCAAATGCAAGTCTGAGTTTTACATGCTATGCCAAGGATGGCACTGGTCACGGTAAATATTTCTCTGAATCCGATGCATCCATTCGACAATCGCAGCAATTGTACGTGGAGGTTAATCGACTATAAATATCGTGTTTTCTTTAGGATAGGCACGACCTATTCCAGACAGGCGCAGAGGCAGACGAAAGATGGCGTTCGCCTCAATAGAAGCCATCGGAGTGCTCACCCCACAGCGTACTTTGACACTGGGCGCGCAGCGTTCATTTACCTCTGTGAGATATGTCATCATTTCGCTGCTCCCCTGCAGAAGGATGCACTGTGATTAGTTACCAAGTTTGACCTCACTGCCTACAAGTTCACTCAACCCCAATTTTCCCAGGGGAAGGGAGCAGCATTATGTACAAAGTGTTGTTTGGAAGCGAAGAAGGGCAAAGTCAATTTGCACAGCAGCGGCCTACAATTTTGATAGAACGCTCATATGATTGACATGTTGTATTGCATATGATAACTGCTTGTCAGACAAAGATGACACAATTGGACAAATTATAAAGCAAACCTAGCGTGACATAGGGTGTTTGTTTGTGTGTGCGTGCGCGCGTGTTTTGTCGTTATCACCGTGTATGGTGCACATGAGTGTCTAATTGTTTCATACATGTTGTTCTATCAAACAGCAAATCCGCATATGAATTTTTCAAAAAAGATGACAACCCAATAACAAAATCTGTGAAATTCCACATGTCTCCCTATTGTCCTTTCCGTCATGATTCTTTCATGTTTTCTGAAAGCATTTAATAGTAGGTCTACTCCTTTCTCTCTATGACTTCCTTAGTCTGTTCCCACTCATTCGCTGGGTTCGATTGCAGATCCCCTTGACCGCATTCCACACATACGTGTTTATCCACTATGCACATATTTTGGTTGAGAAGCAGCGAAAAATCTCTCCTTTCATCGCCCAGTCTCGCCGCATCTACTAGTAATCTCAAATCCCGTCTCTCGTATTCTAGTCTTCTTCCAAGCTCCCAGCCCGTCCTCTAAGTTTTAATGTGTAAAACAAATAAGAAAATGTCTGATTGATGATCCATCCCAGAAAGGCTCGCAATGTGTGTGTTGGATGTCCCTGACAAAATTGTCCTCTATGTGATTAAATATTCTTTAACTGCCATGGAATCTAATATGCTGCGAAGTTTAGCCCTATGAATACACCAACTATCAATTCCCGGTCAGCTTATAACGACTGGCACGATAAACACACTCGATTTGTGTAACGCGCACCATACGCACAAACACACACACACACACATGCACAAGCAGAGGCGTTGCATATGCATACACACATTTCACTTGGAGAGGGTAAGATATTCAACTGATCCGACGAAAAAACACACACGGAGCAGAAGGGAAAAAAAGCAGCAGACAATACATAGACTTGTCGTTTTGGGTCTGTTTTTACGAGACTGAAATTAAACGGAGGAAATGTAGGCCATGTTTATTTGTGCTTCTCAGATCTAGGTTTTGGTGTCTGCACTCTTGTAGGGGCGAGAATCTATTCGTGAAATGATGCCAAGTCCACATGGCGGGAAGGAGAAGAATTTCATGCGGTGGTCAGAGAGCTGAAGATGTTTACGAACGCGTTCGAGATGCCAATAAAAGTATCAAATACGCGAACATAATTACGCATCGATCAATGAGCTGTTGTGGGTCTATCTAACTTGCAAATGCTGCTGTTTTGTTTGGAGCTTGCCGTATTAGGGAAGGTTCTTGGTTTGCGTGCTGAATGAAAAGGGGCGCCATAATACCCTCTTCGTGTAATAAGGTGATCGCACGCGCGCAAGGGCAAGGCGAGAGGTACTATATCTATCAATAACGCATATAAAAGTAAACAAACAATCAAACAAACTAATAACAACTGTTTTAGTCATTTTAATGGTAGCCAGCAAGGTAAGACAAATTTAAACCAAACAAAGCTGATATTAGGCATAGTGCTCTGTGACTAATAATAATGACATTATGGAATTTGTTTTATATGCTCTGTTTTAATCATCAGGTGTATAAGTCTGGGTGTCCACTTTGGCGTTGAAAGAAGCTTGAACTTACACGTATACGGTTGGAAACGAAGAAAGAGTGCTTTCATTAACACCGCTGTCATATTGAGGAGGTAACACAATACCATTATTATACTAATTAGCTTTTGTCCCCCAATACAGGAATGCCCGGACGATAACATCATTAATTTCAAAGTGATAACAGTAACGCTATTGCATAGTTCAACCGAAACGATGTTGCTGATAAGGTGGCATCATTTGGAATAAGGATGAATATTGAGAAAAAAATTACGACATGACTATGTTTCCGACAAATCATATGATATAGTGTATGTGCAATCAAGAACATGTTTACATGCTAAACGTCGACAATAGTACAATTCTTTTACTTCTGATGCATAAAAAACATGAAAACAAACATTTGAAAAAGATCATCGAACTGTATGACATCCATTTCATAGACAGAGGACGGCCTCTTCTATTTAATTTAATAAAGTGTGTGTCTAGAAATTTGGCTCATATAGAAACGTACTTGTCACCACAGTAGGCACTTCATCATAACTGTCATAACTTCATCTTTATTTTTTCCAGATCAGTGCGAATCCAGGAAATATGCCTTAAAACGAGCCTGGATTGCCGACGTTCAGTTGCTCTTTGCTCTACTCGAGTTTTATCGCTCTGACTGACGATATCCCTCATCGATGAAAAATTTGGTATTCAGTAAACAGACCAACTGTCGCTTATAAGGGATCCACCACAAGAACGAATGCGCATATTATTCTGGTTTGTTGTTGTTTTCAGTGCCGGCTCAAAGTTGTTTTAGGAATTGGTCCTTTATTGTTTGATATTACGAGTGTCACAGAAGGGAGATTGAATAAGACGGGACAAAAAAAAAAAAACGGGTGAAGAAAATAGCTATGACAAAATAAGAAAATACATAACATAAAACAACGGAGAGTGAGAATGAGAGAGAGAAATACAGAGGGGGTGGAGAGAGAAAAGGAGAGAGAGAGAGAGAGAGAGGGGGGGGGGGGGGGGGAGGGAGAGAGGATGGGAGGGGTTTGAGATGAAAACCTCACGTCTTACCACCAGCCCTCAGTTCTGTCCAGTCACTCGCACCAAGAATGACGCCAGATCCCACACGTAAACAGCCGGCGGGAATTTTCGGCCCAAACTCGGTCCCTGACCATACATCAGACTCCGACAATAAAGGCTTTCAGTCAAAGAGAGACCCGCGTGTACAATCCTAATGAAAAGGTTGTTTCTTCCTATCAACTACCGACCTTATTCCATATTTTTCTCCTCGACTTAGTAATATCTGCTGTCTTTTCTCTTGTCCACCCCACCCTTTTCCATTCTTTTGTATGTTGGTGTAATCAGAAAGCCGGCGATGATTCAACGGCAAGTGCAGCGCTTTCAGGGATGGGGGGGGGGGGGGGAGGTACGGTGTATGAGAGATGGAAAAAAAATATGCATAGATATATTTCCTTAGGTCATTGGCCTCCAATATCAATGACCACGTGAATACTGTCAACAATCAAACCTGCATGTCATGCGTCGCAAAGCTTGTGGGCTAAACCATACCATGAAGGTATAGGCAGCTCCATAACCACACCAAGTCGTGTGTTTAAAACATGCGAGATGATGTTAAATGGACTGCAGGTGGGAAAAAAAAAACATTTTTTTTTTTTGTTCGTATTCAAATACTTGTCTGCCTCAAATTTGTACAGACACCACATGATATGATAAACGACAGATGGAGTACCGCTATAATTCATTTCGCAATCGCCTCACACTATTTGTAGTTTATAAAAAAAAATGCAAATGCACCTATAAGATTTTGTTCTAAGCACAGCCAACGGATTATGGTCCTTCTGAAATCGAGTACATTATGGACTATTCTCAAAACATGACCGATTACTGTTTTTCATGAGTACGGACGTTTTCTTGTCGATTTAGTAAGAGTATTTCCGATCATCTTCACGCCTGCGCTAATCACCATGGCGACTGGAATGAAGTCGGAGGATACTGGCTGGGAGAGCCGACACGCCTGTCACATTTCAAGTCGAGTTTTATACTGTCTGATCCAGAGGCTTTACCGGACTTCAGTGTGGTTTTAACTTTGCAATGAAACGAGAAAGTAAAAAAGAAGAAGAAAAAAGCCAAACACACACACACATACACACCCACACACATACACACACATACACACACACACCCACACACACACACACACCCACACACACACACACACCCACACACACACACACACCGTGATGGATTACGTCACTGAGAAAGAAAGCAAGACATCAAGGAGTAAGAGAGAAAGAGATAGAAAAGAAGAGATAGATATATAGATGAAAAGATAACAGAGATATTAAAAGTATAGGTAGGCATAGATAGATATAGAAAAAAGAAATAGATAGTAGGTGATAGTAGAAAGAGAAATAGATAGAGGGACTGAGAGATAGAAAGAAATAGATATGGATAGAGATATTTGAATAGATAGATAGATAGATAGATTGATAGATAGATAGATACATAGATAGATAGATAGATAGATAGATAGATAGGTAGATAGATAGATAGGTAGATAGATAGATAGATAGATTGATAGATAGATAGATACATAGATAGATAGATAGATAGATAGGTAGATAGATAGATAGGTAGATAGATAGATAGATATATAGATAGATAGGTAGATAGATAGATAGGTAGGTAGATAGATAGATAGATAGATAGATAGATAGGTAGATAGATAGATAGATAGATAGATAGATAGGTAGATAGATAGGTAGATAGATAGATAGATAGATAGATAGATAGATAGATAGATAGATAAAGAGAGAGAGATATTTTTGTCGAAGTGATTGTGGTTCTATATATTACGCAATGTTCACGCGGCTCGTTCATTGTCCTTCATGGAATTTCATAATAATCAAGAAATACGCAGGAGAAGAAGGAAATGAAGTGATTTAACATGGCAGTCTCATCCATTCATTGTGCTTGGTTCTTTTCTGTACGTCCCACACAAAGAAACGTCACTCATGACATCATTTGCACCGTGGCAATGTGGATTAAAATGTGGATATATATGTCAGAATGCATCCATTATGATAAGTCATTTGTACATTCAAACCATGTGGACTAAAAAGTGGATCTTTACGAGAATGGATCCATTACGAGAAGTCATGGTTACCTTATTCCAAGCTAAACGTTTCTAAGCACCCCACATGTTTTTTAAATGACTCATTTATCATAATGTATTGTGCAGTTGACGTTCATTATAGGACCCCCTACACTCGAAATGATCACCGAAGTAGACGTGAGGAATCTCAATGTTTTCAGCTTCGAGAGAACACAGGCTATTTAGCAACTCTCACTGCTTATGATATATAAACATAATTATACAGAATAATATATACCTAGGTATATAAAATGAATTTCTCTTTAGTGAAATAAGTTAACTGCGCTCAGGTATATATATATATATATATATATATATATATATATATATATATATACAGCTAGTAGTGTGCATGTGGTCACGAAATGTCTGTGGTGCATTTGAGATCGCATGTGCACTATATTTGTTTGTGCATTCCATGAAATCGATATCGACTTGTGTGAACATGATAATTTACGTGATATGTATAATTATGATACGTATGTGGACATGCAAAAATGCAAACCTGGGCTGGCATATTATCAAAGTTCATTGCGCCCACCATGCGCAATATTCTTGCCAAGTAACGTCAACACGTAAATGTCATATCCAATTTGGCCCTCACGTAACGGGCAACAAAAAAACTAGATATCGGTTAATAAAAGAAAGGGATATTGTATAAGGATAGGGAAAAACGGTCAACAACAGACAAGAACGCATTCATGAAAACCTACCCCACCCTACCCCCTACCCCCCTTTCCTTCTCTCCCTCTATTCCTCAATAGCGTCCGCAGTGTTATTGTCCTATATTGTTGGAGATATTATCAGCTAAGTTTTGAAGCGAGAGGTTTTGACACGTTATACAATGCACAAAGGCAACAATATAAGAGTAATAACGCGGCGAAGTCGGCTAATCGGTTAGACTGGGTGGCTGCATAGAGAGGAAGTCTGATATAACCCTCGCTCTGTGACCCCGTGCGCAGCCGATTTTAATCAGTTGAAAGACCGGGCAGAAAAGTGCGCTGGGTTCTCTTGCGAGATGATAATAATAACAATCATAGCAATAATAATAATAATCATTATAATATCCCCGATACTGAAAGAGAGGGCATATAATACCAATCATAATTTCAGCGGTTAAAGACTGCATTCTTTATCTAGAGATCCCATCAATGGCGCATCGTGTGAAGTGATTTGTATATGAAAATCGGTGGCATAAAAGAGATCTAATTTGGTTCATCAATTTTCCGGCAAGATGGGTTGCACAGTTTCCCCCCTCGATATGAGCTCATGAATCCCTGTTTGGTTCACGAAGCTCGACATGCGTGTAACTCAACTCAACCTTAATTGTGAGATTTGTATTTTGCCCCTTTTGTTTATCCTTTTTGTATTATTCCACTTAAAAAGAAAAAAATATCAGACGATATTAAAGGAATAGTAAAAATTTGGTTGAAATGGAGAATCATTCTTCCAACTATAATTGTGAGATAAGAAACGTCTTATGAAATATTAAAGAGCATACAATTCAAGGAGGAATAAAAGGTTTATCATTTTGAAGAAATTCGTTTTGAAATGGCTGACATATTCAAAAACAAAGAGGTCTTATGAAAAGGTGGGAACCACCTTTTATTACCACCACTTTGTTTTAGTCTGTTTTGGCATGTTTGGGATATCTCAGCCATTTCAACACCATTTTTTTCAAATAGTCTTTAAACTCCTCTTAGAATTCTAGTATTTCATAAGTGGTTTCTAGTTATCTCTCGAAAAAAGTTAGAATCTGCATCCCCCATCTCAACCAAACCTGTATCATCCCTTTAAAAACAGAGGCTATTTGTATATCGCACAGGTCCACCGTTCGGTACTCATTGCGCTTCGGAAAAGAAAAGAAAAAGAAAAGATATGTAATATGAATTATACATGTTCAAAACTTGACAACAGGGTAGAAAATAGCAAACAAGCAAATAAACAAAACACATACCTGATGAGGAACACCATTTTTCTGAACATTGTGGATTGCAGCTATGTAATCCTCAATGTGAGAGGAACAAACACGTTTTCAATTTGTATTTGAATGTTTCTGTGAATGACAGTTGGCGTAATTAGACAACTGATTTTGAAATTTTTGGTCACATAACTGAGAAAGCACGGTCCCCCATATTGCCTGTAAAGACATTACCTCTCTATTCCAAAACATCTTGTCACTCTTTAAAACTCTTTAAAAGAGATGATGTGTGAACTATGCTAAAATCCTGGGCTATGTGTCATTGACTTGCTAGTCAGACTGGTACCTTATTCTGTTCCTTATAATAGTCCCTAGCTAATGTGTTCAAAATAAAACTAAGATGTGAGCATGCATGATCCTAATGCAAATGAGAGGAGAAGGGGGGGGGGTAAAACTGGTCGCATTTTGACACATTTTTCACGCATAATAATGTCAGTTACACTGCGGAGACATCACTACTAAAAGTCGATTCATGTTTAGAGTATAATAATCAATGTAAAGAAACTATTTTACGTACTTATAGGCCACTGAAAAACACTACAAGCACTAAATAAAAAAGAGGAAATTTAACATCTTCTAGTGACATGAATACCGTCATCATTTTTTATGTGACATATTCATTTGGTATGACATGGAATTATGAAAAGTGTGGTTTTGCCATATCTTAAATAGATCTAGAAATGACGAGTTAAATTCCAAATTCCGATATATCCATTTGTACCAATTTGATATGCTTGAGATTAAAGCTACTAGAAAGCAAAGGAAATAATCAAAATAGATGCTGTAATTTAATTTGTATCTTAAAAATATTCCTTATCATTTAACGAGTGTATGTATCATTGAAAAGCCAATATTTTTTTCTTTATTTGATGAAGACCTCACTTTCAAACCTTTGAAAATGATGTTTATTCATTTTTCCACGAAAATTCTTCAAACAGAAACATATATGGTCTCTTCTCCATTGCTCTCTCCCTCTCTCGCTCTTTCTCCCTCTCTTATATCTCTCTGTATAATATGTTAACCTGCATCACAAAACCAACAAAAAAGTCGCCAGACATGGATTTTTAGTTAGGGGCAGATTCTGAAAGAGCAGACTTTAAGTTTTAAAATGATGCATAACTCAATTCGAAAGGGCCCTCCTAACCTAATCAAATATTGGAAAGAAAGCACACACTCTGGAAAGTGTGAACTGAGAAAGAGGCTCTGCATTACAGGGTCTATTCAGCACTTTATCTTTATCAAATCATGCTAGCTGTGCAATGAATGGAACAAAAAACAGGATGTAAACCACTGGAGGTACAGCAATGAAGGGATTATCAAATTAAGCTGAAATCAAGTATGCTATATTGTTATATTCTGTCCATAGTAAATTTCAATTTTCAAATCAGAAGCATGTTATCCTTTCAAAATTTATTAGAGTTGAAAGTGAAGAGTATGCAAAGGATGTTCAAAAAAATGAAAAGGGGCCTCTAAGACATACGTGATCTCACAACTTTACAAAAAAAAAGGGGTTGTTGAAAAACTGCTGAAAACACAACTATCCCATCCATTTTATGATCTCAAACTTGGGAATAATGTAGAGGAAGAATAGCTCTTTCAGGAAATATGAAAAACTGAGGACTGACTTTCTTGCCCCATTTCACCGTTTTTGAGTCCTCACGTAAAATCAAGGGGTGCGACTTTTGTTGGTTTTGTGATGCACGGTCACATATTAAAAGTCTCCCTCTTTCTCGCTCTGTTACGTCGACTTTGAATCAATCCTAGAATGACAGGTTTTTAGTTGAAAGTAGAACCAAATTAGAACTTTATATCAGGCTGATATCGGTATGGGAACAAGGGCCTCAATTGTATTCAATGGTAACTGGTCCTTTCTACAAACTAATAATTCAATGAGTTTTATTTTCTTCTGTTTGCATAAATTACGATATTTTGTTCTTCAGAATGCACATGCAGAAATACAAAAATTTACTAGACAAGACACAAAATGGCACATTCTTAAACAAAAAAATAGTGATTAATGCATTTTTGGCCTATTACCACTAGAGATATTTGCTACAGTGAAATCATCTCGAAATATTTTATATATTTTTTTTTTAGAATAATAGTCATGCCATTCATGTCATCTGCCTTTATATTTTAAGAAATGTTGCTCTTATAAATTAACGAAAAGGAAACGAGTAAAAACACAAATAAGGAAAATGAGTCCCTCTTGAAGTTTAAAGGGAAGATAAACCCCAAGAACAATGTGGATTGAGTGAAAGCAGCAACATTAGTATTACACATCAGTGAAAGTTTGAGGAAAATCAGGCGATCGATGCAAAAGTTATGAATTTTTAAAGTTTTGATGTTGGAACCGCTGGATGAGGAGACTACTAGAGGTTATGACGTATGAGTGGACAACAATACCAAGAAAATATAAAGCAAATACCACAAAAATCCATTTTTCATGAAAATTACAAATTCCATCAACTTGATATTGACATATGTTAAGGGTAGCAATTATTCCCCCCTGCTTTCTGAAAGCGGTTGGTCCACTGCTCCTTCATAATTCTAGAAAAGTGAATTTTTGTTGAATTTCCTTTATATTTTCTTTGTATTGTTGTCCACTCATACGTCATATCCTCTAGTAGTCTCCTCATCCAGCAGTTCCAAAACCAAAACTTTAAAAATCCATAACTTTTGCATCGATTGTCCGATTTTCCTCAAACTTTCACTTATGTGTTCTACTAATGTTACTGCTTTCACTTAATCCACATTGCTCTTTGGGTTTACCTTCCTTTTAATAAAAAAGGGTAAATTGAGGGAAAGGGAGGTGGAGGGAAAGAAGAGGAAGAAGGTATAAGATAGCAATTACATCAATAACCACAGCAAAAGTAGACATTTTTTAAACTTTATCAGTCTGCCGACACAAGCATAACGAAGCAGAAATCGTTCAATATAGGGTATGGCTTCCAAGGTGTGTATCCTATAAAGGCATATGAAAATGGAACCATTATTCAAAATCAACTCACTGGAGATTGAATGAATTTGAATTTCAATATGACAGGAATTCCATTGACGACACTTTTCTAACATAATTATAACCATACAAACATACATACGCGCACACACACATATACACACACGCACACATCATATACACACAAACAATTAACACATACGCACGATGTGGTCAGTAATGTGTAACCTAATCTCGTGATTTCACGTGACAGTGTCACTGTAAGTCAAAAAATTCGCACCTCTAGTAACCACACAGTGTGATTACTATGAGACCTCGCACGATAAAGGCCAACGGATTCACACGAAAAAGTGCCAACGCATCACCGTAGTGTGTGACTCAATGGCGCATCCGAGACCCCCAGCTCGGAAATTCAATAAAACTCAAAGCAATTAGGACAGAAGCAGGGACTAAACAGCCTGGGCAATGTTATGACAATTATTTGCCAATCGTTCATCCTCTGAAAAAAAAAATAGGTAGGAAAAAGTCTAGTTATGATAACGCTGCTGTTCATTTTCTTAGGAGAATTGAGGTAAAAAACGTCACAGTCGATAGTTCCCCTGCGAGTTGAACGAGTTATCGCGATTACGGCCTTATGAACGCCAACTTGTTTGACGAGTTTGGCGAATTTCCTCGCCCGTTAGCACCAATCAGACCGGCCGACGATGATTTGGCAAAGGAGAACTGCCACGCAATTATAGATTATCATCGGTGGTCTATAGGGCCGGGAGATGCTGCTCTCCCCCGCTGATCGGCGTGATAAACATCGCTGGGCTGCTCGCTCTGTGACTTAGACAAGAACAGTCGAGACTGATTAAAACAACCCTTCTTGTTTCCAACTTTTAATCGTACCCCGAAGAACACAAACGCACCACCCTTCTCAATTCCGTCCTAGTCAATTCTGATTTCCCGAGATTACTCTGCCAGATAAGTTTGTTGGTGCGTCTTGCGCCCGTGACATTAGGCCGGCAGTCGATGCCTGCTTCGCAAGGATCCGAGGCAGGTCTCAACGGACATCGAGCACCCCGAAGCTACGGGCAGAAGTTGCTGTCTCACAACTTATTCCCATGTGCTAGGTCTAATGATGGATTTTATATAACTATTGTTTTGGAACAAAAAAAAAAGAAAACAATTCAAATGTCACAAATATATATCTTAAATAAATCTTACATATAATCTTAAATCTTATGATATTAAATATGTTTTATATAAATCAAGACGTCATATCTATTTAACGTATTGAGAGTATTATTCTTTGTTTTATTAATGCCATTCATTTTGATCATGGATGGCACGACCCAACCTAGTTTTCACCAAACAAAAGGAAGAAGAAAAAAAAAAGAAAAAAAGAAAATAAAACAGAAGAAAAAGGAGTAGTCCTAGTAGTCAAGAATCACACTGTTGTATCTGAGTTCACAATATTTTAGTGTCATAGTGTTACACATGCGCACAGACAATATGATAAACACGATTGTTTCGTCACCTCTGTGAGCTTCTCATAATACATTTCATTCCGCAATCGATTTCATTCAGTTTTCTCAATCTTAATCCTAGATCTGCCTGAAATCAATGCCACTGGAAGAGAGAGGGGGATCAGTGAATTTCTAATCTTCAAAAGAGATGTGTACTTGTCGTGAAACCATGATCTCGATGGTCATTAAGTTGTGTGAGCCGCTCTTGCATTTGTCGACTTGCTTTTTAACGTTGTTCTTTCGTCCCGAACAATATCGTCCCTTCTTACACACTTTGTAGGGTTTTTCTTTTATGTACCTTACAACCCTAATCCTTCTTCCACGTACATGATAGGTATCTTTTTCATTGTAAATGTCCTGACGTTATCTTATTCTCCTGTCGATAGAGAACATAACGACCTACTGCGTTTAACCCACCTCGCCATCATCATCGCTAAATGTCAGTGATATTACACACGAGCGAGTTGCCAATTGCAGTGATTGGGTTAACTGACGAGGAGAATAGTGGGCTCGGTTAGTCACACCCAGATGTACGAAGTGCTTAGAATTAACGCTGCTTTCATGCGCTAAATCTATGTGCGAAAAAGTTTCATCACGTAGTGTTAATTTGTACCACCAAACTGTTGCAATTCTGTAGGCTATTGATGCTGTTACTCATGGTTTACTTTATATGGTAGGTTTTGACGGTCTTAACTCTCTCTTCTTAGCATGTCATTCAAATTCATTTTTCATCTTTCACTTTATCATTGACAAACATATTTTGAATTTACCAGGGACTAGTTAGCAGTCGTGAGAGTTCATAAAATTTCGTGCTCACAGAATCTCTCAGTATGATAATCGCCTCGGCCGAGGACTCCACGTGTAAAGCGGATGAACAGTCGCCTCGGTAATTGACCGCGCTCATCTTTGGCCGACCACGACACGACTGCCGGTGGTTTTGTGGTCACTGAATTGGGGATAGCCCACGAGAAATAACCGAGAGATGTTCAGCGTATAACAAGGCTGAATTTAGCAGCTTACAACAGTCTATACTATGACGGCTAAATTCACATCCAAGTACTTCACAGAAAGAAAATACTGGGGGCGAGGTAAAATCACATCATTTGTCTGTTCTTAATAAGGAACATAAATTCAAATCTACAGGCTAGTTTTGATAGTGAAATATATAAAACAAAAATCCCACAAAATCAACGGAGTAAAACAATGCACACCAAATTATTGCGAAGCTAGATGTGAAATCAAATAAAACCATGCACTTACCATAACAAAATTTTACATAAATGGAAGCTGCAGCAAAGATAAGTGGGTTATGCTGTTTCTAAAAAAAAAAATAGAATAAAGGGGGATATATTAAGTGAGTAAGCTTTAGAACGAGATATCAAGTCCATATAGTTTTAATATGGATGTTTGACAAAGACACCGTTAACTATCGAGGTAGTTATTTGAGATGTATATAATATCGGTGGAAGGAGAATATACAATATTTGCTGTGAGATGTTGGAGTATTATGGGGACAAGGTAACATAATATGCCATCGTGGTGAATAATGCATGTGCAATGTCAAACGTCAGATTTTCTGCTGCCCGAATTACATTGATCATCATCATCATCATTTTATACACCATTATCATGATTTTTTCATCATAATCATCATCCTCGTCATCCAGATGATTTTTATTATCATAATCATCATCATCGCCATCATAATCAACTATCAAAATCGAAAATGCACTGTAAATCTCAAGAGAAGCAAATACCAGATTCGGCCGCTCGTCCAAATGCAGCTTCAATAGAAACGGGAAACCTTGACAAGAGAACAAGGGTACAAGAATATGAAGGTGTCAGACATGTGGACAAGCTGGATATGGGCACGGAAACCCACCACAACACAAACACGGTGAGTATATTTATTTTCAGGACGCAGTTGCTCTCTCGCTCTCTTGTTCTCTTTGACTGGTCCCGTCCCTAACGTTCTTTCTTTTCCCTTTTTGTCTCCTTATTACAATGCCTGTCACTAGCCGTTTTCCTTCATCGCCTCCAACCGATCACGAGCCCCTTTCTCGAACGCTAAGAGGATTTTGTAAACTTAATTGGCGTAAAATATTGGAGTGTTGGAGGAAAACCGCTGAATTTTTAATGCGCTGAAGTTAGCGCTTTTTCGGTGTAATTCGATACCGCTCTTAGTTTCCTTTCGACAGCTTCCCGCGTGCTTGCTGCTTTTTAGTTGATTGATGCTTCTGTGTATAAGCTTAAGCCTTCGTTCTCAATGACTGAAACGGGAAGTTTGGATCAAACGATTTTCACTCAGCTCTACTAAAGAGGGAGCGCGGCTCAAGTGGTTTTATTCTTCTTGTTTTTGTTATTTTGTTTGAAGGAGACAAAGCGTTATTTCATTTAAAAAAAATCGACATATGCTCTTCTCAGCAAAAACATAACTATGATCAAAGCTAATTTTAAGCGTAGCTAAAAAAAAAGTTTGATTTTTGAGGCAAATTGCACGTTTATCGAGTGTCATTATCGATTGTCATTGCTACTACTGGAGTGAAAAAAAATTTATGTAATTTCAATACAGATGTCCATTATTTTTTACGTTAAATAACGTATAGTACCACTCGGCCATGATGGTATTACTGTTCATACCGACATTGACCGATGGACCGAGGGTTAATTCTCATTACGACAACGTTCGTTCACATTTGGTCATCAAAGCAAATCTCTGATGTGATTGGATTTAGAAAAAATAAGACTGATGACTTTACTTTTACATTATTAAATCTGTCTTTGACATCGGTGGATATCTAAGCAACTCGAAGTCTAGATTTGTAATCAATAACTTTGACAACCAACCCACTAACAACAGAAGACTGCAGTCAACAGGAATGTGCGAAACTTGCTTTAGTCATATTCAGGACAGGTGTGTTACTATAACACTTGCGTTTATTAGGAAATTTCTTCCTTCTTTATATCGGGGTTGAGTACAAATTGCTCATATCCCTACTCAAATTCGAAGCAAACGTTTAACGAAGACTCATTAAAAGAAATTATTTGTGTATATCTAATTTTGATAACCAATTTTCATTTGGAATCGTAAAAATCAGTTAAGAAGTTTTATCGCAAACGAACTCACTCCATTCTTGTTAACCTGAGATATTTGTGATTAAAGCTTCTATATAAGCACCTGAAAGATAATAAGAATTTGCGGAATATTTCAAATCATTATTTCGAGAATATTCCTTGTTACGTTGAAAGTGAGGCATCACCGGAAAGATTCTATTTTGTTCTATCTGATGATGGACTTACTGTAAATGTTTAAAAATTGTGCTTGACCCATTTTGCTATGAAACTCTCCAAAACGACAGAAGCAAGAGATGGCGCGTACACACTCGTCACACTCACGCGCTCCAGGACCTTATTGTTTCCTTGACCATAAATCATATACTTTTAATACACGATGTAAACAGATTTCTATCTTAATATTCGTTGGAACTATTTGCAATGACCTTCAAAGAATGCTTTTTTTTTAAAAGCAAATAACTCAAAGTCTTTCTGTTTATAGTTTATAGCGGTGTAAAAATGCATCCAAAAGGAGTAAGAAAAATGACAATAAATCTTGATCACACATTGATTACTCTGAACATAGTTTCACTAAAATTCAGCATGGGATGGCAAAATTGTGCGCACTGTAGTTTTTGAGTGCACGTCACAATGAAAAATTTGCTTGTTGTTGTTATGATAATGTGTGATGATAACGTGCTTGCTTTTGGTTTGCATCTCGACCGTCTGCAAGTCGTTGTTAGTCTTTATTGACAGTCCTTTCTAAGAGTACTTTGCATAAATCTATTCTTCCAACGTCCACTCTGGGAACCATTTCATCAATCAAAGTCGACGATATGAAATGTCTCCATTTCATATCACATGTCCATATCCACTTCGTCCAAGAGCGTGTTTTTTTTTTCACTTTTTCCGGACACATGCAAGATAGACTGACATGGCCTTGTGAAGGACAACATCAACAACAACAACAGCAATAAGGAACGAGAAAATAAATGAAAACAAAACGACGTGTCTGGGTATAACGTTTCGGTATGGGGCGACCGCGATGCATTCACAATCTAGGTGACAACGATTATCACTGAGTACGAGTCGCGGAAAACTGACCGGGCAAGTGTCGGGGGAGTTCCGGGGAGCTATTGACCAGCTAACCTCTTGGGTATCCGGAGGATAAGATGATGCTGACCTTGTAGGCAAACACATTTCAAAGAGTCATCATGACAAAGTGAAGAGTACCGTCACCAGGCAGACGTGTTTTCAGCTCTAGTTACCCGCCGAAAGACGTCATAAGATTAGAATGTAATCTGAGCAGTAATTATGATGACATGATATATAAACCTAGTTCCATTAACTCTATTTCATTCTGATTTTTTTTTTCAGAAAACAAAAATTGTTGCTGTCAGATGTAAATAATAAATACAAAAAGCACTTATCGAAAGGGTATCATTGCCAAACTATATTTGAAGCTCCCCATTGTGCATGGAAACGATGGGTTAAAAGTGAAAGTATGATGTAATCATAGGATTGATTCTAATGATGTGCATTATGATAAACGAACTGTAAAAGTTATAGAGGGCATACACGTTACACCTAACTGGTACAACAACACCTTGTGGTTACGGTATAAGGTAGAAAAAAAAAACTAATGGCATTTGATTGATGATGATAGCGTTGGCTATTCCTCACTGCGACAGTAGCAGTAGAAATAGCCTTACGAGTTTCAGCAGCAATTGTGGTAATAAGAGTAATAGAAATAACTTGATAACAATCATGACATTTATGTTGCTTGCAGCAATAATAAAACAAAGGGAATCAAAACAAAAGCTTGTCCTGTTTTAAGATGTGTGACGACTTCTAGAAGAAAGAAGTAGTAAGTCGTATTGAAAACATTCGAACAAATGCTAATAGAAGACTATGTACATAATTATTGTGCGCAATATCTAGTGATGAAAGCAAATGGGAAAGAGGGAGAGAGAGAGAGAGAGAGAGAGATCAAATCTATCTCTCGTCTACATCTTTAGCTATCTGTCAATCTTTCTGGCTTAAATCTGAACATTATGTTCTTTTATATATAATAAGGCATGTGATTATATTACAGACACTCAGTAATGTGTAATTAGAACTTGAAATCGTAGGAAATAATCATGCTGCGTAGTACGTGTATGTTTTAGTGTTTGATGATTTGCTGAAAATAAGAAATAGTAAAGTAGTGTCATACAGAGAATAACTGAATAAAAATTTTATATATATGAATATATATACATATAATATATATTGTATGTATTTAGATAGAGAAAGACAGAGAGAGAAAGAGAGAGACAGACAGACAGAGAGAGAGAAACAGACAGAGAGGGATAAAGGTAAAGGGGGAGGGGTGGTAGATGGGAATATACTTTAAGGCAGAGAGCGGCGGAGAGCCGTAAGCCTATCGAGAGGGCTAACCCAATCCCCTCTCCCGCTGCTGGAGCGATAATCAATGGCTGTTACCAGCCACGATCTGCCCGACACACGCGGGTCCCCGTGTCCTTGGCTCGGATGTCTTGAAGGCGACGTGTGAAGACAACTTCTACTACACACGTGTATGCATACTCGACAATTTATGTACAGCCATATACACGAGCTAGCGCTAGAAAGTTTTATCGAACAGAGGGAAAAAATGAATATATACCTATATACGTAGATATTATATTATATCATAATATGATATAATATATTATATTATATTATATTATATTATATTATATTATATTACATTATATTATATTATATCATATCATAATATACTACATCATATCATATCATATCATATCATATCATATCATATCATATCATATCATATCATATCAAAATATAATTTTAGGTAAAAATAAGGTTTAAATTCATGTGTAGAAATCACTGTTGTGATTTGTGTCCGTTAGATTCTAATTTTCCCTGCGCAGCACAATACATATTGTGATATTCATTTATGCGTTTAAAACTGCGACCGTTTCAATGACTATGAATTGCGAGTCAGATATTCCTAGTGGATGTTAGAAGAATACTATCATAGGGTTCCACGTCTTCAACTTCCCGCTTTTTCTCTTCTGTGCTTCAAAGAAACATACGAATTTTGTTAGCTACCGCCAAGACCGTAAACATCTATTGCGTATGTTTGCTTATCTACTGCTTGAAAGAAGGCATTGGGTGTGGTATTGCCTGTGTACATTGCAAAGAAAGGCACTGTATGCAAAGCGAAGGTAACTATGCCGGATAATAAGACCCCCGAAAGTATTATCATGTTCAAATGTCATGAACTCCAAGAGAGTAAAGGGTCAGGCATTATTTGATATGTTTATATCTACCGTAGATGAAAGGTTACTACTATTTCACAGATTTCCATGAATGTTATCATTTCGCTCTACCGCTTTCTAATATATTGATTTATATTCTCATGATTATTAGTGAAGACATTGGGACCTGCAAATACATATCAAAAAGAAATATTCAAAGTAATGTCGATTTGGTCAATCGTAATCCTGAATTTGTACTGAAGTGGGAAACCAAATGGCAAGAGGAAAGAGAAACAGTCAAAGTGCTTGACAGATTTCTTTTTTTTTTCTAATTTCTGCCTGGAATCCTCCCTTCCTTTTCTCTTCACCCCACCACCGGTGTATCATCTTTCGCGACAACATTTATCTCTCAGGCAACGTCCGTCCTTTTCGCCAGCTCAAATTCGAGCCATCCAAGACGCCGGCCGCTCCAGTTCTCCCATAATACTCCTTTCGCCCCCTTACTCCACTCCGCTCACTCCCTTCCACTCGCCCGTGGTATCGATCAATGATGACAGCTGCCAATCTACTGAATCGATTAACAGCGTGGTTGGTAGGTAAGGGCGTATAATTAAGCGCTCATTGTTTCTGCGCTTGATCGATCGTGATCGATCCCCACCTGTTTGATTAGTAGGGGTGAGATGACTTGCCAATTAGCTGCCGAATGCTCTGACTTACAAATTAAGAAACACAGGCTACCGCCAATTCTTAGGGTGGCGTTCTACAAAACAGGTTTACATATTCTGTTTGTTTTTGTGTTGTAGTCTTTTTAGTTTTGTCTGTTTGAGTTTGTTTTTATTTTTGTTTTTGTCAGGGAAAGTCTTGAATCAAAGGTTATCGACACGAGGGCGGTTTTATTAGACCTGACCCGTCTAATTTATCATTCCGTCTCTCGGAAATAGTGTTAACAAAAGCATAGAATTTTGATTTTCTAAAGACTCTTCATTTATTGCTTGCCCTGTTCTTTTTCAATCCAGAAGAGCACATTTCAGAGCCACATAATCATAAGTTTGGTATAAACACGGTCTCATAGGAGCATAGTGAGAATTGCAGTTTTTTTTATTTTTTTGAAGAAAGAGCCAGTTGAGCTGCTTTGCGTGTGCTTACGCCTAGTTGTTACTGGGATGCCACAAGGGGTGGTCCAGGTGAGTACGTCTCATGATAGTGATGGTAATCTACGTATTTTCATTTCTTCCCATCAACCTTCCAATTGTTGCAAGCGTCCGCCAAACGAGGCTGATGACGTCAAGACTAAGCAGTCATCCGCCGTATGTAATCCGAGGCGCAATTTGTTTCATTTCGCTTTTAATTTCCAGGCTCACGTGTCCAGTTTTCCTTAGGGTAGCGCCGATTTTGTTTCTCTGATACAATTTAGGCGAAACTAAGCCTGTATGGTTTGCTGGTTATGAAAAAAATAGCAAATATACACGCTTATAGAAGAAATAAAAAAAAAAGTTGGGGGATGAGGTGATTTTGTCCTGGGGATAGCGATGATACGTATACGTAAAGTTAAGAATAAAGAAGAAGGCGCGAATTCGTTACAGATGCGACTCACCTCGAACGGCGAAATCGTCTGCCTAGTCTTGGAGATATTCAAAGGGGTATGGCCAATTTGATTAACCAAATCGTTTTGACTTCTTGCAGCCACATCAGAGGGATGGCTCTGCTTGAAATATTACACTTGCTTACTTGCGGTCATTTGCTCAGAGAAAATAATCTTGTTCCGGGGTAAATTTACTGTGTTTTATTGTTACAATACACCCAGCTACTCTCCCCCAGGCGACGTGTCTCGAGCCTCACGTCAAGATAGAAAACTTAAACACATTATCTCCGTTGAAGGAGCGAAACGCACCCCTCAGGACTCGCACGAGAGTCGAGACACTCGCGCGCGCTTCCGACACACTCTACGGCGGCAATTAGAATTAAGGGCGTGCGCGCGCGCGTTTGATGTCTCATTTCGGCGGGAGCTATCAAACCCAGGAATAATAGCTTGGATCTTTTATCAGTCTTCGCAGTTGGTAATGAGAAACAAAGAGTCCGGATGGAAGCAAAAATGGAGAGAAAGATAGAGAGAGAAGCGAGGTAAACATAAAAAAATAGAAAAAAAAAACTAAAAGAAAGAGAGGGATGGGGTAGGGATAACTAGGTTAATTGTGCTATCTGTATTGACATCGTTTCTAGAAGCAGAAAAAAGGCTGTTTGGATGTGACTTCTATGCCTGCTTTAGTTTCATCCTCGCGTTCCCTCCCGATTGCGCCTTTCAATATTTCAAAGTCATTTGATTTTGGATGTAATTAAGCTACAGCTGAGATGCTAGGGCCGATTCTTACTAAGGTGATGGCCTATAATTGACAGGGAATACGCCCCGACAGAGTCTCAATGTTTCCTCCTCTTTAACTTTTCCCTTGTCACGCCGCTATCATGCGGTGATACATTAACTCACCTGTAATCTTGAGCAGACCTCAATTAGTTTGGACGTTAAAAGAGATTACAGGAACAAAAAAGACCAAAGGATATTCCTCTACTAATTATGAGTCAAAAACCCTCAGTCACTAAGACACAAGAGGCAGTAATATCAGAGAGGAGTAAAACCTTGTGGAGTAATAATATGATTAAAAGTGAAATTAATACGAGTAGCGGAAGTAGTACATGCAACAGGATTAAAAAAGCAGAAAAAAAAATGGAAGAAAGAAAACCAAAGTTGTAGTGGTGATAGTAGTAGCGGTAGTTGTTGAAGGCACCCTAAGTTATATATTTGATTAAAAGGTACTCAGATAGTAGAAGTTGGTACTGGTGAAGGTGGTAATATATATATTTTTTTCTGTGAGTACCGTCAAGTTAACCTGACGTAGCCATTGTGCACTATCGCATTGATTAAGGTTTCTACCATTAATTATTGACACATTGCTAACAGGAAACAGTGTGCCACGTGTTATTTCCTTATAGAACTTACAGATCTAGGGGGCAGGGCGTTTAGATACAATTCAAGAATCAACCAAGAAGCTGACGATGATTATGCTACGCTGATGACGTAATCATTGACGCAAGCATAGCAAAGTAAACGAAGAAAAGAAGCTGAACAAAAACGATAGGATGAACACTGTTTTTATAAAAGAACATGAGAATAACGAAGTCATTGCAGAAACATAATCTAATGATCAGTATGGATTTATCTATTTTGTCTACTCCATATAATACGACTTGTCATATTGTTTTTGGTAATCCGCTGATTAATTGATTTATGATAGTACTCCTGCTGAATACTAGCACTACTACTTCTCCCACCATGCACTACCACGGTGTTCGACTACTACTGCTACAACTACAGCTTCTACTGTTTCTGTGACAACTATTATTACCTGTGCATCAATATCGTCATAAATATTTGCAGTAGAAGAAGCAGTAGGGGCATAGGTTTATTTGTAATAAATATCTATACGTACTTTCTTATCATCATTGATAATACATTACTTTTATGATCATGATTGTTATCATTGATATCATTATTATCATTAATATTAGTATCATTATTATTACTTGTATTATTATTATTATTATTATTATTAGTAGTAGTAGTAGTAGTAGTAGTAGTAGTAGTAGTAGTATCATCATCATCATCATCATCATCATTACTATTACTTGTTATAATCAATACAATGACTCCTATCACACGAAGAATTACATTACATGTGATATCATATTCTTCCTGTCTCGTATAAGAATGCAGAGACATGTACATGGATGAAACAAAATATAAATACATCTTATAGCGACTCACGAAATTCAGCACGTAGCACATATCTTGCCGATCACCTCCCCCCCCCCCCCCCCCCTTCCCCTCCACCATCCGCATGTTGAGCCCTAACGTCCTTACTGGAATCCTTAATTTCCGTTAACAAGGAGATAGTTATATTACCCCTTCAATCTATGTCAGAATGACTCTTGGAAGACGGACATCTCTCCCGTCTCATTACCCCACCAATTTTTGAAGGGATTTGGCGAACATGCAACCTTTTTTCTCTCTCTCGGAAAAAATGACATCCGAAAGCATTAAAAAAAAAAAAAAAAAGATGGAAATTTCTCTTCCTGTCTCATTCCACTTCCCTTCTTCCGCGTTGTGTCGTTCTCTTTTTCTCCTTTTGCCCTCTTTCGTTCACAATGAAAAGAAAGAAAGAAAGAAAGATTGTTCGCATGTTTTGCACGTAACGATTAATGTTAATACGCCTTACCAGACAGCGCTGTATTCGCTGAGCGGTTTTAATCTCATGAAATATTCCTGACGAAATTGAGATCCAGCCTTTAAAATTTGGGCGAACTCGTGAAACGCTCAGGGGGCCTGGCGGGCGAACATCAAGGTGTAGGGTTATTCAGGGGTAGGCATGGCCCTTGTTATTCTTCGGCTTTGGACGCCCGGGGGTAGCAAAATATGGGATTTATGAATGTTAGTATGAAACAAAAACCATGGTATCACGCAGTAAATTAGAAACTGATAAATTAGATTCGCGCAGGATAGAAAATGTGATTGGAGACGGATGGGGAATTGGAGTAAAATTTGAAGGCAGAGTGGTCTGGAGGTGCAGAAAAGACTGGCATTGAGAGCGAACGGGATTAAAAGGGAAGGTGTAAGAGAGAGAGGTGGAGAGAGGGAAGGGGTGCTGTATGTGGAAGAGATGTCTATCAAATGGGAAGAACCTGCTGTGAGACAGTGCTCCCCTAAAGCCTCTGAGATTAACCGCAAGAGGCCATTCTTATCATTCGAAATCTCGGGATCAATTGATTTAGAATGAGAGCTCGCCTTCATGAGAGACTGTTGTGTGTATGTGTGTGTGTATGTGTGTGTGTGCATGTTATTTTTAGATTTTAATAATCCCATAATACTCAAACCAAAAATCACAGGACAAAACCCATAACATTATTTGTTGGTGTTGTTGTTGCATGTGTATGTTCCTTTGTATCGGAGTGTCACTGGAGAAAGATTATATTACTAGAGTGATTCATTTTAATTTTTCGTGTATTTTAGCTATACATGGAAATAGGCAAACGAGGCCAGTTAACCTACATGTTGTGGCAGAATCGTATTTTGCTGCAAACTTAGTAATCTCTGCAAGCTGAATATATTTGCTTGTGACGTAGCAATACGACCACGTCCTTCAAATCTATCCTAGCATGGGTGGAACATCCGCATACCGAAATCGACCAACACAGATTTTAAAGGCTTGTTTGGTTTAATTTTGTTATATGCAGACCCCTTTCTTAAAGATTGAGGTTACTAAATGTTGAAGAATTGCAGACAGACGATGTGATGTGATGATGATGATGATGATGATGAAACAGCACTCGTATAGCACTATTTATCTGTATTTTTGTTTTAATATTCAAGTTGATTTATTTCATCTCCAACAAATTAAGGATACAATGAAATGTTTGTGTATACAAATAATGTCACGAAATCAGTACAAAAATGTGTTGAACATGATAACATGTAATAAAGACACTGGTGAATCATCCTGTGTAAATATATCTGTAGAAACATTCAAAGGCTCCAAATGCTCTACATCAGTAGGCCTACAGATATAAAGCTATATATACATCACTGATGTTCAAATGAATGAGAAGGCATTCAAACATTTCTAACTGATAAAGTTTTGATAGATTATGCCGTCACTATCAAAATATCTAAACACACATATTACTACGATACTGAAACTACTTCCGAAATAATTCATTGGAACACTTTTGGCTCTGATAGATCGTTGATGTATCGGTCCCTGAGTCAGTCATTTACACTTTGTTTAATTACGTTCGATCATTTTTCATTGTCTTTTTTTTTTTTTTTTTTTTTTGGTGAGCAACATCAGAGACACCAATAGTCTTTGAGCTATAACAATTAGACCTTTCTTTTGACATAACAAACATTGTTAAACAATACATTTAGAAGGAAATTGTGAAATACTGTGTTGCAAGAAAAAAAAAACAATGCAGACAAGTGCAAGCTACTCTGCTTGTACCGAAGCTTGGAAAATACAAGCATTGCACAGTGAAGATATCTGCGGGCTGTTACTAAGCAATATTGCTGGAGACATTAGACTTGAATGAATAAAGTCAACACGCCCCAATTCCTGAGCTAAGGAAGCATGATTTGGAAAAGTGATGCGACAAATAACAACACAAAAAACTAAAAACATGAAAGAACTCTTTTCTGACAGCTAACAAACAAACAAAATTCGAAAAAAAGTGTAATTTTCATTTCTGCTTGACGAGTGACATTTCAGATTGAAAAGGATGTGCTCGCTTGATGAAGAGCAAAAACTCGCAAAAGTAAAACAGAGAAATATACAGTACTGCTGATGTTAGCCAGATTACGTGTAAGCTTACATCCATCAGCATGGATAAATGTGTGTGAGTGTGTGTGTGCGTGAGTGTGTGTGTGTGTGTGTGTGTGTGTGTGTGTGTGTGTGTATGTGTGTGTGTGTGTTTGTGTTTTCTACACGGTGTCACAAGAAGAAGGTGAATACTTCAGAAAACACAAGTTTTGTTCCAATATGAATTCTAAAAGCTTCTCTTTCTTTTCATCCAGGAGAAAATCATTTGAAAAATAACTAAAATGAAGTCATCGTTTTTTCTTCATAATATCACAGGGTAATCATTATCATAAAAAAAAAACTATTTTCAAGAAAAGTATGAATGATTTGATGAAAATAAACATTGATGACGTTTTGCGTGTGCGTGCGTGTGTGTGTGTGTTTTTATGATCATCTTTTGACGCACCCTAATCATCGACTGAGGCCGCATTCGTCGCATTTTGTCGAGTGAGGCTCACCCTGCGGGCGCTCTTTAGTTTCGTCCGTAGACGTAGGAAATGTGTGTTGCTGCCGTAGGCGAGCGGGGAGGGGCAGGGGTAGGATCCGCCCCCCAACTGCTAGTGTTACATATTACATCACATCCCTGGGCTTTTCTGGTTCTAGGGCGCATAATCACAATTGGCCACAAAGAATACCAATGCACCGTCGAAGAATCAATCATTTCCAGAGTTTACAAAGGACAGAAAAAAAAGGAAAGAAGAGACAGAAGGAAGGAACGGAGTGATGGAAGGGAAATAGAAGAGAGAAAATAGGAAGGAGTGGCAGGAAAGAAGTGGAAGACTAAGAGGTTTGGAGGTGGGGAAAGGGGAGATACATTTGGGTTGACGTTCGGTTTGGGAGATCAAAGTTGACGAAGGCTGAGTGACAGGGAGGGATGTTTTTGACATCTTCTTCCTTAGCCCTCCGTCTCCTCACATTTCAGACATCTTTCTTGATTTCCCTTCAGCTATATTTTTTGCTGGCAAGTGTGTGTGCGTGTGGGTGTATGTGTGTACGTGTGTGTGTGTGTGTTTATTCGCACCTGAAAGACAAATAATCTCCTTGGACTGTCCACAAACAAGACTTCTCCCTGCCAAAACTTGTTATTCTAGAGCACCTTTGATATGTACATTATGATTAAGAAATAATAAGCGCTGTTTTGCCGTCTTTCATTTCGTCACCCTGTCAATAATGATCAATAGTTATTAGGCCCTACCTCGTCATATCTTATATTCGACAGAAATTGTTTAAAAATGCACAGGATATGCTTACGCCCTTGTTACTGTACGGTCACTATATGAGGACTATGAAAACGTATTTTTATCAATGAAATTATCAAAATAATGACTGCTGCATTTTTCTTCGTAAGTTAAGATTGAAATAATTTTTAGTCAGTAACAGTCAGTTCTTATTGAGGCAATCTCTCCCTATCTCTCTCTCTCTCTTCTCTCTGTTTGTGTCTCTTGCTCAATATTTCTTCATTTAACAAGAAACGCGGCACGCTGTGCTGTGTATTCAAACGTTTGCCTCCAACCAAATATAATGCCTGTGCGACTTCACTGGTGTAATATAAACACCGCGCTCGTATGTCCTACTCAACGGAACTCGGTGTCACCCCGACGCACGCACGCGCGTTACAAATTCGCGCGTTTTGCCCCGCTTGTTCAGTGCAATGTCCGGCACAGGGCACGCATTGTTCGCAAAATTACACGAAGGACCTCAAATTACTCTTTGTTTTGTCTCAAAAAAACTTTGCTTGCTTGGTATGAATTGCCGCTTTCGAGCCTCCTGTTTCTCCTGATAGCCAATTGATTTGTCTCCTGCGAAGATTGAGCGCGCTAATGACCTAAGTTGCAGCTAGAACAGAAACAGAGGAGGAAAAAACGGAAAAGAAGGGGGTATGAACTTACGTAGTGTCTTTACATAGACAGCTTTATTGTATATCATACACACACGCGCTCTGAGCTCAGGCATACCCCCCAAAAAAGTCGTTAAGCGGGTAGCTGAACAATACGAACGCTAAATTAGTTTTAGGGATTAATTTCCTCCGAAGCCCGATGGTTCCCTGGCGGTGCGACAGAAAAATGATGGAAATGATTTCTTTTACCTCAGGCGAATCGTATAGCATTGCCTTTTATTACATAATGGAAAACATTACAGCGGTGGGCTACTCTGGGCCGTGCGGTGAGCGCCGAGTGTGAGATGCAGTTTCGCCCGTATGTAACTCAACACCGTGGCCATTTTGTCGGTGCAGAGCGGTGCGCGGGTCCGTTGATCGACTTGGGCGAAGACGCAGTGATAAACGACCCTTCAAACCGGCCAAAGCCTTCCCGTGTGAAGGAGATTGAATGTGTGTGCGTGCATGCGTGCGTGAGCTTTCGGGCGTGTGTGCGTGGGTGCGCGTGGTCGTTACAAACGTGTGCGCTTGTGGACATGTACACTGTGAGTGGTATGTGTGTGTGCGTGTGTGTGTGGGCGTGAGGGTGTGAGTGTGAATGTTGTCCGGAGTATGTTTTCTGGAAATGAAGGTGTAAGGTGATTATGAGTGCCGCAATGCGTGTGTGTGTGTGTGTGTGTGTGTGTGTGTGTTTTGCTCGGTTTTGCGTTTTGTTGTCGTTGGTTTTTTTCTTTTGTTGTTGTTTAAAGGAGGAGAAAAAATGGTTGGAGAAAGTAAGACAGAGAAAAAGAGAATGAATGGGAGACGATAAGAAAGAGACAGTAAGGTGGGGTCACTGTGGTACAGAGACAAGGCCTCAGACAACGTGATCAGAGAGAACGGCATGGGGAGGATTTAATAGTAGAGAAAAATGGGATGAGCGGTGAGTTTTAAATGCCCTTTGTCTAGTATCATGTGAGATCATAGATCAGCTGAAGAATGATGGTCATGTATAACAGCCTACGTGTGAGAAATGATTGTATTTGACAAGTGTTGAGATCAAACCAATTGAAGAAAAATGAAAACACGACATGCATTGTCTTATCATAAGCAACTGCAAATGTAAACCTTTCAAGAAAAAAAAAGCTATTCAGGCTTATACCTATATTAAAGTTATAGGGAAATAAAACATAGCATATCTCAATTTTGAGTTTGTAAACAGGCAAAATGAATGTTTGAAATGCATCAGTCACAGGCTTTATGAGATGAGTTTGGTATGCAGACGACGATCTGATGATTTCATGGGGAAAAACAATCCCAAAGTACTTTGAATATTCACTGATAATCTATAGAGCAAAATTATTAATTCCCCCTCCCCATACAACGATATCTTCTGGGTATTTTTTATTTCATTTGCTTTTGACCACAACAAATCTACCGTCATCCAGTGCAATAGGACTTATCAATTGAACCCAGAGAGCAATTCCAGGAAAATGTAGGGAATATATGATTTACATTAGTCAGCAGTTATATATTTCCCCCAACGTCATGCATTTTTTACTACAACAATGATATCATTATTATTATTATTGCTGTACGTTTATGTATCTATATGTTATAACTGTGTTTTGTACGTATGCATTTGGTACCGATGTATTCTATGTATTCATAAAAATAGAAATAGATTTCCAGAAATGGACAATAAAATCAAATTGAATTGAATTGAATTGAATTAAATAACATGAAAACCACCTGTTGACACCATGACGTGTTTCCGGTGTCACATACAACCATCACACCCAAAACAAAGTCACCCTCCTCCACAGCAGTGGCTTGTTTGCCAGTGGTATACATACTATAATTGAACTACGCCCTTTTTCCTCCAACTTCTTTCTCCCATTGCAATCATTTCTCTCTCATACAGCCTGAACGTCTTCTGCTACGTGGTTTTGTGTGCACAACAGATGAATTGGGGCAAACAAAACATTGCCCCCCAAATTCAAACAAGAATATATTTATCGAATGTTTTAGACGGGTCGAGTTAGGACAAAAATGGACGAGAGGGATAGAGTTATAAATGCAAGATAAAAGGAATGGGTAGAAGTGGGAGAAAAACAGGGTGGAAAAGAATGAGAACTCTGTGAAAGGGGTTTAACGTATCAGTGTCAACATATAATGTGATATACGATATTTTCAGCAAATACCTCGTGTTAAAATGATTAGGGCTCATGCATCGCAGAGAGCACCTTCTGAGCGCCGGGAACACCGGCCTGGGAGAACAGCGGCTGCCCGCTGTCTGCATTATGGCAGCTAGTCTGAAGTCTCCGCGGGGAAACAGGTCGAGAGACTGAGGGGGTAAGAGAGAGGCAAGACAAATCGCAGACACCCAACCATGCCAACCCTGGCTTGCTCTTTCGTTCGTCCTCAGCGCAGCAATGAGTTTGTAAGGGTAGTGTATCCATCTCATATTAACCAAAACAGGTTCATATCTATAAGATAGAAGATAACTGCATATCTGATGACTTACGTCTTTGTCGCGACCCGGAAAGATACATCTACGACTCGCTTTTTACAATTGTGTAAAAACACAAGAATAAGATCCATGATAACATCAATATTCTTATATCAAGAATATTGTGTTTATTGATAGTATTGACAAAAATATGATGATGAAAATGACCTTAGTGTTCATTATCGTGTTTACATCACTACTATCTTTATCTCCATCCGCAACGGGAATTCTTCTCAGGTCTTTATGTTGTGTGTGAACGGTAGGAGCGTAAAAAAGAAGTAGCTTGGAACAAGGAAAACCACACTATACAGTGCAAGTCATTATTTTTAAAAAAACAAAACATATTTCTCATGAAATTTGAAAAGTTCATATCTACGTGTTTATGATTGATTACGAGTGATCCTAAATTGATCAAGAAGGAACATTTTTTTAATGTTTTCTAGTGTGACTTTGATCTGAAATTCTTGTCGAGCAGTAGCGTCGAGAGCTTTATGCATTCTCACAACAGAGTAAAAGTCATCCGTTACAAAATTGATGTCTTGAATTTTAACATCTTCCATAGATGGGTATCGGCGGATTACATGTGTGACATGAGAATGATCAGTTACGTTTGTGATATGTAATGTTTCTAGCTCGAGTTAACATCTATTCTGCAGAAAATTGTTCCACGAGGTAATTCTCTAAATGGATATTTTGTTAGTGATAATGGAATAATTGTCGCACACGTGGTTATAGGCCCATTGGTTTAATAAAGAAAGCAAATACATTAGTTTTGTTCAACAAGGGGTTTTAATTAATATACCGGGAGGAATGGATTTACAGACATGAGAAGCGATTCCTATCTTCGCCTGCGTCTACATACAGACATGACTTCGAACAACTCTTAGCAGTATATTGTAATCTATGCCATTTATCGGATGAATGAGGTATACACACAGGATATCAGACATGATCCCATCATTGATTCTATTTCTTGTCATGTTTTATATCAAATTGTTCAATCAATATCATTTGTCATGTGTGTTCGAGTATCCGTTAGTTGTAATGATTTTGGATAGGCTACACTTGTTGTTCATAGATGCGGCGCCAGCAATTTTTTTTTCTGTAATTAATCATTAGGAATTTTCATAATCAGCTTCATATCAATCACATGTCCCAAATTTACATTTGATATTAGATCTAGATATGCCAGAATTTTTATGATACTGATTTTTGTGATATTCAATATAATCTTTGAAAAAAAAAACAATTATATCATATTTTTGGAAACGTAAGTACAATGTACTTCCTTATTATGCCTTAATCTACTACGTCGTAATCGTTGTTTCTTCTAAAAACAAAGATAGCTCTTCATTTTTCCCCTGACTAAGGAGCCGCAATGAATCGAAGTGGAAAAATTAAGACAAACACGGGCTACAATTTTGCATTACCACCCAACCACAATTTTCAAAAGTCGGAATCGTATTTCGCAAAGTAACAATAAATGCATAATGCATAGTATGGAACATTTTGATTGAGTATTAAATCGAGCGCTTTCTTTCCCTTTGTTCCGAGCTGTTGAGGTAGTGTTTGAAGCGGAAGAAAAAAAAAAGTGAAAAAGAAAAGCTCCTGCCTCGTTTTCTCCCCTTTTCCTTTTCCCTGGTATTTAACTAGAGTTTCTGGAGCAGAAAATGTCCCGGGCCTGTCGCACAATTAAACAAATGCATTTTGAACTAAAACGCCGACGAAAACAGCCTGCGGAACAATCACACGTGGAGTTTTTCTCCTGTACCTCTCCTTTATATCGACATTTCCACCGCCCCTGGCACATCTTTTTGTGCTTCTTATTTAAGTTAGTGGCGCAGATGTATTAGATACATATAGACCATACATTTTAATGATTTTTTTTCTTCTCTTCTCTCTTCCCCTTTAAACTATTTTCAAGAATTCGAATAAACAATCCATTAAGGATTTGAGCATACAAAGGAAGGAGTTAGAGAAGGAGCAAAGAACGCCCCTACATTGTACGGGTCTTCCCCCTTTGTTCAGCATTGCGGTTCGGCCCTGCCACTAGGAACCACTTCACAGTCACTTAAGCGTGCGACATTTTTTTCCCTTTTCTTCTTCGTCTTCTTCTTCTTCTTCTTTTGAAGAACTAAGTACTGTTTATTTGGAAGCAACAGCTTCAAAAATAGGAGTTAATGATGTGGTTCAAACTCAGTGCGACAAAGACTTTAACACCAAACGGAACAAGTGTCATTCGGAGGCAGAGAGGCACGATAGAGTGGTAACCCACAAAAAAAAAAAAAAAAAAAACCTGGAATGTAATATTATATATTTATAATTTATAATTATATATCCTGGGCCCTGTTTCATAAAGCTGTTCGTAAAGTTACGAGCAACTTACGAGCCACTGGTGATCAGTTCTTGTGCTCAATTATGGAAGTATAGCACATCAAAACTGATCACCAGTCGCTTGTAAGTTGTTCGCAACTTTACGAACAGCTTTATGAAACTCCCCCTGATATTGTTTCATTGTTGGTGTACAATATGCGTATTTTGTATAGAATATGCATCTCTTGCCCGCGATGACAACTGAACAGTGTTTAGTATGCATGCTTGAATTTTCACATCATGTCTTTTGTTGTATGTAAAATAACAGTGAAGCAATGTGAGACAAAAATAAAAAAAAATTAACTAAAATGAATTCTATCATTATGTCGAGTCATGCCACGCATAATTCTCTAAAATCTTCCTGAAAGCAGTCAAAACCTTAGAATCTCTCAAAATTTCAAACTAAATGAAGGAAAGTAATCAGATTGGAGAATCGTCTATTTTGCCCAAGAAAATGTTCATCTTACACATTGGTGGGCGAACTAAAATGTTTGTTTGTTTTATATTTCCATATTCCATATTTCAGCAAATAAACCATAAACATAACCCCCCAAAAAATGCATGGGTGAATTGTCAAACACAGCATTTAAGACAATTAAACAAGTTAAATATGAGGAATCAGATAGCATTGCTTGTAGGGTGTAGATTCCCAGGTACTGATATGAGATTATTCGTACTTGATATTTACAATTGAAAGGAATGACAATTTATAAATTGGGGAAATATAAACGTCGAAGAATTTAAAAAAAAAAGACAAAGAGAAGACAAAGAATACAATGTCCGCGGCACAAAACTTCTGGAGAGTTGCGAGATCACACGAGCGAGGTACAAGTCAGATACAGTGTACAACGGCAGAAATATAAAGTATGCACAAAGTGAACAACTCTTCTTTCTTTGGAGACCTATGAGACCAAACTTTAGTGATTAAAAAGCAGCAGCAGCAGCAACAACAACAACAACAACCATCACCACCACCACAAATTAGTCAATCTGAATTTTAATGCATTACAGCACCATTCCCTTCCATCAAGCCTACATCAAGATTGAGCATGCATAAGATACTACAGACGAGAAATCTGCTTGAAGCAACTCGGGTAGTGGAACGCGACCAAGTAAGCGATCCAAGAAAAAAAAGATAGATAAAGAAGAAGGCAAATAAAAGTGTCATCAATTTTGTCTTAAGTAAAAGCAAGGGAAACAGACGCAGTACATTACTTTCAATTATTGCACTTACATGAATGTCAACGCCGACGTAAAAATGTACATCGCAGATTTCGCCTTTTTATAGTCAAACGAATTCATGGCGCCTTCTACGGATTACAAGTAATAACATCTGTGCTACTTGGTTATTGTATCTTATACTTGCTTTGCACCTGTACCTCAATGTAACGATAGAAGGGCAGCAATTCAACATAACTACAATAATCATGATATTCGCAACGGCAATAACAATAAGCGGTATAGTGGTTCTAGGTAGCGACATTGATAACATGTAGTAATGATTATAAGACTATTGGAAGGTAAACGAAGCTATGTTCATGATATCGATACTAAAATTGTCTGTGCTGTTGATCTTTTTTTTTTTACGAACGGTCCAAGAAAGCAAAAAAAAAAAGATTTTTTTTTTGTCATAATGAAAACGGTGGACGTAGTGTTTGCACTAATCCTCACACGACCTGAAATACTGTGGAGAGATTGACACACACGAGTGTAACCCAAACAAACACAAGACGAAAAAAATAAACAAATTACTTATCAGGATCCAGAATAATCGCTCTGATTTCAGCCTCTCACTCCTTATCTTTTTGTGGGTTTCTGTTTGTTTAATCCCACCTTTTTATTCGAATATCAGGCGACATGGCTTTAATACTAGAATCATACTGTAAGAATATATGCCTCGTCAACGGGCCATTAAGAAAGTTTCTCCGAAACATTTGACTACTATTATTACACGAATGCGAAACTATTTGAATAAAGAGACCAATGGTAGATTGTCTCTTTAACACGTTCTCAAAGCGATAATAGGACCTAGACAAGGTACCAAGTGAAATGTCGGCATAAAATGCTATCAATTTTGCCCAGAACCATGTTAGCAGGGCCGTTTGATTTGCATGGTTCCTCCATTACTGTTACGGTCTCGAATTTCTGATCGCAAACGCAGAGCGGGCGTATGCAGGCGGAATACACACAATTTACAGCTCCGCGGGGAGGCATTATAGGTAGCAAACGACGTAATTTTTAAGGGGGTTGCCTATTTTTTGTTTGTTGTTTTTGTTTTTGTATTTCCAAAAAGGGGCACCAATTCTACACCGCAATCGTAACGCCGTGAACTTGAGAAAATGGCTTGCTGGAAAATGGTGCCGTCGATGGGCGTTTATGCAGATGCTGAACGATTAAGGCAAATGTAGACATCATCTGGTGGTCACACGAAGAACTGTCTGAGCGCATTTTTCACTCTCATGTGTTGATTTCCCTAGTCACTCGGAATCGTTCTTACTGTCTCTTATTTCTATTGTTGTTGTTGCTGTTTTCAAAGCACCTTCCCTAACCCATAATGCCGGCATCAGCCAAACTATAAGTGACACGGAAAGACACGAATTATTGAATTTTGATTGTCTTATAATGACAATTACTCTAAGGAACCGTAACGTGTAGGCCTACAATCTGTTTTTTGCAGACCATGTTTACGTCAGTGTTGTAAACGATACCTTGGATGATGCCTTCTCATTAGTTGGACTGATTTCTGTAAAGCGGAAAGACATGCTGTTCATATCAACCATGAGTCTTCCATCAGGAAACGAATGCAAATCAATTTATGGTATGTGAATCCATGTATTTTTTCCTTATTCAACTTTGTTTTTGTTTTATCTCATTTCTCTTTACGTTACGAATGATAATCATTTCTAAATTACTTGGAATCCGTCCATATTTTGTGACATATATTTTCGGCCCCAAATATTTTCATCAAAATAACATATACATTTTTTTTTAATTGCCAACGCAGGGAGCCGAGGGGGTATCAGGGGGTACATACAATTTGCCGCAATTCGTACATTCTCCTCTTCAAGTATAATGAGTAATCACTTAATGATTGGTCATTGGCCTCGTTATGATTCCCTTGTTTCATGATTTTTGTGAAGCCATAGCCAGTACGTAAGTAAGAGGAATATTCAGGACACTTTCTTTTCAAGCCAAAAAGAAAAAAGTATTATTCGCCCCGCATGTTATTATTTATACCAAACAAAATGACACTAATACGTCTAATAATATCATCACATCAATATATCATATTACTAATAAAAAAATTTCATACTCAACAGGATTAAAATAGGCAAGCGAAAGCATGTTTTAACTGTAATGCTTATGTTTGGGAGTTTTTTCGACGATGAACATAAAGATTAAACCACTTCTGTTGTTGCAGTGCTATGTGTGGGTAGTCTGCAGTGTGTTATGTTCTTCTTTTTATTTCTTCCTATTCATGAACACAATAATGGCAGTCACGTTCAGTATAATTGATGTTGTATTCATGATCTGTATCATTATCCAAAATATTATTTTCATTTTTACTTATATATCTGAAGAATTGGGTGTATAGCAAAATATGAAATGATAACACCTATGATTTTGATGCAGTCCGAATATTAACTAAATGATATAACTTGTTGATCAGTGGAATGGGAATGGCTAACTAGGTGACGAAATTTCCATCGGAACAAAGAAAAATACACAAACATAAACAAATACACTGCTATCATACGAAAATGCCATCTTTTATCAAACATGTGTTTGGATTGCTAAGAAGCTAAAGAAACAGAATTTTTCTCTACCTGACTGGTATTCATTCATTCATCCAGTTAGTCAGATATTTTTTTTCTATTTCCAGGGGAAAAATATACGTGTTTTACAGAAATTGAATGCTTAAATTACATCACAATGTAGGGCTATAATAAAAGAAAAAATATATAAGTTTGCAGAGTATTGAATATACTGATGTGTTTAACAGGTATTCTTTAAGATGGTCCTCATTTCCAATGCCTCAGCTTTTCTCACTGATGTTTTCCTTTCAATTGTCATAGAATTTCGTAAAAAATCATGATGTCACGCTAAGATTTGACATACCTATAGCCTGTTGTTCTAAAATTAGTAGGACAATTATTTCGATATACAGTGCGATATTCATTGTTCACAGTTAGACATTCTAGGCTTCGATTCATGAAATAAAGACAAAGTTGGTAAAAATAAAAATGGAATTAAAGTGTGCTTCTTCTACCTTTATCTCAGTCATCTCAATAATCTGTCAAATTTAATGATTCCTTGATAGTCACCATAGCAATAAGATTAAAGAAAAAAAATGGGTTAGAAAATGTGGAGAAGGCTTGGAACAAAAATGAAACGTAGACAAATTTTAATTCAGCAATCTTGTTTCTTCTTTTTGGTTTTGTTTTCTGCTCGTCTTTTCCTCCTCATACTCCTTTTCCTCCTTCGCTTCCTCGTTCTCCTTTTCCCTCTTCTTCTTCTTCTTCTTCTTCTTCTTCTTCTTCTTCATCTTCTTCTTCTTCTTCTTCTTCTTCTTCTTCATCTTCGTCTTCTTCTTCTTCTTCTTCTTCTTCTTCGTCTTCTTCTCCTTCATCATCATCTTCTTCTTCTTCTTCTTCTTCATTTTCGTCTTCTTCTTCTTCTTCTTCTTCATCTTCGTCTTCTTCTTCTTCTTCTTCTTCATTTTCGTCTTCTTCTTCTTCTTCTTCTTCATCTTCGTCTTCTTCTTCTTCTTCTTCTTCTTCTTCTTCTTCTTCTTCTTCATCATCTTCGTCTTCTTCGTCTTCTTCTTCTTCTTCTTCGTCTTCTTCTTCTTCTTCTTCTTCTTCTTCTTCTTCTTCTTCGTCTTCTTCTTCTTCTTCTTCTTCTTCTTGCAGTCAGCTTGTTAGCAGAAAGTTCGTAACCATGATAATGAGAACTAATTGTTGTTTTCAGTGGGTATATATGCGTGATTAACTCAGATATCCTTATTTGGCCAGGTTATGGCGTACATGCTGTGGTGACAGCAGATGGTATATTAACGTCGCAAAGTACTGTGCGGCGTAATATGGGGAGCAATAAGCTCTACACCGAAAAAGAAGAAAACGTTATGGCTTTTCAAAAAAAATTGCTTTGTTTACATCATGCTTGCAAGCTATTCACATTGATACATGTTATGATGTGTACATACAAGTCAAAACAATTGATGACTGTGCTTACAGTCAGCGTGAAGATTTCTCATAACGAGCTAAGAGTGACACAGAAGGCAATAATTTTTGCACTTTTTTTTGCATTTTGCATTTTTGCGCACTTTTCACATGGTGAATGCGGTGTAAACATACAAATCAACAAAAAAGGGGGAAACATATTCGCCCTCGACATTTTCATTTCTATGTTTTTTTCTTTTCTTTTCTTTTTTTTGACATTTGATACATCACGGGTGATTTTACAATTTCCATGCGGTAGAATCCAGGTGTTGAATACAAATCAGGGGATTCAGTCGGTGGTAAATGGAAATGAACAGACTCTGTGTAACTGTCGGGTCTAACACTGATCGAGGACTGCGTTTGCAGTCGGCATGATTGCATTATTATAACAACTAAAAGAGGTTTTTACAAGGTGCAGCCAGCTTGTAAGCAGAATGCTCGTGACAATAATTACTAAGGATAATTAGCTGTTTTCAGCGGGTGTACATGAAAAACTCAAATGTGCTTGTTTTGCCAGGTTATGGCGTATCTATGCTGTGTTAGCAGCGGATAATATATAAACATAGCAAAACATTGTGCCGCGTTATGGGGAGGCAGTGAGCTCTACACCGAAGAGAGGAAAAACTTTGTGGCTTTTGAAAAAGACACTTTGTTTACATCACACTTACATACTATTCACATTGGTACATGTTATGATACAAGGCGAACAATATGACTGTGCTTACAGTCAGCATGAAGAAATCTCATACTTTCGCTTAAGGTGTATTGAGCCAAGAGTGACACAAAAGCAAATGGAGGTCATAATGTTGACAGTAATATCAATTATTATATCAACCATGTGATGTTTTTCCCGTGCATCGTGAAGAGTGAGTTGTTATGACACCATCGTTTTGTGAAGGTGCTCGTGTTGTTCTGTAGCTTATAAAATTCATATTCAAGAGTGATCCTGCTAACAAGCTGACTGCAACAATGTTGTAAAACCTCCTTTAGTTGTCATGACAATGTAATCATGCCGACTGCTAAATACTGTTATACTTCATTTGATTTGCATTTAACACCTCGACTTTACCCCATGGAAATTGTGAACCACACGTGGTGTATTAAAATGCAAAAAAAAAAAAAAATTAAAAAATGAAAATGTCGAGGGCGAATGTACCCCCTCTTTTAAAATAATTTGTATGTAAACACTATATTCACTGTGTGAATAGTGTGCAAGAGTGATGTAAATAAAGTACCATTTTGAAAAGTCCAAAAAAAAAGTCTTCTTCTTCTTCTTCGTCTTCTTCTTCTTCTTCATCTTCTTCTTCTTCTTCTTCTTCTTCATTTTCGTCTTCTTCTTCTTCTTCTTCTTCTTCTTCTTCTTCTTCTTCATCTTCGTCTTCTTCTTCTTCTTCTTCTTCTTCTTCTTCTTCTTCTTCTTCTTCATCTTCGTCTTCTTCTTCTTCTTCTTCTTCTTCTTCTTCTTCTTCTTCGTCTTCTTCTTCTTCTTCATCTTCTTCTTCTTCTTCTTCTTCTTCTTCTTCTTCATCTTCGTCTTTTTCTTCTTCTTCTTCTTCTTCTTCTTCTTCTTCTTCTTCTTCTTCATCTTCTTCTTCTTCTCCTTCTCCTTCTTCTTCTACTTCATTTACTGCTTTAGCACCTACTTCTTCGTCCCCCGTACAATCAGCCGCTATGCCTAACCAAATCAAGAAATCGTTGGTAGGGGAAAATGGGTGATGCAGGCATGGCATTTTGTCCTTCATCCTTTTTTTTTTCCTTTTTTCTTTTTTAACAAACGCATTATGGGAGTAGCGCACCCAAACATCCGTATCGCTGTTCTGGTCAGGATCGCGTTGCCTCGCTTGGGACTCTTCTGCATGCAAAAATATATCCAGCTCTTGAATGCCCCACTCTTGCCGGCAATGGAATAGAGAGAGTAAAATAGAATGAGAAAGGGGAAGAGGTAGAGAAAAAAAAATAGAAAGAAAGAAGCATACAGACGGAGAAGGTCAGAATTGCCGACATACAGAAAAACACACGTATAAGAAAAGAAAAGACAATCAATACAGCAAAACAGTAAATCGAAGAAAGAGCGAAATATAAAAGAGAAGGAGAAAGAGATGGAGATAGTGCGAGAAAGGAGGGACAGAAAGAGAAATAGAGAGAGAGAGAGAGAGAGAGGGATAGAATGGGAGAGAGAGGGAGAGAAGGATGGAAACAAGAGAAGGATGCTGAAAAGAGCGGACTTGTGTGTTATTGTAGCTGTGCAGAGTGTGTTTGTGAGCGTCACGTCCGCGAGCTCCCAAGCGAGACCTTATTTAGAATCTCGTTCGAAGCTTAGCCCGCTCCAAGAGGATAACTCCCCCCCCCCCTTCTTCTCCCCTTTTCTGCTGCTTAAAGAAGATGAGGACGGGAGGGGTGTGGCGGGGTGCGGCAGGGGTGAGAGGGTCGCATTAAACACTAAATAGTTCCCCTGGTTTAAACCTCACGAGAGTCGTGGAGAGGGGAGCGTGTTTTAGGGATTGCTGTACGTTTTATGGTAATAAGTCACTTTACTCTTCAGTGCTCGCCACAACCTCCATTCGTTTCTCATTACAATTTCCGTGCAAACAAATTCTACACATGGCCACGTGGGAAGGCTACCCATGCATGCTTAGCTACAAATCAAACGAAGAGCGAAGAAATGGGGGGGGGGGGGTGTGACAATGGAATAAAAAAAAGGAGAAGGAAATGATAGAGAGGTTGAAAGGAGGAGAGAGAAAAGGAGTGGAGATGACGTCGGCAAACAAAGCCACATGACTTTGTTTATGATCCTCGTGCCATTCGACAATTTAAACTGGTATCCATGGTGACACTCCTATCAATGCCATCAAACAAATCTAGCGTGTCTAACGATTTGCAAACACATCCTCCTTCAGACGACATTCTAATTGTCTTGGTAGTCGTTGAGAAATATTTGAAGAGCTTGCTTCCAAAAGGTGCTAAATCCATTGAAAATGATGGATTTAGTGCCTTTTGGAAGCAAGCTCTTCATTTGTGTGTTTATGTGTGTGTGTGTGTGTGTGTGTGTGTGTGCGCGCGCGCGCGCAATATTGTTGCATCTTTTTTTTCAGTAATATCTGAATTATTAACTTAATTCGATCTCACCTTGTTGAAAAATGTTCAATAAAGTGAGAACCAACAAACTTCGTTCTGAAACATAATCTTTTAATCATGCTTTGTTGGAGTGAAAAAAAAACTGTCTTGATTTTGGAACACTACCAGTGTATACATTCAGTATACTGTAAATGAAACGCTTTTAATTTGAAATGAGAAATCACTGATTAATGGAGAAGAAATAGAGCGTTGGAGTGCAAGGGATATAAACAACATTTTGAATATGATTTAAGATATACACGCAATATACAATCTACGAACAATGCAGGATGCATTTTTTCAAGGGTGTTCATATGATAGATTCAAGTTATTTAGTATTCTTTAGAAATGAATTGTACTTTTAGATAAATCTTTCGAGATTATTATAATCAAACAGAGTATTTTAATGAGGTATTTAACCAATGAAGATTGTGTATCGTTCCGTGTGTGATTCACTGAAATTGTGTTATTAACTTCGTTTGAAGATTCTTTTTTTTTGGAAAATGAATAAATTAAGTAACTCTGTAGAAAATAATAATGCAAGGACGTTATTTTTACAAACCATTTGTTACACTTGTCAAAATTATAAGAATAGGCTAGATCTCCCTAGGAATCATGATATAAAATCTCGTGATTGAAGCGTTTTGTATGATATAAGAGAACGTATTGTGAGTAGCTATAATCGGTGGCCATTTTCCAAACTAAGTCAATTATAGCATACACAATACTGTTTTTTCCATATTGCATACTTCGGCGATTGTATTACGTGTGATGTTAGGGCCATATATGCCTCTTCAATATACATAATTATTCGTGACTGTACCCTACCTTAACTTGTACTTACAAAATTGCATTGAAGAAAAAAACATGTCAAAGACGAGTAGAGATGAAACAGGTATTGACAGCTTCATGTATAAGTTAGATTTTTGCTCTAATTCATGAAATTCATACTGTACACATTTTCATATATAAATACATGCATTTAAAGTTTTTCTTTATTCTTTTATAATAAAGCAATTCTTTACACAATGTTTCACAAATGCGAATTTTGAAACTCTTGTAGTTTTTTGTTTATGAGTGTGCTGTGTGTATTTTGGAAGGAGAAAAAAAAACCTACTCTTTGTATGCCCTCTTCTGCTGTATTAAACACGATATTAAATCCACCTTTAACCCTGGCACACTGGGGAATCCGGGGTAATTTTCCATGCATACCCTCCCCCGTGCCACTGGTCAGCGGCTAATACTAATGGAGTGAAAAGCGGAAGTCGTTCGAAGACCTTGGCGGGCGGGGGGTTAACTGATGGAAAATGAGCTCTTTTCCGCGTCTTGGCGCGAGATCGAGGGGGACGGACGCCCCGTGTAAACGAGGCGCACCCGGGTCAGTGCTAATTGTTATGAAGCCGCACCACGTGTACAGCTGATTGCATGTCCAATGCTCCCGAACCTGGTGGCGCACGTGTTGGGGGCCCACGGACATCCCATCGCGCTATCTACCTAAGATGGCGAACTAGAGCAAAGCTGGTTTCATCCCATTTCAGTGCGAGCTCAAGCTCGGAGAACTGGATTGGCGCGCGCGTGCGAAAATACATTTGAATTTTGATGGCAAGTGGTTTCAGTGGCTATGTAGGCAGGTGGTAGTTGTAGTACGTGGCAAAACTATCGCCTCTTAGACATTACTGAAGGCGATGGTGGGAGATTGGGTTAGAGGTTACGGATCAGATCGTACGATTTTACCTGACTTTGATGCGAATGATGGATAAATGAATGCTATTGACTTAAAAAAAGATGACAGTAATACAAGGCTCCCTGATTTGACAAATCCAATTCATGAAATACCGACATGCTTATGAACGTTGAAGGCATTTGAACGAATATTTGACATATTTCTGCATCACAACTAAACATGAAGTTCAGACTGCGGCGGCTACGCAACTATTTAACCACGCGTGTCAGTGACGAATAAAGTACCCTGATAGTTATGAAAGCACGCTTATCCACACCAATTTTAGAACATTGCGAAAGACTTTAGACGACTGTAAAACTATGTATTCGGAGAAGAGTTTGGCCGATGGACTTTGAATAATTGAAAGAGAGAAAGATTTAGTAGAGGGGTCTTAGATAGAATGAAGAGAGCTAGATTTACAAAGAAACAAACAACTGTCGCTTTCTGAGCTTCATCCTTGAGATCTGGTGTCTGCGTCAGGATTGTTATTTAAAGCTCAAGTACCAGCAGTGGCAATAGTAATAACATCGATGTCAGCAACAGCGTGCACACAGGCAGAATCAGTTGGACTATTGTTAAAGCACATAGATATTATGCATATACTCAGTATTCATTTTATACTTATGTCTAGATTTCCGATGGTATTTATAGTTGTACATGGATTATAATCTAGATTTATATTTCTATTCCTATTCATATTTATGTTTAGACTTATGTATTCATATTCATATCTGTATTCATATTTATACTCATACATCTATCAGTATCTCTATTGTATGAAAAAGGACACGCACTTGATCGTATTTCTGAATAAAGAAGGTAGGCGTTTCGCCAAAGTCATTGTCCAATGTAGTCTATTATAGAGTCACCAGATCTTTAACTCTTGTCTACTCTCTTGTCTGTTAGTGGCTATAAATTTTTACTCTCTGTTTATCTCCTATAACTCTTCTTCTTTCTCTCCCCCTCTCCCACTGTCTTTCCCTCTCAAACTCTTTCTTTCTACCTTCATACTGTCTCATCTCTTCTGGATAAATTTCCGTTTTTGCCTCCTTGTCTCTTCGCCTTCCATTTATTCCGATGCTGAGGCTTATACTTCGACGGTTCATTTCAGCAGCTTCGTAAGTAGTAGTGTTTTTAGCGTAAGATTTTGCCCGCGGGTTCTTTCTTTTTTCTATCTTTGGTTGTCCACAGCGGCTGTGGTGAGACAGAACAAGACGAGTCCATTAGCCGGGAGTGTTCCCCGTGAAATGTCGGGAGGGTGCCGTCCGGGTTCGCCCTCCAGCAATCTTTGGGAGGATCACTTCGTGGCTTGTGCTGCCCATTGATCATGCTATGCCTTCTTCCCGGCTTCTCAATTCAATTGTTTCTTTTTTCCCCCACTCATGGTTGAAAAAAAAAAGGTCTGCCAATATCTCTCGTTGTCTTAATCGTCCTATCCTCTGTCTTTTATCTATAGCAGTGGTCGTTGTTGTTCTTGCTTTTTTTTTGTCTGTAGGTTTGACACGATCTACCTGTGTGTGGTGATTTTTTTTTTTTCTGATCTCAGGTTGAACAAGGATGTATTACCATCATCGTCTAAAATATAAAGAGCATGCAGACAGCAGTGCATGAGACGTATCTTGGTTTGTAACTGTTGGTTTCTTTTGGTAGTAGTGTAGCTGAATGGAGTATATTTTACGTATTTTCAGGCTTTACTGTGTTGATTTTAGGTAGGCATGATCATAAATGTATATAGTATATATATATTCTTCTTCTTCTCTTTTTTCTTCTTCATCTTTTTCTTCTTGAACGAGTATCTGTTTTGTCCACTTGTCTAAGCAGGTGTAAAAACCAAATCAAGCTGAACACATTTCCTTAATTGTGTCTAGAATTAAGATTTAATCAACAACAACAATAAAGCCAGGGTTGGTTTTCTCGTCAACCCCCCCCCCCCCCCCCACCCGACACATACGGTGTTTTCATTGTGCGTAACTAAATAAAGGTTTTGTAGGTATATTTATTGAACAAAATGCACGTACATCATAAAAATGCAGAATCTATTCTGCTGAGTATGGACGTAAAAAAGAGTATTCTGCATTTGATTGGTAGCTAAGTCTGCAATGTCAATCAGTACGTTATCAAAATCAAGCTAATTCCTATTTATCAATCATACATACACACATACATATAAATATACCTTTCTCTCTTTGATATTTTCATATAGCTGTCTACCCAGTTATTTACATAGCTATCTATTCATCTATCTATTAATATATCTATTCATTTATCTATTCAGTATTGATAACGTTATCTATCTACTTTGATACTACCATCTACTAACTTAGTAATCATAAACACGGTAATATATGTTTGACTCTGTCATTGTTTATTCTTTTGTAGGGAGAATGCATACAAACGGACAGCAAGTAATAGATATAAAGACAGAGAGAGATAGAAAAAGAGGGATAGAAGAAGAGAAAGAGAGAGAGGGAGAGAAAGAGAGGTTGAGAGGGAGAGAGATGGGGAGAGGCTAGACGCGGGAGAAGATGACCGTGCATATTGCCTGCGGGTCTTTACTCTTCTTATCCCGCCTAGATTTTCCGTAGCTTCACACGTTCTCGGTGCTATCCCGTACTCTCGCAAATTACCCTTTAGGCCCTTTTCCTGTCAAAAATAACCTCTCCATATTTTCGCTCGCTTAATACAGATCACCATACTCTTCATCTGACATCAATAAATAGCGTCCCTGGCCGAGCCTTCGTGTCTTCCCTCTTATCCGCGTATTTCAAGTGTTGAATAAAAACATTGGGACTTTCTCACATACGCCAAACTCTCAATATTTGTCAAGTTTGTCTATGGCAGCATCGGAATAATTTGCCCTACGTGGACAGCGTTCAAAAACACAAAAGCCCAGATCTACACCGTCATGTGCTAAACCTCATCTGACGTAAATTTGCTGTCGAGTTTTCATTTCTTTAGCCCCTGCCAGCCTGAATTTTGCTATTACTAACCCAAATGCACGGCTGCCCTTCCACTACCATCCTGCTTATTCCGTTTCCAAAGTTCCAGCCCCGGAGAACTAGGGTGTATAGCTAGGGTGGGAGAGGAATAACGCACGGACAGTTTATCGCGGGGCATCGCCCGTGGCATAGCGGATCCACGGCACAGAAAACTCACCGATGCAAAAATTAGGGAGGTGTTGTGGGGGGGGGGGGGGTAGTCTCGGAAAGCGGGATGTAAATAATGAGAGATTGGGGAAGGGGAAAACTTTGGGATGCAGAGGCATTCCCGTCTTCGCATAAAAAGTAAAAGTAGAAGGAAAAAAAGGAAAAAAGGAAAGACCAGAGAGGAATAAAGGTTTTGGGAGACGAAGAAAGAAGCTTGGAGCCTGGATAGGAAATGCAGGCTAGATTCGGCACAGATATGTTGCTTAAAGGCAGCCATTAGAGGGATACAGCCACTGGCGGTGATCGAGTTAAGGGGGGAATTTTGCTGCGGTCTTCAACACCCACAATATGTAACCCGATATTCAGCCCTGAGAGAGCTAAATTAAAGTTGAAGCGAATCAGGTGAAGCTATTTTCTCTCCTCTCTTTCCTTTCCTTTCTCTGTCCGACCGTCCGTCTCTCTTTCTTTCTCTCTCTCTCTCCTTGCCCTTCATTGATTGTACATGTATGTATAATTATGTTGTATTTCTTGCTCTCTTTGCGCCAGCATTTTTTCCCCTTCCTCCATCGCTGTTGCTTTTAACCCCATACCCTGTAGTCTAATTCCAGTCGACATTTCAACACTGCTTCTTTTCCCGCTCTATCGACGCTCCCCAACCATTAATGACAGGTTTGCGGTGCCAAGTGTCAACGCGAGGCAGCGCCCAATTACCTGTCGGACTGATTCCCGCTCTATGTTTTCTGACACAGAAGGAGCACGGCACGCATGCGCATTTCATGGCGTCAATTGCCTCATTCTAATCTTTACAAGGATGGAAAGCTTCAAATGCAATACCTGCACACGTAATTAAAATAATGTTGTAATCTTAGTCTGCATTGGCAGTTTCGTTTTGTTTTTAGTTACGGCTTGCAGGGTTGTCTTGATAACCATGGTGTATGTCATGGTGTCTATGTACAATGTATTTGTAAGATTTTAGATGGGTATAGTAATGTCAAACTGGATACGTTAAAGCGCATGTTACTGGTATCTGAATTCTAGTGATTGGAAGTTATAAAATGCTGACAATATAAAACACAGGCAAACAGTATCCATGACAGTGAATGAAAGAAATTATGCCATTATGGTTTTGCTACACTGTGAAATGAAAGAGTCGAGTCTCAAATTTCTATTGAAAATTTTGAACCCAATCTATTATGTTTTATAATAAACAATGTCGGTCCTTCTATGTATTATGAAACAAGGTAAGATATGAAAATATTACTTGAGATGATGGTCACGCATTCGGCATTGGGTAATTGACCTCTGTCGGTGGTGAAACCCAGCAACCAAGCTTTAGTAAAGTGCGATAAAGACATGGCCAGCGCCTTTTTAATTATCTGGCTCAGCAGGTATGCGTGACATGGCGTTAATAAAAATCTTAATTTTGGGTAAGTAATTGTGGCAGTTTTTTTTTAATGTTTCCAAAAGACACACAAAGGCAAGGCCGAGATACAAATAGCCCCCAGTATTTTCGGAGCATCACTCCCAACGCACGATTCATATGACCCCTTTGGTCCGTCGGTACAGGCGGACTAGAGGGCTCAGGGATGGAACAAAAGAGGTGGAATGCTTCATTAAGATATATTTCCCTCTCAACGACTTGCCAGTCATGATTTTCATCAAATCGGCTCACCCATAACTTCACTGTAATCCTTGCAAGTCTGGAAAGAAATCCTCTCACAGAAACCTTGCTCGTCATCCTCCTCCTCCTCATCCCCCTCCTCCTCCTCCTCCTCCTCCTCCTCCTCTTCTCCCTACCCATAACGATGGGATCCTTTGGTCCTCTTATCCACCCATATTTAACAGTGTACTCTGGAAGAAATTGACTCAATTCTCCCACTATTCTCATTCTCCTTGTAAGTTGCGTCCTAATGAGTAAGCAGGTGACACCCAGCTACCAATGGTCCCATCTCACCCATCCCACCAAACAATTATCGCTTTTTATTTGTTTATCGTATGTTGATTTTTATTTGTAAGGGTTGTGGGTGACCGGTTAAAGAAAAAGCAAAACAAAACACCCAACAGAACGAATCACGTGTAAACATAGAAAAAGTAAACCGATTTCAGGCAAAAGGTGGTCAAGAAAACGGATTAATATGCAGAAAGAGAAAAGAATCCGGAATGGAACATGAGATACGAAGAGTGAGCACTGTGGATGGTAAGACATTCCGATGACCCTCGAGCAATTTGCTTTGAATTTCGTCTCCTCCCTGTTCGCACATAATTGATGAAACTTGTCCCTTTCCACTCTGACAAACACAGATTCATCAGCTGGACAAACAACAATTTGCGCCATTTCCTTGCCTTCCCTCACACTCTTAGATACGGATATATTGACTCAGACGAGAAAGTGAAGGGTCTATTTGATTATTGTGGCATGCGCGATTAGATGGCTTATATGCCCGCTGGACCTTACTTGATCAATCGAGTACCCATCCCACCTGTGCGATAAGAATTAACATATTAGACAGCCTCTTCACCCCGTTATTGTTTTGGTTTGTTTGTTTGTTGGAAGCCTTCGTTCCTTCATCAGCGAAAGCCAAGCCATTATTGCTCTCTCTACGAACCAAGCTGGAAAATGTACCGCTAGAAATTCTAGACTTACGAAGCAACAAGCAATTCTCAATTAGAAAAACACACAAGCAAACGTTTGCTCCATGACTGTAGCTGCGCAGTTTGTTTGTTTCTTTGTGTGTTTGTTTGTTATTTATTCCTTTATTTTCTTGGCGATGAGTTACTTTATACAAAACACACATAACTCTGTAATACGTTCGTATTATTTCATGTACAAAACAAAACACTTGCAGCATATCTGATTGTATAGCATAAAAGCAAATACAGAGTTTAAGAGATCGATACGGGCAATAAACGATCAAAAGAGGTGATGCTATACTGTTGTTGGACAAGATAACAAAGAAGTGACAAGGCGACAAGTGTATAGAAACAAAAAGATAGATTTTGTGTCCACAATCGCCACTGATCATAGAAAGCAGCAGAAAGTAACATAGTAACGAAGACTTTTTTTTTTTGGATACACGAAGCAGATATAAACCAACGGAGAGCCAGGATCAGTACATCATACAGCTGTACTTCCAGTTTGACGTGAAGGGAACAGCCAATAAAGAATGGCGCACTGCAAATGGGGATCTTTGAGAGAAATGCAAATACAATAGAGGATGCTCATGTTTGGTGACTGTCATTTTACTTCCATTTCCTGATCAAGTTACTTGAAATCGTACGCGCCGGGTTATCGTCAAAAAGTGTCATATCCGACTGTCATTTTGGCAGGAGACTACACCACTTCCTACCCTCCCTCAGCCCCACCCCCACCTCCCCACCATCCTTCTGCCTCCATGTATAGTCTTTCTCTCTAAAGAATGATCATATATCGTCTATACTTGATGGCCCTCTTTGATATGATTTTAAATATGGTTGTCCGGCGATTCAAACCAAAGTGCAAAGAGTGAAGGTAAAATAATGCCCTGGCAAGATCTTTGCTTACATCTGTTTGCATTTGACGTAACAAAAGGCTCCTACTCAAGCAAGCTTTAAGATGAAAGATGAAGAAAAAGGTTCTGCTCATAGCCGTAGCAGGAAACCCTTGTGTAGCTACTCTTGTAAACAGACATTAAATGTCTCAGCCGATAAGAACAATGTCATTTTCGAGACTTGGGTTCTAAAGTGATAAATTATATAAGTATTGCGTTTTTAAAGTTATAATACGGAAAAGTTCTCATAATTAATGCTTGGTCTAGGTTATTGTGTGAGAAAGTTCGAAGTATAGATGGTGAATGGTAACAAAGGTTCGTTACTCTTAGGTACAGTAATATCAGAAGAATGGACATTTGGCTGCCAAAAAGTGTCTATTCTCTGCCGTTGTCATTTTTATGTTTCCATCCATATTTTTGTTCCAGCAGTCTTTTAACAAGAAGAAGAAAAAGAAAAGGGGAAAAAAGTCTTCGGGGATCGTGGGTGGGGGATGTGTTAGATGATTGATCTTTATCAAATGATATGTAAGTCATTCTCGACGTGATTGACTCGGCACAGTCGTCCTACCGACCATGTTTGCACTCCAGGCGGTCGTAATTGCGACGATCAGCCGGACCCCTTTCAAAGAGGAACATGGCGTTTCGCCGATGGTTATCGTTGGGTATCACCCTCTCCTCTCGCTCCCGGGCTAGTCGCCGCGGAGCGAACGCTTAAACGTCTCGACTCGAGGGCGGTACGAGGACCCAGTTTGCCTTGCAGTCATTAAGCCTGAGGAGTTTCGAAGTTTTATAGCTCTATCATCTTGTAATTTTCCCCCCTACAATTGAAACTCGACCCCTCCGGCAAAATACATGAGGGTAAAAAGATAATGGGAAGGGGAGGAAATGGCGGGGGGGGGGGGGGAGAAGAGAAGAGGGAGAGAGATGGAACGAGCTCTGAACGACATGCCTGTAAACCACCTCAGCATCGGAGGGGATGAAATCGAGGTTGGTTAAAGAAAGGAGACACGTTCAGGATCGCATCCGCGCATAAACTGAAGCGGGAAGTTCATCGCAGTCATAACTGTTTAACATGACCGCAGACCCATGGACAGGACGGAAAAGGGGGATAGGGTGGGGTAGAAAAAAAGTGAACAAAACAGATAGACAGAACGACAGAGATATACAGACAGAAAGAGAGAGGGGAGAGAATCAGTGAGCGCGGGAGAGAATGTGTGTGTGTGTGTGTGCATTTATGTGTAGCGTTACTCGTAACATGCTAAAAGATTACTCTTTTAACAAACTACAGTCACTTCTCTTTTATGTTCTTTTTTTTAGGCTTTCAATAATACTGCGCCACTATCAGACAATAAGGACCAATGCGTAAATGAAAGGAATGGTCTTTAGGCGCGGTCTGCTTTGAAGGAACCTCTTTACTTATTAGGGCAAAACTCGCAATCTGCAATGATACACCGTGCCGTCTGTTCGCCTACCCACCAACTCCACATTTGCGCGCCAAAAATCCCCTCTTAACTTAATTGGTAGTTTGTCTGAATACCGCGCAACATCCATCACCTCGCTGCGCAGCCCGCGTTTTTCAGTGTCCGTCCAAAGATTAAAGCCATTTATATAATTTGGAATTTTTCTCTTCCCTGAATTGTTTAATAATGCGCTCGCTGGACCACAGGACACTGTTGCTTCCTCTTGATACGTTAAGAATGTTGATTCCACCCCTCTTCCACTTTTCAGCGAACCCACATCGCTTTCTGCCCCGCTATATCGCCTCGTTCATCGGCTGCAGCTCTGATACAGTAACAAGCGTAATTGAAAAGCTGGTGGACGCTATATCCGATATGCCTTCGTTAATGAAATTGTGTGAAGATTGAAATACATAAGGTACACACTTTTGCCTTGCTTCCAGTATGAATATTTCATGGTTTCCAAACTCCACATGGTATCTTACATCTAACCTTGTCCTCTAACATCATAGATGCATGGGAGCGGAGACAAATAACCTTGATGGCATCAGGAAATTGTCCATGTTTTGTAAATGTTAAGTGATGAAAATATAGTTTCCTTTTGTCTGTTCGGGATAATCGCCGTGAAGATTTATAGTGATGATTCTTTAAGTCTTGCAAAGAATGTCACTCATCTAAATGTTTCAAGCGTGATTTTAACTGATGATGTGTCCTTCTAAATAAAATCCGTGTTACTGTTATTAATGTATCACTAAGAAGCAGCCTCTTTTGTGGGCTTTTTGAGATTCCACCACTATCATTTGTATGTTCCTAGTTTGTTTGATTAAATGCCGTTGCTTTTGTTATGCCTGGTGTGGAAATAAATTCAGTTTAATTCAATACAACTCATTGTTGCCTAAACAGCTATTCCCTATTACGTTTCTAGCATGCTCTTGACGTCGAACTTTGAAACATCCTTTACAAATTATTAATCGCTTTAACATTAATAGTGGTATTGAAATTCGATAATGGTACTTACCCTAAACTCAGACTTCAAATAATTTCTCTATGTGACTTCTTCTCTTGAATACAAAAATTGTAACCTCCCTTATCATCACTTCTTTGAGTAGTCCTTTGTCGATGATATGAATTATAAAGTTATTTAACGAACATTGTACTTTTGCTTACGGGAGCTGAACGACATATAAACTTAGTATTCTGCCCTCGTTTTCACTTATACAATCGACATGTAGGAAAAAATTCTTACACATATTCGTATTAACGTTTCCGTAAAATTTGCTATTAAGAATTTTGATATAAATATTACAATCAGTTTTCAACATATTTCTCTACATTACGTTATCTTTACAATTTTCTTCCTATTTTCTTTTTATAGTTCATTGCTCCCGAACCAATTAGAAAAATTAAAAGATAAACATATGAAATATATAAAACATTTCCTATCAATGCATTCCTTGCCTATGTACTTCATTGCATGCACCCTCATGGCCATCATTCTGTTGTCTCGTGTTTTGATGGGCTTTACTCATCGAATTACAGTTCTACAACCTCTCGCTGTATATCCAACGTTCTTACCATGCCCTTGTCCCCAATTCTCCCTCTCTTCCTTCCTTCTCACCCTTCATCTTTTGGGTCTTCATATATTCTTCTCTCCCCCCCCCCCCCTCTCTCTCTCTGTCTTTCAATCTCTTAGCTATCATATTTTTTTCCCTGGCTTTTTAGCTGCCGGCAGAATTAATGGCTTACAAAAACAGATGCCGGAGGACGGGTGTAAGATTTACCATCGCAATGATTTCATCACATTTGGTGTGGACTCCAAGTGGTCGCCTGACGCCTCAGCTATCCCCACTCCAACGCATGAGACGCTGCCCCTTTCCTATTGGAAACCCCTCGACAAAAATTGCCGCAGAACATGTGTGTTGTCTGCATAATGTAAAGCGTGGCTCCCGGCAAAATCACTCCGAAAAAAAAAATGTGGGGGGGGGGGGATAGTAATAAAAAAAGTGGATTTCTTTCTCTAGCAGCACAAACTAGTGAGGACACGGTGGAGGATGGTTTTTCATAAGCATGGCTGTTTGTTTCTTTTAGTGTTTTTAAATTCTTATTCCGAGGTATATCTCGACAATTTTTACACTGGTACAGCTTCCCGTGCATGGATAACCATTCAAATGCTTTAAATGTGATGATAATATAAGTGTGTGCACGTCTGCGTCTGTGTGTTTGTATATACGTTTGCATTTGAACTGGGTTGGTGTATGGGGCCGTGTTGTGTGCGTGCGTCTGTTATCAAGGTGTATACGCGTGTAAGGTGTGTGTGCGTTAAATCTGTGTTTACACGCGGATGGGATTTACTAATTAAAGTTGTCGTGTCTGATTTTTCGTAAAAAAGTGTCTTCCATCATAATGTAGGACGACCAGGATCAACTTCTAATATCAGTTGAGAAGGGGATGGCGATACAAATGAGAATAAATGAAAATAAGTGAGTGCAATATCGAACATATAGAAATATCACAACATCACATTTATCAAGAAGGCAATCGCTGTCACACACAATGACTGTACTAATACCGACTTGGGAAATAGAATTTTCTTATATTACTACTAACGTATACATACATAAGTGTATACATTATTTGTACCTATATGTTTATGAATATTTAATTGTTGGAATGAATAATGCATATACAAATATATATATATATATATATATATATATATATATATATATATATATATAGTAATTTACCTTGGGCGCACGGAGACCGCTACCGACGGTTTCACGTCCTTTCGCTGGACGATCTTCAGGCGGACTCTATGCTATATATTAGTATAGAGCACTTCACAAACTCTTCGCACTTATATATATATTATATATTCATAAATTGAAGTAGTATTGTTTGGCAGTAATGAAAAAAACGCCCCATAGACACAAACAAACTTGCAGTGAATCAGCCTGAATATACTAAACATGACCTTAAACATAACTTTCCTGATTTCGTCTTACTGAGACCTAGAATACAAGCTCTACTGTTTTTCTGTTAATTTTTTAATCTTGTTTTTTTAAGTATTGCTGCTTGATAGACTCGTGTGCAAAGGATGACAGGATTCCAAGTGATCCGACAACAGTGGGCGGTAATCATTATTTTCTTTCAAACACCTTCTGTTACTGATGAACTAGAATACCTGATGGTTATGTTGTCATACACAAATTTCTGCTCGTAGAGGTGCAAGCATCAAAGATTAATGAAAAGTATCTGAGAGGTTCATTCGCCTTATCAATCACCAATCGGGAATTATTCACAAAGGAATATTTTAGTTATATTGTCCAAGCACAGGTGTTCTTGCGGGAAACTTTTACGTACGCCGCGGCTTACAATTGTCAAGTTCAATATGTGAAGATATTGTGATACAACCTTCTTATCAATGTCTCTCCAACACCCTTAAGTATCTACAGTAGGCCCTATTATTTCGCATAAGCTAATAGATAGGGGCGAAATAGAGAAAAAAGCCTGAAAACATGTCCCTGAATCAAACCTGAGTTTCACCTTCTTTAAACCATCTTTAGCTCTCTGTACGAATTATGGAGAGAGAAAGAGAGGGAAAAAAAGAAAAGAACAAGAACATCAAAACTGAGTGGTGCATGAATGAGATGGGACGATACAGCTGCCCTCGTTACAATTTATAATTTATCAGCCTTTTAAAATTTTCTGACATTGATGCATCTCCACTGACTAACACTGATTTATAAAGAGTTAGAATGCCCCTGGGCAAGGGGTAAGGAGGAAATGTAAGCGAGTGAAAGCGTTGGAGTTAGAAAAAGAGGGTGAGGAAGAGGAAAAGAAAGGAAGAGAGCGAGAAAAGAGATGTATGATACAGGGACGGACTCCCGATAAGGGAGTGATAAGCAAGACGTGTATGCCCCACAATTTGTCCTACATAATAGGCCATTGTTAAGTCATAGGAGTTTGAGGATGCTCTCTGTGTGTAAAGTCACAGAGAACAGGATATCCCAAATGGCTGATAGTACGAGAACGTTTTCTATTGCAATGGAAAACGGCAATTACCCATTGTGGCTAAAATGGAATTTTCATTTCAACGGAAATGGCTGCATAGGTAAGTGCATTGATAGTTGCATCGCTATCACACGCTACTGTGTTGCCATGGCGACCATGACATGAAAGCAATTCTATTATGTGATGGTTCAAATGTTTGAGGTGTGTAAGTTTTGATACCACGGTTATTTTCTATAGAATCGTATTGTATCTTTGTAAGATTTACATGTATATTGTAGCTCCATTCATTACATTTATTTTGTTTAATACTGAATGAAAAGTCGTGGAAAAAACATACCAAAAATATAATCCATTGTCCGCTTCGATCATCTTATGCAGTTATAACAATGTATAATACATAAGTATAAACTCACGGAAACCTACAGCGTATATGTTTTGGGGTTTTTTTTAACCAGTATACTACTACAAATACCTTTAATAACAACAATAACAATTATCATAATGATGATAGCAATAATAGTCATGATTATGATAAAAACAATAATACTGATAAAAACGGTAATAGAAATAATGAAAATAATCATAACAGCAGATAAGTGTACACTGGAAAGCATGATGAATGATTTACAAAATATCTTATACATTGCCTTCTTACAGCTAAATATTAATGCTCAACTTAATGTGAGCGACTTTTAAAAACTAAGTCTCGAAGTCATAATTGCAATTTTATTTTACAGACGTTAGTCAATCTATATGAAGGCATAACATGAATATTTTTAATTTGACTGTGGTATAGTAGATATATGATCTCATGCTAGAAAGAATAAATAACTATCAATCTTCTAACAAGATGATGGCATACTTGCCTCAGTCCATATTATAATGAATTATCATTCATTTCGTCAACGCACAAATATCTTAGAATTTTAAAAGAAATTGCACGAATTCCTGTATTGAAAAACTGACCCCCCCCCCATGTTAATGGGCCACAGCTGAATGCAATTGTTTGTGAGCCTGAATTCACTGCTTAATTCTTCATACTTCAGTCGAAATGTTTTAGATTTACAAAAGTCCTATTAAGCGTTTGAGAAAGTGGATTTGACACCAATCCTAAACATTTCTCAATTTTCCTCACTTTTATATTGCCCTGCAGCTTGTGGAATATTGGGGGGGGGGAAGGAGAAGCGGAAAACGCTCACATTTTACGACAACGCCTGCGATTAACTTCATCTAACGGTTCCGTTGGCATGAGCAAAATAAACATGTATACAGTCAAAGAGCCCCGCATTTATTTCGCCCAAATGTCTTGAGACCTATGTGATGCGATAACCAACGCCAGGCAGGTGGCCGGGAAACGGCCCCGCCTTTTTTCCTGTTTCCTTCTTCTTTTCTTACGCTGGCAAAAAAAAAAAAAAAAGAAGGAGAAAAAAATAACATTTAATATGTGTCAAAATAAGGCGAGCACGCCAAAACAACCTATTATGCCTCGTACAATTCATGTTTTCTTAGTACATTTTCTCATAAAATTCGAGTCAAGTTCTCACATCCGATCTATTATGATTTCATTAAACAGGGCCATAGCAGCGGCGAGCGGGTATAATGGGGCTACAATGGTAGTGCTTTTTGGTCATTGTACACCAGCCTCATATCGGGAAACAATCTGTTCAAGAAGGCGCCCTAAACATAGTATACCAACAATGCCCACGCACACACAAACACACACACACACACTCACATCTCCACACACATACACACATTCACACACTTGCACGTACATTTACACACTTACATCAACGTGCACGCGCCCACCGAGGCCACAAGTAAAACCTCGAATGGGACTTGGGAGTGTAAATGGGAGGAAAAAGGGGGACGAAAGAGAACCAGAAAAGATGTGTATGGTACATTAAGCCGTCTGGACACTGACCCTTTATTTCACTTTTGAAAACTCTGGCCTAAATACCATAGAGCTGAGCCAATCAGGCGCGCTAAACTGGATTTGAAGGGTCTTTTTTTTTATTCCGCGGGAAATTGTGCCCGACGGGTGCAGGCGAGGGCTCGTGTACGGATGTAGGCAAGTGAATGCGTGAGGACAGCGACCCGTGTTACTCTTGGGGAGCGGTCAACACTGGGCTTCAAGAGGGTCAGAATATGGAAAAGTGGCCCGAAGCGTCATGGAAAACGGCTTTTTACACTCTAAACATTACATTAAAAAGGTGTATGTGGATGCCGTAACCTACGCAATGAAAGTTTTGGAATTCTAACGACCTTCATATGAATTATTATATTACCAAAATTATTCACGTGGGAAACTTGATATTTTTACTGAACGACTTCTAAACTTGTTGATGGATATCACAGTATAATTATTATTGGTACACAACAGTCAAATTTCAGGTACTATTTAGCTCGTTTCTTGTATCATTTCTTAAATTTAAAAAAAAAATTATACAATAGAAGTCTAATATGATAAAGATATTAAAATATTAATGCGGAGAAGGTTATTACTTCATCAGGCTGGATGTACATTGTTTTGCTTTGTAAAATAGATTCAAATGTAGGTGGGTATTTGTGAATTCTGCTACGAGACATCATCTGTCTCATGGTGATGGAATGTTTAACATTCGTTTGCTGCAAGTCAACTCCTAAATGACTATAGATCTTAAAGAATAATCACAATTCTGTTGACGAGTGGCAATGTAAAAAATACTGAGTCAAAATATCAATGTACGCATCTCGGAATTGCGCTGCAGCGGCTTTCAAATGGAATATCCACAACCATGTATTGTGCAGTAAGCCTGATGTTGTGGTTTTTTTTGTGTGTGTGTGTGTGATTTTGTGTGTGTGTTTGTGTGTAAATCATGCAACTATGAGGTCTGCATTAAACTAAGTCAAAAATCATCCTATAATTTTCTGATACGTCCAATACTTTATAATGATAGTTTGAATTGCGACAACTAAATCAGTTTGTCGTAGTAGCAGTTACTAAACAGAGATTCCATACGAACATAATTGTGAACCATGATATTTATCAGCATTTTACCTGTCTTTGCTGGAGACGTTATTTTTTTTCCTTATTATCGTATTTGACGAAATATCAAGCCACCAAGATTTTTTTTTTTGGAATTCATACTTGATAAAGTTTTGATTTCATGGAGATTGGGATGTCTTATGATAAAGTTGTTTTTCATATATGCACTGATTCATATAATGGGCATCTGGTAATGCTGGAAGTGGCACGGCCCTCCATAGAGCAGGGCAAACACTTAAAAGGCTATACAGCGGGTAAATAAGACTGTATCACTTTCGCTATTTTGTACTGTAGGCGCAGTAGCTGCATCTTGCTATCATGGAGTATTATAATCTAGTTTTGTTTTTGAGCCCAAATCTTCTGAATTTAAATGGAAAAGGTATTAGTACAATTAAATCATTAGTACAAACAATATAACCCTATTTTTTACTTCTCAATTCTTTACTATTTTTTGGAATGATGTACGTGTGTGTGATTTACGGTTTTATACATACATAATTTGAAGAGAAGTAATATTTCACATTGTTTTAAAGTTCTTTGCAAACTTATGAAAGTAAGACTGAACGTTTCACGACATAATTTGGGATTTCGCCGTGAAATCATTTTAAAACTTCTTTTTTTTTTTCTTCTTTTCTTCGTACACAAAGAGTGCATTTCAAATTGTATAGAGGTGATTCCAATCTTTCCGTGGGCACTGTGCTTTCAACTGAAATGGGAGGGTTTGGATTCCTCTCGTAGAACCTAGAAAAGAGAAAGGCCTCTATACCGGATAGCGCTTGGCATTTCTTAACAACCGAACTGCCCAAATTAATGTTGTTACAATCTGCGCACAGTAACCCAAGACTGCCCCGCCATTGTCGCCGTGAAAGAGGTCTCTATACGAGCCGTCTGTTCCCCGTGCACCGAGAACAACAATGGTGGTCTGGGAGGGAGCTGAGCGGAGAAAGGAATATGAAAACATCGAGAAGGGGCGAAACTCTAACCCCCGACGCGACTTATCGCTGGGGCCCTGGCGGAAGCATTGGTGTCGACAAGTTCAAAGGTCACAGTCAGGGGAATACGGAGGAAAGGGAAGTGAACACAATGTCAACCCAGTTCCCAGGAATGGGGTAAAACAAGGTCACTCCTCCTCTCTCTCTACGTTTTACACTCTTTCGAGTACGAGCAACGGATTGCCGATTTGGTCTGGTGTGATGTTCTGAGAAGAACACTTGGATGACTTCGTACAATGTCGCTGCTGAGTTCGTCAACCGAGAAGCGTTAGGACAACAAGAACTTCTGATGACAATAAATGACACAACGACATACAATATCAGCACTGCAATATGATATTCTGATGTCTCTGTAACGTCGTACTCTTTTAATGCATCCGCTTTGGTTGCATGTACAAAAACCACTTTGCACCATCTTTCTCGTTTATCCATATTGTTGTTTCATTTCACTGGGCGTAGTTAAGTAAGCTCAGCACTTTGTACATTAGGTGTTTTCTGTTACTTCCTTGCCTGACGTGAACACATAGTACACATTTTCTGTGCAAGATTTCGTTCATGACCTTTACAGTCTCTCCAGTCCATTTTTGCTCTTCCCTTCTCTTTCTGTTTATTCCCAATTCCTCTCTTGTTCGGGGAAAACAATCAACATTAACACGTTACAATTAATGCTCCATATGTTGTGCTTGAATCATGTGTTTTAATTTCATTTTTCTAAGTTCAATGAGAGTATTGTGATTGATGATATACCTATGATTCGCCATAACATGGAGACTATTATATAGACTCCCCGTTCGTGTTCAGATTAAAATGTGTTCATATTTAAAATTTGGGTTCAAACTCAAACCTATTTTGAGGTTCAGATATAGGGGCTGTAATAAATTCAGTTTTAAATTAAAAATTCAAATTTAGCTTCAAGTTAAGGTTCAAACCTCGGTTCAGATTCAGATTCAGATTAAAAAAAGATCTACATTCAGTTTTGTCTTTAGAATCAGATTTTGATTTAATTCAGTGTAAGATTAAATACCAGATTTAGATTTAGTTCAGACTTACATTAAATACCAGTTTGAATTAAGATGAGGATCAGCTTTATATTTCATTAAGATTCACATTCAAACTGAGGTTCAGATTCAGATTCATTATACCGCTTGAGAGATTCAGTTTGAATTTTAGATTAAAAAATGTAGATTTGATTCCAGTTTTTTTATAATGGATACCGGTTCAACGTGGCACTCAGATCTTACTTCAGATAAAGATTGTAGTTTTGATTTAGATTTAGATCTAGATTTAGATTCGGATTCAGATTTAGATTAAGATTTAGATTAAGCTTTCTATTACAATTTTGATTTTCTAATGTTTGTTGCATACACATTTACATACAAACACAATAGGTCCCTTATTGTGGAAACGTTGTTTGTATTAGGTCCACATTATGTAATGCGACATAGTGTAATTGATTGAATAAAGAATAATCATTGAAATTATTTGCCAAGTCACCAAACCAAATGGTACTGCATAAGATTAGATGCGTAGCTAAAGCCTATTACCAATCTGGAAACTTATAAGGTTGTGTGTTGTTGTTTTTTTCTGATTTTTTTCCCTTTTTCTAGGGGAAAAACAGATAGCACTCCTGTGGGCATTGTACTACAGCTAATCACATCAGAATATTCAAGACATTCCATTTCACACGGTAATAACGTTCTTTGCAATGTTCTCAAGGGGTACCGTTTTTTTTCCCTCCCTCGATCGGAACTGAGTACCCCTTAGGACCCCATTTCCCCGGGGCCAATTCCCCTCGTCACTACGCGATACTTGGCAGCCCGGAGTTATCTATTGGAAATGGCGGGTTTACGGATAAATGCTCGTAACATTACATAGCTTGAGGACAAGAAAAGTTATTCAGTCCATGCAGGCAGTGAAGTCTGTACAGTGAAGCGCGTTATTAAACCCCCTCTGCATCCTGAATACCAATATACGGAGCGCAGAATATGCGTACATAAATCAATCCCGTATTTGGGATATCATACATGTATCGTTTTCCCATCTCAGTTGTGTAACCGTTATGGTGTCGGTTACGCTCAGAATCGTCAGGCTGCAACGCAATAGTTTCTCAATAAAAGAGGGCTTCGTTCCCATTTTTGTTTTGTTTATTTTTTTGTTGGATACTGCATTTCACTGCATTGATTTTACTATAAATAATTCTCACTGCATGGTGAAATGAACTCCTCGCAAAAGACATTCACTCTTATTTGATATCGAATGGGGCTATGTCTTTGGTAGTCCTTGAACATGCCTGTAGTGGAGAGCTATGTAAAAAATATGACATGGAGAATCCACATCTTTTCAGGTATGTATGTGTGTGTGAAGAGTACAAAGTATGATTTTTCTGCTACTGATAACTCCTGTGTAGTAGTTAGTTGGTAACTGCAATATGTACCATGTTGAATTACTAGTTGTTTGTGTATCAATAACTGATCGCTGTTGATTAAAGTGATAGATGAGGTAAATTATGAAGATGTTTTGAATCTCTTCAACTATGAAATTCCCTTTTAACCATTAGTCTTCTGGAGCAAGTATACGTCTCTAGTCCATTCACAATGACATGTTTAATCTAATTGCATACACGACTCCTGGTCATTCACCCATCAACCTCACAAGTAAATCAGCGATACTCGCTTAACGTTGAGTTCAAAATCTTTCTCTTTTTCTCTCACACTCCCTTTCCGTCTTCCTCTCTTCCTTTTTGTCTCATTCTCCCTCTCTCTCATCTCTCTCTCTCTCATTATCTCCTTCTTTCCTATCTTTCTATCTCTCCCCTTTTTCTGCTTTCTATCCCCCTCTCTCTTTCTCTCTGTCTCGATCTCCCTCTCATCTGTGTTTGGAGTCTGTGAATACGGCTTGACTTGTGTTCACCCTGCACTCAGCACTACCCACGTGACAGTCAAATTTGCATATATGTCGGTAATCACGTTAGCAACCAGCTGGTGATACACAACTGTGGAGGAGCGTTTTAATCACATTATGGGCTGGGAGGAGTGGAGGGGATATGTCTTACCCATTGGGCCGCTCTGCCAGGGAGTAATCACCTGCTTCGAAGATCCATGTATGGCCTTGTCAGACAAGACGCCTCATCTTTTTATTTCTATTCTACTGCGTTTGTGTTTATCTTTCTTATATTATAGGTTTTGTATCTGTTCATACACAATGATGAAGGTTAAGACATGTACCTACACTGAACAAGCAAGAAGTAGAATTGCTTCTTCGTATAGGTAAATTGATTAAGGCTCTGTAGATATCCTGTGTTGCTTCTTATACCGCGGAGGGATCTTTGTCAACAGAGATGTATAAGATTCCATGCAAGAAATCTGGAGGTGATGACCATCATGCCACGAAATGGCGAGCGTTTCCTGCGGTCTTCCACGAGCCACGGTGGGAATGGCTTAACGTTCATTTGGCTTTGTTTACCACGCCACTCTCTGTCCCCGGGCAAATCACTCGGAATACTGAACCAAGCGTCACTGGTATCTGTGCTAATTGAGGCCGTTAAGATTCTACAATTACGTCATTTGAAAACAGCATAGGTGTAGTTTACAATGGTATCCGTACACAAATCAAATTATTTTTGCACAGCGGGACTTTTACCCATCCCCGTCCCCCTCCCCTCCCCTCCCGCAGCAACGGAGTGGGTCTTGATTTAGGCCACAAATTGCGGAGGGAGTTTCCCATTACATCACATGTTCAATCCATCAACACAAATCCACAAAATGCACAAAATTATGTGCTTACCAACCCTGTTGCACGGTGTAGCGTCCTTAACTCCCCGCCCACGCCAGAGAAGAGTCAAAGAGTTAAAGGGTTATTGAATATACTAATAACACGTTTTGCATATCATAATATGTCAACATCTTGCACTGTAATATTTCTTCAACGGAAAATTACTGGTAGTGTCATATTACCGACGGCAAAATACAGTGTAATCATACTTAATGCTCCCTTTGAATATTCACTTTTCTTAAGTAAATCATAGTAGAATAGACAGTGTCCCTTCGTGACAAAGATGTAAAAATGTGGCCTGCCTGTCAAGATGATTTAGATGTAAACGGAACAGAAGAGTAAGAAAGAATAAGATGATCGTCAAGACTTGTAATGGTATGATTCATAACTGACACCATTCAGAGCAAGAAGATCTTTAATTCGCGGATGATAAAAAAAGGAACCGGACTTGGAGAAATTGTGTCATCCTAGTATCGAAGACCTGACTAGGTTCCGGCGATCGTACTTTTGGGACGATCCATTACCGAACGGGCCGCGCTCCGAACGGCGGCTATGCCGTCTCTTTAGCTGAGGAAAACGGAGAAGCTCATTCATTAGAGAGAACGAGAATAGAGAAAAGAGAAAGTGTAAGAGGATGAAAGAGAGAGAGAGACAGAGAGAGAGACAGAGAGAAAGAGAGCGAGAGGGAGAGAGAGAGAAGGAGAGGAAGATCTGCTAAGAAATAGAATCGGCTAAAGAAATACATACACCTGTCTGGGAGAAGTATTAAGATGTTGGATCGCTGAGCGCGCAAACACGTGGTGTTCCTTGATGGAAGGGGATGGTGGAGAGGTGGGGGAGAGGGGTACAGGAGTTGTAGTGTGATGTTGATTGGCTGTACCGACCAGGCAAGGAGATTAAGGGTGAAAACTCAAAACACGTAGTTGATACACAACTAGCATCTCATTTACTTGAATCTATGCAGCACACCCTACCAATTGACCTCTTTACATATATTTGGAGAGATAATTGCAAATGGAAAATTCAATATTCTCTTACAATGTGACAATGTGAACAAGCCTTGAGTTTCCCCAAAGACGTCAGACTCTTGAAGCTCGCGCCATTTCTGCTTGCTTTCGACCAATGTTTGAAATATTTCTTTCTCATCAATCTATTTCCCTTCTTTTTTTCCAATACACGTCAGTCTCATTCCACTTAGCGTTATGAATTCAGCTTGCATGAAGGACCATAGAAGCTTGCTAAAAATATATCTCGATGATTGTTTCTGAGAAGCCATGGTTTCATCATCTCAGTAAGGATACTTGGACCTTAATTTGATAAGATTTTAAATTGACATTGCATTCATACTTCTTTATCAAGTTGAGAATGAGCAGACGATTTGTTAGCGGTGAGCAGACCAACGTACAACGTGCGGCATGTTACCTCGGCGCAGCTCTCATCTGAGGTAGATATGGAACTATAGCTGATTACGTAACAGTGTTCATCTTTCCCGGGTCCTTGTGAATAAAACCTCTCATCGTCTCAGGTATAAGAAAGAGTGTGTGACGAGAGAGTGACACACGTCATAATATGAATGAGTACCTGAAAGGACTCTCTCCCACCAATACAGTGAATAAAGATATGTATTATATAATATGTACGTATGTATATGCACGTGTCTGCTTGTGTGTATATAATGTTAATGTAATATAGGGTGATATACGTGTCAGATAGTGAAGTTGTTGGATGAATCCAAAGACCAATGGCAAAAACAGGTGAAATAGGTTTATGGCACGCCATCACGGAGCATTCCGGACGTTTTATAAGACTATGTATATCTCTCACAATATATCTCTCCATCCTTACATAAATATATGTAAGTACAAAGTAGAAGATCAATGATATACGTATTTTTGTTTTACTATGTTTGGGGGGAATGCACCCTGGCAGCATTGCTTCTCCAGCATTCCTCCCCATCTCCTGCATTTTCTTAACTTCAGATTTTTTTTCGTGTTTTTTTTCACCCAATCATTTGTTTATCTATAAATATCATTTATCATACTTTGTAATGTTGACACATAATATTATGTACTTATGTTTTATGTGAAAAAAAAAATATGTTTACAATTTCTGTTTGAGATGAAAAAATGAATGAATGAAATGAATGAATGAATATGTGTGTACACAAACATAGATGTATATATATACTTCTTGTAATAGAAGCATAGATAGTTAGATAGATGAATAAGTAGATATGCATGCATACATACATACATACATCCCTACACACACACATACACAGAGACAGAGAAAGACAATACATTAGTCTTGTTTGTAGATGAACGTCAGCAGTAATAGAGGAATGACTATGAACTTGCATCCTCCCAAGGTAAGTGAAAGAACCAACTTACTTTCCATGGGCAGAGCCAGCTCTTCATGTGCTTCCTAAACATTCCCCCCATCAACTGTGCGTCATCAGAGTGTGAGAAAATTGAAGCGATATGTTAAACGAACAAGACCGTGATTTCATCATATTACACGAGTTATTATTCCCCCTTCTACATTTTTCCTCCGTCCCTATACTATGCCTGGATGGGTAACCTATTAGATGCCCTGTCGTGACCACGTCCATCATTTCAACATCGTTGGCATTCGCTGAGCAAGCACAAGCTGTTCAACTGCATTTTTGATTTGGTATGATTACGGGGGGCTTTGAGCGTGAAGTGAGATTGACAGAAGGCGCGCATTAATACTCCGTGCTGCGATTACATTTCGTATCGATCAGATTAATTGTAGGCCGGTACGCTATTTCATTGGTTCTCTCGGATTTCACAGGGCACCAGTGTTAAACAGGGGAATTTACTCACTGCTGAATTTATCAAGGAGATCTTATTTGTGTCTGTCTATTTGTCTCAATTTGTCTTCTTCTTCTTTCTTATCTTTCTGTCCATCTCTCTTCTCAATTTCTTTATTTGTCTCTCCCCCTCTCTCTTTTGATGATAGCTTGCAGGAAAAGTTTAGTGATGATTTTGGGGGAATTCATTTATCTTTAAACTAGTCTTCCAAAGTCCCTGTCAAACATTTATCCATGTAAGCACTGTGTAGGCGCGATACCTGGACAAATCTTAATTAGCCTATTCACCTAGCTATCAAACAACAGAACCAGTAACACGATTTCCTGGCAAATACCTAGTCTCCTTTGATTTTCTTTGAATGGCTAATTTGAAACTGCGATCCCTATCGTTGGGTCTCTTGAAATACTGTGGACTCAGCCACGGTTGACATGCAGTCGTGGCTGAGAACAACTTTGAATTCGCACTTCTCCAAACGAAAAGTCTTTACTGAAGCAATGTGTTGTTTGAACTCGAGCAAGCTTTTGATAGACAAAATAAGGAACGGGAAATGATATTGTAGATATAGCTGGAATGTGCGAACACAAATTGGCCTGTAAATGAGCTGTGATTTGCGCTTAACTCGTCAAGTCGACACGGCGGTCCTCTCTCCAAGTAGTCGCTCGACTGTTTTCGAATTGCCATGCCCAATTAACGGCTCACCTGCCTCGCACGATAAAGAGTCGAGTTTAGGTGCGATTAAACACAAACATCCCGGCTAATACGCCACCCCGCAAAAAAGTGCGAAGTGCCGGGACTGTGAAGTGGACCGTAAGCGCAGAGAGAGGGGAGGGAGATAGCTCCCCCGTACGGGATCTCCATTTCGCACTTAACAATCTCCAAGTCGAAGCTTCCCGGAGCCGCAAATCTAACGGGGAGGCACATGTAGTAATGTTGACGAGCGTGCGTATCTCAAGTGTGTGGATGAATTGGCGGGTAATTGAGCTTGCGAAGCGCTAAGTTTGGGTTTTTGAGGTTGACGGGCGGGTATACGGACGATGTGTGCGCCCTTCCCGAGCAATCAGAACGTGGTTGAGTGGTCACGCCACATAATCATCGTGGATCCATCTTTGGCACACCCCCCCCCCCCCCCCCCCTTCATTCACTCTAACCATCCCTTCATTCCGATACCTATTGTTCAAATAGACAGAGTGACAACGATGCCGATCTCTCTCCAAAGAATTATCCCTATTAAAGTTAACACATTGCGTCATGAAAATTACCCGCTGGTCACTTTGATAATCTCTTCATCAATCTATGACTGAAACCACGAAGATTTAAAGTTTCATAATTTTCAATACTGGCAAGAATATTTTCCATGAAGTAGTAACATCTGTAAAGGTATGTAAGAAAAGATAATAACAATGAATAATGTAGAGAAAAATGATGTGTAAAAGGAAGACATTACAAGAATTCCAATTGTATCAGTACACGATCTCTGTCGTTGTGGTAGCATTTATGTCACGAGCTTTGCTGTCAGTAATGATAGCAATGACTGAGAAAGTGTGATGAATAGCAACAGAGGTAATCATGGCACTTCGAAGAGGGGGAGGAAAAACAGGAGGAAAAAAGATAGAGAGAAAGAAGAAAAGAAGATCTTGAGGAAGAGAAGTAGAAGGGAAAGAAGGAAACAAAATCAAGACCTGTTGCTCGCACCTTTGAAATAAACACCTTTAAAATAACAGTAAGATTTCCTATCATTCTCTTATAAAACCTAGATAACAATACCTGTACCAAGAATATATATATATATATATATATATATATATATATATATATATATATATATTTATGTATATGATATATATCTATATATATATATATATATATATGCTAATTTTTTTTTGCATCATGGTTTACCTGTCATAAAGCAATAAAGCATGTAAGGAACACTTTCGTTTTTGTTTTTTTTTTTTAAGGACACGATGATATGTTATCGGAAGCGAACTTTTCTCACTTTATATGACATAAATATATAAATACACACACACACATACATTCATATACACATTTATTATATATATACACCTATGTATATATATATATATATATACACAGAGAGAGAGAGAGAAGGATAGATGAAAGCTCAAAAGAATACTAGATTTCACTTTTTTCTGTGAGCACGTGATTTATGTTCAGATAATGATAAAAGGAGTGGTAATAACATGTTTGCCGTATCCACATACATACGTACTTCTGGTTATGCACCCATAAGCGATTTCTTTGATGAATTTGTTTTTGCAATGATCAATATGCAAATCTGAATTTTGAAACTATTGTCTTTCTGTTCTAGCTTGTTAACAAATAATATTTGGCGCGCGGAAATAAGGCAGGTGTGTTAACCAGAGGAACGAAGCACTGGTCGGGCGTGAAGAACCGTCTGCTGCGCTCTGCCATTTCTATAATACAAGAACCGCGCGAATGTTTTTGTTCGCGAGCAGTATATTTCCTCTCCTTTCCTACCTCCCCCCCCCCCTCTAATTTCCACTTCTCTTTCTCCATTTCCCCCTCTCATTTATGCAAGAAATCAAAGTTTGCGCAGTTATGGATGGTGTTCCACCGTGCATAAATGCTAAAGTGCACTTAAACTCTAACCAGTCCGAATATATTGAACGTTCATTTCAATTTCACAAGGTTCGCCTTTTGACCTTAAGGATAGTTCCCTAGGAGGGTCAAAATGAAGAGATAACGAGATATCACATCACAATTTGTCATTACTCTTAGGAACATGTCAATCGGTTGATTGTAGTTTAAAACCAGTGAATTTTAAACGTAAGAGAGAGGCCTATTACAAATTAAATGCATAACAAATCGAGAAAAAAAAACACTTCACAAGACAGTCAAGATGCTTCATATTAATTTGTTTCTGTGTATTATTATCAGCGCCATGAGCGTCATTTTTGATGGACTTCAGCGCTTTACAAGAGGCCACTATCATTACTATTTTTTATATGATATTTCTGTGGCGCAACCGTTTGCAGAATCATTAGTATTAGAAGAGAATCTATACCTTACAATGACATGTACAAATATGTATTAATAGAACTAAAATATTATAAGCCTGTTACATTCTTTTTTCAAGGTGACACTTTATATTCACACTCAAAGTAATCTGTATTGGGTATATTACGTCACAAAAAACTCAAGATGAAGACTATTGCATCTTAGAGTCTTCATTTGAATTTCTATCTACACTATGTGAAGTGCTAATTGACGTATTTTCATTTTTTTCATTCTCGATTTGATCAAAAATAGCTGCCACGTGGCGAGCACGTCGCTGATGAAAGAACAGAAAAAAAAATAACACACAGTGGTGGATGAAAAGAAATTGATACGCTCTTGTTTGGAGAGGAAGCAAAAACCTTTAAATCTTTTGAAATAGAAAGAACTAACTGCAACGTTACTTAGATTTTATGTTTTGTTTTCCATACTAAGTTTTTCTGCAAATATCATGGAAATTTGTAGATAGTGGGCTAATTCGAATCACAAACAGAAAGAGTCTGAGTAAGAGAGAGAGAGAGAGAGAGAGAGAGAGAGAGAGAACGGGGGAGGGGGCAAATATCTTTGCAAATTGTTTGCATAAATATTCTTCTGAAAGGAGCTTGTTAAGATCAGTTTCCCTCAAAGACATTTTAAACAAAAATCCAAACTTTTCATGTCAACACCATCCTTCATTTTTGTCTCCGAAATTTATCTACAAAAAGGGTGAAATTGTTATCATATACATTTGCGGAAGGTATATTTATAAAATCAATTATATGTTCTGAGAAAATTAGAATGTCCGTTTATAATCTTTGGAAACCAAGGGTATAATAATGAAAATGATATTATGTGTGTGTGAGAGAGATTGTGGCGGATCTATAATTAAACAAACACGTGCAATCTAGGTCTTAGCTCGAAACTAATGAAATATTCAATTAAACTATACGCTTTAAACTAACACACTTAACTGATTATCATAATACCGAGGAAAAGGAAGGGTGTGATCTGGTGTTCCATTCTAGGTATGTGATCTACTCAGAGTTACAGTACACTGCGCCCAAATCGTGTTTCGGCTTCTCTCTTAATTCCATTTTGTAGCTCAATCTTATTTTACAAGATATATAACAGATGTTTTGACGTCTGTTCACGGGTACTAATTCCTCGGATACCGGCCACCATCACTCTTTGAGTCGAGAACATTGGCTATGCCGGTGCTTTGTGTACACCAACGCCATCCCTTGTAAACAGTACTACACTGTGTTCCAAAACGGTCATTTACTTCCGAGGGGAGAATAACTGTGCTTATATCCTAAACTTCTATGTGCACTGTTTTTTATGTGAAAAGCCCAGCTTCTGTTCCTCTGTGTGTATGTGTGTGTGTGTGTGTGTGTGCGTGTGTGTGTGTGTGTGCGTGTGTATGTGTGTTTAATGGTGAGAGATCACACTTAGATTATTGTGGTACCTTTCTCCTCGTAACGACAAAGGAATATTTCATTACGCTTTCCTCTTATTTTCATAGAAACGTAATGAGGTAATACTTATAATAATATTACAAAAGATATTGTGTATTACTGTGAATATATCCTATTTGTCATGTTACTCAGTATAGAGAATAAGTGTGGCTTTCAAAATCATCATTTTTCGAATGTCAATTAGAACACTTCGTAATCAGTGGACAAAACATCACTTCAAGTGATTGGAAAGGTATATCGTATATGTTTAAGAATAAATCGATAGATAAATAGGTAGATAGATAGATAGATAACAAGATAGATAGATAAGTGAAGTATTTATATAAACGTATAAATATACATATACATACACATATACACACATTGTATACATACGTACGTAATGAATGTGTGTCTCTGTATGTGTTTACATAAGTTACAAACTTTTGAATAACCTTTATCAAATCAGAGAAAGTGGAAACTGATAACTAGGAATAAACAAAGTGGATGGGATATGGAGTGGAGTGCTTGTGTCTTCTTTAGTATTCTTTCTTCTACACCGGAGAGCCCTTGGATGATTCAGCTATAAATCAGTGAATTGTTGAAAAACAAAGACAATGTTATTTTCAAGAGCTGTAGGTCATGTACATAGCATTAAAATAAACGAATTTGGATTGTTGAATTCGAGGGACTACAGTTACATTGACAGTGACATGTAAAAGCCGGAAAGTTTTGGGAGGCTAATTGAAGAAAAATGCTCGCGAAATGCTTAGGCCTATCATTTATCATTTTGGAAACCATGCGCAAAGGCTTCTTTTATGCTTGTACATGTACGTAAAGGCATGTTACGCCTGCCAATCTTGGCTGGAGCTTCATCTAATATTGCGTTGTGGATTTCCCCTTCCATGACAACTGAATAATGAGTATGTTTGTCTTTGTGCACGTGAGTGCATTCGTGTGGCTACATGTGCATGTGTGCATGTTTGTATGAGTGTGTGTGTTTTTGTGCGTGTGTACGTAAGTGTATGCAATGCAGTATTCAAACGAAGAGATGTGAGGGAAGAAAATTGCAATGCAAATCGCCCCATGTCTCATTCATGTTTCGTCTACGAGGTCATCGCCTCGAGGTGACACACTGGATTTTGACGGCAAACAGAATGAATATGATTAATCTAGCGTGGTTTATACTCCTATTTGTGTTTTTCTTGAGACACCCTGTCCTACAGACGTCACGCACCCGCGAATAAGTCGTGACCATAAGAGTGTACATTGATGCTGATTAGCAGCTAAGTGTGAAAGCAAAAATGAATAAGGGATCGAGGCGGTCTCAATTCGCTGCATGCACGGAGGCATAGACAAACTGTAGCCTGCGGGGATCAGCGCCCAGGGGCACGGGGCACAGAAGCGAAAGTGTAATTCATCGCTGGAAGACAAGGCGAGGTAAAAGAAGATGAAGAATGGACGAGGATGAAGGGAGAAAAATACAAATGATGAAAGTGTTGAAGAAGTTATCCGTGTGGAGGGAAATAACTGATTCGTTCGAAATGGGCTGACACAATACAATTCTCAGTTTCGTGTGGTTTAATACATTATGCATAGACACCGAACAGACCGAGAGATACAAGTTTGAGTAGAAATATACGGACAGAGAGGGAGAGACAGAGAGAGATAGAGATTGAGAGCGGGGGGGGGGGTCTATATTTGCTGTATTTTTCCTTCGTCAAGCGTGTTAGGGGACGAATGCCCTCTTTCTTCACTCTTCTTGCAGATCCCTCGCTGAATCACGCTCCCTGGTATGACTGTATTGAATGCGCAGAGAACAAGACGATCCTCGGTCTAGATATGGTGTAATTCAAGTGTTGCTGTTATTGATCCCCAGCGTCATCCACGACATATTAATAGTATTAACTCGACTTCACGAAGAATTATCGTGGGGTATCACTAAAATGGCCTGTCACTTCTGCCTTCAAATTCTGTCTCTTTCTCTCTATTTCTCTTTCTGACTCGCTCTCCCAATTTATCTACGGTTCTTTTTTTCTTCTTCTTCTAATTCTCACTTTCCATATTTCTACGAAAATCGACACATATAGTGATTGACTCGCTGAGGTAACCGAATTCCATCGGGTTGATTAAACCTAAGCTAGACGTTACCTCGAAATGAAGTAAACAGAATTACAAAGGTGACGTAAATAATTGATGCTCATGCAAATTGGAATGAAAGCCGGAACAGACAAGTGTGACATGAAAATATCTTTTTGTCCCAAAGGTAGGAAGTTCAATAAAATTGCTGACTAGGACATGTAAGAAATTACAAAGAAAGTCTTCACAATTGTCTCAAGATAGGTAGTTAATGGAATCGTTGCTCATGTCAATCAAAAACGGAACGTGAAATGTTACTTCAAAACGGAAATCTTGCGGTCAATTGACGTAAAGCATCTTGAAAACTTCAATGTCTGTATAGAAAAGAGCTAAGAATATTCAAAGTAATCATGACATAAGAATGATTGCCTTGGACGCCAACAAATTGCGGTAAACGTCAATGAAGGTCACTGTCCAACAGTCAGCTTATTTCAACACATTGTCCAAAGGTAATTCTGAAACTTCCTATTCCCCCCTAAGCTTACAGACGTTTATTTTGTGGTGGCAATGGAAACAAGTGATAGACTCCGTGTCCCGTGTGATACGGACGAAACAAAGTATAACAGGTCAAGCGTGTGTGTGCAAACTGGGCTCTGTAAATGCCACAGGTAATTGATAGGTGGATGTTGCACTCAGGACGACAAATTGAGCAGGTTTCACGCGTGGGGGTAACCCGCGTGACGCGACGTCAGTGGTTGCTGGCAAAAAGACGTTCCCTATCTCCGTTTGAAGGACGGGGTCTCCTCTCGAGGACGCTACGCCACAATCGCCAAGCTGGAATATAAGCAATTTTTGGCAATAATAATTCTTTCTTTCTTTCCTTCTTTCTATATTTACATATTTATTTTTCTACTTATCTATTTATCTACTTGTTTATTTATTTATAAATTTATTTATTCAGTTATTCATTACTAGTATTTCACCAAATGCTCTTGTAGAATTATTGTTATTCAAATTTAGCAAAACGTAGCAAAGGAGTTTGTTCACATGAATGAAATATTATCTGCTCAAAATGAATATTGATGAAATGAAATTTAGGAAATACATTTATATATATGTATATATATATATATAAAACTCAATATTATAACTGAATATCAACATTTTCTCAAACATCTGAATCACAAGGTCTGCCAATATTTACAGTCAGGTATTCTGCACGGTATGTGAAATATGCTTGTTTGTTAAAAACAGGCATTTTCTGAATAAAAATTGTGATAAGTGCCATGAAACTATTGTAACGGCAATAGTACTAATGATGTAAAATGATAAAGTCGACACTGAGGGTAACATAATGAAAGTTGATTTTCATTATGTTACCTTCAGTGGTAAGTTATTTTATCACCTTGCTAACTCTATCGATAGTGTTGCAGTTCAAACGTCTCACAAATCTACCGTATTTGGCTTCGAGTGACTGCGATGCAATGTTAAGTATGTCAGTTGCTAGTGGATGATCAATCAATGATGAAAACATAGGCAGCACCTTGTGCAGTACCCGTACATTTTTCGAAATACATAATAGATAAAATAACTACTATCTCACATAATAAAATAATTTTCTGTCATGTTTTGCAAACTTACGAAGAAAGGATTTCACAGATATCCCTGAATTCGGCTGATTTCATTATCATCAAAAGTGCGTTTAAACATTAAAAAAGAAAAAAAAAGGAAAAAAATCTGCGTTGTTTGTCTGTGTGTGCCCAGTTAAAGAAATAAAGAAATAATAAAGAAATGAAAGGAAAGATGCAGGATAGAGTGCGCGGTTTCTAAGGAAATTCAAGAGCGGTTTAAACTTTATTGAACGTTTTCCGTTCATTACGATGAACTTGCGTGTATGTGAAAATCTAGTCTGTGAAGTAAATACGTGCATCGCGCAAAATTTTTCGTTGTATGTATATAATCATTAACAAAATTGGAGTCTTAAAGGTTTCATTGTACATGGAGATTTCTTTTTATTCAATAATGTGAAAAAGTTGCAAAAAAAAAGGGATTCTGTTATAAAAGTGTCCATGAGAATATCGTGTCTGGTTTGTATTGATGCAAATTACAACATCTTGAACTTAGACCAAATTTTATAATCTGTGCGGTGCAATGGTAAATATAATTATCATGTACGCACATACAAATTAAACATTAATCAAGCTTAGGCTTAGTTCATGAGGTTGACGAATTATTTAGACCAAACGTTTTCCCTTCGTTTGAGGAAAAAATGTACCAAGCTTCAAGGACTCTGTAGAAAGCATTTTAAGTGCTATTTTCATTCCAGAGATGATAGGTGTCATCACTTTTCTTGCCAACGTTTTAGGTTCCTAACAATCATTTTCCAATGTCAAAGAAAAAAATAACATTGACATTATGGACATACTTCTTCATCTCTTTTCATACTTCTGTTACGTCAAACTACGAAAGCCTGCTAGAAATGCTTACAAAAAAAAATCAACATAATTATATTCTTGCTTGTGATGCCGTTATGCATGGTTATGTGTATATTGAAGTGTGAGTGTTTCACCTTGAGTCATAATGTTCTTGACAGAAAATGCTATCATGTTTTTGGACAGTTATTATTTGATTGTATACAGCCATAATTTAATTTGAATTGTGTATTTCTTTTTGGATATAAAGCTGTTTATATAATCGTTACTATCTATATCGGGAATTATTCTAAATCAATGCGGCATGAATGAATCTGCCAACGAACCATGACTGCATGGTGGCAATGATTTTAGTTGCAATGTAATGGAACAAATACCCTATACAGAGCAATTATATATCCGTCCTCATAAAGATCAATATAATATTTGACATTACCTCTATGTGTCAAAAAGAAAAACATAACCGTGAAATTTGCAAGTAAAGAAATCGACAGACTTCTTTTTTGGAGTGGCGTAGTGTTCTTCTTTTTCTTCTTCTTCTGCTTCTTCTGGATTGATGTAACGAAAGAAAAAAATTCAACCTCATCAAGTAATAATTTAATCAATCAACTCAAAACAGAAAGATATCTTTACACCATTTAATGTGTCAAACGTATTCTTATACTAACAGGTTTTGAATCGTTCTTATCATTTAGTATCACACGATTTATCATTTTAAACATAACTGTTTATTGATACTTTTGTCTTCTGATGGATATGATATCAGACAAATTGCGGTATTAAATTAGCCGATGTTGGGAAGTAAATAAGGAAAAACAAGGATGTGTCAAAATCATGGCTAATTGCAATTTACTGACAGAGCATGTCCATGCCAAAAATATGAAACCTATCCATTTTTTGAAATCTACTCTGAATGTAACGTTGTATTGCAACACACCCCCGTCGACATTTCTTTTTCTTTCTTCACAGGTTTAAAAAAGAAATCCGAAGCTTTACGAACCTGTACCCTATCAAAATTTGTTACACTTGGAAACGGATATTATGTAATAAAAATCCTACCCTGAGAATGTTACTGTCGAGAAAAATAGTTTTTGAAATTAATGGTCTATAAAAAGGCGCTAACTTGTTATTTATCTATTCATATCAGCTAGAGATTAAAAACTGGAAATGCCTAGAGGCCATTATAGACGAATTGTCACATCATGGTCAAATGCAGATTTATTTAGTTTATTCTATTTGTGATTACTTTAGATCATTATCGCTACTGCTGTTTAAAAAAAAGGATTTGCACGCAGGATTCTCAAGAGCAGTTTTTACGTGCCTCATTGACTGTAAATAGCGCAAATCGTGGAATTGAGGAATGATGGGTCCACAAAACCGTAAAGAATACTACTCTCATTCAGTTTTATGCTTTCAAACTTCAGATGTAGTTACAAGAGGGCAAACCCTTCAATGGACCTGCAAATTATTATAATGTTACACTACTGAAGAAATAACGCATTTTTTTTTTAAAGGCCAACTAAGAAACTGGCATCGTAACCTTTTTGTTGCTGCTGTGTGAGTCTTGTGATAAAGTTCGATGCCGTGGACAGGGTATTCATGTAGTTGCCACACTATTCGTAAACCTTGTAATTTAGAAAAGTGGTCTAAAACACCCCAAAATAAATGATTTTAGATGCATAGAAGAGATATAGACTGATTGAGAGGGAATGACAAGCATTGGATAGAAAGGTAGTAAGAAAGAGAGAGAACAGAGAAATAGGAAAAGGACTCCCGTAAAACAATGACATCTTACAACTTTATATCTCGTCTGGACACAATTAAAAAGGACTAGACCTAAACGAAAAAAAAAAAAATAAATGCCAAGTCACGGGTTTCGAGCACGGAGAACAGAGGCCGCTTCGTCCTCAAAGCTCTCCCGGAAAGATCCGGCGAAATTTCGCCGAGAGCCGTAATGTCGGCAAAAAAATTAAAAGCCAGATATCCCTAATCCAAATCTAACTGATACACCCTCTCCCTATATTTCCTCCCCTGGTGTGGCCCGTTTTCCGATTCTTTCCTCCCGATAGACGTTATGTCAAAGGAGAAAACAAGTATTTCCACACACTTTTTTTTCTTTCTGCCTTTGGACATGAGGACAACCCCTGTGAGAATCCTTGAAAAACAAAGGAAGCTTTCCCCCCGCGCGTGCATAGAGGCTCTCGCTGGGGGTAAACACCCCGTCTTCATCGGCCGGGCGGAACAGCATCGGCACGCTCAGCTGCACACAGTGTGTGCACACACCCGTGTTCTTCACGCTGCGCATAATGCCAGTGTTTAGATCGCCTGCCTTCTACTCCCTGCTATATTTCGATGACCAAGCAGAAAGGAATTCAGAATTTTTTACACACACAAAAAAAAAGCTATCAAAATCTAAATTCACGCTGGCACTTCCGCACCAAATATCACGCGCGATCACGACTGGTTTCGGTTGTGCTGAGAAATTAGTGAAAAAAACGGAAAAAGCCAGGTGTCAATAGTTTTCTTCCTTTTCTAAAGCAGTATTTTACTCATACGTTGATTAGTCATCGAAAAGTGATCCTAGAAGATATTAAGAGAAACCTGAATAAAGGTATTGACTTGTTATCTATAATTCATTTCCGTCATTATAATGCATTTTCTAGGAGCCAAATGTTATAAGAGGAAAGGTGTAAACTATATCACGTCTGCCTTTACATGAAGAGATTCTATTCTATGCCAATCTGAACACAATTTGCACTATTACGTAATAATCTACTCCTAATGATGAGCTGACGGTTTTGATGAAATCGAAAATGTTAATTAAGTCTCAGTAATCTTAGAAGGTTTTTAGAATGATTATGATAAAAAGAAATATTTCGCCTTTCCCCCATGACTAAACAGACTAATGAAGCTGTATACTTGTGTATCCACGTGTCCACTCCATAAATTATGACGTTGATTACAACCACGATTTCAAGTTCACCACAAACCCGTAAGAGTAGATACATGAATTGCCAGAGAAGAGACACTTGTGGGTATAAACGGGAACGATAAAGATAGAGTCATATTGTATCATGCCGTAATCTACCACAGGGGCTACTCAAGAGTAGAGGACACCAGTGGCCTCCCACTTAATGATAAATAGACCATAATAGTATCTGGTGTGATGCATATCGTTGACGTTCTTCCATTAAAAAAAAAAATATCCAGTTAAAACGTCACTGAGTTCAGAAATCACGTGTCAAAAACATGTGCTTCTGATGTATAAGAAAAGCGCTCAGTCTTAAATGCAGAAAAGGTGATGCATCAGTTTTAATACGCATTTTTTTTTTTTTGAAAGATGCACGGACTTGTGGAAATACAGCCTTTGGCTGAAGCAAGTGCCCGTATGGAAATAGAACGAAATAAAATAAATGAAATAAAATATAAGAAATATTGTCGTGTTTGAATGATGCCGCTGTGTAAATCAATTGTCGATCACCATCAAATTTTTGATAACCATTCATGAGATGGATTTATATCCTCCAAAACACAGTAGACACTTAGAAAAAATATAAACAGTAACATTTTCACGGATGTTGAACTCTTTCTAAAATAACATCATTTGCATTTAAGAAAATTTACAGGACAGCAAAATATTGTTTAAGGTTAAGATTGAACGTGTGTCTAATGCGACAAGGTTAGTATTATGATAGGTTCGTAAAGTTTGTACAGAACGAAGGCGTTCCATTTTCCATTTGTCATCTGGACTCACCGTCTACAGTTGTCGCAAAATTGGTGAAAGGTATGTATATTTCACCTCACCAGAAACCCTGAAAGTTACCACAAAGTCAATGACGGTAAATCTGAATGATTCCATACTTCCTCATACGTCAGTGTTTTGTTATAGTGAGAGGGAACTAGTCTTTACATAATACATCCCATAGTACTCGAATCGACACATGGTTTTGCACATTTAACCAAAGTTCATCTGCGGAGATACTTATGATGATCTTTCCAGCTTTCTATGCAATGCGACGTATAAACAAACCATCTTCAGACTGCTAATGGTATTTCTAAATAGCAAAGACAACATCAAATCATAAGGATGCATTTTGTGAAATGCTAAAGTTAAGCTTTAGGTGAACCGTCACAAATGAAAAAAAAAGAAGGTAAGAATCCAGAAGCAGAAAAGGTGACAGGAAAACAAATTACTTTATTCAAATACTGCACGCTTGCACAATAATGCAAACGTACAGCACCTTGCATATCTTTTCATTTAAGTCGAGTTTCATTCGAATTGCTTTCTATTTTAACCTGGAAATACGCCCACAATCATCCAATCTCTTTTCTACACGCACTTTCCATAGGTAACCCTAAAGTATATATTTCTTTTTTCACCAAAACCACCTATTGCCTGATATCACCCATATGAACCCAAGCACACACGCACACACACATACACGCATATATACATTTTTTATTTTTTTTTTAATATACATATTCATTTAAAGCGTAAATATAGGTTCTGGAATTCAGGTTTAGGAGACAAATCAAATGAACAAAAATGATAATCACATGATAATATATCACTTCTTAATATGCATTCTCTCTTTTCTTGCCTGTTTCACAGTTTTCCCTTTAATTTCTTTCATAAAACGCACTGCTTAAAATATAGTCATCATCCTATTTGATCTATTGGCAACTATGGCATGTCGCGGGTACATATAACTGTAGGCCAAATTCGATATAGCCCGCCCTCATAAAGAGTAGCAGTAGCGTTGCCATTCACTGCGGCGATTATGTAATCGACTTGCCTGGAAATCCCCTTTTCTAGATGCTAAGGCTCATTCGTTTCGCGTCCACAGCTACACAATCGGTACACTGTTTGAATAAAATTGCCCTGTTTTCCCCATATGAAGCGGTAACATTGTGGCAAATGTTTCTGGAGCACCCACTTCTTGTGCATTTCTGAAATAAAATATCCATTTATCCTGTTATCACAGGATTTATATAGGACACATGCCGCTGACCTACATAACAAGGAAATCACACGTACACATTTTGCTGGATTTTCCCCTGTTTTCAGAGCTAAAACATCCAACCTGCTTTGTATCATTTGGAAAAGTTCATGCACATATTAAAGGATCAATTTTCTCACGAACTTCCTTTGTGTTAACTCCAAGCACATTACTGATCTGCGCAACTATTAATTACCATATCCACTCTTAGCTAATCTAAGTCTCTATGAAAACTTTCTTATAATAGCAATCGGAATTTACGATGGCCAGGTTTCGGTAGCAGCAGCATATCAAACCTTTCCCCGCCATTATGTTGACAATTGTTTGCAATCAGTGCGAACTCGTAGCGAGAAATATCGATCTTACCTGCCAAGAGTTGGAGTCGAGTGTGAGGAAGGACATCCTGGTCTTGAGGAGGTGGTTATATATCAAATCAGGGGGACTTGCTGCTCACCAATGACCCTTAACGGCCCGTCAAGAGGCTATCCAACAGTAAGCGGTGCGTGCCAAGAAGACACCGGGGACAGTTCGGCGTAAAACGAGACCAGAGCTCCGGTGGCGAGTTTATCTCCCTATTTTTTACCCTTCCTGTTTTTCCAGTCCCTCAGTTCTCCCTCTCTCTCAATATTTTTCTCCCCCCTCTCAAAACTCGCGTCTCACAAAGCACGGCGAATCTCCGACTGATTTCTCCGGTCGCACGAGAGATGGAGCGACTCCAGGGTGTGGACAGCGCCGAGATGCTTGGGGGCGGGTAGCGCCAGTGTTACGCTAAGCAGCAGAGATGTCCCTAAAACAGTTCCTCAATGGCAGAAGTCTGGAACCTCACGTTAGCTTGGACAGGACGCAAATATTTCAGCTCGATACCAGTGTTTGAACCCCCTCTAAGTTTCATTCAGTGATGATATCATCTGTAATCTGTGTAGATGGAAAGAGAGAAAAAACAGAAAGGGAACATAGGAGAGTGGATGTCAGCAAAGATATCGTAATGTTGATTTAACTTCCGCCTTTCTGTCCAGAAGATTTTCTGCACACCATGAAGCAGTGAGGAAATTTTAGAAAAATAAGGAAATAAACAACAGGTGACATTACCTATTCGATGGGCAAACGTTACAAAGTAATAAATCACTTTATGTCAACTCAATTGCGCAATGAATTCAAAGGAAATGCGCATATTCTGTGCAGTGGTTTGATATTGTGCAATGAATAAAAAGACTTGCACGCGCGTGTTTTAACATAACCTACCTTCAGTTCAGATAATGTCCGATACTTTTGTGCTAATTGTCCAACTATCAGGCTTTGCATAAAAAGAGATGCCCGTGAAATGCAGAAGTGCACCAAGCAGGTATAGACACAGTCAAGGTTCACTCCATGTCACCAGCGTCCAGCGTCGGAGGCGAGCCACGAGTTTTGTCGGGGGGGCCCTTCCCGATCTAAGTTACGGGAAGATGATGGGCGCCATCAGTGTTGAGAAATAAAGATGTTGAAGAACCACATTGGGTACATGGTTGCCCTTATCCAGGTAACTCGCTCTCCCGCCAGCAGTTTGGCATGGAAGCCGGAAAGGCTACCCGACCCATCATGCACTGCGCGACACAGACATACCGTGCTTCTTGTTAGTCTTCATAACACAAATATGCATGAAATGTTTTTCGTTTTGTTTTTCTTTTGTTTGGTCTTTGTTTGCTTTTACAGCGAGTGGATCCCGTAGGGGAATTATTCCTTAATTCACAAAATGTGCGATTTGTGGTGGCTGTTACGTCGTTCGATGTAGTCATTATTTTGAAAGGGAAGTCTTGTCTTTTGGGCATTGTAATTAGAGGAAGCGATATCACTCTGTCCTTGCAAGGCACCCTATCTCCACATGTACTTTCCTAAATACATTTTAAATTATTATTTTGTGTTCAAGGAATACTTGATTACTTCATCTCCTACCATTTCATTTCACTTCATCTCATTCATGTCATTTCATTTTCCCCATTTCCAACCCACCCCCCCCCCCCAATGATAACCATAACGTAATTTTCTAAATTCAAAGTATGTACATAAGCACTTACATTTTTATTCGATAAGGTAACAATCTTAGTAACAAAGTCATATGATTGGCGTTGTATTAAATAATGTGAATTAATATATCTAAAACCAAAGCCAGTCCTACAAATCAACTCGATTTGGCACTGTAACAGCCAGTAAGCCGGAGTGAATGGTCTTATTGTGCCTATTATGAAAGGCTATAGGCTGACTGTAATGGACTCTCAAACAACGCTGGTCTACGGTCAACTTCTAACATTAGTATTACACCTTGTCGGGACAAAGAAAAAATGAGATGTCGCGGTTATGTCATTGGTTGTCGAATAGAGAATTTCCACTGAGTACTTGCTACTTCTTGTATCGAGCAAGAAGTGATTATAGTACTAGAAGCACAAATGCCGTCATCATGGTTATTTTTAGTCAGGGATGTAGAAGTAAAATTTATGGATGCTTTTGTCATTAGGTAAGCCTTGTAAGTTCAATAATTTGATGCTACGTGTCTAGTACTCTTCTCTTATATACCAGTTTGTTTGGTCAACCATATTGTCCATGTCTTTTGCATTATGGTAGAATGAAAGGAGTGATTAAGTACTGGCATACTACTATACTGTTGTTTCTTGTAATATTATTGGCCTTAATCATGCGGTACTCGTATTTTCTTCTAAATTTGATTCTTGCGTATTCCTTCAGAGTAGTTAGTACTGGGAAAGGGAAGAGTGGATCATTTTGTTTCTACATGCAAGGGTTTACATGTAAGTCTTCGTCACGGTTGTAGTTCAATATTGTTGGGAATTCCCGATACATTGTACTAATCATTTGAGCTTCGAGTCATCAAAAGACAACAATAGAGGTGCTGGTTCACTAATCTAATTGTAGTTATGACTTTATCAAGATACAGAATGAAATGAATTTTTTTAAACATTCTTTTGTATACAAAATGCTATTTCCTCACACAAATGAAATGAATTTATATAAAGGACATTAGATCTTGTTCTATCTAGGAGAATTTCTTAGTAGCTATCTCTTCATAGTGTAAGTAAACAAAAGGCTTAGAGTAAGTTATTAAGAAATTAGAACTGCAAGGGTATCTTGCATGTCGTTATGGATAAAGAGCATTTACAAACAATGAGTTACAACAATCGGTACATTGCATTCGTCTGATACCATAAGCTTGGTATTGTCCAAAATTCAAAAGTCTGCTCTGGCACAATTATGACAACTTTCTATCTCTGCAGACTTAAAAAGAAGAAGCAACAACAAATATCCATCAATATGTATTGTAATGATAATGGTTTTTATACAAAGAAACATATTCAAAATGAAATTCGAATGAAAGATAAAATCAATAATACAAGGGCACAATATAAGTGGAATGATAGCTGTAATGACATGAAAAAGTGCAATTGTCCTATTTTATTCTAAAAAAAACATCGTTTATAAAGTAATTGCCTTTAACAATTTTTATGCTATTATAAAATGAAACAAACAAAAAATTAGTATGAAAAATATATATTAGATTGATGACAGTGAGAAGGAACGCAATGAAATATGTTATATTACGTTCCTGAACATGACACATCCTGAGATCACCTTTCTGTCCACCTTTTTTTCTCGTTGTTCTTGTTGTTGCTCAGATTAAAAATAAGCTTTTAACTGTTCCCTCTATTTCCAACAGCTTACATAATTACAAAATGTTTTGCAACCTTAAATGATTCAATATGACTTAGTTAGATTTCGCGCCTTTTATCACAAAACATTCACGTGCAGAATGTGGATATTTTGTAAAATATATAAAAAATATAATATTTTGTGAAATATTTTGTATTCAGATAATCATGTTTATGATTGTATGATTTTTATGATTGTATTATGATTTTTGTTGGAATTTGAAAAAAGATATATGAAATGAAATGAAACAAAATATATGTTGAACAACAGGTAAACAAATAATTGTTTAATCAGGGTAGATTGGAAATGCTGTTTTCAATCGTTTGCTTTACCTTTTCAAACAAAACATCGCTTTATATGTAAATATGCATATTCAATAATTTTGTCGTTGAAATTAATCCTGAAATTGAAAAGACGCCTGTGATTCAACACAAAGTTATATTCCAGGCGTTACAAAGAAGAGGAGTATTTACAATTAACTTGAGAGCCTTATTATCTGTTGATGATTTAACATCATAAGGGCAACTTAAACACATCCACGACATTTAAAGTTGCGTTGAACAAATAATTGATAACACAGGAAACATTTTTGGAACGTCACATTACAATTTGGGGTAAAACATTCCTTTGACATTGGAGTGTATGATATCAAATATGGTCAAAGGTCAAAAGCTTTTCGACTGGGATTTGACAAACTAAGTGCTACTTTCCTATTTTGATGAAAGAAAATGTATTGAAAATACATATACAAACCTATTAGATGGAGGCCAAATGTGCAGTATAGGACTTTATACTTAAAATTATTTACATGCTCTCATTGATATTAATAAGAAATCATTCTGACATCACAGATTCTTTAAGGCAAGCTGGAATCTCCTCTCAGACGAAAAAAAGAAGATTAAGATTTAAAAAAAAGATAAGTTTAAAAAAGAAAAGACTTTCATAAATGCAGCAAAGATATTCTTCCTTTTGCGAGCTGAGAATGCTGCCTCCTTCCTTTACCTTGGGGAAAACATTCATAAATATTTATAAAGTTTGGACTATTAAAAAAAAACCCAACAAATATAAATTATTGATAATTATGAATTCTTAGAATAAAAATGCTTATCAAATGGAGATATTAGATATTTTATCTGCTGAAATACAAAGGAAGTAATTAGAATGTATATGATAATTTTGAAAATGCCTTCAAAAATATTCCTTGTTATGTGATAAGTGCCGTATATTTTTTAGGAGACTTCATTTTTCTTTATTTGTTACCCTGCATTTCAAAACCAGATAATGTCGCCAGACATGGATTTTTAGTAAAGGGCAGATTCTGAATGAACAGACTCTAAGCTTTAAAATGATGTATAACTCAATACAACTGGACCTTCCTAACTTTTCTATATAATGGAAAGAAAGTACACGGACTGGAAAAGTCTTTACTGAAAAAAGAGGCTTTGAAGTTTAAAGTCTTTTGAAGTGCTTAATCTTAGCAAGTTGCATGCTGTGCAATGAATGGGACAAAAATAAAAGATGTAAAGATGTAATAGCCACCATAAAGGAATTATCAGATTAAGCTGAAAGTTTCCACACTCATTTAATAAACAGATAAGATTCATAATTGACACTAACTTTTAATACAGTGGTCCTATTTTCTTTTTCAAACATTATCGGATTTGAAAGTGAACAGTGTGCAATTTTTTTTTGTGTGCGAAATGAGTCTCTAAGACATGCCTGGTCACTTGCACCGTTGTAAAAGTAGTGTCCTGTAAAACTTGCTAAAAGCATGATTTTCCCCTTTCGTTTTATCAATTCAAACTTTAGAATTTTATACATAGAAGAAGAATTTTACTTGTAGAAAAAAAAAAACAAAACTGAAGACACATTTGATGATGAACCAATCTTTAGAAAAAAAAAATGAAAATGCCGTTTATCTGTTTTCGCATTCAAACTCTTCATTTCCTCCCACCTATTATCATTTCGTAATATTCCCTTCCTACGCGTAATTACAACCATGCATAATTAAGCGTCGATCATTACCGCCGTCATGTTTTATGCACAGTCCAATTTCTCGGCGATTTAGTTTCAATTTAGATGGGAAATCTCCTTTGTACGGTTCCACACGAGCAGGTCTTAGTCGATCCTCTGAAGGGGCCACCCGGAACCGTTTTCCGTTCCACATTTGAGTCCCTCTCGTTGAATCATTGACAATCCAACCGAAAGTTAAACGATGAAGAAAGAAAACGCCGTGGTATATGGTTGTATCTCTTTCCCTTTGTTCTTTGTTCGTATTTTCGGCTTTAAGGACCCCAGCCTTCCTTTGGTTATTTTCCTTTATTGTCCTAAACCTTTCATTCTCTATTCCCGCCTTCATCAACTGCGCCTCAGGGTGCAAGGAGGTTTCCAACGAAAATGGCAATAGAATAATGTAGGAAGCCCGGCAAGGGATCCAAAAAGACTATTAACAGTAAGAAAAAAAAAGATGAGCTCGCGCGACCCAAAATGCAGACAGTAAATTAACTTCAAGCTTTCACACCAAAACACAAAAGTCAGTGAACAGCTCAAATCTTGTTTATCAGTAGGACCACTATTTTGTCAGTTGAATACAAAGACGAACGGGGGAGGAGAATAATAGGGAGGCTAAATGTCTCGACGAGACATGGTTACTTGTTTGCACTAGCTCTTCATGGCTCGAAAAAATTAAAGCTTCCTCTCAAACTATTTTAGTTATGACATGTGTTCTACTGCCAGTGTGCGATGAGAAAGTTGAGCTCGTATTAGTATTCAAATTGCATGATATCTGATGTAAAATTCATCAAGACGCTAAAATATGAATTTTGAATTTCTTTGATGAGTTACTCAAATTAGTGTTAAGTGATCTCACCAATTTGTGAAAGGTGTTTCACTTTTTGATAATGTTATAATTATCTTTGCTGCGAAAACGAAAATACATCTTGTTACCACTACAAAAGTAGAGTTTTGTTGAAGTAAAACAGTGAAAGCAATTAGTGTTTCGTGTGGGAACATAATATATGAACTACAAATCAAAAGGTATGAGTATTAGTAAGCTTAGTCCGCTCTTATTCATTCGTATTCTTTAAAACCTCTGAGTGTCCAGTGAGCAGTAAGATTATCAACATCATTTTAAGAAATCCTCAATAAACAAAATGCATTTGCATGTTTTGAAGATGCGACTTAAATGACGAATACACAAGCGTATGCCTTTGACCAAACATCTGCGTAAATGTATTGGATGTTGATCCATTACCCAACGCGCAACCCGAAATTAAAATAATTTATCATTACAGCGATTTCAGCAGAATACGTTTATATGCAAATAGATCTAGACGGACTAAAATTAAGTGAGTGTGTCTTTTCATTATGACAAGAACACATCTTGCGCGATATCCCACAGGGGAAGAGAAGACAACCGGAAGTGGCCATGCATTTTCTTTCTTTCTCTAAAGATTTGCCAATTGACATGTTAACCCTATCCCTCCTGGACACAAGACTATTATATGCAAGCTTAAGACAACTTTAAGACAGCGGCTCTTAGAAGACAAAAGCAAGTCTTCTTTCTTGTCATCTGGCTTTCATGAAAACATTCATTCCAGCCTTGTGTCTTTTGAATTGTTCATAGATGACGAGAGTAACACCGACCTTTCAAACAAACTTTATGAATTGACATAAGTTTTTTTCAAAGGTTATAATACATAATAGATTGACATAATTCTTTCATATCTTGGCTATATTGTAGATTATATGACACTGTTCTTATTATAGTACTTCGTTCTGGATGAAAAAAAAAATCTTTCTTCTGGATCTTTTTTTTTTCTAATTCTTTCATCACACATTTGTGTCTCTTGATTTTTTATTTTTGTTTTCAATGTATAAGTAAAATAATACAAAGCGTTTTTTTTAATGTCTTGAACATGCCGACTGACAAAATAATCCATATGGTGCTAAGCGAATACGAATATATTACGCTTTCTTTTTGTATTGAAAGCTCAGTAAATTCAAAAATTGTCCTACTTATTTGTCACATATCAATTTGAGCCTTAACTGAAAGACAAATATTTTATGAACATTTTCAACTATAGAGAGCATGCGATAGGCCTAAGGGATGAACCTGCATGTTTATGGCATTTACTTGGAGAACAGTATTGTATTGCCCTGTAAAGAAGTTTATTGACGACAAAACAAAAGATTCTCCCTAAAAAGTTGAAAGTAGATCGTTTTTTCATAATCTCAAACTTTAAACGCTATGTTTTACCATTGTACAGTTGTGTCTGCTTGTAATCTTGATTTGGACTGAAGAGACGCTACAAATATTGTGAAAAGGAAATTGTAATATTTGCACTTCACAATGTTGCACCGTCGACAAGTTTGCTTCTGCTGTGACACGTAAAAACCAAAGACAACCAGTATCAATGACGTAAGCCCTTGTGCCACAATGATCGTGAAGGGGAATCGGGGTTAAGTGCAACAAAATAACAGAAGCATGGAAATTAGAGTTTCCATATGCTTGCTTTTGTTTTCTGACGGAATAGTCGTGCCGGTCGCAGCCACATTTTGCAAATTTGATGGGAGATGTTATCACTTTAATTTTCCATCAATCTTCCTATTTGTTTGTGAAAAAAAAAGATAGATATCACGGATTGGTACGTGAACAGGCAACTACGAGTCTTCCCTCCAAACCAACAACAAAAACAAACAAACAAATAACAACAACATAATGGCTAGGTATTGCGACACAACAAATTTCCCTGAAGATATTTGTGTACATGACACGGAGACTTTTGAGAACAGAGAATCCTCATCTCGCTTCCAGCATCTTATCCTAAAATACGTGAAACTTTTACAAATCCATATTTTTTCTTCTATCATTTTTGCTTATTTTTCCTTGTTGTTTTTATTAAGGCCAACTTGCACCTAGAATTGTCAAAGTAGGTACATTATCCTGAAGGGTTAAATGGTAAGAACCATGTACATAAAACGAAACAAAACAAAACAAGGAGCATAGACCTATTTAAATGCTTATTACACTGACGATAGTTTCTAAACAACATATAATAGGAAAGTCAATTAATGTTTTTCATAGGTCTCTCCTAAGTAATTACCATAAAGTTTAAACTCTCTTACCTGTTCCATTATCATATCAAATTTAACCTGCAAAACTATTAACAGTAAGGACAATCCACCCCCCCAAAAAAAAAAGAGCAACAACAACATCAATGGTTTAGAGCATTAACGTGGGAGTATTAATGCAGATAACATATTGCTAAAGTAACAGAGTAAAGGACATAATCTTTAAAAACCTCGAATGAAAGCAAGTTGAAAACTAATTCCTTCAAAGAAGCAGAGGGGTAACACCTGTCATTCACTTCCAAACACGAACATATTACACCACTGTGCAAAGGGCCAAATACTCCAATTCAAACTGACACTAATCATAAAAGTTTAACACACCATACCCCACTCCCCGTACAACTAGGAAAGAAAAGTTTTCTCTGCTGGGCGAACGTTCATAGCAATATCACATTCCCTACACCATATTATGATTTACGTGGTAACTACGTTTATGAAAAAGAATTCCATTCTGCCACATTTTTCTTCTCAAAATTCAAAATTATAATTCCAAGCAGTAAGTCAGTCTATACCATCGTTACACAACTTCCAGCGCGTCAATTCATGGGTTAGGCAAGCCTTATTCTTAGACAAAAACAGCAAATAATCGAAAATAGCACAAATAAACTCAAAGAAGAAAGCCATTAATAGAGATTTTTTCTAATCATGAGCTCGAAATTTCATGAGAGATTTAATAAAAGAGGGACTGAGGAACAGCCGAAGGAGAAATCATTCATGCGAATGCTCTCGCCGCTGCTCTCCCCGGCGGATGGCGGCGGTCACCGTTCAGTTACGTGCTGTTCCCCCACAGCTGAAATAATCAAGATTTGCGACGTTTTCGGAAGAAACAAAATTGTCCATTTATGGCATGTCTGGTCTTTCGTATTTCAAGGGTACTGAAGAAGTCAAAGTTGTTTTTCTTTTCTTTGTTTATGGGGAGGGATAAATCAATGTGGAATCTTACCACGCTTTCACAGTAAGATATGTAAACGGACATAACCACGTTCAATTGAGCGTCATTTGCTCTGTTTCGTTTGTTCCTATTTTTCTTGCGTTTTGAATTATTTGACGTGATGGCCAAATTCGTGATTGATTAGTTTTCTTTAAGTGTATCAGTGAAAGATAACTTGCCGTCTTCTGCGTATCATATGATTTTAACAAACGTTTAGTGTTAATCTAAATAATGAGAGATAATGCTAAAAAGCAGTTTCCTCCGGTCATTATCATTTTATCTCTAATAATTGTGTAACATTTCTCTTTTCCAGTCCTGTTGTGTGACCTTGTACGATTACTGTGAGTACGGGCACGCCACTTCAATGAATGAATTCTCGTGCATCGTACACAATTATTGTCCATGGTTGTCACTAACTCGCCCGATTGACTCGTTTGAGCCCGATCACGGTGCCGTGGTCTTATAGTGTGCTTTCAGTAAAAGAGTCTAGGTTTCGAGCCTCGGCCCGACGCTTCTTGTCTTCAGAGAAGCAGACACTTGAACACAAATATGTATGATTATTATATTGTAGTCAATCGCACATACCTACACTTTAATGATTTAAACTTTAGTAACATGCCTTTCCTTGTACCGACAAATACGCCTACGTTCAGACACGCACACACAGTCATATCGACACGCCGGGATGTAATTAGTTTTCGTCTTGTTTGTTTTACTACTGCCCGTTTGAACATGTCCTCACACCGATGGAAGCCTGAACTTGTATTTTTGTGTTTGAAGCCAACAAATAATGCGCCCTTCTTTTTTTTTCTTCTGTGAGTTATTTCATTAACTTTCATCTTGGTGTTTTCCCTATAGAAAGTAATTCTTGCGAATTAGCTCTTGTCATGGTGACCAATGACAGAGATGGACAGTAAAACTTATTTACATTGCATTGGTATGAAAAGGTTTTAAACTATTGAAATTCTACTAAACAACGCCATTGATGTGTGCCCTCTACTTAAGGGTTGAGGCATTTACTAATTTTGAGTAACTTTGCCAACATCTTAACAACAGTGAATGGTCGAATACTTATAAATAGTTATAGGTGAGGCAGGATACCACAACTTAACAAGTTACAGTAGGGCCCTACATAATATTCATTATCATTGTGATGAGAAATTTTGATTTTGGCTAAAGTATAGACCTTGCCTGCAAAAACGATGATGATGATGATGATGATGATGATGATGACAATGGTGGTGACCTCTCTAATGATTTGTTGTCCCACATATTTACATCTGTGTTAGTATAGTTTAGAACTTTACTAAATTATTATGTTCGGATTTGCTGACTTTTGGTTTTCTCCTTTTGTTTTATTAGCAGTCCTCATTAACATGGGAATTTTCAATTACCTTTCTTCCAGTCACGCAGTTGGTAAAGATATTAATTTTCGGAGAAGCGTTAGGGAGTCTTATATGCTGTATATGTATTATACTAGCACAAGTACTACAAATGATGTTCTTAAAATTCATAGGAAATCATTCAGCGAGGTAGTCCAAACAGTATATGTGGTATATTGATGATACATTATTCCATACTAGCTTAAAAACGAGCGATATACAAGAGATATAGTTTGAGTTCAACATCACGAAATATTTTCATTAAACTCGACCGTGTATTACCTCAATCAGGCTATAACATTGTGTGTAAGTTAATGTCTAATCATCACGAATCAAAGCTACTGATAGATTTCTTTCTTTCCTTAAATTTGACCTAAAGAAAAGGACTGATGATCAAATTCCGTCCGAGCGTGCGAAGACTTAAATTTAATCGATGGAGTAATCAACACTTTTAACTGATACGCGATCTTATGAAATCTATGTATCTCTTTTCTTTGAGCGTCTCCTTCCCCTACTAGCATTCTTCGCTGCTACCTCTTTCTTCCAGCCACAAGAGGGACTAACATATTGGTTCTAAAATTAACAAGGAGGAAGCCAAATCGAGCAGCAGGAAAGATTGTCAGCGCTCCCGACCCCGTCCGTCGTCGGCTTCTACCGTGTCTACCAGGGTGGTGTTGGATGTCCGTGCCGTAGACCCGGGCCTCGAACCTTCCAGCTATTTGTCAAAGGACGACTATCTACCTCTGACAACCTAACCTCCCTCAAGAAATCCAAACCCGAGACGAAGATGGAGAAGAGAAATGAATAGAGCAAAACGACCAGGAAGAAAGAGAAACGAAGAAAAGAAGGAGGAGGAAGAAGAAGAAGAAGAAAAAAAGGTGAGGTGATATTTGTTTCCACAGAATAACGTGATTTGAGGAGGAGCAGGACCAACATCTCAAGGCTGAATCTTGTTTGTTTCACACCTCTAAGTTTCTCTTTGCTCCTTTTGTTTTAGCCACAAACTCCTGTCGCTTTGTGTTCCTATATATGTCAGATACACCCACCCCTCCCTCTCTCTCTCTCTCCTTATCCCGCTTAAAACTTTTCCCATTCTCTCATAATAGTCATTATTGCGGTCAAGGGATAGAGGATCGTCCCTGAAAATCGCCTCGGCTGGAGCGACTGCAAATAGTCTGGTAATACGGCCAGGGGATGATGAAGAGCCGGCCAGCACCCCGATCGTGATCCATGATCAACGACGTCCTCTTAGAATGATGTTTAAACATTTTTTCTCCGAGTGTTAGATAAATTGACAGAGGTTAGAAGATATCAATCCCCGTGAACTGGGTCATGTTGGCCGGTTGAATTTAGGTCGAGGCGATCCACTCCACCTCGTAATAACTTTATCTTTTCAAACCCCTTCGCCAGCGATTTTAGGGGCAAAGAGAGAAACAGAGGGAGAGGGAGAGAGCGGGAGAGAGAAAGTAAGAGATAAAAGACAACACAGACACTTACCCCTAAGAGAGTTTTCAGGCGTGAATACTATCATCCCCTTTCTCTGTATCAACCGTATATATGAATATCTAAGCAGAGAGGAACAAGCCGTTATCAGAGCAAATGTGTAGATTTTCATCTCGAGATCGGGGAAAATGAACCGGCATTCTTACGCGAAATACGAGGGGTTGGAACTATTAACAACTTAGGGGTTGCTGGGGTGCCTAAAAACATGGGACCATTGTATAAACTTTCTTGCGGATAAAGTAAACGGCCTGTGGGATCCCCTCGTATCCCTGTTGTGCTACTTTTTTGTATATATATATACAACTTGTTCTCCCATACGACGAGCATAAAAGAATGCGTCGCTGTTGTTGTTATATTTCAGGAGGGTTGGGTTCGAACACAAAGTGGTACCGGAGATACCCTTCAAACTTTCGGGCTGTTTTTGCTGTGCTGAAACTTTAAACTCTACGTGGTCTGAGAGAAAAATAAAGAAAAGTACGAGCAAAAGACTGAGTAAGGCAGTGTTTTTGCTCGTGAAAGTCAAAATATTGTTTGTGTTAAGCCTTTCAGTTAAACTTTATGGTGTGTTGTCAATTGTTTTGTTGTGAAACAAAGATAAGATCTAGGAAAGTCCGCGAAAACATCCCAACCTTAAAGCATTGTTCATGTCAGTTATCTTCGGTTAAAAAATCTTAATAATCAGCAAGTTCGAACTGACTGTGAAAAAAAGAGAGAAAAATGTTCTGTATGATTTCGAAATGAAGGTCATGATACAAAAAAAAAAACCCCACTGACACACGTTCCTCTTACTAGGAAAATGAACAATAACACTATAGATTAATAGGTTGATTCGTCTGTGAATTTTGCAGAAGCAAAATGCATGACAACCTGTCTTTCATGGGAGGCGTGATAAAGATAATCACAATCTATCAATCTTCTCCATCTGTCTTTTGCTTGCCATCTATTCTTTTTCATATCTATTTTTGTGCCAGATGATTTATCATGATTATGTCATTTATGTATTTCACTCTTGTTTAATTTACTTATCAACTAACAATCATTGTGTTTGCTTGGGATAAACATTGCGTGCCGTTCAAACAACTCTCCTAATATCGACAGACAGAAATACATTAGAGTATTTTCTAGCTGAACGCTATTATGTCAATCTGAAACGGAAATAATGGTGAGTTCATCACCAACGAGACACGTTGATATATCGGGGGTCCCTGGTTCTGAAGCAAGAAGAATAAGGAAATCATTGCGAAATATTAAATATGTGTAATGCTGAATAGGTATGATCAATGATTTTATTATAACCGAATCGAACACACCGGTCCTCATCTGTTGACCTCGACAAATTTCTGATAAATACGTGGAAATAATAACATCAATTGACAAATGAACACTACATTATTCTGAAATTCTAATGGTGAAATGTCATTGTCTGTCGGATCACTTGTCAAAACACATGATTTGCAGAATAGGCAAATGCCAGTGGCTTTTATTTGTTTTGTTTGTTTTTTTTTTCATTTTGTAATAAGTGTGACCATTACACTCCGCGACGTAGTGCAACAGAAAGTGCAATTGAGCACAGAAACACAGATGCGGTCACTGATAATGACAGCATGTGGTCAAGATAAATTAGGTGATCTAGTTTGCTAGCATATATTTTTCACTTTGTTTTTCATTCATATCATATTTGTATACTTGAATGTTCAAGTCGTTCCAGGACGGTTTGATGACCGCCTAACTGGTCGGAGATATATATATATATAAAGCTCCTTTGTATTCATCTCTTTTTCAGACAAAAAAAAAAGCGACGCTGCAAAGGAATCTAGGATAAAGATTTGGCTCATTATTCACAAGGACGAAGATGAAGATGAGCCGTCGATTGCGAAAAAATCATTTGTCGATGATGACTTCATAAGTATGACAAACGATTGCTCACAAGCACTCGAGAAGCAGCGGAGGTGGTAAGAGAGGAGTGGACCAATAAGAGCCGAGATAAGGGCTGAAATATTATCCACCGAGCAAAAATATGTATATGATTTCTACCCATCGTTCCGACTTCCGGCTGATCATGCACAAAGAAAACACGCGCCAGAAAAAGAGAAGAGATGGGATTAAATGAAAAGAGAGAGAGAGAAAGAGAGAAGAGATAGAAAGAGAGGGAGAGGGAGACCATCCCTCAATCTTTTTCTCTCTCCTTCCTTGCAATTGTTGAAATGAGTCATTTCTGGAAGTCGAACAAATTAATTTGATTTCTCGGTTTTAGGGTTAACTAGGGGGTCAAGTGTTCGGACGTGATGAACAGATCTCGTTAGTCGAACCGCGCGCCCCTCTCTCTTTACTCGATCGCCATTGGTCCTTGGATTGCGTCCCTGCCTTTTATCTTTCCTTAAACCTCACAGGCTTCTTTTTTATTACTCATATAGCTTGAACTGTCATTGTAAGTCTTCTTTGTTAGTCACATGACCACATGAAGTCACAATTTGATATCTTTTTTTCGATTGATTCGACTTGATTGCGGTTTTAATAGTGTAGGGTGAATTCAAACAACGTCCGTATAGGGAAGGGGAGACGGCTCTAAAACATATCTTATTAGCCATCTAATGGCTTCAAAACAATTGAGTTATCTTTTGATATATCTATTACCTCTCTTTGTCAAATATTTGGAAAGTTTTCCACTGCAAGGTGAATGGGGGGGGGGGGCAGACCTCTACCTTTTCTTTCTTTCTGTTGGGTGTTCATTTTTATTTGTTTGATGTTTTGATTGTTTCATGTCTGTTGGTCTGTTTTATTCCACCCCCTCTCTCTCTCTCTTCTCTTCTCCTCGTAAAGTATAACTTTAAAGTGTAAAATAACTCATACTGCATTCTATGAACTTTTTTATACATATCTCCTATGTATACATTATGAAATAGAGTTGAAATAAATTTACAAGTACGGTATATATTCTTACTACGCTGAAAAATAGTTGTTATTACAAAATCATTTACAGGATTATTCGATGAAATCATGTTCATGTTATAGGGTCTACATATTTTTAACTATGCCCATATATCTTAAACTTTGAAATAGTTCTCAAGATTACAGTACATTTTAGTATCTCAGTTTAATGTTTTTGTTATTTTTTTTTTAGTTTCATGTTTGCAGTCTCTTGCATTCCAATTGGAAGAGTACGTAAGTTCATAACTCATGGAATTCGTTAGTTATGTGTGTTATTGTAAACGCACAGCACATATCTAAACGTCATATTGTGGATATTCGTACTGTCCCAAATAGCAATCATAGTGCGGTGTATAAGAAACACAGTTTGCATAGAGAATACTTTTGTTTGAACTTGGGAGATGTGGGCAATGACCGTGAAGTCGTTCACCCCAAACACAGTGGGATGCCCCCTCGATCTCAGGCCTCGTTACCCTTGGGTCAACTGGGGTCAACATGTTTTAAAGGGAGAAAAGTGTGCTGAGAGAGAAGAATCTGTCATCTCCAGACGTTATGGATTCTTCTCGCTTCACAACCAAACAACCTACTTCAGGAGAAGGGAAACAAGAAATGAGAGAAATGCAGAAAGGAAAAGGGGTTGTAAAGGGAGATAGACAGAGTTAGAGAGAGAGAGAGAGAGAGAGAGAGAGAGAGAGAGAGAGAGGGGGGGGGGGGGTGGTAGGGAGAAGGGGAACGGAGAGGGGGATGCATATTGCCAAACAGAAATCATGACATCTCGGCGACAAACCGTGTCCGTTTCTCTCACTCACGGACTCGGCACCCCTGGGCTACCTCCCCGAGGCTGACCACCCAGTAGGTGGTGTGAAGCAGCAGTGGTGATAGCCGACGAATCGGCAGTCTAGTGTTATAAAGACGATTTTTGGACACTTGCTGTACACTAAAGACTAAATCTCCTTTTCTCACCTCACCTCTGTCTGACAAACCGATGCCCTTCTGCATGATAGAAAAGTCGCAAAACAAAAAGTTGAAAAAGTTTTGTGTTTGCTGAGCTTTCATCATGATTTTGACTTGAAGAATTTGACTCTTTGCAGAGCTTAGACATGCGTGATTGTCATATACTCAGATCGTTTTATCAGGTGACGGATGAGGTAGATGACTTTGACACACAACTTAGAGCTCAGCTCTCACTACATGGTTTCAACAGGAAAAATATGATATGATATGATATGATATGGTACGATATGATATGATATGATGTGATATGATATGATATGATATGATATGATATGATATGATATGATATGATATGATATGATATGATATGATATGATATGACATGATATGATAATATTATGATATGATATGATATGATATAATATGATATGACATGACATGACATGACATGACATGACATGATATGATATGATAATGTGGGCAAGAAAATTGTCAATGAGAATCATCGTTGCATTGGGGAAACAGGATGTAAATCGTATAAAATCTTTTCTCGATTTGATCTGCCAGAAGAGCTTGAGACAATGTTAATAGCTCTTAATTATTCGTTCTGGTTAGTTTTCTAATCGCATATGATTTTCATCTTCAGCAATTCTACAGGATGTGAATAAACATCTAAATAACAGCACAAAGAGCAGCAACGCACCAACAAAATCATCAAAATCAGTATGTTTTAAAAAGGTCACTATAACAATATATGCGACTAGCCCTAATTGTTGGGCTCACAAGACGTTTAAGTCAGGTTGTTGAATTTCATTACACAAGACTTTTAAGTCACGTTATTGAATTTGATTACAAGTGACTCGACAGGACTAAGTAAATGCAAGATATCATCCTTTTCTCTTAAAGAAAAAGACCATGCATTCCTCTGAAATGTCAATGATGTGCCAAAGAGTAAATTGAGAAAATTTTGACGACGTTTATGTCAAAATATCCGTGTAGCGAAAAACAGGGAAGTGTGTATTATTTTAATGTCCCATTGCATATTATTTATACAGTTTTCTCACCTTCAGTAAGAAAGCAGTTGTTTAATCCGATACTATGTTTATGGAAATGAAGCAATATTATGGTAAAGATCTGATAGAAATTATCTAATCAAATTCCTGTATTATGTGGAATGCTTTTTCCCCATATTTCAATCAGCAGCAATCAGGTAAAATGTATGTAACGAGACCTTCTTCTTGATAACTACGTAATATAAATGATATCCATTTAGTAATCACCAGGACTGCATTTGCCCTTTATTGAACTGATTTTTTTTTCTCTCTCTCTTTCAATGGAGCCTTGGTTGGACCATTAACCCGTTCTGCTTTTCGCGCGCACGAGAGCGATAGCTCACATACCTTGCGGGTCCTCGTTGCACGCGCGACTGAGCATCCCGGTGAAGGTCGCGCGTTGTCAATTTGACACGGGCATCCACTGGCGAGAACGAACGTCGGATCCCGCTGCGAGGCAAGTATACCGCTCCTGCAGTACATCTAACGTCTGAACTTCCTCTGTGCCAGGCAGCCGATTTACTTTGGCACATATAATCACATAATATTATGATAACTACATGTACGAACACACACATACAATAAATCTTTGAATTACTTGTCATTTCCTTTCGTTGCCTTATAATTGAAAAAATGACTTTGTTCTGTTCTGGACATGCAGTTCATCTCAAGGCATTTTTTTAGTAAGAATGCTTATAGTTTGTACAAATCAAGCTTTATATTTTCAAGTATTGGTCGAAATGAGCATATTGTTTCAAATAAAGAGATACTAAACAACTAATGTTTGCAGTATTTGAAGTACATTCGTGTTTCGTCTGCACAACATTTTACGCAGAAGGCGTTTTGCTTCGGTCCAAACTGTTGCTGATTTCATAGGGTTTTAAAGTCGTTTTAAGTTCACGATAACGTCTCTGCAGTGAAATCAAAGGTTTCAAGCTATAACCCTTGAGATGTGTATAAAATGAGTGCGTTTGTGCATATCATTTCAAATTAACAATGCGGATAACTGCAGATGGGAATCTTTTATTTTCGCTTAAATTATTTCTAATAGTGATTTAAGCCAAGTGGCTACCATCATTACGGTTCTTGGAAATATTAAATAAAGATGATTGGAATAAATGTCTTAATGTATGTTTGTCTGTCCCAAAACGTTCTGGTTCATTTGCATAATTATATTCATAATTATTGTGTTTATGACTTAGCTAAATCCTAGATATACTTTAGATAAATATTCAAATAGCATTCATGAAAACTGATAGTTCATGCAACTTATTCATGCAAAACTCACATGCTCACGAAAAAGAAAGCAATCATGAGAACATTATATGCACACACACACACACACACACACACACACTCTCTCTCTCTCTCTCTCTCTCTCTCCCCACAACCCACATTTTTCTGATTATTGATTTCAAATAGGTGACTAAAATCTATATTCACATTCCTGCAATTTTGAATTTTAACTTCACGACATTTGATACTCTTGTTCTACTAATCCGAATGTTATCGCCTTTATTTTGATATATTGGAGATACATGAACACTAAAATGTAATAGAATTAAACCATCCAGGGAAGTAAAAAACAAACAAACAAACAAACAAACAAACAAACAAAAAAAAACCCTTATTAGGAAATCCTGGTGGTCACTCCCTAATACTGTTAAAGACAGGGGTTTGTTTTCTAATTTTCTTCAAACATAATTTCTGTTTTCGTAAAATTTGTGTTATTTTGCATATCTTCGTTTTTCGTTCATGACAATACAATTCATATGTTGCTCCTTTGCACAAAGTTTTATTTTCAACGAGATTATAAAATCACAGGCACTAGAAACTAAGATTCTTAATTAGATATTGATAAATCCATGTCATGTCATTTAATGTTTGCGAACTGTGACAGAAATGTTGTGTGAATAATTTAGTTTGGAATGTTGTCATTACAGCTGTTGTAGCAATTGCTACAACTAAAGGTTTTCTGTGTAAATAAATAATTATTGCATAGTCACTTGACACTGGAGCTATTCTTTCAAGAAGAACTGAAAAAGTGTTATTGTTGTGGTTTGTTTGATTCCTTTAACAATTGTATTGCATATGGGTGTGGTGGGATGGAGATAATTGTTGAGACTTTTGTACATAGTATGCCCACGAGATTATGGTAAATGTTGATAGAGTCCATTCAGTTGTACTTTTTAAGGCGTGCCTTCCTATAACATTCGTATAACGAAAAAAAAAATAAAACAAACATTGTATTGGATATATGTGCTGGTTTCTAATCTTGCAAAATTATGGAGGTATACTTTCAAGAAGAAATGAAGAAGTGTGATTGTTGTGGCTATCATATCATGAAGTGATATACCATGTCCCTTTATGATATCATTTGATATACTATGTCACTTTATGAAATAATGTAGATACAACATAATTTAGAAATCTGGCTAGTTTAGCTGTTGTATGTAAATCATAACAATGCAAAACAAAGTGGTTTCTCTTTATTGATTCTTGTAGACCGCCAAATCCGAATCACGTGACCAAAACCCAATAATTCCTTGCCCATGTTTGTGTCGTGTGCTCCAAGACGGACGGTTTTCAGATTTCGCCTCGTCTTCCCAAGCCTGACGCGGCGGGGGAAAAAATGAAACAAAACCTCTCATCAATTTCGGACAACGTACATCCTATCGAATAAAGAGTTATATCTGACGTTTTCGGCTCGAATTCACTGCGGGATTTTGACCCTAAGCAACCCAACGGGATCTTATTTCGTCCGTCTGTCGCGCTTTCCCCCAATATCTGTTTTTTTTTTCTCCCTCTCTTTCTTTCTATCTCTCTCTCTCTTTCTCAAACACGTACACACACTCACTTTCTTTCCCCCTCCATCTCTTCTAAGTTCGCTTCGCTCTGAAATATAGTTCAACGAAGAGCCGAAAGATGCCACCAAAATTCCTACACAATAATGGTTCGCGTAAACACAAAGGGTCACCGAGACAGATCAATTCATTAAGGTATTTTAAAACATACAATTTAACAATCACTTACGTGTTGCTCGTGAGCTTCCATTATTAAATTTCAACAATCTGAAAACAGACAAGTTTTTCTCAAACAATTTAAACCAAAATCCTTCCTCATGTGTGTTCAATGTCTATGTTTTCCTTGACACTGAAGCAAAATCGGAACTTGTGAGTCGTAAGTTTGGTATGCGATGTGCACCTTCATGAATGCATCGATAAAAAAAAAAATAAACAAATACATTTTTTCCACATTCGAAGTGTTCCATTTCTGGCATTTGCGTGTTGTATATGCTTTAACATAAAGCTTCGAATGCAAAAAGGGTAAGGCACATTCAAAGATTAAGTAAGAGGGGAATACACCTACAAGGTATGTTCATATTAGTCCAAACAACAGCAACAACAACAACAACAACAACCAAACAAACAGTTCTTACAACTTGCATACATCTTTCCCTTTTTACCCCCCAAAAAAGAAAAAAAAATAGAAAGAAACCAAAGGAACGAAAGAAAAAAAGGGAAGCTGAAGAAAGAAGGAGGATGCTTGCTCTCACACAAGAAGACAATATTTCACTGGGAAGAGTTTTTTTTTTTTTTCACACTCGGCCAGGACGCCCACTCAATCCGGAGAAAGAAAAAAAAAAAATGAAGCTAACCAATGAAATACACAGCGAGCAAAAGGCGGGGTCTTACAGGGCATCGATCTCGGGGTATAGAATTACCGATTTCAGCTCCCCAGCGAAATTGCTATCTCTCATTTTCTCCGCCAAATGGAGCGAATTCTACCAAAAAAAAGAGAGGAGATATTGACGTAAGGAGATGTCTTCATTAGATAACAGGATTCCTTAATGTACGTCAGAGGACTTATTCTTTACCATCTCCTTCTCCTTTACCCCTTCTTTTTTTCCCTTCTCCTTCTGACCCCTTTTCTCTCGAGTCTTCTCTTTCTTCCTCCTCTTTCTTACTCTTTCTTGGTATTCTTCTTTGAAAAGCTTTGTTACTTTGTTGTTTTTGTTGTAGTTGTTTTGTCACTTAAGTGAGACCCTGGATTGATCGACAGCCCTGTCTTATGTACGTTCTTCTCTTCTACAATTCCTGCCTGGTCACCCTTTGCCATTTAGGCCTATCAATCTATCTATCTGCTTCCGTCTGTCTGTCTGTCTTTCTGTCTGTCTGTCTGTCTGTTTGTCTGTCTGTCTGTCTGTCCCCTCCCGTCGTGTCCACAAGCCGTTATCATCAAAGCCTTTGTTTCTTTAAATAATGAATAACACAAGCAGATAAACATACAAGCACATCTACGCCCTTTGAATGTATGTTTTGTATGTATTTGTTTTGTTTTATATGAATATCGTGTCTATACCGGCATACCCACCGAAGGGGTTTATCAGTGTCTTTGAGCTGAACGGAATCCATGCAGGAGCTTAAATTTAAAACAGCAACCTCTACTTAATTAACCTAAGTTCACTGTGATTGAAAATGAATATGAGAATAAGTACTAGAAGGAGAAGAAAGAAGTGAAAATAGAGGGAGTCTAAATGATATGTGCGAAAGGAATTAGAGGTCAACTAAGATAAATGTAAAGTTTACAATTTTGGGGTGGATACATTATATCAATGTCCACCATTCTTTCTGTCGTGTTGTATGATCTGCAGTGTCTGCTCGTGTACACTGAACAATACTTAACGTGAAATTATGTGCTGGTGGGAGTAAATGATATCAGACAAATCTCATCCTGATTTGTCTCTGCGAAGACTTGCCCTTTTTATTTTCTTAAATTTTCTTCTTATAAATGATGCTAGATTTGTAATCATTTTGAAACCATTGATCGCGACAGAATCAATAATTTCAATGCATCGACTACTAATCAAGCTGTGGGATCCATATGAAATTCTCCTGATCTGATTCAATAATTGAAATATCTCAAGCTGGAAAATATTCACATGCAGCTTTAATATTAATTGCTGTAATATTGCTGCGCCACAGTAATTGTATACGTCTATTAAAAACTGGAGATAGATTTTCTATGATGTTGATTTTCTATTTAAAAAAATAGTCAAATAATTGTGATGAAATAAAATAAAGCTGCCCACGTGTTTGCAAACTAAACTTCTGTTTCATCTTGACGCTCAATATTCTTGCTTAACCTTTTTTATTCTCTCTCTGTATTTCTTGACTTGTGATAGAATTCATCGTTTCCTTACCTATGTATTTAGTTCACATTATTTTAGAGAGAACACGTGACCGCATATCTTACACCTCCCCCCCCCCAAAAAAAAAAAAAAATAAATAAATAAATAAATAAATCAACAAGATTTTTCATCTCATCCGCTTTCGTGCTGAATGGTCACTGAATGCTTGGTACTACACAGATATGATTGTCGATTTTTTTTCTCTCTCTCTCATTCATTGATCTCATATCTTCTGCTGAGGAGAACAGCGAGAAGGAAACAGGGCAAGCTATATATCAGTTTTTATGTTTTTTTTCTTATCATTACCGATTTACCTTATGTAAGAAATCAAGAGTATTTTAATGCAATCACTAGTGTGTGTTTTCTGCACAATTTTTGTGGCTCGCTTTTTTTTTGCTGTTCCTTTATCCCCCGTGCCGCGCTGCCGGCTTGATTAGCCTAATGAATTTGTCTCAGGGCGACAGAGAGAAGGAGAGAGAGAATGAGGGAGAAAGAGAGTCAGATGAGAGCAAAGAAAACGAGAAATAGGCTTTCTTCAACGTAACAAAGACAGTTGGGATTCATCATAAATATTGCGCCAAGTTTCGCTCTCAAATCGGAATGAAAAACTGCCCCTTAGGTTATAGTTGCGATCCTGTCTGCCTTTTTTTCTATAATATATCTGAAAGGAAGGTGACAACGAGAGAAGATGGAGATAAAAACAAACAAATTTCACCTTCTTGTTTTTTTTTTCCTTCTGTAATTTTGTAGATGGTGCGGCATTGCGATGATAATAATCGCAATTCTTTCTTAAGTCATCGCGCTCAAATATGTCATCATGCCGATGATAAGTTTTCTTGAAAGTGAGATGGTGGAAACCTTACGCTCATCGGTAGTCCTTGGACATGTAACAAAGAGAGTGTTATTAGACGCCAACTTCCTCTATTCCAATCACTAAGAAAGGACGGTTTATCATGAAGCGTTCCAATCGCACCAAACTCTCCAACCATAATCACTATATTGCTCAGGACAATCTCTAATGCAACTGATGTTTCACACACGCTTGTGATATTAGACTTCAACGTTGATGACTTCTTTTTTTTTGGGGGGGGGGGGATATGTCATTTCAGATTTTGTTTGTTTGTTTGTTTGTATGTTCTTGTTAGTGTGTGTGTGTGTCAGCTTTCAAAATTGTATATTTCCCATCTTATCGATTATATGCCTAATTTTCTTAGAACATAGATAATTTCTTAATTTTCCCAGAACATATTAAAAGATAATGCAACAAGTTTGGTTTGAAACTTTGTTTACATGCTTTCAATTCTTTAATCATTTCAAGGTTTTGCTTACCAATTAATCAATATGTACTTGAGATGATTTATAGCTCTCTTTAATAATGTTTTGTGGACAAAAAAAAAGAAGAAATAAAATGATTGAATCTGCTGATCTGATTATTTCACTTTTTAAGACATTTGCTGTAGTTGTAGACTGATTTTCTCATTTCGTCTGAGATTCCAGTGCTGCCTTTTCTTTTTCTACCTGTCACGGTCAAAAAAAAGAAGAAGATTATTCCTAATGAAGTTAATGTTCCCTCGAGCGTGTATCAATATTCCCCAATGGTAAACGGTAAAGATTAAATAGAGACTCGAAGAGTGTAAAGTCTAACCTTTCCTACTGATTTACAGAGAGCAGGGTCATATACAATGAGAAACACAAGGTGCTTCAGTTTTTGTCTCTTCGGATTAGAGTTTGTAGATTGAATATACAAGATGATTTTGGTAAATTCCGATTGAAGAAATCAAAGAAATCATGTCAGATTAAAAACAGTAAGTAAGAGTACATAATCTCTACTTCACGACACTGATTTGTGATCATTCTAATCTTGCCCATTTTTTAAAAGTACATTTCATAACGTTATGTTTCTTCTAACAGCGAATTATATCTGATTTTTCTTTAAATGTCATTATGATATACTATTACATCACTTTTATTCCAATTCTTATAATCATCATTGTATCAAGTAGGTCATTGGTATAATCATTCTCGTTATTCTTATTTTACATAGAGCAAAAATATAACTTGAAACTCCCTTACAGTTAATAGCAGCCCTGGCCATATTCCTGCCCGTTAACTCTTTGAGTGCCCGATGGCGCAGAAATCCCATTATAGATTGTAAACACTGTACACAATCCCTGGCACAAAAAGGGTTAACTACTAGTATTTAACGTTCATTGATATTCACGCATCCATCAGAAGCAGTGTAACCAGGCTGAGTTCCCTTCGTCTCTCACCTCCTCCTCCTCCTCCTCCTCCAGATCTCCTCCTTTATCTTATGGCATTTTCAATGGGTGCACGTCACGAGACCGACACCCACGAGTCATACAGCCCACGAGTCATACAGCCCATGATTTATACAGCCCACGAGTTATACAGCTCACGAGTCATACAGCCCATGAGTTCGACACTAAGCAGACAAGGCCCACGAGACCGACACATTAAGCCCCGTGTTGTATCTGTCGAACTTGTGGGCTGTTTTTACCTAGTGTCGAACTCATGGGCTTTATTTGCCAATAGTGTCGAACTCCTGGGCTGTATGACTCGTGAGCTGTATGACTCATGGACCTGTTTTTAATGTCGAACTCGTGGGCTGTATGACTCGTGGGTGTTGGTCTCGTGGGATGACCCTTTTTCAATGCTACTTGTCGTTTTTCCTGTAGGCCTACAGTCGTTTAATTCTCTCGTCCTTTACAGTAATGTAGGGTAGACCACCAATCATTGTAAATCCTTCACCTTTCCTCTATCTTCCCCTCCAAAGAGAAAAAGAGCAGCATTTGGAAAGAAACCCATGACAAATTGTAATATCTCTGTTTTGTTTATCAAGAAAAAACAACAACAACAGCAACAAAAGTGTCGAATAAGTCCTTGCACCTCTTCTGAATATGGCAGATTTTTTTTAAAATTTTTTTTATTGCCAATCTTTATTCTCTCTCCTTTGGCAGGAATTTAGACAACACATGCATTTCAAACAATACGATACACTTTGACATTAAAGGTCCTGTTAACCTTTGGGAGAAGTGATTTAAAAAAATGTTCAAGATATTATATTTGAAGCATATGTGTAGATCTGTTGTATCACAAAACATCCTACCACATACAATTTTTGCAGTAAAGCCTAAAATATACGGAGATATCAGTATTTTTCTCATTAAACCGTAACTGTAGACGGTTTAGTCTGGAAACATTTTTTTATCATAATTATTGTTCACATTTTGTGTATTCAACAATACCTTACATCGATTATACGGGTTCAAATTTTTGCAGTGGTTGTTTCTACCACCAACTCACATTTTAGAACTATTTTGAAGCACTAATGCTGGATTTTTGTTTCTTCTGCTAATGTTAAGTTATGCCTTTAAAGAACAAGTCCACCTTCTAGACATATGGATTGAGCAAATGCAGCAATATTTGTAAAACACATTTAGTGAAAGTTTGAGGATAATTGGACAATCCGTGCAAAAGATATTATGCAATTCCAAAGTATCTGCGCAATCACTGCTGGATGAGGAAACTACTACAGTGTATGATACATCATGCGTAGAACGATATAAAGAAAACATAAAGAGAATTTCACAAATGATAGTTTTATGAAGAAAGTGCACATTTCCTCGACTTGTCACTGATGTTGGTTAAAGGCAGGGTCATTCCCCATGGTTTATGAAAGAGGCAAGTCAAGTATTCTTATGTTATGCGAGAAAAGTGAAACTATGTTGACTTTTCGTTATGTTTTCTTTATATTTTTGTACACACGTGACATCACAAGCTTAAGTAGTCTTCTTATCCAGCGGTAACTGAGTAGAAACTTCAAATGTTCATATAACTTTTGAACGAATCGTCCGATTTTCCTCAAACTTTCACCAATATTGCTGCATTCACTCAATCCAAATGTCTATGAAGATGGACTTGTCCTTTAATAACTAGCCTGTCATCAAACTTGTTTCATGACAACATTTATTTTGTTATATCGATCCATTGCTTGTTGCAACTCATAAACGCGTAAAAGTTTCCTTCAAAATGGAGTGGTTGAATTCTCACAGGGTGGTAACATGATTGCGTACGTTAATCTTTGATTTTAGAGTAGAATTAATCCCTCCTTCTCCCCATATCTCATCTCTGGATGAAATTTTGAAAATTCAAATAGTTCAAAGATATCAACAAAATAAGTATTGAAAACAAATGACAAATACATAACCCCACTGGAGGAAAGCGATTCTTCAGTTCCAATGAATCACCGCCTCTTATAATTTTTGAATTGAATTGATTTGATTAAAAAATATATATATATATTTGTTTCACTTTTCAAGATATTCAGTTTCAAAATTATTCTTATTTTTTAAGAACACTCCTCGGTCAACTGTTTGTAGCTAAAAAATGGTTAATCATTTACGGCAAAAGCGCCCTTGTGTTTTAATTACATTTCGAGTGCGTATACATGTCATAATCAGCTGTTTAAGTATCAGCTGACTATATATAAAAAGAAAGGTATCACGTACACATGGATAACACACAGGTGTTGGCATGGCAACTCAGCAACACCTCATCTTTAAATGTTCTCAAGGCTGTGATTGAAGTGCTAACAGTAAGACGTTTGTTGGAATAGAACTACGTAAGACCGTCATAATCGTCTTTGACACGTCGAGACACTCAATATGAAACAGCAAACATTGAAATCCTGGCAATCTAAATATAAATTCTATCACCTGGAGCAGGTAAACCTTATCCTACTCGAAATAAAAAAGAGAAAACGAGGAGAAATTAGGAAAAACCAGGACAAATCTTCGACACTTTCACCAGCGACGTTTCGCCCAACTCGACCGTGACCTCTTCGGGGCGCGTCGCGCGCCAAAACTGGGCCAAGTGGTTCCCAACAACTTCCGCGCGGGAAGCGAGCGGACATCGGGACCCGTGATATGCGCACTTCCTCTTCATTGCTCTCCTTCTTTTACCTCTTTTTTTTTTACTTACCCAAACTGCCCTAGAACTGGGCCTGTTTCCTCTCTTGCGGTCGCACAATATTTCAGAAAAGAGATCCAAGAAATTGGGAGCCTGAACTTAACGCTCTCTCATCGTGTCCCCTCACCGCGACTGGATTGGGAAGCCTGTAAGATGTGAATCAGATGTCTTCGCTAAATTCGATTAGCGTGACATGACAGAAGTAAGGTCACAGCAGGTCACTTGGTTATTTTTTTTTCTCTGATTTTTCTTTTCTCAGAAGACGACGTCTGACTACAGTTTGAACCCCCCCCCCCCCCACACACACACTTCGGTAACATTGTGATATCTTGAAGCCAACGTTCACCACTACGTGACTATTCAAACTGGCGTGACATAAAAGTCCCTTCCTTACTGTCTGCACGGATACGAGTTTTACATCAATTTGATAATTGATCACTTCTGGCATTATTTCGCATGTATCCACTCATGATAACCTGGCTCATATTGGGAGTATGAGGCAAGCTGTGGTTTCTATTTCTATTTTACTTTCATTTTTTGCTTAGTATGAACCAAGTATTCTTGGTTTTTTTTTTTCAAGTTTGTGTTATGACCAGATATTTCAAGACGGATCATGTGAGTTGATAAATTAGTCGCATTGTTTTAAATAACAAAATTATTCCTAAAGATTTCTCCTTATGACGTGCAAAGCAAGATGTAATCAGTTTGATAAATTTCTTATATTCCCACCTCCATCCTGACCATCAAAGACATATTTCAATAAATCTCGAGGGGAATTATGGATAAATACTCATGCCGAATGAGGATATACGCTTCATTAATAAAGTACTTTGGTTTTTTCTTTTTCGCTTCTTGGGGCAAAATTTTGCTTCAAACTTCCACTTAAAAAAACAGACAGATAGATAAATGGATAGAATCAGAGAGCGAGAGAGAGTGTGTGTGTGTGTGTGTGTGTGTGTGTGCGTGAGTGAGTGTGTGTGTGTGTGTGTGTGTGTACAGGGTGTGTCGTGACACTTTTCTTGCTCAAGTCACCTGACTCAAAATAGTAAACGTTATAGCTGATCATGCATAACCTAATAAGACGTTGTCAAATGCTTGCAGACCCAAGAACATAAAAAAGTAGGAGAATATATTTGGCGTCACACACAGTTAGATGTGGCAGAGATTCAGTGACTGAATTTTATTTTGTTCAAGTTCATTAAATCAGAAATCTGGTTCAGATATGACCTATATCGAAGTAGGAGCCACTCAGCAACATGGTCACTGGAAATGTTGCATATAGCAATACTAGATTTAGATTTTAGAAAACGGCGTCTCTCATACATTGTTTCTACTGGGTGACTGCACACTTGCGACTTTCTTTCGTTGTCTGCTTTGTTCTGCACTAGTGTGTGTGTGCCTGTGTATGTGTGTGTGTGTGTGTGTGTGTGTGCGTGTGTGTGTGTGTGTGTGCGTATGTATACCCGAATATGTATTACCGAATATGATAACAAGAAAAAATGTTTTGTACTAGTTAATTTGTTTTATGTTTATTTATGTTGTAAGATTCATATAAATCCTGTACCGAAAGTGAGGGGACTATACGTTGTACAAGTTCACTTTTAGCAGCCCCTAGATTTTCAATTCCAGCTTTTAAGGAAACAAGATGTACTTCAATGTAATTCTTTGTTACATAAATGTACTAATATTTTACAGTTGTAACATTTATGTATATTGTTTGGAAATGGAAAAAAAGAATGAATGAGCTGAACTGAACTTGAAGCTTGTAACGATGTTGCATTCATAATGTACCCTTCAGCCATTTTACTTGAAGGAGTCGACTTCTCCTTAAGTACGTAATCGGAAGTATCTTGACGACATCAGTCTCCTGGAGATCGTTATTGTTATTGGTATTATTATTTTGAGAGAAATATGAATTAAGTATGATATGTGGGGGAAAAAGATTCATCATTGATAATAACTTAGTCACGTGATCAGACTGCACCTGTCAATGCCCCCTACATAAGGTCATTCTGAATGATGCTTTTCCTGATATTCAAATCTCGATAACATTTTTTGATATGTCCCCCGATTTGCCTCGAATGTTCAATGAGGTGTCGCCATTCTTCCGTTTAGTCATTGGAGTAAACTATGTTTGAATGTACAATTCTCCCATCTCTTATTTTAGTCCGGCAATGAAAGTGCGTCAAATCCCATCGTGAACAGCAAAAAAAAAAAAAAAAATATCATCACTCATTCTTCCCTTGTTTAAACGTGGCTAGGATCTTTAATGAAGTATCATGCTGCGATAACTTGGATGAACACTAAAGTTTTGTCATTCAGAGTCACGCATGCAGGATGAAGTGATTGTCCGTTGGCCTTTAGTGATACCCTGCGCGCACTGCATTGATGAGGGATTTTTTCGATTGAGTTTACCTGCGAAAATAGCATGTGTGGTGGCAGTAAATGAACCCATTTTACCTGATGAATCAAATACCTTGGGGTCAAATTGGACATTTTTTCTCACTCTTTAGAAGGAAAACTGCTCCAGAAATATCTTTATATCTCAAGGAAGGAATTCGTGTCTAGCACTCAGGTTTTTTTTTTGACAGTTTTTTTTTCTTTCATTCGCACTTACAATTATGTCCTATAAGGGAAAATATATGTGTCAATGCATGGATGAATTAAACCGAAAACAGCCTGAAGCTTCACTTCAAATTGACCGTGATGTTAGCGCTGAACGAGAAACCTCGTTTTTGTATCATTCACCTTAGCGAGCATATGCGAGTGTTTATGTTTGTGCATGTGTGTGTGTATGTGTGGGTGTGTGTGTGTTTGTGTGCATATAATGCAGAAAAATAGAACTAACCATGTTGGAAAGGAAAGGTGTCCCGTTCGAAGTGTGGAAAGCACCATCCATCTCACTTAGTGCCTCAGAAGTGAAATGGATGCGCGTGTTTACGCAGCCCAGGTCGAAAGGAGACGACGCTCAGCAGCTCACCCCGAGAATGATAAGTCCGTCGCGCGAGAAATTTACCTTAGCGTCCTGACCGGTTTAAGCCAATTTCCGGTTACTTCGCGTAGGGACACCTGAAACGGTTTCCGGTTTGCGAAACCCTGCTTATTCCGCTTCATGAATAGTATAATCGACCATCTTCCTATCTAAATCGTTTCTTCTCCCTCGTGTTTCCTGCTTTTCCTCTTCCAGCCTAGCCCTGCCCCCTTCTTTCTATCTATCTTTCTCTCTCGCTCGCTACTCTCTCTTTCTTCACCTTCTCCAAAGGAGGTAAGAAATCAGGAGGAGTCGCGCTCATCTCATTGAATGAGACTATCAAAGACAGAGCGAAAATTGTATTAATCGAGTCTCCTAGGCTTCAAAATGTACCGAGTACCTTCACTGAAATTTCATTCGAAGAGGGATAGCAATAGAGTTGTTTGTCATTGTTCTATTGAGTTTGTATGTACAGCTCCTTCTACCATAGATTATGCAAAATAGGCTTAACTTGCCAAATTTGTCTACAAGCACACGCGCACACACATACACTCGTACACACACTTATTTTTAGTCTAATTCGAATTTGGGCCATATTCGATATATGTATTGTAATTACTTAACATTTCACTGTTTACTTTTATTCTACAGACACAACAAAAAATACCCCCTATTAAAATAGCTTAACTTTTTAACGAAATATTTTTGATCAAAGTAATTTGACATGGGCATTTCTTGACCTATCGACTAAAGATGTGCGAAAATGAAAATGACATGCTTTAATTAGTGAGTTAACACTAAGACAAGCTGTAATGGTCACTTTCAAAGGTCACTAGAGTGGTCTGTGAAACAAGCTCTTCTTGCTGTTTGTTTAGGCGACACTTTTTATGGTTTATTAAAGGTGTAGGTGAGAGCATTTTTAGGGGGGGGGGGGGAGGAGAGGAAATTACTACATTCAAACTTTCCCTAACTGTAAAATCCATTCAATTTATTGACAGAACTGATACCGGATATTGTTACCAACGTGTAGCAGCACATGCTGTTTGGACATAAGAGGAGTCGTGTTGTGCTTCATTTGAGTGAGCACACGGTAAAGAAGGAGCGAGAAATGCTAAATGTAGACTCTAATAATGGTGGCATGAGGGGTTCAAACAGTGGATGACAAAAGGACAACAGCACTTAAACATTCACCAGAAACAAAATATTTTACAATCCCCTCAAAATTACCCTTGCTCTTGTATCGCATTGACAACACATTGTGTGCTCACTCTTGTGTAAGGCTCTGCCGATCACTCTCATTTTCACACTGAAGTTAAAGTGCAGATAACACCGCAAAATTACTTTTTGCTCAAAACCTTTTCTTTCAAAGTTATGGTATTTTGATTATCAAAGGAGGGGGTTACTTTTTTGTGTGTAGAATGTATATATTATTCGCGTGGACGCAGCAACTTGATGAATCTTTTAGTATGTCCAGGAAAAAAACAGATTTCCGAACTGTGAACTCAATACAAGTTTTGTTTCATCCAGGCATAATGAAATCGATTGATTTGTCATCATTTTGTCTACTTATTCTTTTACTTTCTTTCGTATTACGGGTTGTTTATAACAACTTAACTCTGAGAGCAGAATGACGTTAGAAATGACTAGCTTATCAAAGGAACAACAACTTGACTAATAGATTTCTTTACCCAGGTCGCTTTTTTCTCGTTTTGTGGTAGAAAGTATCAAATTGCAGAAGAAGCGTGCGGGGTTGGAGGGGCGAGTGAGATTGCGTGCTTTTAAAACGGAACTGTACTCAAGTGATAATTCAGACGATCTCAACTCGATGTGGGGGCGACTAATCGTTCACGATTCTCAAGAGACTACGCTGTATTACTCGTGATATCTCTATTAACTCCAGCTTAGGTCTTTCCTCTCTCTCTCTCTCTCTCTCTCTCTCTCTTTCTATCTATCTATCTATCTATCTCTCTTTAAATGCAGATCAGTTTGGTTTATTTCTGATCTTTATTCCTTAAGTAGTCCCTCCAGATAATTTGTTATGATGCAATGCTGAATTAAAAGAAATCAGGCGTAGAAGAAGACTGACTCAGTTCTTAAATTAAGCGTTCTTAAAACCATTGGTAGTTATGGCAATCCTATGTAATAAAAAACAACTATATATTGTATCTTTGCTTTCTTTTATGATGTCGCAATTGAAATGGTAGATTACAAGCTTTATTCCTCCAAAAGGGCAATGACCGACTGTTTCATTCTCATCTCTTATTTTTTTTTTCGCTTCGAAAGTTTTGCATCACACTTGTTCTCTGTTTCCTTGTTTGTTCTCCTTGTGCGTTCCTGAAATGTGGAAATCCACAATAAACTAGATGTAATCACAACAAGATAAAATCTACTTTAGTTTCTCCCTTTTTTTCAGACTGATGTGACCTTTTCTTACATCAAAAAGAGCCCCACCCTACACCAACCCGGATCTGTACTTCTTGCTCTCTTACTGGATAATTCCCATGGAGTATTTGCCGTCTTGATTTAGAAAGTCAAAACTTCCTCTCAACGAGAGAGCACTCAGCGATAAATCATTATGCGACATTTTGACATCCTTATGAACTTTACACATTGACAACGTAAGCAAGCAAGCATGTGATTATCTCAATATGAAAGTAATTTTGCCCATTACAGCTGGGAATTCAACAATTTCAAGCCCCTTCCGTTGTGTTCGTGGTAAATAAAGTTCAGAACAATTTTAATTCAGTTTTGATGGAACACTCCTTTTTTTCTCTTTGTCAAAGAGAGGAAGAGTGTGTTTTTCTTGTTTTACCATCAAATCAAATTTTCTGGTTAATTATCATCGTTGTCGTCATGGTGACCCTTGATAATTACCGTGTTGATAATCATAAAGATTTCTAGTCTGTCCGTTGCTTCAGGGTGTCCTAGCAAAAGGAGAACGGATAATTTCTTCTGTGTTTTATTCTTTTAACTTTTAAAAGCATGACTTGTGAAAACTGCTTCGCTTTTATCAACCAAAAAAGAGAAGGAACTAAACAAAAAAATGTTGAATCTTGAATAGGCTGGCTTTCCTCCTTGAAATAAAAGGCCTTGTTTTTTGTTTGTTTGTTTTTTGTCAGACAAAACGTGTCAAAATGAAATGTAGATTCAGACAGCATCTAATCTTAATTTGAACTTTTACCAGTAATAAAGATGACAAACATTCCTTTTACAGTATATATATATATATATATATATAATATAACTATATAGAAACAACTATGAGCAACAAAACAGCCTATGATTAGTATGCAGGGTAAATCGGAGACAATCATTTGACCATTTCCAAATTTAAGACATTTTGGTGAAGTGTATTAAAAAGGCTTTCCATCTTATTTTTATAGATCAAAAGCATGATTTGAGTGCTGTAGCAAAAGGCCGATGGTAAGTACGAGTTCAGATTTTGCTATAGAGTGTCCGGTTTTGAAACACCTTACCGAAAAGAGAAGCACTACACTTGCAGCTGTGTGGCTGAATTATTGCCCGAGATCCTGGCGCCCTGAATACTCGCTCCGGCTGGCCGGGATACTATTCATTCATTACATTTTATTTTTCGCTGATTCATTGTCAACCCAATAACGTATAGGAAGACACTCCAAGTCAACTGGCATCAATATGTCCCTTATTTTTGGTTAATTTCTCAACTATCAGCTTTTCCTAAGATTTTGCAAGGTTTTCATCTTTATTGTTCTCATCAATTCAACAGTCTTTTCTTTTCTTTTTATCTTATCCTTGCAAGCCGTATCATTACCATTATCATTATATTCTTTTTTTTGGGGGGGGGGGGATTTCTAAATCACTTACATGTGTTTTTACTTCCCCTCTTTGTGGATAAACTCTAATGTCAATTGATTTTATTTTATTACCAAGTAAGTTACTGTGTTGGGGGAAATCATTAAGCCCTATTCTTCGAGAGAAGATGACGTCACAAACCAGACATCATTGCCTGAGGACACTGTACCAGTCTGCTGTTTTGATATTCGATCGGAATTAGATGGAGCAAAATTCATTGATCATGCGATTTCTGATGAAGATGTGGCATAATTTCTGTTCTAGCCAAAAAAGAGAAAAAAAAATCAACCCTATTTATCAACAGGAAGCTTTCATGTTGCCTTGGATACAGTTTTTTTTTAACTTTTTTTAATGTTCACTGTTTAAATAATAGGATAACAGATGATTGTTATCTTTGAGTGAATGGGGTTTCATAATGCAGTAGAAAATACTTGTTATGCTAAGCGGAGATGGCCTAATATAATTAATTTTGTCATTAATCCAGTAAGTTTAAATTCGTCACCTCTACAAATTCATCAATGCAAAAGTCTTAACAACTTTGTGGAATTAATCTAGTAACTTTAGATCCCTCCCCTCTACAAGTCAATCAATGAAAAAGTCTGAACAATTTTGATACAATTACTGGAGATGGACGATACATCTGCACTACAAATATCCAACAGAAAGAAACTCTGTTGACGATTTGAGTGCAAGAGAATAAGCAATCATCTCATTTTTTTAATGATTTCTCTCTGTTGTAATTTGGAACTTTAACATTCCATGACCTGATTTGTTAATTCTCTGTTCTGTTTTAATTTTGCTTTCTTTTTTTCTAAATTCTATCTGAGCGTTTAGTGGATTGCGTGTCACAGTGCACATTGCTATCCATGCATATTTGATACGGAGATGAAGAAGAAGCTAAATAACAAGTGACTGATTGTGAGAAGAATAAATGAATTTTATGACACATTAATTCAGCTACCTATTTCTTTGACAACGCCAACAATCATACATAGTCATATCATAACGTCTATATCTCTCATCGTGCAGCTCATCAAGTCATTATGTAGTCATATGTTCAGTCAAATTTTATTTCCATTTTTATGCTCCCCCTTTCTCTCTCTCGTCCCCCCCCCCTTTTTTTTGAATTTGCTCTCTTTTCTGTTTATCAGTCCAACGTCCTCTTTCGTTTTTTTTATTCAATGTTACTCGTGCGCATTCTTCTTCTTCTTCTTGTTGCCCTTTTCATATCAAGCGTCCAAACCAAGTCCCCGATGTTGGGTTGGCTCGGGGCGTAATGGCAGAGAACTTCCCGTTTCAAACCTGGCATTGGTTAATGATGACCGTCCTCACGAGCGATGAGCATTACAGAGTGACGAGAAGACTGGGATCGGCATTTTCGTAATCTTCCTCGTGGTGGGGTTTATTTTGTTTTGTTTCTTCTTCTTCTTTAATGAAACACCCCAGGGAGAACGCCCGGTCATCAGCAACTTTTCCTCATTATATATGTGCGTGAGTGTGTGTGTGTATATGTTGTGTGTGTGTGTGGGGGGGGGGGGTTGGTTTTTTGGCCAGTTCTGTCCTTATTTTTTTTTATTTGTTGTTCATTCTTTTTACGAAATTAACATTGAAATAAATAACTTAAAATGTGACACTGATGGGTCCCTGATGTTAAAAACGTAACGTTAGTCCCGCTTGCAATACAGAAATTGTTCTGTATTCTGAAAAGCTACGTAATGCATACAGGTAGGATAATCTTAATGAATTGCTTAATGTGCTTGGGGTGTCTGTGTATGTGCGTGTGTGTGTGTATGTGTGAGGGTACATGTGACATTTGTACCTCTGTGTGCATCTAATTTGTGTACATCTGTGCAGTGGATTGCAGTTATAGAATCTCCTGGATGTAAATTTCTGTACACTTGTTGGTCTCTTTTTGTGTTTCTTCATCATCATTATCATCATCATCATCATCATCATCATTATTGTCATCATCATCATCATCATTATTGTCATCATCATCATCATCATCAGTAATATCAAGATTATGAGTTTTAATAATTTCAGGTTTCATTTGAAACAGCAGCAGTTGTAGCTTGATATACACTGCATTATATATCATATTATATCATATCAATTATCATAAAGGTTCCTATTATGTTACGCGATGAGTATTATTGACATTTGTTTCATGTCAATCTCTTGTCAATGTCTGTATTTTTTATGTGCTATTTTATGTAGATATACTTTTTCTCTTTCATTCTAATTTTTTTTAATCATTATTATTTGCTGTTACTGAATCTATGTTTTCGTCCTGTTATATTGTATACATGCACGGACTTGCAGAATAACAGCCGATGGCTGAGCAAGTTTCCTTTTTATTACAGTGTTGAAATAAAATGAAAATGAAAATGAATTATCTTTATAAACATTCAACCTGAGCTGCAAGTTATATTCATTTCCCTTTCTGGAAAGCAACCTTTCAGGGAAAGCAAATTACATTAACATACAAACACATGAATGTACTTTGGTAGTTCCACTTTTTTACTATATCTCTCTAAATTTTATTTGATAAAATCATTCTTCATTATGATTTTGAGGTACTTAGAAAAAAATGCATCTAATAGATTATTCTGAACTACTTAAAAAGAAATTCATTTTTGTTATCATCGAATCTCATCTGACGCTTATAATTCTCATACCATTTGATGTGTATTTTTATTTAATGATATACAAACTACCTCTTCCTGACTGGCCCGAACAGTATTTTGCACTCCCAGGATCATGAACAACATGTTTATATCAGGTCAATTTCTGCAATACGTTGTATTTCTTTGGTTCATAAAGTATTCTTAAGTTATGTTAATTAATTCGTGTATGCCGCATATCAAGAGTTCACATATTTGTTCCCACTTTCTTTCTTTCTTTTTTCTTGAAGTTTTTATTGAACAGATCAAAAAACAAATCAAAGAAATCAGAGTAATTATTCACATGATTACACAGAGCAGCAAGAAAAAGAGAAAAAAAACATATACATAGCAAGTCACAAAAAATGAGTTCAAAATGACATCACAGCAGTTGCTAAATAAAACACAAAGGGGAAGTTATATATCAAACTTCCATTTTTTTTAAATGTAGAGGCAATTTACCAATTTTCTTTGACATATAGAATTCTGTGTCCTTTATACCCTTCAAACGTGCTCTGTATTCCACAAAATTGGGGATTTTGCTACTAAATTTGCAGCAGTGAATATGATATTTCAAAGCCCAAAATATAAAGGTCAAAAATTTGTCACCTTGAATTCCAAACATCTTCTCAAAAGGAGAGATGGTTATATTTAGAGACAGTTTCTGATTAATTGATAACAGAAGCTCATTCCATAAAAGTTTAACCACTCAGCATTCACAAAACACATGAACTATAGTTTCAGGTTTTTTTCTCACAAAATGAAGAGTCGGGGGAATCTTTCCTTTTTATCTTAAAAAAGAAAGCATTAAATGCAATGGATTTATGAAAAATTTTGAAATAAAATGATCTAAGTTGGCTATCTATAGTACATTAAAAATGTGTATTTTCTTCCGGTCTACATCCATATTGCCAGGAGGTGGACAAGAATCATTCCAAAATGAAATACTGTATACTTTTGTCGGAATTATATTCTTCAAAAAGTATAGAATATGCATATCTGGTATTAAACTTTATTACACTCTCATAATCTCTTAGTTATCTCAGCATGTCTGAATCCACCGTACCTGAAGTTAACCCATCCAGCCATGGGGCAGGAATATTCTGTAACAAAAAATTATATTTCCTTAAAGGTGAAATATCATAGTCAAGAACTAACTCCTCAAATAATTTACAATCAGGATGGGGTGGATTAAGAAGATCACTAATAAAAATGATACCTTTTTTCAAACCAATCTTGATAAAAAAAAAGTATTGCCTAGACTTTGATCGAATGTTTTTGTTGAACCAGATGCATTGCAGCGAACCCAAATATAAATAATCATAACCAAACTCTTTCAGGAATGCCTTATCTCTAAAAAAGATACTTGTTCCCACTTTCTTGATAGTAGCAAGAATTGCTTAGAGTTTTTTTTTTTTTTCCTGAGGGGGCTGCAATATATAAGTTCAAGTATCTATTTCCATCATTCTACTTATTTACACATTGTTTATTTAATCTAATTCAATGCAAATTAATTCAACGTGACTTTAATAGTTTTGATTTTACTACCTCATAATGTAATAATTCGTCGATGCAAGTAAATATTCAAAATATTTTGTATTCATTATAATCATCATGATTATGTTGTGCTTATGTTGGTGTATGTATATATATATATATATATATATATATATATATATATATATATATATGTACTTTTTGGAAGTGAAAAATAAATGAAATGAAATGAAATTAGAATTGTCAACAACCGGTGTGTTACTTGATGATTTTTGGATGTTGCCAGATGTGTAAAAGGGACAAGAAATTCATACCTGCGTTGTAAAGTTATTCCTCACCAAATGGAATCAGAATTGAAGAGGCACATTTAATACATCACTATTGCAAAGACAAAAATCCACAGCGCAGTATAGCCTTGTTGTGTCATTTTGTTTAGCCCTGTATGTGCATATTGGTCACATAATAATATCAAAGAAAAAAAAAAGAGACTGTGATAACAATGACACAGGTGGATGTAAGTATACCAGCCTGGCTGACCATCGCCCGCAATGCATAATTGGAGAACCCGTGACGATGATGATGACATCATGGGGTAATGAGCAGGCAGGCGGGCGAGCGTGTTGCTTCGCAAGGCAAGAGATGGGACTCGCCCTACACGGCCCGGGGGCAGAGGATGGACGGGCGGAGGCAGGCAGCGGCCTGCGATGTCACCCACCTCCTCAAAGAACAAACCGCCTTGCGCACTGCTAAAATCACCCCCCCCCCTTCTCTTCCTCCTTTTAAAAGGTAAAATGGAAAGTCAGAATGAAATTACGATGCAAGTAATAAGAGAAATCGCTGTCTAGAGAGTCAGTTGTAAGCGCAAAGTAATTTCTGCGATCGAATCTCGGGTTGTTCGTCCCATGTCTCCCCGTCATTGTGCCAAATTGCTATCAAAAAGACATTTTTTATATGTCTTCAAAGTCAGGCGTTGTCATTACACAACTGTTGTTAGAAGTGCAAACAAGGCGTAAGTGATACCGTGGAGAAAATAAATTATAATTGGGCCACACTATTATCTTTGCACTTTCCCATTAACCCATATTTTGTGGCTATTGCGAGTGAAGAATGAGTACAAAGGAGTGTGGAACACAGGCGGAGAAATAGAAAGAGGGACATGGGGAAAATTGGGGGGGGGGGAGGAAAGAGGAGGATAATGGGATATCATTAAAGACAAATAAAGCAGGAATGACTTCTTTGTAGTTTTTGATGGTTTCTTTGTAGCGGAAAGAAAGGAAATCGTACTCCTTTTTGCAATTCACTAAAAATGTATTATTTCTCGAAAAAAATAAAGAACATCATTGTAGAAAAAAAAAGTAATGGAAGGAGGGTCTGATGTTTTTTCTCTCTTCCATTTATCATTTCCCCCTCAATAGATGTGTCTCCTTCTCGCTCTGAGGCAACGACCGCGCAAGCTACAAGGGGATAGCTTTCGCACGGTTGACGATGGATAAATGCCCCCTAGGTTACCGGCAATGATTTTACTGTTAATGTCTTCATTGAGATCAATACTATTTCTCCTTTCCCACCATGTCCCTCCAGTTTCAGTTGTATTTCCCCTTCTCTATCGCCCTCCTTTCCTCCATCCCGCCCTCCTTCTCCCTCCCTCTATCTATCTCTCTATATCTATCTATCAATATATCTATCTATCTATCTTTCTATCTATCTATCTCTATCTATCTATCTCTCTATATCCATCTATCTATCTATCTATCTATCTATCTCTATCTATCTATCTCTCTATATCCATCTATCTATCTATCTATCTCTCTATATCTATCTATCAATCTATCTATCTATCTGTCTCTATATATCTATCTATCTATCTATCTATCTATATCTCTTTATCTTACTCTCTTTATGTTTGTTTCTCAAATCCTGTTTGTATCTGTTTCATATCTCTCTTTATGCTTGTTTCATCCCTCTTCGTTTCCTATTTCGTTCATTCTGTTTCCTTCTATATATCTATCTATCTATCTATCTATCTATCTATGTTTATATATATATATATATATTTATATATCTCTATCTTACTCTCTTTATATTTGTCTCTCCGATCCTGTTTACTGTCCGTTGGGTATCTCTCTTTCTGTTTCTCCATCCGTCTCCATTTTCTTTTCCCTTCATTTTTTCTCTCTCTATTCATTTATCTATCTATCTATCTATCTATCTATCTATCTATATATCTATCTCTATCTCTCTATCTTACTCTCTTTATAATTATTTGTCTCTCCAATCCTGGTTGTATCTGTTGGATATCTCTCTTTCTGCTTCTCCGTCCTTCTCCATCTTTTCTCTCCTTCTTTCTGTCTTTCAATCTGAGTCGTCCAAGAGAGAAAAGGGAGAGGAACCCTGCTGGAGGGTATATCGCCTGGTCACTCTAGTTCACTGGTCTTCTCTTAAAATTCCCTCTCCCATCACATCTTAATACACTTCCATCTTGCTTCGCGCTTTCGTCTCTTATTCACCTTTTCATCTCCTCATTTATGTCTGTGCGTGTGTGTTTGTGGGTCATTGCGTGTGTATGTATGCGTGTGTGTGTGTGTGTGTGATTGTGTGTGGGTGTGTATGTTACCCTGTTGGTACGAATAACATTCAAGACCCTTGGTTTTACCTTCCCATTTGTTTGTCTCCTGAAAGTGTGGCAATACAATTGGCGTTCAAACTATGTGTCATTATACCACACCCATGGGAAATTACACACACATAGTTTACAATGTAAAATATATATCACAACTAACCTGACAAACATGTATCATTATTGACACAAATAATAGTATATTATAATAAAGTACAATATAATATAATATAATATAATATAATATAATATAATATAATATAATATAATATAATATAACGTAACTTAATTATAGTACACTAGTATGATATATAACAATATGACATAATATAATGTAGTATGATATGATACAATACAATATACCATAACATGACTGTCACACTTGGAGTCATATCGATTTTCCTTAGTGAATATCGAGAGAGGGGTATATCATTTGAGAAGTTGGAAGTTAGTGAGAAGATAGTTGGTAACTTGGAATATTAAAGAGAAAAGTTCGAACATGATTTGTTAAGCTATATACAAATCAAATCAAACCTCAGAATGCAGCACTGTTCAATCATGTCCCCTTCATTTTTGAAAAATTAATTTCATTTTCAAATGAGAATGAAAAATTTTAAAGATAATGATTCAGATGCAACATGAAAGGAAAGAAAGGTGAGATATGAATAAACAATAAATTGAAGGGTTTGTTTGCAAAAACCGATAAGTAAATTTTTGAAGATTTTAAAGTACGATATCTGTCATAAAGTACAAAATGATACATTTTAAATGATATATTGGTCACTATATAAAAAGGTATATTTTTAAAGTTATGGTCAAAAGAAGCAAACATTTTCTTATTATTCTCCTTATTTTTGTTGACCTTTAATCGCAAATATCTCCATTTGGCAAATATGGACTTATCGGTTTTTGCAAACAAACTCTTCAATTAATACTGACTAATATCTCACAAGAACGCAATAATTGATTGTTTAGATGAAGAGAGTGATAGTGAACTCTCATTCAGGTGTATTTCCATCTTTTATTTTAAATCGTAATAACAACCGTTACGTCCGTATACTTTTTTCCTCCATGAATACACACCAGCTACATACATACACACATACACACACACACACACACACACACACACATATATATATATATACGTATCCACAAACACATATATATGTTATATGTATATTTATTTATGATACAGAATGAGTTGATAATTCATATGTAATATATAAATATTATTGTTTAATGAAAGAAAGCTAGTATTCAGAGGGATGAAGGTTCAGGTGTGAGTTTCTTCAATTTGTCTACCTCTATAAATTAAATTTGTTAAGATCGCAACTGCTGATCTGTAAATTAACAAACATGTCCGAAAAAACTCACACCTGAATATTAATGTTGTTTGTAAATAGTTAAAGTGTCTGTGATATTTTCCAACATCATTGCCATGACTATCCATACAATCAAAGAAATTCGTTTTCCTCGCCTATTTGAATCGGGTATTCTTCAGTAATATAGGAAAAGCTACGAATCAAAATGACAGGTTCTTTTATTCCTCAGATGTATTTGAATAATCATGAAATCCTTTAACGTCTCTACAATACATAGAGTACAGTTGTAGAAACGACAGTCCTTATACCCACTGTGAATTTCCCCCTCAATTCATTTCAATAAAAACGCCAAAAAACAAGCGAACACCGATCAAACATCTTACATTTATTGTTAGATTTAACATATGCAATGTATAACCTCTGAGAGTTAGAGTAGGAAATATTTCAAAATATTTGACGTTACGCAACAAATAGCTGACAATGAAATTCTATTATGAAGCATCGTAATGGACCTCGCGTAAAACAGGAAAACTCAAATAGCTCCGTTTCCCTTGGTGCAACAGCTGTCCGGGTATATGCAAATGAGCGAATGGGATGTTTTCAAGAAGATCTACGGAGAAAGTTGACACGGATCTCTGCGAAGTGTGCAGACGAGGAGAACAGAAGTGAGTCTGGGAAAGTGGATGAGGACCGATAGCAACACGATAGAGGAACCGAAGCCATAACAGATATCAATCGAAACGTATCGATAGTCGGCTTGCCTCTAAGCGAGTAGGATCAAGAGGAAGATCACTTCCCCGGTGGCTTTGGATAGCTTTCAGGATGATAACAGATCTTCCTTCTTCATCCTCCTCGTCTTTTTTATCTTGTTCTCCTTTGCAATGCTCCTAAACTTCTCTTTTTTTCTTCTTCTTTTTAAGTGTAGAGGGTATATTCCAAGCGCGAGCAAAAGGCCATCAGTTCCCCTTACCGAACACTGCTCCACCGCAGGAAGAGTTCTTTGATCTGGCGTCGTATTGAAGCGTTTTGCCCGATACGGTGGTGTGGAGTAACCACTAATTTGCCTTGGTTCCGATGGCAAGGCGGTAAAGACATAAAGCGCGTGGCGTCGGGGCCAGCTATTTGCCCGACACACAAGATGTATAATTGTTCCCTCATTGCTCACCCCCCTTCTGTTTTATCTCCTTTCTTTGCTCGGCCTTTATCTGTCCTCCTTGCGTTCATCTTACTACATACCTTTCTATCTATCTATCTGTCTATCTATCTATCTATCTGTCTATCTATCTATCTATCTGTCGTTCTTTCTTTCTATTTATCTTATGTAAAGCCATTGTCTTATTCATGTTCTTCTTGTGCTATTCTGTTCTCTTGCTATTTCCACATTCTCCTGATGAATTAAGGGTTATATATGATCTCGATCTCTCTCTCCCTCTCTCTTCCTGTCTCTCTCCTTCATTTGTCTTTCGACCCATCTATCCATTTTCCACGTTTTCTTTGCTTTGTCCTTTTTCCATTTTTTTTTTCTCTCCTCACGACTACTCAGGTTGAATCCTCATATCTTCAGCAAGGGACTCTGAAATTTGATACGGATATTAATTACACCTACTGGCCAGAGTAGAACAGCGAGCCTAACTTTTCTGTCCTCGGCGACGATCCGTTTGATGTATGCCTCAATTTCCGATATAGAAAGGGGTACTTTGCAGCGAAATGTTTTCTTCCTCCTTCTTTCCCTCACTCTCTCGTACTGATAAAACAACAACAAAAACACTCAAGAAATTAAAACAACAAAGAATTGTCGGTTGCATGTTAAGATGCAAGAAAGAGAATGCACATTTTGCATTTACATCATTTTCTGGTACATGCATCATGTAAAAAAAAGGAAGATACACACACACACACACACTCACACACACACAAACACACACATATATATTTATATATATATATATATATATATATATATATATATATATATATTCATATATATATATATACATTTATATATTTATATATATATACATATATATATATACATTTACATTATATATAATTTTGTATACATATATTAAAGAAATGAAAGATATATTAAAGTTATGTGTAAGAACATGCAATGCCCCCCTTCCTGTTTCCACTTTTCTCTTTTCATTGTATCTTCCACCTTTTTTTAATCATGCGAATTTGTTTGATGACTGCTCTTGTTGAATTGTAATAGTGATTGTTTGTAAGGGATCATTTCCAACAAGCTTCTTGTGTCCTTATGATGCCACCATTTAAGACGAACAGCTTGTCAATATCGTAATTTGAATTTTATAAATGCAATCATGTCTTGAAATGAAAATAAAAGGAATGAATATACAATTTCTTACATTTTGCCAATCCTTCAATTTCGTCTATACGTTCCATCGTGGAATTATTTTCAGTATGTTTGCTTGGTAGAATGTATACAAAATAATCACTGTGTGCTTTCGTTATGAATGTGAAATATCCAGGGCGGGGCTCTCATAAGCACTCTATGCTGCGAAGCAAGGAGTACATTATTCATTTCTGTATTGCTGTAAACTTGATGATACTATTACAATCTTTTGCAATGTAAATTCACTTAATCATAGATTGACCCGTTTGCATATCCTTTAGGTTATTAGTTGTTACCCAAATTTGACTTAACAGCCCATTTGGCTTACTTATGAATAACTCCTGAGATTTATCTGTTCAATCTGACTTTTCAAATGTCTGGCTTATCATGCCCTTTATATCTCTGTGATTCATTTTCTCACTTAACGCGCTACTATATATATATATATATATATATATATATATATATATATATATATATATATATATATTGCATAATACATACAATTGAAAATGTAGATCGATAATTAGATAAATACAGAAATAGATACAGGCAAAGGTAGGAAATAGGTAGATATACGACATGGAATGAAATGACAACTTCATTTTCTCGCTTAACGCGCTAGTATATATATGTTTATATATATATATATATATACAACAAATACTGCATAATACATAAATTTGGAAATGTAGATCGATAGAGAAATAAACGAATAGAAAGATACGTAGGTAGGAATGTAGGTAGATACACGACATGGAAGAGAATTACAACTTTGCATTCTCATGTTGTACACGTCCCACTTTGATGTCCTACACAATGACAACAGACACTTTGCTCTCATTCGGTAATCACTTGCCACCTGCGCTGAAAAATGGGGGAGAAAATGTTTATTTGTCAATGTTTTCGTGTTGTGTATTAAATGTTGACCTGTATACAAACACACACACACTCACACACACACACACACACATGTATATATACATATACATAATATATACACATACAGCTGTACGTTGTATAGACAACCACGTCTGTGCAAGTTTTGCTGTCATGTATAGATAGATATATATATAATAAATTCAGGAAAGAATGAAAGTGAATACTTTTTCAAGCTCAAATTTCTAATATGACTAATGCATCATAAAACTCATGTATCATATACCATCTAAGGTAATTAAAGTGACAGGTCAATAAAAAGGAAAAATTTATGCATATTAAAACACATTCGATTTTCCCTTCCAAAACACAAAAGTAAACTTGTTAAAGTGAACAAGTTGTCGTTTAAGTGCTCTTCCACATAACAATAAAAAAAATAACACAAGAAAGAGGCATTAATTTGCAAAAACCTCTGATCCCTATAACGTCTTTGTAGCCGGAAAGATAAACAATGGCTAAAATAATGGAAGAAAATGAAAAAAAAAAATCTTCTGTCAAATCCAAATTTAAATGACATAAAGCATGAGAAGAAGCGACATTACCAAAATGGTAGAAATTTGAATTGTTATTTAAAATTGAAAATTTAATACAACATTTGGTTCTTGAATTTGTGTCATGAATTCCTAAATTCCTTAATCAAAAGAATGAAATAATGAAATTCTTTATATCTAATCACTATTTAGGCTTTACTCCCTATGTAATTTGAAGGTGGAATTGACAGAAAATTGTTATTTTTCTCTTTGTTTTGTTTGATGCTATTAAGAGATACAAGGGAAAGAAAACTGATTTTTGTTATTTTGGTCTTTTGTTATCATTGTTACCTGGAAAGGCATTGACACATGAATGACAACATGTCCCTTTTTTACAATTTTTGCTTTTCTACCTTGGGGATCATAAAAAATTCGTTTATTTTTTAAATCATTTTCTCTGTTTTTTAACAAATTGAATCTCAAATATCTCAAATTGATCTCAATGAATACATCTGTTGTATATTATATATAATTCATTATCACAGGTTAAACCTTTCACAGTCATTCACTTCAATCGCTATCGTATAGTTGCCCTATTCAATCAAACACAGAGCAGTTACTTGATAAGGCAAAATATCTGCGGAAGACATCCAGTGGAGATTTATGACATTTTGCTTTTTAATGAAACGAGAAAAGCCTATGTTTTTTGGTGAGAAGGTGAACAGGAAGTACGGTGAGTGGAAACAGGTAGGCCTGACATTCTATAGACCAACCAACATATAAATAACTCAATTTACAAGATGTCCTGATATGATAGGACCATATTGTATGACATAGCATGAAATACCAAGTCCACTGCTATCCGTTACAAAGTGTAGGAAATAGATTTGCAAAGGGATTCAAAATTCCTTATCAGATCTGTTTATTGAGGAGAGATTTTAAAAAAATGCTCGCTGGCCCGGACGTGCGAGTATTATATCAATGACACTCCTGTAATCTAAGAGGCGGCAGGCGAAATAAGAATCTTTATTTCTCATCACCAAAAAAAAAAAAAGGCCGCTGCTTAAAAATATGGAGTCTGTTCGAAAGCATGTAATAAAACTGTCAAGTGATGCAAAATCAAGGTTCAAAAAGACATTCTGTAGCAACACACCCACAAATATTCTACCGTCGTCTTTGATAAAACGAACTCTAACCATACAAATTGATCGTCGTGGGAAAATATAGCATTACATATAACATAACATGACTTTTACGTTTGAATGAGGAGAAAAAAAAATAACTCCTGTCGAAAATGATTGCTCTTAATTGTGCCCCTGTTAGATAATCTGAATATCCAATCTAATCTCATCAAGACCGAAGAATTCCATGATGAACACATTTTCTATCTTTCGTAGACTGACTTCAATGGTTCCTGTGTACCACACCGAAATTGCCCAGGGTACTTTCCATCTATAATGCAGGTTTAATTAAAGTTCGTAAAACCCCTCTTTGAACTGCCTATGTTTGTGCATGATGGAGATTGCAATGAAAACATCGAATACTTACAAACATTTCAAGAGTTGATAATTAAGCTGTCATAACTTACCCATAAATTCGTTCCCTTCATAATCCCGATTTTATTGGATTGTGCTTGTCATACTTATTGGATTTTTTTCACCCATTGGAAAGGGGGGGGGGTATGAGTGGCTCTTCTTTTTGTTTATATTTTCTTTGTAACCTAGATTGTCACGAAACGAGTGAAAATCTAATAATAAAGGGTTGTTTCTTTGTTCTAAACTGAACAAGTGAAGGGAAAAAGTAATAAACCTGAGTGCAATAAGAAAGAAAGCTGTAATGAATCTTTGTCATGACACACACCATCGTTTACGCGACAAATTGCTCTGTTCTTTTGATTAGCGTTAGAATTTCTTCATCGATTGAAAGAATGTGTCAGATAGAGACCGATGATTAATGTCTGTTTTTTCTTTGTCTTCACTTCATTTCAATTTGCTCTAAGACTTTTTCCAACACTCGTGAAATAAAACCGTACCATCAATCAAACCATGACGTACGCAGAAATTTAAATGTAAACCAAGAAAATATTTTCTAATTGATGTAAGGAAGACGTTCCTTTACTATTTTTTAAAAGTAAAAAAAAAACACCACACACACGCAACTTTCCCGAAGTACATAATACAAAAACTTTATTATTTCTAAGGACAGTTTGGTGATGTCACAGGATTATATTACTCATTTTCCCTTAACAATTTATTTTGATACACACACATGCACACACACACACACACACAGAGGGCCTATTGTTATTATAACATATATATATATATATAAGTGTGTGTGTGTGTGTATATGAGTGTGTATGAGGGCCTATGTATATGTGTGTGAGCGCATATATATACATGTATATACTATATATATATATGTGTGTGTGTATATATATATATATATATATATATATATATATTATAAGTGTGTGTGTTTGTAATCAAATGTAACATAAAAAGAGCAAATTGCCCAATTATGCCAGCATAGTACTATCTAAATAAACACGTACCAGAAGAATCTATTCATTAAAGACATTAAAGATTTTAAAGACGAAATCTTTCAAATTCTGAAATGTTATAGTAGGATATATCTACATATATGTAGTATATATATTTCTATATATACATGTATATACATATGCATGTATGCAGAATGGATGTAACATTACAGGAGATAGCTTTTGACCTTGAATTCCCAACTTATGTAACCTACAGTAGGGATGTTTATATGTGTCCTGCTAAACTGTTTATTATGTAAACAATGTATGCATGTATATGTGTGAAAATTCGCTGAGTGTATTTAGGAGTTGTGTTGAAAACCAGTTGGACCAAACGGATTTTCCATTTTGAAGATGTGGCACAGACACAGATGCAACCTTCTTTGATGTATTCTGATCATAATTACAACTCTATATGAAATAGCAATGTACGCATTGATTTTCGTGAAATTGATAATTCCAAACTTAAAGTTCTCTTTTTTTCATGTTCCTTTACAGACCTTAATATATCTCGAGAGATGGGTATAGCGTCAAAAAAAGGGCGAGACATCAATGGACGGTAGATGCGCCACGCCTCTACGGACACTACTGAACAGCGCTGAAGACATGCATCTTCTTGGGCAGTGGTTCTCTGTGTAGACGTTGTGTGTGTATACTTCACGAGTCTCCTCATGGCGCCACACAGTTGGCGTCGCCATGATGTCGCCGGTCGCCGAAGCGATGGAGAACGGATGTCCACCAAACGAGGCGCCACGCGCAAACCGACACACGGTGACTGCGGGCGGGGTAAAACACGCTCTTGCCCAGTATTCAAAACATTTCCCTTTCATACTGCGTGTTAATCACCACCACCGGGGGAAAAAAAAGTCTTTTCTCCCAGAAAGAATTGTTTGTGTATGAAAATGTAGACCAGATGAATAAAGCTCACTTGATATTTAGAAAGGTATGGGTGTGAAATGTCTCTCCACGCACATCCACCTTATCCCTTTTGTCCTCCCTTTGGTGTATTCAATGTCAATGTGTCCTAATGATGGCAGGAATCCTTACTTTAAGAAATTTTATTTCACTTTTTTGTTTACAAGTCATCTTATTTGATGCAAATACAAATGATAGATACCTAAATGACAATGATATAAAGGATAATTTTTTATTAACTGACCTTTATAACAGCATAGTTGATAACATCAATTTCAATTGCAATTTCCATTAAATATCTATAATATTTATACATAATATAATCATATTATTCTTAAGCAGCTTTTAAAACTTCATCAATGTTTAAAGATGGTAATATTATCTAACTTTCTGCAGTTATTACAAAAGTATTGCAGTGGCACAAAATCACCGGTTATATACAGGCCTAAGTTCACACACATGTAGGAAAACGCATTCATTTGAATAATGATTTTGGGAGTATCACGCCTGGCAGCTTTAACTTAATGACAAAAAAGGCTAAAATATTCATGAAATTGGTGTCTAAACTAAATAATTTAAATGGAGATTTTCAATGAAGTTGCTCTCGTTTAAAATTGATGCGAGATTGGAGCTATCATCTGACGATCCAGTATCATCTTCAGAATCGTAGAAAATTATTTTAATACAGAACAAGTGATCGGAAGTGCCGTCGTGTTAGGCTTTGTAAGTTTACAACATCTCTTTAAATCTTGTTGTAGATTTATATTTCATGACGTTATTAGTTATTTTTCGTGATGCGATCAGGTGTGTTTGGGATTCTCAGGATGGGGACCGACTGGAAAGGTGGGAGATCATAGCTCATCTGAGACAAGATAGGGAGTCAACTCGTGGCCATTTACTTTAACACTAAGTCATGAAGATCGTTTTATTTGATTTTCGGGGAACCATATATGCAGCTGTGGCATATCTTACAAAAAGTTTGTTGTCTTCGTGAAGATATATCGAAAATATTGGGTGTGGGTGTATTGTCTCTTTTAAAATCAAAGAGTCAGTCAAAATACATTAGTGCCTTCACACTAGACACTTGTATTTGTCATTGGGTACTTTATATTCCAAGCGGTAATGACACCTTCTATGCATCATTTATTCAAGAATCACTATTGAATTGCTGGTACTAGCAAACATCAGGAAATACTATTAGCTCTGGCACAGATTCTAAGAATATGTATCACAAATAACTAAACTCTGTTTGGTATTAGGACATTGTGTATCCATGAGGAAGGGTGAGATCGAAACATATCAACAGTCAGCGGGCAAGGATATTTTATTCGTATCGCTGGTTATATATACAATACCCATGACCCCATATTTCCCCAAGTATGTTTCAGTCTATAACTATTATAGACCCCATTAGTTGTATCAGCCAACGCACTGTTTTATGGTGGGTTTTTTTTAATATATCAAGAACAAAGTTGCAGCTAACACTACATGTTGAGTCGTGACAAAAAAAAAACAAGTGTAAAAGAACATCAAGAGATGATGAGATTCTGTGAATACTCTGATCGAAAACATTTCAAAGAAAGCACTCAGTTAAACCTCAAAACCACGTCTGAGCAAACGATATATAATTTGATAATGGAGAAAGATTTTAATTGCAATTGGCAGTTAGCGGTGACCAAGACATATCGCATCAAATGCCACTTTCTCTCTCCCAAAACCGTAGATACGAGTACTTTTACCTACAGACTATAACCTGAAGAGAAAAGGATCTTTGTGTGATACTTTTGTATAATTTTATAAACCGCAAATCATCGACAAGTAGCATGACTGTCCGTGCAGAAATGGGAAAGGATTATGCTGAAAACAAAAATCACGCTGCCCACAGAAGCAGCTTCCCTTTTCATGCTTTTATATTTCTTTCTTCCCGAGGAAAAGCTTCTTCGTCGAAAAGAACATTTTCAAATTATCTCAGGGGGAACAAATTTCTGCTCTTGACTTTTGCTTTGGGCGCGGATGGTCAGTTACTACGCTGGTAATATCGTCACAACTCTGTAACGTCGATGCTGAAATCAGCAAGCTTTTATTGGATGAAGTAGGTAAGCGATGAGATTATAATTAATGCTGGAGTCAGATTAACACCAGCCCAGCTCCCACATCGGTCCTGTCTTGTCGAGCGACAAAAACTACTGTCACTCAAAGGATGGTGACATGGCTTCAGTGATCAAACAGGTTTTTACTCAGCATCAACCCACATGACTTGGAAAGTGGCTGCATTCTAGTCGTGGAAAACAAATAAACTTGTAATGAGTAAACTTTGCTGAAAAAATAGGATCAAGGCAGTTTGCCTTGGGAAACTGAGTCCCGTGGTTGATTGACGCGTAATGTCATTATACTATTAATGCGACAGCAAATGGTCATTTGAACAAATTTGTTTTCCTTTCCCAGTGTTATGTTATTATTCTTATCAGTTTCTTTTGTATTTGTGCTCACAGTTTTAAATGCTTTATTTGATTTTTCTTACAGCTTTTAATTTCTTCGACGTTCACTCACCTCTTTCAAGTTAAGTTGCTTTAGGACTGTATTACATGGACAACTTCGGTTCCTTTAGAAGTCAGCCGTTCATATCCCTCCCAGGCCCCGGATGTCAGGAATGTTTTTAACTGACTACACAATATAAAGGATTCTAATTTCTCCACCGTGCATTCGGGTGTAATGGAATGATAAAACCTATTCTCTGTGATGAAACGAGTGAAAATATACATGAGATTTTTCGAGAAAACAGTGGACATTGAAATATGCTTGAGGATTAATATGGTGTTTCGTTATGTTCCAATACATCTATTAAACGCATCACGTGTTTTGTTTGTGTGTTTTGTTTTCTGCCCATTCTGATATTTGTGGAAGACTGTTATCCTTCTTTTTCTATGTTTGTTTTTTTCTATCTGTCGAAGACACCACTAAACACTCAGCGTGCTCCTGAAAACAAGGTCTCTAGATGTGTCGCAATAAGCAATAAAACACTGACTTTCTGAGTGGTTCACAATATACAAGCTTGCTTTTTAGTGGACCTCTCAATTCTTTTTTCTTTCTCAACTGAAGTATAACTTTGTATTTTTGCCAGTATGCATTCGTATGTTTATCTGTAATATTTATCCTATGCAAAGTCGAATATTTATGTTTTATTCCTGATTTATTCTGTGTTGTGTTTTGCTGGAAAAAGAAGAATGAAATGAAATGAATTGAATTGAATTGAATTGAATTGAATTTCTAATTCTAATTTGACCATGGACGTCTCTCCTCATTTTAAAGATGCAATGGACAGATGGAATGGACAGTGTAATGTATCATTTATGGTTTCCAAAGTCGAATGTTTATGTTTATGATATAATTCCTGATCTATTCTGTGTTATGTTTTGTTGGAAAAAGAAGAATGAAAATAAGTGAACTGAATTGAATTGAATTGAATGTCTATTTCCAATTTGACGTCTATCATCAGTTTGAAGATAGAAAGGACAGCTGTTTCACCAAAGTCCTGCTTGTTAAAGAATGCATAGAAACAAGATTTCTAAAATGATTTCTCTGTGAAGTCTCATTTTGATGCACTTTCAACCTAATTTTGGAAAAAAAGCTTATTCAATTCAATTCAATTCAATTCAATTCAATATAATTCAATTCATTTATTGTATACTTCTCATTTATGAATATTGCATCAGAAATAATAGAACAAGTTCTTTTACCTTGTCAACAATGTGCAAAAACAAAAAATATACATGATAATAACACAGCATATGTAATGATAACTGGTCGATATCGAAATAGGGTTGTACAAGGGAAGTATGACGGGACATACATGAAAGCAAGCTTGTTTGGCTGTAAGCCTCGAGTAATAAGTGTTTATGAAAAAGAAACGGAGAACGGAGAGAAGTTTAGACCAGGCGATTTAATGGTACCAAATAAGAGAAGCGGGGTATGCCTACGTGATTAAAAAAAAGAAATAGAAGGATAAAGGATCATACCTCAAAGTAATGATGTTAGAGGAAAATATCAAATGTAGGCTGTCTGTTTTAAACTCTTTCGAAATACAACAAATGAGACATTCTTTTAGTTGGATGGAAACTGACATAAAGAAAATGAAATTTCCTGAACAAAAATTTAAATCGTACCTAATGTTAAAATGAAATAATAGATACAAAATGTACAAGACAATAAGATAGAAACGAGATGATTTCTTATTTCAGCTGAGTTAAAAAAGCAATTGCAGAGATATGTGATTGTTCTAAATATACACTTAAGTAAGACAATTTTTTTACCGAAAAACTTTGTTTTAAGAAAATTATTCATCGAACATGATTTTGTTTAACATCATAATCTATATTTTGGGTATTGTGTATGTATCTATGTGTTTCGATTTTTTTTGTTCTTTGTTCTTAATTATTTAAGTGTGTCACCTGTCTTCAGTCATAGGAGTATACTACCCGACTCGCTGGTGTCATTTCAATCTGTAAGCATTCTCATTCATGATTCTACAAAGGCATCTTTGTTTCCCCTTTCTCCTGAATGAGCGAAGCCAGAAATACTTAACAAATCGAAGTTAGATTAAAGAGACTTCAAGAATTCCACAAAAGATAAGATTTTCATCAATTGAAATCATCTTGTATAATTTCTAACATTATGAACTAGACATTCTTTGAGATTACACATGTAAGAAATGACGGGTATACCCAGACATGCAGTGCAGTTAAACCAAACACGTTCTTCAAATGTTCCCTCTGCTTCCGGCTTATCGCAGGAGAACATAATTACATCTAAGAGGGTTTGTTTTTGTTTGTTTGTTTGTTTGTTTGTTTGTTTGTTTGTTTGTTTGTTTGTCTTGAAAAGGATGAGTTTCTACCCAGTTTAAGGGTAAGAACCGTACTATTTTTTCTCCCTTTCCGCAATTTAAATTTTTAGGGAAATATTCATATCCACTTATTTTTTTTTTGTGCTATATCTAAATACGGATGCTTCGAATGGCTTGGAGTTATACACACACAGATAGAGCCTACACATTGCTACCTGACTTATGAAAATCAAGTAATACGCCCCTGCCCCCCTCCCCCCCCCCCCCCCCCCCGAAAAAAAAAAAGGTAGAATAAAGACCTTGGCGGCCTCCTAATCTAGTTTGATCAAAATTCATTTCGTATTTGATCGCGATGACATTAAAATCTGTGTTTACCTCTCCCACGAAATATAGGATCAAAGGTCTTATTGAGGGATTGCTGTTTTCTTAACATCACAATGGCTGGATAGATAGATATCTCTGTCCTTATTGATCAAAACAAAAACAAAAAACGCAGAAAATTTCACACATTTTGAAGGCCTCTGTCGCTAGGCTGTATGCATTTGTATTTTGTGCTGGTAACTTTAATCAAATCGCCCCTTTTTGTTGGTAGCTCTAAGTTTTCGCGCTGGTATCAAAGCGTGTAGAGATCACTATCGCCACCTATGATTCAGAGGAAACTGGGCCTATAATTTGCGGGTTTATAGGTTAGAAATTAGAGTGGGGAGGGGTGCAGAAAAGCGACCGCACGCTTTATTGGAACTGATTTGGCGTTAGGACCTACTCGAGCGGTGCTAATTCGTACTGTCACTACATAACATCGACACGTTCTATAGGTGAAAAAATGACTGGGGGCTAACTGTTATTGAAAACGGCGTAAGCGCGTTATTTCTGTCGCTATTCCCTTTTTAACTTGCTAAGATTAAGATTGGGGCCCGGCAATAGTTATGAACCCTGCAACTCGCGGTGAAATAACTTCATGATCAAGTCTGAGACCACAGTGAGAGAATTGAAAACTTCGTTTTTACTACGGCTGCTTTGTGGTAATTACTTCACGAAAAACCCTTCATTTACTGCTTGTCTGCCGGTTTGAAACACCAAGCAAAAATTATTATATTCCCCTAATGTTTTCATGTACAAAGCAAGGCGGTTCTGTATGACAGTATATATTTACGATCTGAGTCGAATAAGTGACCTTAATGTTCTGTTTTTACAAATCATATTAGAAAGTAATGATCATGAGAATTGATGAAACCTTGAAGAAATACACCAGAAGTCGCAATATTGTATTACTATCTCTCGGCAGGTCTTCTTGGAATATAAGAAGGTTGTTGGACATTCGTACATAATTATCACCAATCTCATTAAGCGCATTTCCATGGATGACAGTAATGACATGAACGAAACTTCCGAAATGTTCATGAAAAAAAAAACCAATACTGGCAAGAAATGTCACAATTCATTATAGATGGAATATCACTTGATGTGAAATATACTAATCATCAGTCTGTGAATAGTATAATATTCCCCCTGAATACGTCGACATTATTTTGACAGACTTTACTTTGCTTAGGTTTCGAAAGTTTACACATGAACACACGATGAAATGGACTATAGCGGATGCCTACAAAGGGAAGAACACCTAAACTTTCGATGTTGTTTCACAGTATGCTCAGAATTTATAACTGTGAACGTTGATGATTGAATATGTATCAATCGTAGAAATAGGGAACAAAAATAAATATAGTTATAACGTTTTCATTACGAAAACAGATGCTTAGTAACTACATGCTTTCAGAATATGAATTCATGAAATTATATAGATGAATAAAATAATGTATATACCTACCTACGCAATATGTATAGATACAGACATAAAAGTAGATACAGTTATCGGAAAACAATCTATGACGCGTTTGGTAAAGTCAGTTGCTGCTGAAGCCCTGGTCCCGTTTGGGTAGGAAGTGGGGGTATATTCATACTACATGCCTTTTACAGCGTCCATGTGTGAACTTAAACTCTGTAACCCCCGCGTGTTCAGGAAGCATGCCTGCCCACTGCGATCCATCACTCCGACAAGCTGGCATTGTCCCTCATTATGGACCCGACAGGATTGCTTCCTTCATTTTTTCACCATTCTTTTCGCCTGATATAATTCCCTGACAACATAAAATGCCACAACAACACACTGGTCGCTCCATCCCCCGAGCTAAGCACAAATTATCAATGTCTTTGATAGATATACTTCCGAGTTTGGAAGAAATGGAATCGTTTAACTCCCGTGGAAAAAAAAAAAAGAGGGAAGGCTTTTGTTGCCAGCCATGAAAGGAAAAGTGGAGAAGCAGAGGGCATTATTACAGCTCCTTGCTCCCCTTGCCACAAAATACCGTGGCCCCTGATTGAAAAGTTGTCTATTGTTCGTGTTTTTAGTTGCTGTAATTGGCATAGGGTTCGCGATACAATACATGAACTCTGAGGACCCATGCACAATACGGTCCGAAAGCTAAGCCAAAACCCGCTTCCTCTCAGCGCAAGGTGTTTTCAGCAGTTACTCAGGCGCTCTAGACTTGTATGGGTTCTATTGAGCTTCTGTCGGGGATGTTTAAAGCTGTATCCTTCCATGTAGCATGACTCATATTTGATAGTCATTAATAGAGGGGGGGGGGTTTGTCACCTGGTGACCACAATAAGAAAAAAAAATCTATAAGTTTAGAGAAGTTTGTTTTGCACGGCGAAAATTGCCGCACTTCAACTTAAGGTAAAGTTTGTGTGTTTGTTTTTTCTTTTCTTCTCGCACAACCAATGGTTGATACTAAAACGTCTCTCTACTACTTGAAATTGTTTTTGACACAAACATATGTTTTGTTTTGTAGAAATGACGATAGCACTGGGGTCACTGTCTCCATAATTTGACACGAGCAAAACTCTACTCAATCAAATGTCTCAAAGTGATATCTAATTATTCCAGAAGAGTGTCTATGTCTCAATAAAGTTCTTTTCCAAATAAGAAATGTTGCATGTACATATAGGAGGTGAAAACACAATCTAAATTCAGAGGCGTCGAAGAATGGACAATACATCTAAATAACTGCCTCCTTATCGTCTGACCGCCAACACTCAATGTCTTCCTGGTATAGGCAATGAAACAAAACTCTTGCAAGAAGATAAAAGTGGATCTAATTACGAGCTTAATATCGCAAACTGTTAATGCGCTTAAACGGATAAGATGAAACTTCTTCTCGAACTTTACAGGGTGATTTTAGTGTCACTCTAAATGTGTTTTCAAAATGCACTACAAATAAACGAAAGTGCCACGCACTCGCTGATTGAATACTTGCAATGGTGATGAGAAAGTCATAGTGAAATAAAGAGCAAGGTATGGGGGAAAATGATGCGTTGCTTTTTAAGTTTAATGTACATGATTTTTCATTTGTAGAATCTAAGTGTCCCTTTAGAGAAAGTACAATGGATAATGAATGAATGAATCCATCAGTGTAACCATATATCTGCATACCTGTATATAACTGTACAATTACCTTCTCTGCCATCATTATGCAAATGAAAAAAATCTCGAAATAATGTTAAGATAATGAATTAGCCCGTCTTTTCGAACCAAAGTCATTGTAGTCCCTTAAATTGATGTCGGCGCAAGTATTGCTAGATGATTTCCATCTCTGTTTTGAATGGTAGTGGACAAAACATGAATAAGTACTGCGCATTGGCAAACTTCAACGTGTTTTTCATGAAACTGTGAAGAGAAACGCATGTCCAATTCAAAAGATACAAGCGATCTTGGAACTTAACATAGGTCTTAAAGAAAATGAGCAATGAACTAAATGATTTTGCATCAATTTAGTAATGTCATAGTTTCATATTTTTACATTTCTTCAAGGGAAAATTCTTTGACATTTGTACAACAAATAATAATACAAATGCATAAAACCATCTGTTTGGATTGCACAGGTCAAAAAAAAAACATAACGTACTAAACACTAATGTTTATTGGTTTTAAAAAGTGTTTAAAAGAAGTAGCAGAAATATCTAAGGGCCTACATAAGCCAGCTTGTAAAACTGCAGGTCCCTAAATTCATGGGTGTGAAAGTTTCGGAAAAATGTCTTGACCAAATAAATTATTCCTACAATAAAACCAGTGCAGAAGAATATACCAGAAAAAAAAAAGAAAAACGTTGCTTCGACCTATCGCTCGAATAATTTCACACATTTCGAGATATATAATAATAAAAGAACTCAAAATTAAAACATCACACGTCAAACCTTTACAACAATATGAATATATGTAACATTGAAAAGTATTTGAAAATATTAGTGTATAGTTCGTACGTAAAAGATGATTACAATATTTTAATACCATCGCATTACATCAGTACAACTTTGTATCAGAATAATACAATGTATCATGTCAGCGCCCTCAAAATATCAATGCTCTGTTATGCTTCCTTATTGGCTAAATCTATCGAAATTTGAGAAATCTTTAGACAAGCAAATAAGGGTAATGAAAACAACATTAGACCGTCTGAATAACGCTACTTTTCATTGTAAGTAGAATAAGAAAAGTCTGACAACCTGCATCCACTTTCACTTTGTAAATGAAACACATGCACCATAATTCTAAGTTAGAGTCAGAATCACTATGATGTTTTTGAATTCTTTCGTCTTTCATGTGATATGCTGTATGGGATTATTCTCTAGATTCTAGTAAATAAACATAATTCTCTCGTGTGATAGAAAAAAATAACCTATGAGTATTTTGCACATTTCGTCATCAGGAAATTTCAAATTTGATGCATTAGCCACAATTGTGCCCTTATTGATGTAAAACACAGTATAAATGAGCCATATTCTGACATTTTCCACAATTTTTCTTGATTCCATATCTTTATCGTTCCGCTTGTGATTCGTCTTTAATGCGACACATTTTGCGTGCTATGCCTTTTTACAATTTAGTGTGATATTAGATTTTCAAATTCTCAGTCGATTCGAAACTTTTATATTGTAAAAGAGCGTGCTGAAGCAACATTAAAGAACGAGAATTAGACTTTTCATTTCTACAATAATGTTATTATCTAAGGCAGTTTTAATGGAGTCACATCTTATAAAGTATATGTATGTTTGAAGAATTCCTTTCCTAAAAGTGCCAACTGCATTTTCATCAGGTAGGACTTTTTGACAGAAATGTATTCATTTTTACTAGTCCCATACAATAAACTCTTAAAACATTGAAGTACTTGTATGAAAATGGAGAAATCAGGCAATGAAAATGAGTTGTTTTTTTTTGTCCAAAAGGTGGTAAATTTTCTCTTATTTGGTATCATTAATTGCCTGGTTTAATCTTCTATCCGTTCTCCGTTTCTTTTTCATAAACCCTGATTACTCGGGGCTTACAGCCAAACAAGCTTGCTTTCATGTAGGTCCCGTCATACTTCTCTTTGTTCAACCCCATTTCGATTTCGACCAGTTATCATTACATATGCTGTGTTATTATCATGTATATTTTTTGTTTTTGCACATTATTGGCAAGGTAAAAGAACTTGTTCTATTATTTCTGATGCAATATTCATAAATGAGAAGTATGAAAGTAAATTAAAGGAATTTAATTGAATTGAATTGAAATCTATGTGTGTTTTGTTCCAAAAAAAAAGTGTTAAATTCAGCAGAATCCAATCACAAACCTGTGGGCATGCTTGACCGCACTTTGACCCCAGAGTTTAAAAAACCAGGCTGGCTAGCTGCTTCCCTGCCTGTGTAGCTTTCAGATGACCAATATATTACTTTATTATTGGCTGTGAAATGTTTCTTTTGTGCTCATGCGAATTCTTTCGAGAGATGGAGGAAACTTCAGGAGAATGTGTAGAGATAACAATTGAAGACCTCAATATAAGAACGACCCAAGTCCAGTTTTTGGCCAAATTTAGTTTGACATGGGAAATTGTAGCTTATGCATGGACTCATCTTGTGTATAAATGGTAAATCCTAATTACCCCCGGAAGTGTCTGAAATGAATGAGTTAAATCTTATTTTAATGTAAGAACGAAGGACTTGGGTCATTCTTACATTCATATAATAGTGCCCTCTCTCATCCTTCTCTCATCTCTATATCAGAATATCATGTATATGGATCAAAGAACGACCCAAGTTCACCACACAAAAGGGCCTCTCCACAATTAATGTAAATGTTAATTGTCATAGTAATATATGTTCTAATTTGTATATACAATGTTGCCTTCCCATCACAGTTAAGTAGCATATTATTGGACAAATGAAAAAGATATGAGGTTTTTTTTTTAGTTTACTCGAAATGGTCTTCCATGGAATTGGGTCGTTCTTATATTCATATACTCAATTATTCATCCCAGAGAAATACACAAAGCGACAAAAACTAGTTGCTAAAACAACATTTGTTGTTCGTTAACATCGAATTAAATTGAATTGAATTGAATTGAATTGAATTGAATTGAATTTATTTTCCATTTCCATGACAACAACACTGTACATCATCGCTGTAAAAGATTGTTCCAAACGTTGCTAACTCCATAACAAAGTAATACTAGTAATTCTTTGAGAATCAGTGTAAATTTTTCTAAGGCACATCTTCTTTGTGCCATTATGGGGTACTATTTTTGGACATGAAGTCATCGCACGAAAACACTTAGGAAGATATGAAACAAACATCTAGGTTTTTCCCCACCATCAAAAGTGTATTTAGCACCAAATGCACTCTTCACGTGTATAAACATGCATATTTATATATGTGCATATATACGTATATATATATATTATATATATATATATATATATATATATACGTATATTATGTAGGTATGTAGGCCTATACGCATATGTATATGTATATATTGTATAAGCATATGTTCATGTGTGTATGTGTGTGTGTGTTTGTGTCTGTGTTACTCTATTCATGTCTGTCTGTTTCTGTCAGTAACTCTTGTAAGACTACTGGATGATCAATAGCTGTCAAAAACCTGATATATCATATGATATACATCGACTGAGGCAATTCTGCCAAATATTAAAGTGGAAAACAGCGCTTTCTTCTTTCTTTTTGTATTTCAATTTTGGGTAGCCAATTTAGATTATATAAAAAAAAGATATAAGATTTATTTGTAATAAAAGAAGAGTAAACCTGCTTCTATTATACGATTTCAATTAATTGATCTTTGCATGAAACGAGGTCCTGATTTTGCCATCCGCTGACTGATCTTTTCGCATGCCCTTCAAAAATGGTTCTGGGCAGAGATTCTGGCAAGGTCAGGTCTGAAAACAAGACAAACGGTAAACAAACAAACAAACTAACTAACAGGAAGATGCAGGACATATTTTTAAAAAATTGACGAAATGTATCTCTCTGAGAGTCACGTGGGATACCTGCCTGTCGGGTGACGTTTTTTTTTTTTTTAACAAGCAGCCTAGTGATTGATCATTTCTGTGATGGTGTAAAAGATGAACGGCAGCATGTGTCAAAATTGTGCCAAAAAATAAAAAGCTACAATGCCATATCTCTGTACTTTTTTAGTGTTTATTGGTTTGTTTGTGCCCGTAAGTCTGTTTGTTTGAGCATCCATATGTTGTATATATAACTCTCAGTTTGGCACAGAGTGGGAATAGACTGATGAGGTTGTACTCTTTTTTGCCAGAGAGGAATTTTTCAACAGGTTTGAGACACTATAGCCATCATTGCTCACTGATGGACACTGGTCCACCGATCTGTTTAGTGGAAAGACAAAGTGCAAACACTGCGTACATAGGCCTGACCATCTAAGTAAACACCGTCCGTTTCCTCTGGCACTTAGAACGTGGCTCTTGACTGACCCCGAAGAGGATATGCACCTCTGAACAAGGGCTTTCTACCACAAGGAAAACAATTGTTTGGAAGAAAGCGTTTCTTCTCCATCCGGATAGCTTTTCCATTTCAACATCCCCCTCTTCATCTCCATCACTTGCCTGGCTTCTCTTAAAATCTAAGTGCAGACACCTAAAACCTCCTCCTCCTCCTCCTCCTCCTCCTTCTTTTTCTTCTTCTTTCTTTCTCTCTCTTTCTTTGCTTCTTCCTACTTTCCTTGATCTTCATTTCAAAAGAAAAATTAACCCGTGTTTGAAATACCATTGCACAGAAGAAAAGAAAATAAACGATTAGATGAAAATCATTGCTGTGAACGTGAATTGTTAAGAAAAGTGCTAACACTCTCAAATCAACTCCACTAAGAATATCTTTAGAATATAACTACCAAGGCATTACAACATTATGCAATTCAATTTTCCATGCAAAACTACACAATGGAAAGTCAGAGGTAGTTCTTTTTTTAAAACAATCTCATGAGAAATCTAAACATTCTGAGATGCTGCAATTGCTGCACTTGTCATTGATTGGTCCAGTATATGACACACACGCACACACACACACACACACACACACACACACACACATACATACAAACGGTAATTGTGATTGAATGTTCTGGATTAATTCATAATCTGTTGACAGGAGAAAGAATTATAATTTCCGACTACAAAGTAAACTAATCTTAACGAAATGCTCTCCGTTGTCTCTGTTAACGTGATAAATTTTGGGAATAAAAGTGCGATGGGGGTTGACAATTTATTACGATGTTGGATCCTGCGTTATACTGTTTATGAATTGCCTTGAAAGATTCCAATGCCCATATGAGATATTATGGGTAATGAAAGTGAAAAAAAGCAATGTCATAAAGAGTAATTCTGGACAGACATTGCATGATTTAAATTACTTATCTTTTGTTGTCAGTTCGAAAACAGATTGCAAATCTACTTTAAATTTCCGATACTCAGAAGGATGCAGAAGAAACGTTAAGAATTGCCAAGAATAGTATCAATACTTATAGTTATAAACATGTAATAATTGTGTTTTTTGCCATATAAATTTGCATTATGGTTTGACTATAGAAGACTCAAGCATCCACACACTCATGCGAGATTATCTCACTGTTATAGTTTTTAAACTCTTGTAAACCTTTGTAGTGGATATGAATCTGAAGTATAATATGGATTCTCTATGAATTTTTACATTGCTGACCCCCTTCACGACGTGTTTTTATTCAAATGCCATCTTTATACTTTGGTGTGAAAATTGTATGTGGTAAAATCATGGTTGATAGTTTTCATCTTAGGATTATCTGACTGCTTGAAGAGGGCAAATTAGACACAATTGGTGTAACCAAATGTTGGTTTATTATTTTGGCAGTAGGGGAGGGTAGCCCTTTTGCACTTTTGCACCTTTTGTATTTGGATAGTTTATAGAATTAATTATTGCACATCAACTCGGCCAACCCCAGCAAATTGCAAGAAATAAGCCACATGCAGTATTCGCAAAGGAACAGGGAATTGATGTCCGTAGGTGGCGCTCTTTTGGACTAAACAGTGAGCTGAGCGACAATCATGGACATGATTACCTGAAGTAGATTCAGTGTTTGAGCTAAAAGTGAAACAACAAACTCTTCCCCCATGTGATTTGTTCATTTACTTTGCAACACTCGAAAGATAATTTACGAGTGTCTCGAAGAAGGGTTCTAAACAAGGGAACCCGCCTTGCTCTGACTTAACGGCTCAAACAAATGTAAATTTTCAAGGACCCGCTAAAAAGTTGGCATAAAAGCTTAGCTGGGGAACCGCCAACCAATACACATTCATATAATTATTCATTAGACTTCATTTTACACCGTGTCTTTACAAAGGGCACTGTATCCACTTTGGTTGACACAAAACAGCTCATTTCACCCAATTACTTTAGCTGAGAAAGGAAGGTGGTATAAATAGAGGGCCTGTGAATTGAGTCAGATTGTGCTAGAGTTGACAGTTTGGATTTACGTGGCACGCCGGTCTGCGAGCAGAAAAGCATCGGACGCTGACCGGCCTGGGCGCGGGAGACTCGGGGAGAAGGCGATGACATTACATCAGCGGCCGCTCTGTATTTATTCGTGCGCCTACGGAGCATTCACCGCTGTGAATAGGCGCGCATAATCCGGAGCCCAGACTAAGCAAACATGGGTGAAAAACACCCGAAAACTCGCTGAAAAAATAAATAGGATAAGAAGGATGTGAGTTGCTATTCAGTGCTGGAAAGATACAAGAGAGGGGGCTCTCCAAAGTCTCTCAGACTTTTTGACGCCACCCGACTCAGAAAGCCGCTTTTGTTGTATTGAATCAAAAAATATATGTTTAAAACGGCCATCGAGACAAAATGGCGGTCGTCGCAAAAGTATCAGGTTAAAAAACTTATATTAACGAAAAGTCTCGACCCGGTCTTCCCGAAAACAACGCTGGAGCTCGCTACTGTATATCCCAGCCCCTTAAGAGCGGTACGGTGGGATACTAGAATAACACCCGCTTGTTGGTGTTGCCGCTGCTTTAACACTCTCCTTTGTGCTGTGCTTGTGAAAATTTCTACTAGGCCCCACTGAGTGTTACATTACGTGCTTTGAAAGGGCAGCGACTTTAAAACACGAAAATAGATTATATTGTATTGCAACATAAACGCGAAAGAGCATTTCATGATGGGCTTATCGAGGGGTAGGCCAGTGAACAAATACCATCTCTCTCTTTCTCTCTCTCTCCTCCTTGGAAGAAGTGTAAACAGCTTGAGAAGCGTGTCACATATAGACCAGTGTTAGAGAATACCTCACTTAAAAGTTTGAGAAACATGAATATGAAATAAAAGAAGGACTACAGTTTTAAACATATCCCACCCCCTCACAGTTTTCAAACATTAATTTCCATAAAAAATGTTCGATTAAGACGAGGTTTTCCTTGTTGTGCAGTGTACAGTATGTGTGTGTGTGTTGTTTGTGTGCGTTTCATTGAAACAGAATAGGCCTCACATATTGTGTTTTTGATTCATTTGATTTCCAGTGTAGACATCGAAGACTCTCACCAATATAAGCTGAACGAGTCTAGAATCATAATTATCATCGAGGTATTTTTCTTAATTTTTTGACAATGTACACGGTCATGTTGGTCAAAATTATATCTATCATAACATACGTTTAGAATTGATACGTTGAGACAGGATATCTTGTTATAACTACAGAATATGACTAGAGAAATTATTCGTTTTGAATTATGCTAATATAAGTTTCCATATGGCCGCAAACACTTATCAAATTATTTTTACAATGACTTTAGTTAAAAAATAGACTCTTCGAAATTGTCTCAAGAATACTGTTTGCCAGTAAACTCGGTTTTCAATATCAATGATTGGATTTTAGTACTGCATTAGCCATAAAAAGGACCACAAATATGAGTAAGATCTGAGTGCTCAAGGATAACATAGTAGATGAAGGTACATGTATCTACACATGCATTCTTTCGTAAGCGGAAAAAAAAGAATTTGGACGTTTTGCTACAAATTTATTTGTTTCGCAACATCAACATTTTTGTCATTTTTTGTATATTTTATTCTGTGTACTATTTTACTAAGAAAAAGCGAATGCTTCGCAAAACTTTCTAGCAAAATATTACACGTGCAGTTGAAAATTAAGTCAAATGAAAACAATTTGAGAGGAAGCTGTTTCATTACTGCATTCCATATATCTTTTCCTTTGTTACATTAAATGTGTTGATATGTAAATGTGTATGCAAATGTTTTGTGTTGTTGGAAATGAAACAAATTAATTGAAATTAAAAGAAATTAAATAAAATACATATACATACATACAAACATATACATGAGCGCAATTATATTTATGTGTATAATATGAATGTGTAATTATATATGAATATACATTTTTTTTCAAATAAAAAAGAAAACCAGTATTAAAGGGGAATAACAATTCCACGCATTGTTTTCTCTTTCGTTATCTCTTTTTTTTTTAACGATCCCTTTCCGTTGCCTCAACCTCATCAAGCAAATGAAAAACACAAAACAAAACAGAAACGTGTAGATAGTGGTTACAAAATCATTGCAATAGCCGTTGAAACTTAATTCCTTAAATTCAAAGTGTTCTCTTATGGCAATAGAAAGATGTATTCCGAAGATGTAACGAAAACAAAATTGTAAAAAATAAAATTGAAAGAGAGGTTCTGCCTGTGAGAGGCATGGTGATTTTAATTGTCATACCGTTATCATATAACAAGCTACCAGTATCACATGCATTTATGGTAAGGTCTCATGCATCACGAGATCAACGGCGTGAAGTTTTATATCCGAGAAGATAAAAAAATCACATCATATATACGGCACACGCAAATTGCAAACTGCAAATTTACATTTTTGTATATATGCATAACCTTTTATAAATGTCTCTCTTTGCCTACGTTGAAGAAAACTGTATGGTCTTTCCGTCCTTGTTCCATAGGGCAGTCCAATCATATTCACATCCCTAGGTTTGATCTTAAAAAAAAAAAACTTTTCTTGCACTACACTCAGATGTTGTCGTGGGAGTGGTCCAAAATTGTGGAATAATCTTGAGTTTGAATTAACAGCATGCCCATTGCTGTCATGTTTGAAAAGAAATCAAAAGCAGAACTTATTCATTTGGGAAATTGCGGGTTTTATTCTGTTTCGGTTGCCTTTCAAGGTACGTGTGATTGTTTACCAAAGGTTACGGTTTTATAGTTTTGCTAAATGTCTAGGGAGCGTTTGTATTAGGTCTGTTTTTATCAAATGTTAAATAAATGGAATTGACTTTGAATTTAAATTAATAGTTGTATTTAGCAAAGCTCCCTGAGCTAAGAGGTTTATCTACAAAAAATTCAACACCTTTACTTATGCTGACCAGTCATTAAAGTTAGAAGAAAACAATTGCATCAATTTGTAGTAGAAACATTATATTGACAAGGATAGGAAATCCTGATCAAAAAGAATGAAAACGTTAATGGAATTAGGGTGTGGTAATTACGAATTGGAAAGAATTTTTAGACCTACTAACGGCAAGAGTGACAAATATAATGTCATTCACTGTACTTGACACCTAGGTGTCCTCTAGTTCAAAAGAAGTTTGATTTCGAGTAATATGATTTCAAAATGGTTATGATTTGGCCCCTTTGCTGTATCAAACATACATGTAAATGTTAAATACAGCAAAAGTGCCAATTCTTTACCACACCACATACAAAAATGTATCACTAATCCTTCCAAGACAAGATTTTGCATCTTGCGTGGTATTCCAACATTATTTTTCAGTCGTTTCTCATTGATCAACAATTTTGTCATGTTTTTCATTTTGTAAACGATTGAAGCAGGGGAGAGAATAGCGATAACGTTGTCCTTAACAAAGATATTTCGATAGTACAAACAAAATAATTTAAAAGTAAACAAGCACTTGATGTTTACTTGATGAAACAGTAGCAGCCGCTTGTTGAAGAAATGAAATAGTTACCTGTCATGGGAAAATATGTATCACGTTTCAGAGTTACCTGAACCCTTGGAAACAGCCAGCAATTCTGCCCGGCCTGCTGACCTGCCGGGGCATGGAGCCGGGGAAAAGACACTACCTGGTCACCTCTCCTGTTTCTTAAGCAGCAAAATGACAAGTAACAACAGTCTCCATTTCCGTAATGCAGGCAATAATTTGTTTACAAACAGTTATGCGGGTAATTAAGACTGTGGTAAAATTAGGTAACGTCTATCTTTGTTGCTATCCTTTACAATCACAATTGATTTCTGTATTTAAGAAAAAAGGATTAAATCTGCATGTCTATGAAGATGTTTCAATTCATAGTCGGTGATTAAGCAATTTCTAGGCATTTGTGATGTGTTTGATATGTGTGTTTCTGAAGTGTGTGTACATTTATGTTCGTATATGCGTTTGTAAATGTTTTGTGTAGGAAATGTATGATCTGGTTGTAAGAAACTTATTCTTATGTATCGTTCTGTGCACTTGCCTTAACACGATTCTCTCCTGTCAGAGCTTTTGTATGCAAGCTGTAGTTCAGTGGTAAAAAGCAGTAAGTGTTCTTTGACAACCAAAACTCTTAAGTGCTCAATAAACTTTGTTTTTAGCGACATGAAGACATTACGGAGAAGAAAGTAGTCCCCTCTTCAAATATTCAATTCAGCGTAATATTAACTATTTCAAATCAAACATTCATTTCATCAAGTTGCTATCACACTGTAAAGTGACATCCTGAGATTCCAAGGACACGATGAGATGCAACCAAAAAAGAAAAAAAATGCTGACCCCCCCCCCCCCCTCAAAAAAACCACCAGATATCATTAAAAAAACACACTCACATTCAAAGTAAACAATTAATTTTATAAACTGCAGCACTCAAACGTTACAGATTCCACAACCAACTTTTGCACTTTCAAGGTTTTCGTTAGTCTATTATCTCAACCGTAACATCTCTTAAATAGTATGTAGCTTCTACAAGGTCAGAATAAGAAAATTGTGCAAAGTATGAACAATGTATAGAAAATAGGTAAAGAATGTAATCTAACACTAGTTTAGATAAAGCAAGGCATATAAGAATATTACTATACTACCACTACAATTGACAGTCGTATGACATCAGACATTTTCAAAGTATTTTTCGTTTAAATGGACACTATACATTTGTGTGCAATGTCATGAATATGTTCCTAAAAGATTGACTAAACGTGAATAAACAGTGACTTTATCAATGTCAAGAGGTTATGCATTGTTTTTGCTTAAATTATTTCCATTGGTGATGAAAATGTATGAAATGAATTGCACAATTTTTGAGAGAAAAAAAGATATTTAAGAAAACTAAAAGATTCGATGTGTCAATGGAATTGTACAATTGTACGATAAATTATGCAATAATGATTGTCAGTGAAATATCTGTCAAAACGACGTAATAAAATCTTAATTGTACAGAACACATTTTCAAGCTTCACATTTTCACCGGTTATCTTAACTGGCAGAAAAAAAAGGCATAAACTTTAAATTACTGTTTTTCTTTGTTAATATTTCCGGTGTACTAAAATTAAAGGAGAGTCCCTATTTGAAAAAAAAAAAGTACACTCATTCACTCTATATTCGTCGATACAAGCAGATGTTGTCCCGTAATTGGTAACACATTTCCTTGAAGATATGAAGAGTTTGTTTGCAAAAACCGACAAGTCCATTTTTGAAGATTTTGAAGTACGGTCTCTGTCATGAAGTACAAAATAATACATTTTAAATGATATATTGGTCACTACATACATTTTTGAAATTATGGTCAAAAGAATTAAAATTTTCTTATTATTCTCTTTATTTTTCTTGACCTTTAATCGCAAATATCTCCATTTGACAAACATGGACGTATCGGTTTTTGCAAACAAACTCGTCATATACATTTAATGTCAGCTGATAATTTTACAAACCGCAATTCATTTCTCTATAGATTTCACATTTTTAAGTAACCTTTTACAGCTTATACATGAACACCAATGCTGTCACCAGTTTGATGTGTCTATAAGTACCATGTCAATTACTGTACGTTGTTACAGAGCCCGATCCTTACCCAGGACGTTCGCTGAATCAATGTTTGATTAGAAATATTAGGATCCAACTGATTTATTATTCGTTTTGGAAATCTGATCATTAGCATTCTAAGTACATCAGATAGTACATTCAGAGCCTTATAAACTGCTTGCTCTTATTTCTTTTTCATTCGCTGTGCTCTCTATATCAAAGAAGGGTATTTGTGAGGAGTTTTCAGTTTTCCTAGTAAAGATTGCCTCCTTGATCTGTCAAGTAACAAACTGGAAAAAAAAAGTTGATCAAATAAGACCGGAATTTGTAGCCTATTAGCACACTCCTGTGCTGCAGCAGCTCAATAATCAGACAAAAGTGTATATTGGAGAAATACCACGGCTTACAAGGAATTAGAACTTAAGAACTGCTTTTCCGCAACTGGAAATAATCATTATAAAATTGACGAAATCATTGGACTACAGAGAAAGCATTCTTTTCTTTGTTTACCAGTTTCCTCCGAGATAATGCAAACTCCATAGACTTTCTACCTGAGTCTTTATGTTCTCTTTGTCAATGGGTTAGATTCAAAACATCCCCATGTGCCTTTACGTTTCTCCATCAACCATGACCATCTCTCGTGTAACAATCACGTTTGCATCTTTTCGGCAGTGGATGGAGATTGAACTATAACTGTAACAGAATAGAGCATGGATATTTTTCTCTTGACATGTTTGAGACAGATTCAGTCATACTGATTGCCAATATCATGCCAGAAAACATCATGGTCTGTTTACATATCCCACTCCAATTGATTCGTGATTCGTGATGGGTGATTCGATTCTTGAGCTCCCATGATATACACAGGAATACAACAAAAATACGAGGTGTTTTTCTGTGGTGGGGGCAAATTTTTCTCATGGTTTGTACCTCGCCGGCATATTATTTCTCTCACGACCACCCCATCTCATGGTTGTGTGAAATCCGTCAAAAGATCCGATTTCTCAGCCGGTTAACACACTGAACTTTTTCCTCTCTATCTTTCACCAGGTGACCTTTTTTTTTTTATCCGCTCAGCTTAAAAACAATGATAATTTATATAAAACGAATCACACCTTGATATCCTCTCCTCTCAACTTTACTGAATTTATACATACCTTGATTTTAGACCTCCTGCACTGGACTTCTGAACTCTGCCTAAAAAGCCCCAAAATGTTTATCCCAACACGGTTGCTGAAAATATTGGAATATCGATACACGAATTGCTCGAAACTTAACACTGGGTCCAGTGTTTTTAAACCTTGTATGTACATGGAACGCTTTCTGATTGAAGGGTTAAGAAGCAGGGCGTGTGTGTGTGTTTTCTCTATCTTCATACATGCCGCCATCTTAATCTCCTTCCTAACTTTGCCTCTCCAACCTTGGAATAATACGGCTTTGATATCCAGTCGGGCATCAGCATACGCTGGCGAGAACATTGCGTGGGACTACACAGTAGTGTATGAAAAGGACTAGCGGTGTCCTACAGAGAAATGATTCGTGTACATTCTACATTAATAACAGTGAACGTATATGGCTATAAGAGCACAAAGGGAAAAGGAACACACACACACACACACACACACACACACACACATATATATATATATATATATATATATATATATATATATATAAAATCCTGACTGTATTAAACTGTTATTATCTCCCACATTTTCCTGAGTAATTGACAAAGCTTAATTCTAAAAAAAAATTGTTGAAGGAATGAGTAATCACAAATAGTATGATATGATAGTCTGTGGTCGCAACTATGGATTTCGTTCTCTCGTCAATGTGGTATGACGAATATCAAATTCAGGTTTGCGTTGCGTTGGTCATTCTCTCTTGCAATCAGTGGTAAGAAATAATTTGCTTTTTTTTATTGGATCATTCTTTTCCTCACTGTACTCCAATACGATATTTTAAACATCTTGGCTCCATGTTAGTCGGGGATATAGATACCAACACGAAGAGAGTCGAGTGGGTGAGTTTCGACCAAATTTAAGAACTCGCTGAAAAATTCCGCCGCGCCACAGCCTCATCGGTTCACCAATTTTTACAGTTGTACGGGAATTCCCCAGGCTGGGTGAAAGGTCCACAAGCAGATCGTTAGGACCCTCTTTCAGTTTGCTATTGTGGAAGCTTTAAGGTATAATTTACCATTTGCAGATGAAACAAAAACCCAGCATTAGTGGTTCAATTCTAAAATGGAAGCTAGGGATAGAAACAACCAATGGAAAAATTTGAATCCGTGAAATATCTGTTAAGTATTGTTAAATATACAAAATGTGAACAATAGTTGTAATAAAAATGTTTCCAGACTAAACCGTATACAGTTGTGGCTTAATGAGAAAAACAGTGATATCTCCTTAGGTTTTAGGCTTTATTGCAAACATTTCATATGGTAGGATGTATTGTGATACAACTGACCTACACATATGCATCAAAAATGATATCTTGAATATTTGTTAAAATCACTGCTCCCAAAGGTAAACAGGATGTTTAAGGTGTTAATAACGCTACGCAGCACCACTACCCCTTGTCTTTCGCTAACTACGATTGGTGCCTGCTCGTCAGTCCGATAGTCAATTAAAACGTCACTTCCTGTATTTTCCGTCGTGTATGAAATTACGCCTTGTAGTAAATAAGGATTATCGTAAAACATTGCCGACTATGCAGATGCAGCTGACAGAGTGTCCACAAAAAATCCATCTTGATAAAATTTAATGCTTCCATCATTTACAAACTATATTAGCATATATCTATGCATGGTGATGAGATGCTGAAGGAACAGGACTGTGCGGTGCTGTCAACTTCTCTTGACACACCCTATAATTAAGCTCCCCATGTTTAAAAATCTACCAATTGGGGCATTGCCCTAGCGCGTAAATTTTCCAAACCAAGCCGCCCCCTAACAGACTCTTCCGTTGCCGGGACCCTAGCTCTGCCGTCATCCATGGCTATTTGTACAGGTGTCCTTCGTCTGGTCGAGACGAGAAAAGGCGAGGGGAGCGGGGAGAAATCAGCGTTAAAAGGTGGCTCCAAACGGCTTACTACTTTAAATCTGATATTCCATTCATGATTACGGTGAAATCAGATACTATAAGACATTATATCAAACAGATTTCGTAATTTTGCGCTTGGCTGGACACGTAGCAAAGACGTTGAATTTTACTTGTGGGCGAGAGTTTTAAATGTCGTCGTAATCACGATGACAATGGGCAAAATAGAGGAAACAGAGAACACTGAGGAAGAAAAGAAGACCATAATAGGGTAAAAAAGAGTGGGAGTAACAAGAATTGAAGAAAAAAGAAAGAGGCAGGGGAAGGGGGTACAATGGGCGGAAGGGAAGTGACATTTCCAGATATCTTCACTGAATAAATATCTCCGATGTTTCTCCCATGAGCAGAGGGGAGCACCCTGTTTGGAATTTCATGAAGACGTCAAACGATAGTTTTATATCGTATAGCCACCCTAAAGACTGTATTGATTGTGGGAGATGGGCCCAGTTGTCTGTCGTCAATAAGAGGTGTTAGAGAAAAAAGTATCAAAGCACCAATATCTTCTTCCTGTAGTGAAAAAAACAACAACAACAAGAAAGTCGCTTTCTGTTTTCTACTGGACGATGATAATGTTTGTGTAATTATTGCACAAATTTACACCGTGCTTTTCTTTCTCAGGTACTAGTTAAAGGTTTTGTGAAATGCAAATGCATGTTGACTTGTGTTGATTCATGACACCCTCAACATCACTTCTGTGGTGAAACAAATATCTATTTATTCATTCATTAATTTCATTTATTCATTCTCATTTTTCTTTCAACAAAACATAACACAAAGTAAATCAAACATTTCAATCATTAGCATCTAGAAACATCCCATATATCTTTAAAAACTTTTTATCCTATTTATCTTCAGATTACTTGGATACACCCACAGAAAAAAACCAACAACTTCCAAACCGATATTCTCGTTGTGACCTCATCTGTCAATCATTGCTAGAGTACTAATATGATTAACAAAAGACATTGTAATGCACCCTCCCCGAGACCGAGCATAACTTGCATGTTCCCTCGCCATGTCTTTTGTTAGTCACGTTAGTAACACAGAAACATGTAAGTTATGCTGAGTCGAGGAAACAGAAAAACAATTATTTAAAAATATAATTTTATGGAATGTTTCTAGATATTCGTTTCACCCAAAAGTGATGTTGAGGGTACCATGAATCAACACAAATCAACATGGATTTGTATTTTATAAAAATTTAAAGGCATAATTCACCATTTGCAGATGAAACAAAAACCCAGCATTAGTGCTTTTAAAAAGTTCTTAAATGTGAGATAGGGCTAGAAACAACCACTGTAAAAATTTGAATCGGTAAAATCGATATTAAGTACTGTTAAATATACAAAATACGAGTAGCAGTTATAATTAAAATGTTTTCAAACTAAATCGTCTACAGTAAGTTGTCATGGTTTATTAAGAAAAATATTGATATCTCCTTATATCTCAGGCTTTATTGCGAAAATTTTATATGATAGGAGGTTTTGTGGTACAACAGACCTACACACGTGCATTAAATGTCATATCTTGATTTTTTTTAAATCACTTTTCCCAAACATTTCCAACATTTCATTTCATTTCGTTTCATTTCATTTCGTTTCATTTCATTTCATTTCATTCCATTTCATTTCATTTCATTTTATTTCTACATTTCGAACAATAATTTCATACAATCATAAACATAAAACTATCATGTTAATACCTTTTTCCCAAATATTTACATCCAACATTGGTCCAAGCGTAGCAAATAATCTTTAAACACAATAATGTGGAAGTGATTAACATTCCTCAGTGATCACCGGCTTTACTCCACCGTATTGCTTTTTTTTTGTCTTCACCATTGTTTCCATTGAAAATCTAGTACTTGTAATCTCTCATTCGTCTAGTGGCAGAAAGAATAATTGATTATCAGAACACTGATGAGGTGAAATGTGACCTTACGTACTATACCATATATACATTATATATATGGTTTCATGTGTGGATAGTTTTCATCATGTTATTCACTTCACACCTGGAAGGGTGGAATACTCTAATGTTCCTTTCATTTCCCATGTTAATCAATACGTAGATTTTCTTAATTCGATTTCAGTTGGAATGTTCATCGATTTAACAATATTACCACAGAAATTAATCTCGCAATGGTTAGATTCACTGAGATGAACTGTGTAGGGAAAAGAAGAAAATGAGAGTTATTGGAGAAATTAACACTCCCTTTCAATTGTTGTCGATAGTTTTCATTCAAGGGAGAAATGTCTGGAAAAGCTGGCATTCTGTGTCGCAACATTTCAAAGGGCGAAATTGAGCATAAAATCTTTCCAAATCCCGCCAATAGGATTACATTCTCATTATCCCCAAACTGAACGCAAGGTGGCGTTTGGCAACCGTAACCTTATTAGTCTCATATTAGAGGTTAAAGTTCACGCTCCATCACTCCGAATCTGAAGAAGTATATTGCATCGTGTAAAGCGGTTTAACCGACGCATTTTTTTTTTTTTTTTTTTTTTGCTCTGCCGAAGTAATCTGCCTCTTATGGTATTCAAGTTTTAAGCCTTTTTTTTCTGCGTGTCTAAAACCTCCTGAACAAAAAGTTCACCGCCTTACTACAATTAGACTTACTAAGCGAAATTACGCCGTAATTGCTAGTGATACTCCTAAGCCGTTAAAACGCCGACAAAAGGTGTGAACTCTAGTGTACATCGTTTATCTCACTTAGATTGAGGTCCCACGTTTTCCTGACCTTTCCCGACAGTCTGTGAAATCCAACTACGCCGTCCTACCGGCGTGGACCATCCCAGTCCATATGCTGCTCAAACGGCGCGTGTAATTTATCTTTACAAAGTGAAGCGGTGTCCCGACTTTTCCCTCATTCAAGAAGTGATAATTAGCGCACAAAATGGCGCGATAATGAAGCGGAATACCCCTGATTTTCTCTCCTACCAATTTTGTTATGGATTGAGTGTACGTGCTTCGCTACCTTATCTGCCAGACGCTAAGTACGATCTCAAAAAAGGTGGCTTTCAGTCAGATTAAGCTTACTGCTCCCCAAATTTCTTTACAAGTGCGATCGTGACCGTGCTGGATGTAAAATGAAAGGTTTAACGTTAAATTATCAGTTTTGATTTCGTCTTTTCGTTATATTTGTGATGTTATGATTGACCTTGTCTCTGACTTTTTTTTTTCGAACTGCGATACACTGGTTAATGAAAAGATTATTGTTTTGTAATGACACTTATGGATACACTGCAAAAAGTCCGGTGTTAAATAGTGGACACCGAGCTGGTGTTAAATTTTCGGTGCTCATTTATGATGTTAAAGGGACTGTACAGTACTGGTTGAGGTAGGGATTCATGTTTTGAACGTTCCTAAGTGAGATAATGAAAAACCTCTTATGAAATATGAAAGAGCATGTAATTTTAAAAAGGATTCAACGTTTATTTGATGAAAATTGGTTTTCAAATGGCTGAGATTTCCAAAAAAGTGCTAATAATAAAAGGCGACATGCCCCAACTTTATTAGGATCTCTTTGTTTCACCTTGTTTGTGCATATCTCGGCCATTTCAAAACCGATTTTCATCGAATAAACTTTTGATACCCCTTAGAAACGCATGCTCTTTGACATCTCATAGAGTGGTTCCTGAATATCTCGCAAAACGTTAAAAGCTAAATCTACACCTCGACCAGAACTGTACACACCCTTTAAATTAACACCTCCGGGTGTCATTTCCAAATATAAAACTGTTTTTTGAAGAGTTTCTTAGTAACTGCACTTCTTGTTGATTTTTAATTTAAACAAGACGATCAAGAATTTTACATTAAAATACTAGATTTTTGAAAAAATGTGAAAATAAATTTACACCACAGTAACACCAGCTGGTGTGGTCTCTTATTGAAGCTGGACGGGTGTTAAACCATTGATATTAACACCAACAAATATCAAATCAACACCATGTGGTGTCATTTTTGAATTAACACCAGTACAGTGTCAAATTAACACCACGAAGTGTCAGGTGAACACTTTTCAACACCAGCACAGTGAGTTTTCTACACCTGTGGCTGTGGTCCTCTATTAATTGAAGTTTGATCGGTGTTAGATTTAACACCCATGGTGTTAAATCTAACACCGATGTTTTTACAGTGTATAAAAAGGAGAGACGAGTACACCATTTTGTAACTCTATTTTTACTTTGATTGAAAATGACACATCGACCGCTATGTACTATGTTAGTTTGTTTGTTTATGTAGGGGTTTTTTGTATATATCCGAGCTGGACATTTTGTATTAGCATATTTTGTTATATTTTATGTATTTTTCATCTAGAAATACGAAAATATAATTGAAATTGAAATTGAAAATGAAATTTTGTCGTGGTAATGATGTTCACAATTTGTACTCATCCTTGCAAAAAACACTATCTACACGATATAGAAAAAGAGTTTGCTAAACACATCCAAAAGTTGTATTTGCCTGTGACAGTTTCGAGGACGGGCTTTCATCTTTCTCAAACGATGGCTAATTGGCAACTGATGTTTTGGCGCCAATAATAGCAATCACCCGGGTGTGACATCCGGGTGATGGCGTGATCGTAAATGTCAGACAGTTGGTATGTCCCCTTCCCCCACCCCGGTTCATGTTGTGGGGAAAGTGTTTAGAGAACTCTTTTTCTATTATCCATCAACCATCCTTATTAATTGATTCGCAACAATCTACGCAAGATGAACCATCTTTGTTTCTCAATCCATGTAGGCATAATTACGAAAATGCATTTGTACTGATGTTGTACTCTTTTCCATATCTATCAAGTGAATGTATATGAATACACTTTTGTACCAACGAGAGAAAAGACAAATATCACATTTGATCACCAACATGGAGAAGCCATTATTAAGTTAATTTCAAGAAATTTTATTGAAATGGAAATTGCTCTTGCAGAGGTTTTTTATTGTTTATCTGTTTGTTTCTTTTTTTTGTTTTACCTCATCTTTAACACCACTAAACAAACTACCAAACCAAAAAGCAGCTGTCGTCTTTTCTATCAATAGCATAGTATTTATTTCTTCGTTTCTTCCTTTCTTCTCCGTCTATGTTATTTTCTCTTGTTTGAGTTTTGTCTTATATTTTTGTTTTCGGATGGCTTAATCGTATCCTTTTTTTTCCATTCTGGGGGCTAAAGGTGGCGGTGAATGATGAGGCGTTAGTCGATGAAAGAAATAGGTGCAAAAGTGGATCATCATTGGAATTCGCATAAATTCAGTCTGCCCTGTAAGGACATTGAAGAAAATCATTAGCGACAGCTTGACGATGTGAGAGAGAAAATAGAAATATTCGGATGGTTTACCAGGTTTTGTACAGATTGTTATATTTTGGTAATTTTCGTCCCCTCTTTGGATGCACTATAACCTTGATTGCACTAATGATGCGTTCCATACTCAATAAATTGAAAAATCAACTCAATTGAAATTGAAAAACGTGATTTTGTAATAAACGTTTTTGGCAACGTCCCTGAAAAATTAGTAATTCTTAGTGTGGTCTTTATAATTGAAAATACAAGGGCCATGTAATATATACCTATGAACATTTCCTCTTTTTTTCATTCATTGTCAGGTTGAATTATACAGTAAATGTTGACTAATAAAATGGGAACCAGAGCCAGACAAACAATATTACAACATGAGAAATGCAGTGACTATTATTGTGGATAGTTTGATCATTTAATCTTTTTACTGGTTATCCCATTAAAATGCTGAAAACAATGATACAATAATGTTATTACAAAATTGTTACATCGTCATAATAAAAAAAAAGAAAACACAACTCCTTACTTCAACGAAAAATTTGTGCAGGCTTCACTTTTATTATCATCAGAGGATGAATAGAATTCTGACTTACGTTCACAGAGATTTCTGATATATCCTAGTTTTATAGGTTGTTTCGAGATAAGCATCCAACGTCAAGAGCAATACGAAATTGAAATTGAATATTCATGTTGAAGAAAGAGTTCGCTATCATGCTAAAAAAAAAGAGAAATATGTATCATCGCTATACGATTTAAAAATTTTATATGTTATATCCATTTCTAGTTTGCATGTGATGGTGCATGCGTGTGTGTTCGTGATAAGGAAGTATAGTGTTTTCAACAGATGATAACTTTTTCATACACCATCTCCAGTGATGTCTGACCGAACAGTCAAGGCATACATAACCACAGTGAACCGTTGTTATCTCTGAGCAGTTTTCGGCATATTTGTGTTATTCATTCATTGAAAGAATCATTCTGTAGTGACTGCATGGTAATGATTCTGTTTAACCAAAGCTGGTACTTCACATTTTCCAACAGAGTTGGAGATAAGATAAAGTAATAGAAATTTTCATCACCGTCTTTCACGCCCAGCTTCTAAATACTGTGTGGTTTGATCAGTGAGCGGACAGACAAACAACGTTTTCACGTTTTTCTAGACATTTTGTTTTCACTGTGAAAGATAACAATATCAATCACAACAATAGTTGAAAATGGAAAATGCAGTATCAAAATGTATAGGAATATCAGATCCTCTAAATTCTCAATGAGCTCACTTTTTGGTTTGCTTCGTCATCCGTTTCTATCCTAAACCAGGAGAGCCTTCTTGCTCCTTATAGTGTACCACGTGATAAGACTTAAAGTGTTCTTTTTTTCTTATTTTCTTTATAGAAAGAGAGAGACAGAAAGAGAGAGGGGGGAGCTGCTCTGTCGTTCATTTCCCTTATTTTCATAAGTTCATGTTGTTCAAAGCCTTCGAGGTATATCAGCGAGGAAAGCGTTCATAATTTGAATTTCTAAGCGATTATTATTTTCGCTCAAAAGATTTCACGCCTGGCTGAGCAGGGTAAGCGAGTGCATTTATCAAACGTAAACATTGGGTCGCAGTCCCATCTAATGGCACTCGCTTTTCCGTGAGCGGGCGTTGCTCAAGTTTAATCTCCGATTTATCTTCTTCTTCGGAGGCTGTCAACAGCTACAGCTTCATAATCCTCCTATCTTTCATTCCTTTCTTCTTTCTTTTTATTTGTCATAAAGCCCTCTCCTTCTTTTTCTTCCTTCATTTTCTATCCCTCTGTCGTCCATGCACAGGCAAAAACACGCACATCTCACAAACACATACACACGCACTCAGTCGTACGCCCGACAAATCATAAGCTTAAAACAACAATAGGCTTTAATTATTGTAGCTTATATTGCTGTGCTGTCGCTTTTCCTACATATTTTACTTGTGTGTGTGTGTGTGTGTTTGTGTGTGTGTGTGCGTGTGTATGTGTGTGTTTTGCTCCCCCATTTTTGTTTCTTCCATTTTTTCCATGTTTCTAGGTTTTTCAAGAATTTCATACAAAATGCACATGAATATTAGTTGTAGTGAGGCAATAATATAAGTTGCCGTATTCTGCAACCGCGAGATGATTAAAAAAAGGAAAACACAGTAAAACAGAAAAAAAAAATATGAAGAAAATATGTTTTAGGCACCTCCAGAACCTGATCATCAGTGGCTGTGTCCTCTTCTGAAATCATCACGAACACTGGATCACTTCAAGCAAAATTTGAAGACCTATATTTTGATATCCCTATATATGCAGTGGACTTGTGCTGTCATTATTTGGAAATTTGTATAATTATCCATTTTACCTCCTATAGCGACCAGGAATGATATCTCATAGCGCTTTGTATATTCAGTGGAAAAGATGCTCTAAAAATATTAACTGTTATCATTATCATGAGGTAGGTTTATGCATGATCTGACAAAAAAGAACAAAACAAACGAACAAAAAAGCAAACGAACGAACATAATTATGCGCGCACACACACACACACACACACACACACACAGGAAAAACTACGGGCTATAATTCAGGAGCTTACCAAAAGGAAAACAAAAACTATACTGCCCTACTTTGGCAAAAGGAAGCAAGTGACATCGAGTACAAATGCTACAAATGAAGAAAATATGTTTTGGGGTTGGCCCTTCAACATGGAAATTTGTGATGAGAAAAAATGTCGATATTCGTGCAAGTCATATGATGATGCATTTATGACAATTCGAAGAATTTTGATATTCCCATAGAAACTCATTATTATGTAACTTGCTTCCTTTTGCCAAAGTATTATAGATTTGTTGCAAACATGAAAAATCTGGCAAAAGGAAGCATGTGACAATCATATCATGAGTATGTTACTTACTTCTTTTTGCGAAAGTATTATAGATTTGTAGCAAACATAAAAAATAGGCAAAACAGAGAAAGTGACAATCATATCATAAGGATGTCATTTGCTTCCTTTTGCCGAAGTATTTTAGACTGTGTGCAAATATAAATAATTTGGCAAAAGGAAGCAAGTGACAATCATATCATGAGGTTGTAACTTGCTTCCTTTTGCCAAAGTATTTCAGATTTTTAGCAAACATGAAAAATCTGGCAAAAGGTCTGGAAGCAAGAGACAATCATATCATGAGAATGTTATACTTGTTTCCTTTTGCCAAAGTGTCATAGATTTGTAACAAACATAAAAAAATTGGCAAAAGGAAGCAAGTGACAATCATATCATAAGGATGTTATTTGCTCTCTTTCGCCAAAGTATTTTAGATTGTGTGTAAATATAAATGATTTGGCAAAGCGAAGCAAGTGACAATCATATCATGAGGTTGTAACTTGCTTCCTTTTGCCAATTTTTTTCATGCAATTTTGTGCACTTGCTTCCTTTTGCCACCCGAATATCTCAGAAATGGGCCAAAATTGTAACTTTTGGATTTTTCAGTTAAATAGAGCATGCCTCAAATATTCCAAATCAATTTAAAAAAAATGTCAATATCCATGAAAATGTAACTTGCTTCCTTTCGCCAAAGTAGGGCAGTATAGGCTTGCATTCTTTCTCTCTTGAGAGAATCTTTTTTTATACTTTGCCTTCAAAAATTCACTCAAAAACATTCGAAATCATGGCATAAATTCTACATTTTTGGGAGGCAGTTATCAACTTCAGTTTCTTCTTTTTTTTCAGTTGAAGTATTTCAGAGAGAAACTAACATAACAAATAAGCAGTGACACTATAGGAGCAGAACCATTATTGAGATCTTATAATACTATTAATAGAGTCAACATCATTCAGGAAGAGGTAGGGCAACGTCAGCTTAAATGTCGCCGACATGTTGCACACACCTTTCTTTTTTTAACTAAGCCGTCGCTTGCTTCTGTTACTGGCGATTGTGTTGCAGGCCAAAAACAAAGTGATTCATTATTGCTGATCCTTCAGAGATTTATTCACTTTGTAACTCAGCTCAAGATCAAGTGAGGGTGCTATGATCTCCCACATCCTTAAGGACAAAAAGCATTGATATCATTCTAGAATATCGTGAGAAATCATGAACAATTAAAAGATAAAATCTAGCCAGGAAATCGAGCAGTTTGCGGCACCCTCAGGACGCCCCTTTTAACAGTTTAAGGCTACACGACGCTTGAACAGCCGTCACTTTGTTCAAACGTAATCCATTTTTGCTCAAATTTGCGGTGCTCTTTCTTATACATTTCATGCAATGCATCTTATACTTGAATAGAAATCTGCTCTAAGAGATTTCTTCAACGTCTTTCACCCATGATTCACAAGCCACCATGCATTATTAAGTCTCTGCGAGGGGGATTCTTTTAAGCGGCCATGATGATGTAGTACCTCGGGGAAAAAAAGACTGCCTTTTGGTCAGCTCTTGACATTTTATGAATGACGATTTTGATAATTCGGTCTCAGTAAAAAACCCATCTTGAACTACACTCACGTCTTCACATCAAATCCTGGCTCTTCACAAATAAGAGTCAGTGTTATCGATGAAAATGTCTGAGATACTATGGTATCATACCGAAGACGAGAAGTTCATAAACTTATCTGGATCATCGTTGCACCAGTATCCATTCCCATCAATTCACAGGGAGGTTGAGAAAATGAGTCGAATTCTTTAAGATTACCTTCAAGGAAAATTTGAAGAAAAATGTTGATTCTGGGTGAATAGGTTCCTGACATTGTAAGAAGCTACTTTTATCAAGTAGGTCCTAATTTTTCGGCAAAAATTATGCCATGGTAATTGCAGAGGGCCGTCATTGAAAATACGTTTTTGTTTTGTTTTTTCTTTTTGAAGTTTGAAAACCCTGTTGGCGGATTTCATGTTAACCTAGCCATGTTTATAGTCATATGCTCCTTGATTTTTATTGTTTGCATGATTTGATGACTACAGTTTGTTTTTCCAAAGTTTTGTAATTCTGAAAATAGAATGAAGTTACTTATTCCGAATGTTTGTTAATCCGAAAACGAAATGAGGTTCTTAACTCTGAAGGTCTATTCAATAGAACGCATTTTTTTTTTTCATTTGGGGGATTAATGAATCTTATTTCATTTTCGGATAAACGAGCCTTCGGAATAACGAATTTTATTCATTTTTGGATTAACATACCTTTGTAATAACGAGCCTTATTCATTTCGGATTAGCGAACCTTGGAATAATGAACCTTATTTATTTTCTGATAAACGAACCTTCAGAATAACAAATTTTATTTCATTTTCGGACTAATAAACTTTGAAAATAACGAAGCTTTGGAATAAAGCCACAAATGTTCGAATTAATGAGCACTTTTTTCATTTTCGGATTAATGAATATCTAGGTATAAGGAATTTATGTAGTTCGGAATAACGAACCTTCTGAATAACGACCTTTATTTCATATTCGGATTAACGAACGTTTCGAATAACGAACACCGGCAGTTTTGAGTATAATAATTGACAAAAAGTAGGCCTCCTACATTGATTGCATTTGAATCCACACTTACTCCTAGTATATCTGAACTTATTTATTGGTCTTCATTTAATGAAGTGTCCTTTATTATGGGTTAATGTTTATCGCAGTTTGAGAAGGTGGTGGTATTGAATGGGTCGCGCCTCATTTAGAAATTGCTATCTTTGAGATCATGTGGATTCCACGTTGATCATTGTCATAATCCGATAACCACCCGATATTATTCTGAATTAAAACAACTTCTTTTATTCTTAATTATGAATTGTTGCCCTGGTTATCTGCGTGTCCGTGTTGGCGCAACCGTATGGCTCAGATCACAATCAGAGCACAAATTAATGATCTATTATGTTAGTGTCATGGAAGCATTCTATGCAAAGCGAAGGAATGTCTTCCGCCTCCCTCCTCCCCACTCAACATTGCATGGATTTGTCTGCGCCACTGGTTTTTTTCCCGATATCCCCACTTCTAAATGGACAAATGAAGAGCTTGCTTCCAAAACGGGCTTAATCCATCACTTTTCAATGAATTGAGCGCCTTTTGGAAGCAAGCCCTTTAAATACACTAATAAACAAACCAAAATGAGTCAATTTTTCTTTTCACTTGCAGTTGACAGTAATGTCACTTTCCTGGAAGTTTACAAGTTATTAGATCTGAACAAAGAAATGTGCCGTTTATAATAGGCCTAACCATCCTCTTTATGATGATACAACTACCTGTATCGTAGCGGTAACTGCTCTCAGCATTATCCTACAACTATCGCTCGAGGTAGATTGATGGGGTGTCAGTTTGGAAATATATTCGCTCTTACTTGCGTTGATTTTTCGTAAACAATATCTTAACAAATAATGCTGAACACAAACAGGACAGACTTGTACTCACAACCATGTTTGCATTATGTATGCTGAATGCTTGCCACGTGAATTTTAGCTCTGATAATCTCTACCATCCACGAGGCAAGCCACTGGTAACGCGTTGACACTTTTAAAGTTATCTAAATAGGATCATTCAAATGAACAAGTTGAACAAAACAAAACAAAACAAAACAAACCTGAAATATACCCCAAACCAAACCAAACCAAACCAACCCAAACCAAACAAAATAGGAAATATCCCGCCCCCCCCCCCCTATAGAATGTCGTTATTTTTCACCCCCTCCCCTGGCGTGATTTTGCATTATTTTCACGTTAAGCTGTTAAAGCTTAAGAGCAGCCCTCAGATCATTTGACTTGACAGCAGAAATCCTCCGATTTTTGTATTTTATCTTAGCATCAAAATGAAACATATTCAACCTACACTTTTCATCTATGGACATAAATATCTGCTTTGCTTTCTCCTCTGAAAATGACAGATGACAAAAAAAAAAATGTAGACTTCCTGATATGTCAATTCTATGATATCGTCAGGCGTCGTGACCAGTCTAGTGTCATCCAGCTGATTCAGTAGAGCCCATTGTTGTAAATATAAATATGATATGTTCCTTTAAAAATCAGTTTACTAAAGCAATGTAATCAATATAATAATATTGACTTGAAACTTCGTACCTTTCTTTGGTTTTGTTTTGTTTTTGTTTTTTTTTTTGCCTTTTGCTTTGCCTTTTGTTTTGCTTTGCTTTAAAAACTAGTTTACTAAAGTGACGTAATCAATTGATATCCACCTGAAACTTCGGAATTTCCTTTGTTTTTGTTTTTGTTTTGCCTTGCTTCACTCTCTGATTTGATCTCCTATGATTTTATAGTCGTAGAATGAATGGAGGGGATAGACTTGAGGTGTTATATCTTGAAACACTGTGAGAATGACAGTCGATTTCGACAAGTCATTTCATATAGTCAATATCAATTGATATCGACCTGAAACTTCGGAGTTTCCTTTGTTTTTGTTTTTATTTTGTCTTGCTTCACTCTCTGATTTGATCTCCTATGATTTTATAGTCGTATAATGAATGGAGGGGATAGACTTGACGTGTTATATCTTGAAACACTGTGAGAATGACAGTCGATTTCGACAAGTCATTTCATATAGACACATTTTAAGGTGTTGATATCGGTCGTGTGGTATGATAGCGATTGTGCACGTTGTAAGCATTGAATTACATTTCATCAAGATGTTGTGGAAAATATATTATGTAATACGTTATTGTATGGAGAGTGTGTGCGGTTGTCATGTTAAGTGTTTGGTGCTGGATGTGTAACCCACGTGACGGTAACAGTAAAGCGTTTGTGTTACGGGTGTGTGCATTTGATGAGCTTGTGAACATGTATGGTGGATATAATGTGAGTATTTTGTTACAGGCGCCGCGGGATGCCCGTCCGATCTTTATGGCGACCAGGGAAGAATCCGCCCGTCCGATCTTTATGGCGACCAGGGAAGAATCCGCCATCCGGGGGTTGCTTCTCTTTTATTGACTTGGAAAAGCCGTTCTGCATGAGTGATTAGAGGCAAAAGTAGCCTTTATTCCAGAGTTTTAAGTGTTTTAAAAGATTTTTAGTTATCGACTAATAGGAAAGGATTGCTAGCAAACCATATTATCCTGGTGCGTATATGTTATGTAGAAGATTTTTAGGGATTGACTGAACTTCTTAGACTACTTGAACCGTAGAGTCTAAATGAGGCATTGCCTTTCCATTTAGAATTACGTAATAACGTAAAACACAGTTCGATAGCCATAAAGAAATCCTAAATGGTCGATTAGTGACCATCCATGGAAGCTATAATCTGACAATGACTTTCAGCCGAATGGTTATAGTGCCTGTGAGTGAGCTTGCTTTCAACTCCCCTTCTTACTTTTTGAAACTCCAGCCCAAGGACAGCTTATGAAAAAGGAGGTCCACCCCGAAATCTTACTCTATAAGAAAGAGAAACAAAATTCCCTGCAGAACGTTCCAAAAGTCACGAAATATCGGGTAAGAAATAAGAAATGATGAAACATTTGAAATTTCACTTTTTTCCCCCAGAAAACATGACCAGTCCTTACGAATATTCAAATGAACGAGTTGATGATGTCATGCCCTCCAAATTTTTCATGTATGTTACATAAGAATTTGGAAAAACTCGCAGAATCGAATAAAAAAATATTATCACCCCGATTATATCTTCAAATAAAACCACTTGTTTAAATGAATTCATAAATGTTATGATCTCTCACGTTCATTGTTTTATTCAATAGGAATGAAGATAAGCTTCTCCTGGCTTTTCTTTGTCTCTCACTCTATCTTTCTCTCTATTATTTCTGTCCGTAATGACGATAACAATAACACCAGAGCTTGTAAAAAAAGGGTCCCGAATAAACATATAAAACAAAACATACTAAAGTGAAAGGATCTAGTGCGGGTATTCGTGATTATAAAATACAACTGTTAAAGATATCCCTTCCAAGAAGAAAATAGCACTTTGGGAGAATTGGTGTGATGTTTTTGGTGTAAGTTGTCATAGCAACAGACAGACAGACAAACAGACAGGCCGATTGACACACAAATGATCGAAACCTAAATGACTTGGGTAAATCGCGATGATGATGCTTCGATGACACTGATTTGCAACGCAGCACCCTGTGTTCAAACTGGTACCTCTTTCTTTTTTCTTTTTTTCTTTTTTGTGCGAAGAAGATGTGAACGCAGGAGGGCGCTCTTCACTCTTAATCGCGACTACCTCAGGTTGGTGAGAGCATGGGTCAAGTGCAAGTGTTTGTCCATATGAAGATATTGATCGCAAAATGGGTTTACTACAAAGCGTTATAATTAAACAAGACATTAGTTAAAATAAGTCCATCACAGGGAGCAAAATTAAACTTGTCCAGTGATACTTCACTTGTTATATGGTAAGTAATATCCATGAAGTTATGATAAGAGTTATCCCACGTTTTCTTATTATTTTCGTTGTTCTTTAGCAGCGTTAATCGCAAAAACTCAATACTAATGAACAAAAGTTTACCTAAGTCGTTTTGTGATCAAAGTCTTCATGTCACGTTCAAGCTGACTTTAGTTAACGATTATAGAGAAAGGATGTGACAGCACCTGTCCATGGAATTAGTCCTACAAGCAGACGCAGCGGCTTTCTGAACTGCTACCATGGCTACGCAGTGCGGGGAAAAGGCTCCCGGCAGCTGAACAGGCGACAATGCAGGTCAGTAGATGGCGCTAATCAACGCCAGTCTGCGATTTCACGACGAGCGTCCCTCTTTGTGAAATAACCGACAAGTACATGCAACAGTTAGAACATTTCATATTACGCGGCGTCGGCGTTCAAAATCCTTAAATCTCCTATTCTTTTACGCAATCTATCAACGTTGTTTGTTTGTTTGTTTGTTTGTGTGTGTGTGTGTGTGTGTGTGTGTGTGTGTTTGTTTGTTTGTTTTTCGCTATCAGAAATGTCAAGATGGACAATATCTGACAATTTAATGGTATTTCACAGCCAATGACGGAAGAAAAGTAGATGGTTTCGTCTAAAGAATATGCAAAATCGTGCACTGATCTTAGGTTTATTTTCACTCGTGACCAGCCGCCACCAAATTAAATACCCAGACTGATGCCCGACCATGAGAAAAAGGCACGTCTCTTGTAAAAGAAAACACCAGCTATCTGTCTAATCGGCAAAAGATATCTCCCTCTCTCTGTATATTGCATAAAGTCAAGTACGACATCACTGTTACACTATGTTCCTCCTTAAAAGATTCCACTCATCTCTTTTTAAAAGGTTTAAAACGTTCTAATGTAAAGCAAGACATTTTCGCGGTACAAAATACAGTGTATTTGCGAGTTAGAGCCGACGGCCTCTTTTCGCGGCATGAAATTTTCGCGAATTACCACTGGCATTCAATACATAATCTGTAGATAGAACTTCAGAGTGCATTTTAAGTTTGCAAATCTTGGCTCTAGCGAAATTCTTGAAATTAAAATGCAGGCGAAAACTTTTGGCTTCACAGTTTCTCATTTCCTCTACACACTGCAAAACACGCACGGACACACACACACACACACACACACACACACACACACACACACACACACACACACACACACACACACACACACACACACACACACACAGAGTAATAGTACAATGTACGTCACACACGCACCATCACAGACGCAGGGCTTACATAACACAAATGCATACACACTTCTCTCACATTTTCTATAATACTTTACTACGTGAAAGAAAAGAAAGACGTTAAGCAAATGGTAATTTAATGATTCTCAAGCGTAATTACACGTCATTACATGTTTATTGTTGAGAATATCTTTGCCTTCCCTTCCACGTCGCAGTATTGTGTTCATTGTTACAGGTTAACAATGCACACAATATGAATGAATGATTGCATGCATAATACACAAGTACATGTATATAAAATGAACTGTGGTGTAGAGGAATATGACGGCAACATTGCTACAATTCAAAGCAAAAATGATGCACGCCGGCAACATCTTATATCAAGAGATGTAATTACGTTATCAATTCTTAAATGTAATCTTACTGCTCCATTTGTCTTTGCTGAAGGTACAATCGTCAAATACACAACGATCATTGGTAGACTCAGTACCTGGCAAGTAGCTTTTCACAGTAGTCTCCAAAACAGACTTTATAGCTCGAGAGAGGATTACAGCACAGTCCAAGCCAGATAGGGAAGCTGGTTGGGTCAAAGATCAGAGAGAAGACACACCTTCCTAGGACAAATGTCACCTCTTCACAAGTTGAAGTCTACATATATTTTTGCCATCTCCCTCTCCCCGCCCCCCTCCTTGTTTTCAATAAAATTCCACTTTTGAGAGGAACTAGCTGCAACTTCAGTTCTAATGGAAGGTTGTACTGAGAAGATCAGTGGATTATTTATTGTAAGGAAAAACACATTAAAATCAGATCACACATCCTTTCAAAAAGATTGTGCAACTACACTAAATAATGAATGTAGGGTATCATCAAGCATCTGTTTTCTGTCAAAAGATATCATGTCACACACAATGATTCTCACAACGTGGTCTTGGGGCCATCTTCTGCTTTTAACCTCACTTGTAAACATGGAATAACATATTCATAATTTCTTGTATGATCATGAGAGAGAAGAAAGCTTTCAGTTATCCTGTACTGCAATGCTTTGGGTAGTCTACACTTGGGCTGCACAGTCCCTAGTGCCAACTGATTCCTGGCTGGACTACACAACATTACCAACGGGTCTGATGGACTAATTAACCCCTTGATGACAAGTCCCGAGTATACATGGGCAGGTGTCTATGGGAAATGCATGTTAAAGCAATATCAGCCCGTCCTCAATGGGTTAATGTACTCTGGTACATTCTCATCCTAAGTTACAGCTATGCTTTAGGAGCTGACTTCAACTGATTGAAAACTTTTGTTGATTTAAACACAGACTCAAGAAATCAATATGCCAGCACTATTGTCTCATATTTTTTGCTATGTCACAGGATTGAACAAGCCACGGCTCAATAGCTAGATGCAAACCCCAAAACAAGAGCGATATAAAATCAAGTAGGCCTAGCTAGTAGGCTCTTGATAGTAAACTAAGGCTATGACAAAGTCCTACACAGTAAAACTATTCTAATGATTCTTGTCTCCAGTATATGTACTGTCTCTAGGACTAGACTTCATATTACCCTTTTTCTATAATGGATCTGGGGAGAATTTGCCCTTTTTTATTTTTAATGAACCCTGCAAAAATAGGCATGAGTCGAATGTGTGTCATACATTTACGTATATGTATATGTACAAATGTATGTTTATATTTAAATGTATGGATAAACAGACTATGGCCAAAGTACATAAAATGTTGTGAAGACAAAACAAAACCAATAAACATTATTCCCCTGTCATCCAAATAAGCAGATTTGTAGCAACTATCGATGGAAAAGTGAATAATGCCCATGTTGACAGTCAGTAACCTTTTCTTTTAAAGTGTCTTCATACTTTTGTGTACAATTATTGTGCCATTTTTCAGCTGCCATCTGACAAACTGCACACTGTGATCTGAAATCTTTGAAGGCTTGCGTGGTGGTAGAACATTGGGTGGTAGAAGGCTTCACGGTGCACCACATATTGTATTCTTTCTGGAGTATGTGAGTGGCCCTGAAAAGGGCCTACCCAATCCCAGAGCTACCAAGTCTCACGTATTATGAGTGAGACTCAAGCATTTAGGGTCTGTCTCATGATCGACACCCATTTTTCTCACGCATTGGGAGCATAGCTTAAAGGATTAAAGTGAGAGTTGCAATTGAAGGCATATTTCCCTTTTGTCTTTCAAAATAAGTAAAAAATAGTCACTCAAGTATGCACCAGCTTGCACCATTAAGAGCTAAAAATTAAAAAAGCTCCCTACGGTGGACGGGCGGACACCCCCTCCCACACCCTCCCCTCGCTCAGCCACTTCGCTCCCTCGCTCACGCACATATGCGCACGCGCAGAGATGCTGAGTCATGAAAATCTCACTCATAAAAATTTTTTGAACTTGGCATCTATGCAATCCCAACGTTTTGGCAAGCATGTTCTCGCTGTTGAGAACGGCGAGAGAGAACATGTTCTTCCCTTGAGAACGGCAAGAACATGCTTGCCGAAACGTCGGGATCGGGTAGGCCCTTTTTAGGGCCACTCACATACTCCAGAAAGAATACGTGGTGCACCGTGAAGCCTTCTACCACCCAACACTGTGATCTGCCGACTGCAAGCCACAACAGAAAAGACAGACATAGTGGCAATACATTCCTCTGTTTGGTTACTCTCCAAATGCTCGAAATTTTCCAATGACATTCAAATTCATCCCAATTGATTGCCATAAACCTATCACAGAACTGATGATAAAGTCACTTACCAGAACATCCTTAGAAATTCAATGTCACAAAGTTACAAAGTAAGTAAATGCCTGGGCACATTTAGGGTGAGAGCTGCCAGGAAAGCATTTCAAGCAAATGTAACATTTTGACTTGACATTGCTCATAATATAAAAATAGAACCCTCAAAACCACCAAATGATGAAAGATACAAAAGTGTGGGCTGTTTTCAAAGATAAAGACTATTATGCATGTGGGAAATCATACAAGTTGATTGTCTGAATGAGCCAAAAACAAACCAACAAATGGAAACTGATTGCAAAGGTGAACAAGCATAACTATATATTCATTTTTCCCAGTTTTATTACATACATGAACAAAGTTTTGTATCAAATGTATTGCATGGACCTACTAGATATTTGACATCAGAGAGAAAAAAAAATCTTCTACGTAAAAACATTTTTTCTACATACAAAGTGTAAATAATGCTGTAATTCGAATCAAGGATAACTGTTAACATGGGAGGACAAAGAAGTGATGTAAAATGTATACTTGAACCAGCTGGCCGAGCTAAAAAGATGTGTTTACATTTGAGAATTTGGAGAATGACAAGATTTCGACCAAATCAGCCTATGGATGTTCCAGGTTTTTACAGCAGAAAATACATTCCTTCCTTTCACATCACTGTGGAAATCTCATCTAACTTTAGGAGACAGCTTAGGGGCCTCCACAGCATGTTGGGATTCTACCTCAGTTGAATTCATACAGATAAATCAACTTTAACCCGTTGAGGACGAGTCCCGAGTATACTCGGGCAGGGGTCTATGGGAAATGCGTGTTGTAACAAAATCAAACCGTCCTGAACGGGTTAAAGGGATCATATAGTTTTGGTTGAGACCAAACTTCAGGTTTCTGTCATTTTTTATGAGATGATGAGAAGCCTCTCATAAAATATACAAGAGTATGTAATTTCAAAAGGAATTCAACATTTATTTGATGAAAATCGGTTTTGAAATGGCTAGGATATCCAAAAAGAGCGATCTTTATAAAAGGTGGGATCCACCTTTTATTACGATCGCTTTGTTTTACTTTGTTTTTGGACGTTTCAGCTATTCCAAAACCAATTTCCATCAAATAAACTTTGGAGTCCTCTAAGAATGGTATATTCTATACTGCATGTACATTGTACTTCATAAGTGGTTTCTTGACATCTCACAAAAAGTTCACAGCCCAATCTTCGTCTCCACCATTACAATACTATCCCTTTAATCCGTTTAACTTTGATCCCACATGCTTTGGACGCTATCAGTCTACAGCATCACTTGCCTTTGCAAATTTTCACTTTCCTATTCCATTACTTTCTGTTTGGTTCTGGTATAAATGCATTTAGTCCCATCCTGTGCACCATATGCAAAATTACACATTGAAGCCACACAAATCTCAGCAATCAAATCTTTAGCATGAGAGAGCTGAATAAGTGATGAAAATAGGAAGGGTTAAAAAAATCACAAACCCAAGTCAAGAGTTTATTGCAAACCACCAAAGTATAAATTTCAAGAACTTGCAGCCAGATGCCACTACTCCCAATACTCCAGATGTTTGAATGATAAAAGAAAATTGCACAATCCGAGTGGATGAAGAATGGTACAGGTTAATATGATACACATAATCTACTAAACAATGCACAAGTTACGTATTTATTATTCTCTCGCACTGTTTTGAACAAGATTCAAAGAGTGTGTGCTCCTTGATAATCATACATGGACATGGTCACCATTCTTTTGTTGATTTGTTTGTTTGTTTGCTTCATTTGTCAATCTGAGATGATGGCTGAATAGCCCACACTCAACTGCACAAGTTGGTCGTCCATGGGGTCCACTTGGATGCACTATGGTTCAACAAATAAATTCTTGTTAAAAGTGTGGGAGAATTCTTAATGCCTTGAGTATTCTAATTACGAATTCAGCCCCCTTATTGCTTACACAAATATTTACGGAAATATGATTGATCAATTTGCCGACCAACTCCACATTTTGGCAATACCTGGGTGAGGTTATCAGACAATTCTGGGCTTGGGCCGACTTATCTTTTCTCGTCTCCCTATCAGAAGCCTTCTCTTCCCATAAAGGTAGTATGAAGGAATTTTGTGCTTTTATTTTCACATTTCTAGGCAATATTTCACAAAGCATCAGAAATTCTCACTTACACTTAGCCATCGTGATCTTCTCCCACAATTTCCTTCAAATCATTTCATTGTGCGTTGCAATCGGCCAGATGTGTCTGTACTAAGGAATCTCCTTCTACACAATCTGGCCACATTTACATTAACACTGTAAAACCAGAAATTATTACGCACATCAAACATTCGTGAATTCTGCGAGGAGCCATGATTCCCGAAAGTGAAGATGCAGACGAAAGTTCTTTCGTCTACACAATCCAGTACATGCTATATCCTCATAACATTTTCAGGGGCAGAAATTTGTGAAAGTTTCATGCGCGAATGTTTCTGGTTTTACAGCAGTCACTTGGGGTAAATCTTGTTGACGCAGTATCCCATGAGATTTTGTGGGAACAGCTCTGACATCATTTGCTGTCAACCCTATCTGTGCCAGGGACTATGGACAGTGTACACAGAGCTGTTGTATGGGGCTTTACTGTGCCAAACAAGACTCACAGCAGACTAAGGGATATGGTATGATATGAAGGTTGTATTTCAAGTTTAACTTTTGGAGTCAAAAGGGGCCTGAGCTTTCGATCCAGCAGAATCTACGTCAGAGGCAAAATGACAAACAGATACAGACAGCAATCACATATAAGGACTACACACAACAAGAACAGTCAGGAGAGAGCTAGGACATAGAACAAAGAAAACAAAAGGGCTGGGTTGGAGGTCAGGGGCAAGGAGCCCAACAGGTGAAGGGAGGTGGATTAAAGAAGGGTAGACAGACAAAAGGCAGAGGAGGGTCAGTGAGGATCACGAGGACCAGGGGGGGGGGGGGGGGCAAAAGTTTACCTGTGATTGACAGAGAAAACAAGAAATCACAAAATGCGAACACTTGCAAAATTGTCCTGAAGTTCCGATTCAAGAAAAATTTGACTCGCTGAATTTATGAAGAATGAGGTCTAAAAAACAAAACAAAAAAATACCTGCCTGCACTCATTTTCACAGTGAGAAAAACCTTTCTACATGTACTCTAACAATCCAGAAACTTTCCTTGAGCTTCACCTGGTGAAGAAACCCTCAATAGTCTGAGGAATTATATGACACTCAACAAACCCTTCACATCTCATACAAGGCTTGAAGCCATGATTTTTTTTTCTTCATGCAAAACACAGCTAGAATCCATTTCATGGACTCTGAGAGCAAATTACTGCAATGCAATAAAACTCTTGGCAAAGGAGTCTAGCACCAAGTATGCTGTTCTGCTATAGTTCACTCTGATCATTCACACACACTGTACAGTGTAACTCAACTTAAATGAAGGGAATTTTAAGTAGAGATCAGTTTCTAATGCAATTACAAAAGTGATCATATATTCAGGCAAATGTCAAGGACCTCATTGTGGTTTCTTTTAAACTCTTTTATGTGCCACATTCGCAGGCCCAACTCAATCAACGGCGTGCAAACTTCGCATATTCTGCTCAAACGCATAAACCCGCCCAAACCCATCGATAAATCGCCAAATACCACCGTACAACAACAGCGTTTCTCGCGATTCCATTCCTGTCGCATGTAGCTTGCATTTTATGTGGTGAATGACTATCAAGCAGTGCGTCCTACTGGATTTGGAAGTAAATTCTAAGTTTCTGTCACTGTTTTGAGTGCAAAAGTCATGCCTCTACAATGATGTAGCTACTGGTCATTTTGAAAGAAAACCAATCACAAATTTGCCAAAGAATTTACATCAAAGCAATGCTTGGCCTTTTTTTCTACATCTTTGCTCATTATATGCCCAGAGTAGCAAAAATCTGTGAAAGTTACATAGATTTGAAAAACAGAATGTTTTCCCAACGCATGACTTATGGTACGTTGCTATCTCTGATTAATGTGGCACACAGGGGGTTTACACCATGGCACATAAAGAGTTAAATACCAGTAAGCACTAGGGTCCTTAACAAGCACAATCACTGATAATTGGCGTCAGTCTGTGTCAATCTGTATAGGTGGAGAAAGGGTGAGGGCCTGAAGTGATAATGGATTATACCAAAAACAGGTGGACTTTACAGCAGTGGAACTCTATATTCCCAGGACTGTATGCACATCCCTCCATGGCAATTGCACAGTACTTCATTACCCAATTTCTATCAACATTCAGATGTTAACATTTACTTGTGATTTGCTATTCTTTCCCTGAAATGTTATACTCTTGTGCTAAATGGCTACACAAGGCTTGCTGATTTGAAAATGTATGACGGCAACTATTGATGGCAACAGACAGAACTCCTGGAAGAGCCGACGGACCACTGCTACGGTGAGTTGAGTCCTTGACCCCAACTGACCATGGCTGCTCATCTCAAAACATCATCACGACTCTTAGCGACTGAAGAGGGAAGGAAATTCAAGCTGCATGCTTTATATCAACCTGACTGTCTTCTCAATCTCCTTCCCATAGAATCGCCTTCCCTTGGAGTCAATGTGACCAAAAAATAACGAAAAATAGTGAAAATTATTTGCCATCACACCGAGACAGTTGAGCATCCTTGAGGGACTTGCTGACATGGCATCTCAGCTGGCCCGTCACGTTAGGCGATACAACAGGTTGGATGCCACTCCCAGTTTTCCCTCAGTTCTTCAACTGTAAAATTGAGAGATGAAATAAATATGCAATGGAGAGATAGAAAGAGAGGGAGAGAGATACAAGGAAGAGAGGAAAAAAGAACAAAAGAAAACACATTAAAATTCAAAGATATGATTCTTTTGGACCAAACATGAAAGTCAAAACAGTCATTATTCTAAGCTCTAAATCACTGTTCAATTTTGTTTTTCCCCTATCTGGGGGGCATTTCATGAAGCATTTTATCTGACAAAGTTGTTAGACAAATATGCTCTCAGCCAATCAGATGCAAGGATTTCAGTGGCTTGTAACAGTTTGTCGGCAGAATATCCGACCAAAATGTTCAGGAAATGCCCCCCTGAATTTTGTTCAAACAGCTTATGTCAGCTCAAAGGAGTGATAAAAACAACAAGAATTGCAGAATGACCCTGCATTTGCGACATGTATACATGTACAGTTGTAGTATATTCACATCAGATTTTGTCGAAATAACACGCCTTCTAGCAAAGAAAGAGTTTCAGTGCACACTACCTGCAATAGGTCACATGCAGGTAGCTACCATTGGGTAGGCAGCTGTGTGTATTAAACATTGAGTCTCCCATATCCAGCCAAATCCCTTATCCGGATGAGCGGCGGTCCCTACATGTCCGGATAGGAGAGGTCGGACTGTACTACCTGTAGAGATTAGAACAGCAGCATAAAAACTAGTCCAGGCCAACAACTCACCTCCGTGATGACCCCAGCTGCTATGGTGGACCCGCCGTACCTCAACATGAACCTGCCCAGCTCCTTGTAGTCTTTATACAGCTCTAGACACACTGGCCTCGAAGTCTCGATCTCGATGATGGCATTCATGTGCTTGGTAAGACATCTAGGTCAGGGAAACAGAGAGAGAGAGAGAAGATGAATAATGCCTTTACAGCCAAACCTGCTACACTGGCCACCTGACTATAGTGGCCACCTGCATACAGGCGCTACTCTTTTGTCTCCATTGGGTGGCTGCTATGAACAGGTTTGACTGTATGTAGTGTATCTGCTTAACACGTTGAGGAAGGTTTGATTTTGCTACGACACGCAGTTCCCATAGGCGCTTGCCGGAGTATACTCGGGACTCGTCCTCAACGGGTTAACAATGAGTGATGTCAGGTATGAGAAACATAGAAGTGACCAAGTGGCTTTTGAGAAGACTGCAATACCTCAGAAGTACAGGTTCTTAACCCGTTGAGGATGAGTCCCGAGTATACTCGGGCAGGTCTCTATGGGAAATGCATGTTGTAGCAAAATCTGTCCGTCCTCAACGGGTTAATGTTCCAAGATTTGCAATCAGTGACTATCTAGTTATGCCACACCTCGCACGAAATTTGAGGAAACATGATTCTTTCACTATCAAGTCATCAGTAATAACTTACTATTTGACATTGACATGTTGAGCACAGACCTTTAACCTGTTGAGGACGAGTCCCGAGTATACTCGCACCAGTGTCTATAGGAAATGCATGTTGTACCAAAATTAGCCTGTCCGCAACGGGTTACGGAATTTTCTTCAAAACTTTCCAGAGACCCTATGCTTATGATTTAACCCTAACTAGGCCGGGGGGGGGGGGGCCTCCGAGGCCCCCCCTCGACGTTTCGCGCGATGTATCGCTATCGCGGGAAGCTATCGCTGCGACATTTCATGACTTTTTTCTTTAGAGTTTCCCGCATCTTTTGACACCAAATTTGCGATGCCCAGGCACGCGGTTCCGAAGTTGCGCATAAATATGCACGTGCATGTCAGACCAAAAATTGCTCAAAAACGTGAATTTGTGTACAATTTCAATGCAAACTGTGTTTACAGGCAAATTTCATAAAAGCATGATTATTTTGGGGTTTTATGAATTAAAATCACTTAAGTAATAACATATTTTCTTGTTCGGAACAATGTCGCGGACAAATTCCATCGAAAAAACAATGAAAAACATAAAGTCGACAAAATAAAGAAATACATAAGAAATTAAAAAAACAATAAAATACTTAGGAAATTTTTTTCTCTTACATTTGCTAAGGAGACTAAAAAGAATATTTACTCAAAAAATGTGCCTGTTTTGAGCTTTATTTAGTGATTTATACCAAATTGTTTGATTTCATGCATCATTATGCATAAATTAGCATAATTTAGTGTAAATGATAATTTTTGAAAAAATTAACTTCATGGTACTTTAGATTACATCATAGGCAATGTGTGTGCCAATTTTCGTCGCGATTGCGCGGTCGACGGCCGAGATCTGGAGGGGGGGCCTGGGAGGCCCCCCCCCCCCCCCCCCCCCCCCCCCCCCCCCCCCCCGGCTCTATCATCTACCTAAATAGCCCGGCCTAGTTAGGGTTAACAGAGCTTGACACTAGCAGTGGACCGGGGCCACTAAAAATTTATGTTGGCCACCAAAATTTCTAAAGAAGTCTATCTCTCGGTGGCCTGATTGGGCATCTGAAATCAAAAATAGATTTTTTTATGTCTTTTATTTCGGGCCACTACATATCTTTTCCGGGCCACCAAAATTTTAGACTCAAAGATTTTAGTGACCCCAACAGACTACCAGAGGAAAAAGTTGGTAACGAGCCCTGTTGATAGTCTGTTGTCTTTTCCCACTGAGCCATAACACAATCTTTTGTGCACTTTGGAAGATTTTGAATCTTGGGCTACACTCTCCTAAACTGATAGTACAAGTGTACTGTATACGCCATATATTTAGCGAATCAGAACTTCATGACGATTTCGCAAGTGGTTACATTCGAAATCGTGGAGTTCTGTACCGAACGGAGAAATGTATACGTGTACGTCACATTCACAGCGTGATCAGAGTCAATATTTTCATGACTCGCTAAATTCGCTAAAATAAAAACCTCACAAAATATTCGACGTATACAGTAGATCTTTGATGAATTGATGCATAGACTGGGACTCACTTTGGCTTCTTCTGGATCACTTCCCCCGTGCTTTTGTGCAGGATGCTCAGCAATCTCTTGATGACCGCTGTTTCGCTGACCGACTGATAGTGAACTAGTACCTGGTGGGAAACAAAACGGTCATTGGCACCAAGAGCACATGTGTGGTTTCATCTTCAGCAAACAATCTACCATGTAAGACAACTAGGTCCAAGCTTGATTCCAAATAAAGTTCAATACATTGTGTTACAGAGACAACAAATCAGATGTCAACATACCCTTTTGTATCAATATCTAAAAAAGGAGCTAATTCTTCTATTTTATTAAAGTGTATTCTCCCCAAAGTTGAGCTACATATTTGACATTTTACACAGTTTCAAACTTTGCATAATTCCACAGAAACATAAACAAGAGGTAAGCACCAACATGATATACCCACAAAACAAGTTAGCGACAAAATGAGGGCAACTAAAAAGTACATTGATTTTGTCACAAGACTCACTGGAAAGCCCTTTGTAAGTGGGACCTCGATGTTGAAGATGACGACCCTCGCCTGGAAACGGGTCGTTGCCTTGATCGGGTCCTGGTAGTTGCAGATGACACTTCCAATTCTGCATGGAGGCATTTAATGGTGAAAACAGAATAGCATAGTGTGAAGACTACACATTTGGACCTCACTTGGAAATCACTCTGCAAGTCTGAGTACGTGTATGGTGCATGTGCACATGTGTGTGTGAGGTTTTATTTTACTACATGCTTTTGAGTAATATCTTTTTTTGCATTCATTTATTTTGTGCAATCAAGCAGCACCAATAACATGAGCAAGTTGACCATGGTGAATGATGGATTGTATGTGAGTGGAATAGAGTAACGAAGTGATGACATCATAGTCTTTGGTTGGAACCAGGTGCATGCATAAGCACCCTGGCCAGGTGGGGTTGTTTAGAACCAGTTTCCATGGTGAGGGATGGCTACAACATCATACTTTGATACTCGAATTCAAGGTGCAATTGTTTTTTTTTTCTGTCCTAAAATTTTCTGAGAGACAGGATGTATGGAAAAGACTGCACTCACGTGAGGTTCATTTGGTCCACACCCGTTACAACGATCGTTGTGTGGTCGCCAGCACACGCCCACCTTGCATCTTCATCATGGACTGAAATACCTAGAAACAACATGGCAACGGAGAAACACCATCCCATGATGATATGCTTCCATAGTCCTATCCACTTTCCACAAGGACATCAGGAAACTAGAGTATGAAGCTCAGGATTATGTGAAAGTACACAACGGTGAAGTGTTCCAAAATTGATGTTCTTCTGGCACATTTTTTTTTTTTTGACAACATACATGCAGTTCATTAAGTTTTAGAAATGTAATTTTCAGCTTTAAGAACAATCAGGAAAATCACTGATGCCCAAAGAAGATAACAAAAAAAAAAGCACCAAAAAACATGGCAACATCTATACAATTCATATCAGTATGCAATCTTACATAACATCATGTGAGCCTGTATTTTATATGGTATTCCTCATTTGCGTTCTTTAACCCTATTCTAACTGGGGGGGGGGGGGGGGGTCAAATTGACCCCCCCCTCGACATTTCGCGCCACGATTCCGCAACACGCAAACATTTTGCCGCGTCGTTTCATGACTTTTTTCACTGAAGTCTCCCGCATATTTTGAGACCAAATTTGCGACGTCCGGGTACACCGTTCTGAAGTTACGCAATGTTTTGCATATGCATGTCAACCCGAAAACAGCTCAAATTCATGATTTCGTGTGCAAAACCAATGCAAATTGTGTTTTTTGGTTTAATTGATATAAATTAGATTATTTCAACTTTTGAACATTGAAATTAATCAATTCTTATGTAGATAAGCTTGAAAAAGTGCCTGCAACAAATTCTGGCAAAAAAACAATAGAAAACAAAAGGTCAAAAAGCAATAAAATACATAAGAAATTAACAAAACAATAAAAAACAAAAGAAACTGATTTTGATTGCGCTATTTTTTTACAAGAAAATTGTTTGATGTGTCTTGAGGAACTCGTGACACAAAAATTTAGCAATCTTTCATTCTTTTTGATGGAGTTATAGGTGAAAATATGATTTCATGCGTAAATTTGCATAATTAATTTATTAAAAAATATAAAATCAACATTTTTCTATTGTATGACCATGTAATCTTGTAATTGACATCCGGCTCTATGTTCAGGCAAAATTTTGCGGCGATCGCGCGATCAGCGGCCGAGATCTGAAGGGGGGGGGGGGGTCAAATTGACCCCCCCCCAGTAAAAACTTGGTCTCAAATAGCCCAGTTAGAATAGGGTTAAAAAGTACCCCCCCCCCTCCCCACAACAAAAAACAAACAAATATGTAAATAAAGAAACCCCTCACCAATCTGAATCTTACAATAAAAGTGCAGGCTTGTGTATTCCGGCAGAGAGTAAAGTAAAAGAGAACTAGATATATCGCTACGGCTACTGATATGCCTCCGCCATAATGCATGGTTCTCCTAATAGGTCTATAGTACAATGTCTTGACAATGTGTGATGACAGTTTCACACAATTGGCAAAATATTAAAATGACAGGTTTGACACAAATGTGCTGAATGTTCACTTTCCTAGAACTAGGTTCAATTGGATGAATGATTAAAATGTCAGAGTGCAGGTATTTGGGGAACTGATGATTTTTACTTGACTTTTGACCCTTTTATAAGTTTATGCATTGAGTAATTTTCAAGGTATTGAGAAAAAGTATAATTTCAGTATCAAATGGGAAAATAGCATTATCTAAACCTGGCCTTTGACCTTTGACCTCACAGTTCCAAAGAGAATCACTGTTAGGTTGAACATGCATAAATATGTAAGTTTCATGATGATACCTTGAGTTACTTTTGAGATATGGAGGAAAAAGTGCAATTTAGCACTTTCACTTGACCTTTTACCTTTTGACCTTTGACCTTCTGGCAAGAAACTTCCCCAAAAATATATATTGGGTAATACATGCCATACATCAAGTTTAAAAAAAAAAAAAAACTTCAGGCATATATTGCATTTTAAGGAAAGTAGTGATATTTTGAGGAGTTGACCTTGACCTTTGACCCCTGACCTTTGACCCATGACTCCCAACTTCCCTAGATAATCACTGCCCATCGGTACAAGCATATATACTAAGTTCCATGAAGATACCTTGAACCATTTGCGAGATATGGAGAAAAACATGAAATTTCAATTTTTTTTCACAAAAATAACCTGTGACCTTTGACCTTTGACCCTGTGACCCTATAATCCACACAAAGTATTATCCCCCAAGGATATACCCTCATACCAAGTTTAATGTAAAACCACCACACGGTTCTTGAGATATCGACAAAAACAAAACGGGACGGACGGACGGACGGACGGACGACCCGAAAACATAATGCCTCCGGCCACTTCGTTGCGGAGGCATAAAAACATGTTTCTTCTTTTTATCGACTTCAGTGAATTCATTTCTGAAGCCCTATGACAAGAAGAATAGTTTATTCCTTCAACTGTCCAAGCACTTTGACCACTTACCCTTTATTAGACCATTCTCTCCCGCTGGCATCACAATGATCTTCTCCCCAGTCTGAAGGTATCCCGTCTCCACCTTCCCTGATACGCTCACTCCTGATCCCATACCTACGTTGTAGATATGACAGTCAACGTGGTCACACAAATATCTGGGCCATGCTTCAATATTAAGACAGATTCAGATCAGAAATTCGGAAGGATATAAAGACATTCAATATGCATTCTAGAATGTGGCATTGCGATTGCAAGATACTGTTCCCAAATGGCTTTTTTAACCCTAACTAGGCCGGGGGGGGGGGGGGGGGGGGGCCCCCCCCCTCGACGTTCCGCGCGATGTATCTCAATTGCAAAAAGCTATCGCGGCGACATTTCATGACTTTTTTTTTCCGAGTCTCCCGCATCTTTTGACACCAAATTTGCGACGCCCGGGCGCGTGGTTCCGAAGTTACGCATAAATATGTACATGCATGTCAGACCAAAAATTGCTCAAAAACGTTAATTCGTGTACAATTTCAATGCAAATTGTGCTTACTGGCAAATTTCATAAAAGCATGATTATTTGGGTGTTTTATTGATTAAAATCAGTGAATAACATATTTTCTTGTTCGGAGCGATGCCGCGGACAAATTTCATCGAAAAAACAACGAAAAACATAAAATCGAAAGAACACAGAAATACATAAGAAATTCAAAAAAAACAATAAAATACTTAAGAATTTTTTCTGATATCACAATTCTTTTTATTACATTTGATAAGGACACTAAAAAGAATATTTACACAAAAAATGTGCCTGTTCTGAGCTTTATTTTGTGATTTATACCAAATAGTCTGATTGTATGCATCATCACACATAAATTAGCATAATTTAGCATAAATGATGATTTTTGGAAAAATTAACTTCACGGTATTTTAGATTACATCATAGGCAATGTGTGTGCCAATTTTTGTCGACAGCCGAGATCTGGAGGGGGGCCTGGGAGGCCCCCCGGCTCTATAACTACCTAAATAGCCCGGCCTAGTTAGGGTTAATTGTTATTAAAAACAGTTCCTAATTTCTGAGGACTGATTAATTTCAAAATGGTCCTTAAAGGTCAACTGAAAGAGATTAGTGAAAAAGGTCCTTGCACCACATATGCTGTACATATCGTAGCTCTAAATGAACTCCTCGAAATTCTTTCTTAGATATTCAACACAACCCACTAGGTTCCCACAAGCAGTGGGCTATAAAAAAGAAACTAGCAATAACTCTTCAATTTGGTGTTAATCAAGGTCTTAAAATGTACAAGTCACTGTTGTTGTTGCACTGTCGTTTACTACAACACACAAGTGTAGTTTCTATTACAAGTTTCGACCAAAATAATGTGATGCTATTCCTGGAAAAAAACCTGGCTTTGAGATGACAACAAAAGCATATATGATATCTTGTGAAACAAATTCTATGACTTATCAATAACCTTCCATGGTACACAGAGATGCTCCAGTAACACCATCATAAGAAATATCAGCATTTGCATTTTGGAGTGACATATTGGCAAAATCTGCAGATGAACTAACTGATTTCACTAAGCCAGAACTTACGTTTAAATAACTCACCTTTAAAGACATCTGACACACACAACCTCAACGACCGATCTATGGATCTCTTGGGAGGCTTGAGTTTATCTGTTAAAGACCAAAATGGGATTAGATGGATAATATTGAAATACAAACAAAGTATAATCTTGCATATACTCCTCTATTTCCCTCACTCTCCCTTTTATTTTCCTTCCTCTTCTGTCTTGTAGTGTGTGAGACAGAACCCAAAGATGAAGAAACAATGGTCTGGTATTATTTTGGACAAAATAACATGCACAGGTCGGTTCTCCAGAGCATTCAAGAGCAAAGCAAATTAACTTCTAAATTTTGTCTTTAATAGTAGCATCAACATATCCCCTGTCCATCTGGCCTCTGTACGGGGGTGTTGGACAGTATCCTCAAAGAAGGATGAACAGGAGGAGGAGGAGGAGGAGGAGGTTGAACTTAGAGTAATTTCAAACTAAACATGTGCAGAGAGTTATGATGACAGACAACCTCCTTCCTACCTCTCAGTTTTCTATTGTTTGTTCAGGTTGCATAAAAGCAATATTAATGACTTCATAACATCTACCCCATTCATAAAGCCTACCATATGTTTCTTGCCCACTCCCTTCAAAGAATTGAAAAAATACAGCAAGTTTACATATGAGCCCAATGTTTCAAATATCAAGCACAGTGCTCTTGACTTCTAATAGCCTGGCTGCTTTATATCAATTCACCTCAACAGAAACATGGACCCTACTGGCAAAAAGATTCCACCCTATATGAGTCAAAATGTGACTGTGCACCTCAAAACGAACATAAAGTCGCACACACTGATTTTGCGTATTGACTGAAAATAAGTGAAATGGGTCAACCTAGCCGAACTTGACTTTTTCATATTTTCTGAAAGAGCGGGTCTTCTTTTACATTATGCTAAAATTTGGTATCATAAAACGGGCAGGAAAGTGTGTTTTTTTAGCAGTCTATCTCGAACATTTTTTGTAGAATAGTGTGATTAGGTGTGTCTTTAGAATCCCTTTTTCATTTCTGAAAAACCTTGTCCACACTCTTCACTTTCAACTCTAATAACTTTTGAAAGGATAGCGCTACTGCTTTGAAAGTTGGCATTAATTATGGACAGAATGTCTTAATGAGGCATGCCTAATTTCAGTTTAATCTGATAATCCCTTCATTGTTGTTACTCTGGTGGTTTACTTCCTGTTTTTTGTCCCATTCATCACACAGCCAGCACGCTTTGGTAAAGATTAAGCGCTTGAATAGACACTGTACTTCACAGCCTCTTTTCTCAGTTCACACTTTTCCTGAGTTTGTGCTTTCTTTCAAATATTTAGATAGGTTAGGAGAGTCCATTTGATTTGAGTTATACATCATTTTAAAGCTTAAAGCCTGCTCTTTCAGAATATGGTCTTAACTAAAAATTCATGTCTGGCGACTTTTTTTTTGTTTTGAGGTGCAGGGTCACAAATAGTCTTATGTAACGTAACAAGTCAGACTGCCAACTGATTCACAAAGTGCTTCGTACCTGTACTTGAAATTAATTGACAGTTCATCACTGCACACTGTGGAACAAGCTTATGAACATTCCAAATGCTACAGCTAGTTTGGGATTGTTGCACTTTCTGAACCCAATGTTTCTCAGCACCTCAACACTTGAAGAGTTTGTTCGCAAAAACCGATAAGTCCATATTTGCCAAATGGAGATATTTGCGATTAACAGTCAAGAAAAATAAAGAGAATAATAAGAAAATTGTTGCTTCTTTTGACCATAACTTCAAAAATGTACCTTCATATGTAGTGACCAATATATCATTTAAAAGGTATTATTTTGTACTTTATGACAGAGACCGTACTTCAAAATCTTTAAAAAATGGACTTTAATCGGTTTTCGCAAACAAACTCTTCACTTTGTGCGCTTTGAGTGTTGATTGACACAGAAAATCCCAAAGTCCCTGGCTCAGAAAGGATTAAGCTGAATCCCCAGTCCCTCTCACCTATATGTTCCAAGAGACATGTTCCAGAGTACCAGGAAGTGAGGTTGGGTTCCTTGGCTTTCTCTGTCAGATTCTCTCCTGTCAGACCACTACAAGGGATGTACTCTATGTCAGAATCCTGTGCAGGAGAAACAGATAGATAGTGGATAGATAGATAGACAGAAAGATAGATGGATAGATGGATAGATACAATGTTGATATGCTGCCTACGTGCAACACAAGGCAATATTTTGGCATGATTTCACTATTAAATATCACCAGACTCTGGCAATTGAGAGTACATAATCCACAGCCAAATATGGTGTGGTATATACAATATGTTATTTCATTGCTTGTATGTTTGTTTTCACTTTGCTTGGTTGTGCTTTACTCTTTTTATTTGTGCATTTTTTATTTAGCAGTGGTTCATCTGCTTCACATCATATGCAGTTTAATAAATGTCCTTTAACCGTGAAAGAAGGAGAAGAGTGATCACTGTAGACCGATAAGGCCAAAAAAAAAATCGTTGTATTGGCTTACCTGCCCGACCCTAAAAAAAAACCCGACCCTGAACTTTTCAAAAAAAGAAAAAAGAAGGAAATACATCGTTTTTACCAAGAGAGGGCGCGATACGGGTTTGCGAATTATCAAAATCAACAACAACAACAGCAGCTGGTGTCGGAAAATGGCCGCGCAGCACAGCGTGTCGGCAACCGGCAAGTCCGGTTCGAAGATTTTATTTAATATCATTCGCAGAATCGATTTGTCTGTGGCACTGGGTGATTTAACCCAGGAATTTGTTCCTTCGTATTCTGACCGGTATGTCATGACGGCTGTTAAAGTGGGGAAGGCGGAAACAGGTCCATTCAAAGATGTCCTGCTGTCCAACCAGAGTGCCATTCTGTTGGATATGGGGTACCGGTATATGGTTTGCTACTACGAATGCGATGGAGGCGAAGACGTGCCGGTCGCGCCAGTACAAAATGCTCTATCCGTGTTGATGGCTTCACCAGCGAGATTGGCGAGTTACCTATCTACGGAAGAGTTTTCAACAGACCCTCCCCTCATCTATGAAAGAATTTTCAATGGACACCCCTATACTACAGAAAAGACTAAAAAACACCCCCCCCCCCACCCCCTCCATAAATTTCTAGGGACAAATCTTCCGTAGATAGACGTTGAATACGGGAACATGCATGCGGTCTCCTATGGGTTCGGGTGGGGGCCAGGGTGTTTTTCCATGTCCAAAATATGATTCTCTTTTAATATTTATTGCTTTTAAACCGGTGATATAACAAGCTTTGGATGCAACAGACCCTCTCTATCTAATGGGGTTTTGTTAAATATGAGTTTTACACATAAAATACAGGTAGCAAAAAAAAAAAAAAAAAATCCGCCCGCCCGACTCTATTTGAAAATCTCATGTTACGCCAATACAACATTTTTTTTTTTTTGCCTAAACTCTTGACATATGTCATACCTTGAATCCTGCCTGCTTTAGAAAGCTTCCAAGCTTCTTCACAATCTCCCTGAACCTTTCCTCTGACCATGACACAGTGTCCAGCTTGTTGACCCCTACTAACAGCTGCCGGACACCGAGTGACCGGACAAGGAGGGCGTGTTCTCTCGTCTGGCCACCGGACTCGAAGCCCGTCTCAAACTCTCCCCTGGTGGCATCCACCACTAGGATTGCTGCATCAGCCTGTCATAGCAAACAGAGAAAATGGTTGAAAGCTGATTAAAAGACAGAAAACTGCACAGGCTAGTCCCACATATTTTTACCTCCGCCTAGGAAGGAGGTCATGTTTTCATCAGCATTTGTTTGCTTGTTTGTTTGTTTGTTTGTTAGTTGGTTTGTCTGTGTGCAAAATAACTCAAAAAGTTGCGCACATATTTTGATGAAACTTGCAGGAAAGGTTGAGAATGATGCAAGGAACAGATGACTGAATTTTGGTAGTGATCCAGGAATTTGTATGGATTTTATGAAGGATTTTTGATATTTTGGCAGGTAGAGTCAATGAACTTGGAAGTTCAAGCTGTGCATTTTTTGAGGTTTGCATGCGCACACTTTCTGCTGGGGCGAGGCACGCAGGGCAGCTGGAAGTTGATGATGTAACAAAAGGCTTCTATATTGGGAAATCGGGTGATTTTCAGCATGCAAACAATGTATGCAAATGAAAAAAAATGGTGGAAATCACTGATCTCTATGGAAGAACAAGATCAGTGGTGGAAATGAGCTGCTGGCAGAGGTCTGCACTCTCAGAGTGCCTTTAAAGTTTTCCAATGAGTTCATTTTTATGTATCGTCCACTAGCAACAAACTATTATCCATCATAGCAAGGAATGAAGCCATGCCTTGAACATCCTCTCTTGGTCATTAGCTTTGATCTTTTCATCAGCAAATGATTGAGAGTGCTAATTTAAAGTTGTCAAAATAAGTTGATTAATTGAGTCTTGGGAAAATGCTTACGGAAACTGCTTTCGAGACTGCCTTTTTATGCAGAAGCAACAAAGTGACTCTGTATGTATGGATACAAATAGCAAAGCAGGGTGAAAGAGCAGGCAGGAAAACAAACATACTCACATACAGACATACCCACGCACAAACACACATGATGGGTGGCCATGGGAGGTTTAGCGACCCGTGAGAGGGGCGGCCACAGGCAGTTCAGCGGCTAAAGCTTTAATCATGAAAGAACCTTCAAACATTTATATAGTGCCTACACATTATACTGAGAACACAAAGTAGCTGAACGGGGGGAGGGGATAAAAGGTAGGGTGAGATAAGAAATATTTCGTACCTGTGCAGCACCCGTAATCATGTTTGGGATGAAGTCTTTGTGACCCGGTGCATCGAGGAGAGTGACCAGTCTGTGAGTTGTTTCAAAGCGAGTCAGGCCGACGTCCATGGTGATTCCCCTGTGAAGGTAGCAAAGGGGCACACTTCCATTTAGATACCACATTCACCTACAGGTACAGTGTACATCATGATATAGCTTGCTGCACAATACCTTTCAACACCCTACAATGCATTTGTAACTCTGAGCACCCATGCACACTTAAAATGAGTGGAATTATGATTTGTTTTACAATGTCACCAAGGAAATAAGTACATGTATACTGTTGTGTAGTTTCAAGATCCATCTATGAGATATTGTGGCTAGTTACAGTTTACAGATATAGTAAGTTTTATATATTTCCATAGAGGCTGACAGTTGGGAAATGTCTTTTTTTCCACTGTCAATGCATCACAATCTAATTCATATCTTCTTTATTAATCTAAATCTGAACAAACTTGACTAAAATGTAAGTAGTGAAATGCACACCTGTAAGCCCTAGGGGGAAAAATCAAGAAGATTTAAAATTCAGTAGATCATCCATTTAAACAACCAACAGATACACATATTAATAGTAAGCTTCATGTGAATATCCCAGTAAAGTAAGAAAACTTGTTGAAATGCCAAAACAGTCATGAGCATAGAAATAAAATGAAGAGCATGAAAACATTAGCAGCGAAAACATACACAGCTCTTCATACATCACAACCTTCAAGCTTCATCACTCCCCAAAACTAGAAAAGCACTCTGAGAGTGCATAGCAGACCTCCGCCAAGCAGCTACTTTCCACTGATGATCTTGCTCGTCCTAAAGACATCTTTCTCCTCTCCACCACTGGGGAAAAGCTCTTTGGGCTCTTCCATAAATGTTATCACTGATATCCACCCATACACATGCATGCTAAAAAACTCCCAATATCCCAATACAGAAGCCTTTGTTTTGTCATAAGCCCTCAGCTGCATGGCATGCCTCGCTCTAGCAGAAAAGTAAAGCATGCCCTTTAGTGTGCATATGAAAACCTCAAAAATGCGCAGTATGATCTCCCAAGTTCACTGACCCTACAGTACCTGCCAAAATATCGCAAATCCTTCATAAAATCTATAAAAATTTCCAGATCACTACCAAAATTTAATCATCCGTTCCTTGTGTCATTCTCAACCTTCCCTGCAAGTTTCATTGAAACCCGTTCACAACGTTATGAGTTATTTTGCACATAGACAAACAAGCACAGGGTAATGAGAACATAACCTCCTCCCTTGGCAGAGGTAATAAGAGGAAAAGGCAAACAATATATATGCCAGTTCTCACCTTTCTCTCTCCTCTCCCGTCTCATCCAGCACCCAGGCATAGGCGAAGGAGGCCTTGCCCTGCTTGCGGGACTCTGTCTCATACTTGTGCATGACCCGTTGGTTGACCTGGCCCAAGAGGTAGAGCAGGTGACCCATCAGGGTGGACTTGCCTGCATCCACGTGGCCGATGACCACCAGGTTGAGGAGCTCCTTGCCCCCCTGTCGCTGCTCCAACTCCTTGGCGATGTCGATGGTCTGAGATGGATGGACGGACACACTTTGCATTAAAACTCTCATAGAGCCAGCCCCTAATTGACAACATGTCAATACATTTGAATTCAACACAATATTTTAATGTTGCATGAGATGTGTCATGGAATTTCAAAAACTCTGAAGTAGAGAGAATAAAAAGATTTATATTTTGCTTTTACAGATATATGGTTACATACAATCTTTGTATAATTCATTGAATATAGATAATTACAAATCATCTAAAAATCATGCATCTATCATCTACAGACCTGTATAGATTATAGATCTATTTGGTTATTTGGTATGAATTATTTTTTTATTACACTTTTTTTTCATCATTGTCATGAACTGTGTAGATATGATGCCTTAAGATTTGGTCTTTTATTTTACAGAATGTGATATTGATAACTATGTATAACAAACTAATATCTTATCATGAATATGAAAGTATAAATATAGGATTTTCAATTTCAGGTGAATTCGACAAAATATAGATATTGGTTATAAAGTGATAATCATTTTGCACAGAAGCGACTTGTTCATTTATAAAGAGAGAGAGAGAAAAAAAAAAGAGAAAGGGAACATAATAAAATTTCATGCACAGTTATTCAACTTTCCGAAAAAGGCTTGATTACAACAACGGGAATGAGATTCAAACCATTTCAATATCACACTTCATGAAAACAACTCCAAATAGTGATTATCCCAACACCATTTTTTGAGTTTGATGATGACATTTACAAGGAAAGGCTGATCAGATCTTTAGATTGAATGGCATTGCAGTTCAGAGTGCTTAACATTGTTGTTCTGCGCCTTTGAATGCACTAAACTTAAAGTCACCACCATCAATGCATTTCAAATTGCAGAGAATAGTAAGGCATGGTCCATTATCAAAAGAATCTTCAAAAGCTGGAATCTCTTATATTTTACAGTGCTGCATTGAACAAATGTAATTTACACATCATACCATACATAAATTTACTATCCCATCCCATCCAAATCAACAGCTGAAAGCAATTTTACATCTATATGATGAATGGGGTAATCATTATGTTATGCACTATACATACATAAATTACACTTCTATTAGAATCTTTTGACCACTTACAGAGACTTTCCTGCCATCTTTCTTGCTTGGTGTAGACGTTGCTGATGCATACGCTTGTAAGTCTGGTTCACTTGATACATTTGGTATTGATTCCCTGAAGCGGTAAGAACAATGTTGTTACGAATGTGCATGAGCTTTGTTTGAACAGACATATAAAAATGTTTTTAATAAAAACACACTTCATAGAGAAGCAGACATGTATTCTTGCATGTCTGATTCACTTGATACATTTGGTAATGATTCCCCAGAACAGTAAGAACTAAGTCGTTACAAATGCATGTAAGAGCTTTGTTTGAACAGACAAGAATGCTTTAAATGAAAACACATTTCAAAGAAATGCAGAATGTGTATGTTTGAAAGTTGTGTACACTTGATAAATTTGATGATTCCCTGGAAATGGCAAGAACTGAATGTTCTTATGAATATGATTTCAGTTGAAGGGACCTACTAAGAGAATTGTGAAAATGATCACATATCGTCTGTTGAGAATGAGAAGGGCTTTAAGTCTTCTCGAACACTATGGGTTTTGTGGTCACTTAACACCCTTATCATTCTCAACCGACGATATGTAAAAAAAAAAAAAATGACAAAATCAAATGACTTTCACACATGAAAATTCAAATTCAAACCAGAAATTTTCAATGCTAAAAAAGGAAATAAAATCTTTTGTGATGCAATGCAAGCTTGGGATGGATTCAGAACATACCTACTACTCCTCCTGCTGTTGCTGGTTTCTGCCAACCTTGTGGGAGACAGGGCACCCTTTCTGGCCTCGGCTCCACCCACTTTCACCTCCCCTTCTCCGGCTCCGCCCCCTGACCCTGGGCCCGCCCCTGCCCCTCCCACTGCTCCTCCCACTGCCCCTCCCTCTCTGCTGGCTTCACCCCGCCCCTTGCTGGTGTCCTCCACAGTGACCTCAAAGCCCTGCTTGGCATCCTTGCCCATGAAGCTGAGTCTGGTTACTTGACTGGTCATCTCATCAACCCCCTGGGCCATCTGCAGCCTGGGGGCGGGATCCACCGGGTGGTCTTTCCTCGAGGTTCCTAGGTGAAAAGACATTTTGGAAAGGGACTACACTGCTTCAATACGATCATGATATTTCATTTTACGTATCAAAGGATACACATGGTATTTTTTCTACAAATTAGTTTGTGAGAACATAAAGAGTTATGAATAAGGAGGTTAATGTTGAAATAAATAAGAAACATGAAATGCAACAATTAGTAAAAGATTGGTGATAAATTAGTTGTGTGATACTTGCCCCCTTTTGTAATGATCTCCCAGTCATAACTTTCTGTGATGTCCTTCCACAGTAGACATTTACATGTAGGCCTACGATGGATGACTGCCTTTACTCAGTATATATCAAGTTAGGCCTTTTGATGGAACAGTTTTTGATGTCTTGGCAATGGTTAAAGCATCACAAATTGATATCATCTCTGAGTGAAGATGTGATGCTCTGAAACAATAAAAATACAGATGTCAACGCTGCACACTGGCACTGGTCCGATGGTCCAAGATCAGTAAAAATCACTGTCGGACAAATCACTTTTTCAGGTATGGTATAGACCAGTAAAAAAAAAAAAATGGGTTAGTGTGCAGCCCTGCAGGTGTGCACGCTGTCCTAAAGTACAGATACTGTATTTGTCATATGTGACTGTGCATCACGAAACCACAAGAAAGTCAGTGAAATTAGTGATTTCCTACCCTGGAAACTTTAGCGAGCTTTAAATCTGCGACGTGAACGTTAAGATGACGCACATTAGGCCAAAAATGGTGTCCTGCACATGCACAAGAGAGCTGTCTACTCCGTCCAACCTGGGACACCGCATCCTCGATAGCGTTTGCATTGCAGCATCTAAAGTTTGCTTAGTAATACAGTATACGCGAAATTCTTCATGAGGTTTTTTAGTTTCCCAAAGTTTGTGAGTCGGGTGCAATTCGCGAATTTAAGAACACAAAAAACATTCACTCTGAACTTGACATGAGTGTGGCTTGAAAGCATCATATTCTCCAGTCAGTACTGTACTTTACTTTCGCGAATTTAATCACTCGCAAAATTGTCAGGAAGTCTTGATTCGCGAAAAATTTGACTTGCTGAATACATGGCGAATACAGTATGCAATGAGAGTTGTGTCATTGGTGACAATATCTTAGTGTGTAACTCATTTCACAAATGTCAGCCCACTAAAAAAACTATGAAAATAAGCACAATGCAAAATACGTACACAATGTACACTGTTTTAAGTCACACAAGTTCAATTCAATCACACACACTATAGTTAATCAGCTCATAGAATCATCGCTCCGTCATGTCTTACTTTCCGGGGGGGAGACCAATGCACCTCTCTGCTTTGCCATGACAATGTCATCCGGCGAGGGCGTGGAGAAAGTAAAGAAGTGAATCCTCCCCTCCCAGTCTCTATCTTCCACTCCCGTGGTATCCTGGAGGCTCTTCTGCCGCGTAAAAGATAACTGCTTGTGTAGGACCCTCCGCTTCACCCCCTGGTAACCAACCCGACCCTGCCCAACGGCTGCCACCTCATCCGAAACTTCCCTGCACCGGTGGCAGAGGGCACTGCCAAAAATGGACGGGGCGGCCAGGTTGGACACTCTCTTCGGTTTTGTGGGAGGGGAACGTCTCGCAGCTTTGGGCTTGACATTTCCCGCGCTGCACAGCTTCTCTGGAAGGGATGATGGGTAGGTAGAGGAGCCACTGGAGGAGCAATTTGGTACAATTTTACACCCCTCGGGAGGAGTGGTGGAGATGAATGACTCGCTGCCACTATTGGAAGGGCTGGAAGACAGGTCTGATAACGACATAACCGCTGGATCTCCCACCTTCCCAGCAGGCCTCTTGCCCACTTTGCCGGCATACCCGCTTCCTGTTACTTGGTCTGAGGAACCACAGTCAGTGCTGGATGGCAAATCTGCCAGAGAAAAACTACTGCAAGCAGTGGCCTTGCCTCCAGGCTCTGTAACAGATTTCTTTGGACTGCCTGACATTGTAGACTTGGGTGACGAAGATAAGTGACCTGAAAATAGGTCAGCTAGTGATGGCTGCGTCATGTTCTTTTGAGCATTCCCTTCAAGAGTTTTCTGCTGTAAGAAACCTAATGGGGATGATGTGCGATCTTGCATCGCACATGCAATTGAAATGTTTCCTGAGTGTGGACTAGGAGCTGCCCCACTACTTGACTTGTGTGGCTTAGACGAGTCAGCTACCATGTCTGCTAATGAAATGCCAAGTAATTTGTTAGTCTGAGGACCAGGCTTCTGATTATTCATCATAAATGGACTCTCCTGCAGACCTAATTTGACTGACTGCGATCCATCCAAGTGACTGGATGCCAAGTCTGATAAGGAGAATCCAGACGTGCTTGAAGTTTTACCTCCTTCTACTGCATCCGATTTGTGCTTGCTCGCAAGCTCAGCTAGACTCTTTCCAGCCATTTGCATTGGTAAATCTACTTTTGATAAGTCCTTTGAATTCATTTGCATACCTCTGGGTAAAAATTGCATAGTATTATCATTTTTTACTTGAACGCTACATCCATTCGAGGGCAATCCTCCTTGAAGCCCAAATGGTGCACCTGTGGTTTGGGGGGAATGTGTTTGGTATGAGGTAAGACCTGAAGTCGAGTGGAATGATTTGCTAGGTTTCTGGGCAGCGGCTGAATCCATCTGTGATGTTTGTTGCGTGTTTTCTTTCCTAGACACGGATTGCAAGGAGTATCCCCTATTTGTCGTTCCAGGTAGACTGCTCAATACCCCCTCTTCTCTCTGGGTGCTGCCTCCCCGCACCTCCCCTCTCCCTTCCGCCAACAACCCCCTTGGCTTGACCAGCCGTACGGGAGGCATTCCTTTGGCACCCCTTTTACGTGGACTAACCCTAGTTGGGTCTTACCTTACCATGGCCAAGGTTGCAAGCAAAGGCATCATTATTACGGCATATCAAAATGGTCCAGGTCGGCAAAGGGTGAAAGGTCACACGGATGTCAAGGGGTAGGAGGAACCATTGGCATTCCAGATGGGAAGTCGCCCAGATATAGAGAAAGAGAAAGGGGCATACAATGAGCATGGTGTCAACAAAACTGCCCAGGATTTCAAGAAGGGAAAAATGTCCTTTGTTCAGTCTGTAAAAAGATTTTCATCATTTAGATCAAAAGTTACACAAAGACAGTCTCATTGTAATCTTCGAAACTTGCTCATTCTCATTCTGTTTTTTTCCTCATGATGAAAAAAATGAGCTAAGCAAATGATAAACTCACCCCATGTCACCTGAGAATACAATGATTTTATGCTAAGAATAACATCTTTTTCTTTTTTCCAGGATTGGAATGCATTCACTTGAAATGTTTAGTACTGTCTCCCCCTCCATCATAGAGAAGTTTCCAGCTTCATTAATCTGACAAAAGGTCTCAATTACCCACCTCTACAATATATATACAAGTTGTGAAAAGAATCTAAATTTAAGGGTTGCAAAAGGGACACACAAACTTTGAAATTCCACAATTTTCTTATTGTACGCCTGATTCTGATGAAATCACTATCATTCTTTTGGCCCGAATTTACTCTTTCCATTAAAACTTGACATGAATGTGGTATAATGGAATTGCACACCACCTCCACTGAGTTTTGTGGCCATCCAACTCATGAATTATCACTGCAGTGTTGCAATGTGGTGGTCACATGATGATAAGCAACAAAATCTTCAAAAATAGCCCTGAATGAAAGACACGACCTATGTTGGTTGGTTGTCAAGCTCTACCACTGATGGTGCTTCTTGCCCGACTCATTCAGGTCACATACAAATGCTGCTCAAATGCCAGTCTGGCCAGCAAGCTGCAGGCCAGACGGGATCCAACTTCGCTACCCACCAATCCCACAATGCATCTGATGCATCTGAATAGATACAGGGTTGGCTGGGAGGCATTTACGTCTTGGCTGTACCCCGAATTGAGTAATGTACAGTATCTGTGCATCCATCTGTAGACTCACCTGATCTGGACGGAGTGGCAGCTTTCGGCTTCCTCTGGCTAGCCTCCTGCCTGTTCAGGATCGCATCCAGGGCATGCTCACAGTTGAACTTGTTTGCAACAATGGTGTCAATGAGGATATGCTCTGGTGTGGTGTCACCGACCACGTTGCGGATCTCTTCCAGACAGGACTGCAAGCGAGCTGTCACCATTGAAAAGCAAATGAATACATAAATTTAACTACATAATTATGTACTAAGTTCAGGCCAATGATAACATAAAGTTCAACATATGATTTTCATTACTGCTTGTACATTGTAGACCTGTGCCAAGCAATATTTCATCTGAATTTGAGTATATTGCGCTTGATAACACTAAACATCCCTTTAAAAATGGGGAAAATCAGGTCCTATCATAATGTGTGCATTTTCGTTTTTTGTTTTCTGCAGTGTATATCTCATGTAATAATTCAATATTGAAGGTGATTTTAACCAGTTGAGGATGGCCTGATTCTGCTACAACAGGCATTCTCGTAGACACCTGCCCGAGTATACTCGGGACTCGTCCTCAACGGGTCAATAGTATCCCTTGAGCCTTACGCATGTACCTATTCAATCTTTTCCTTTAAAAGTTTGGGATGTCAATATACAGTGTATGGACAAATACAAGTACCTGGAACTAATTATTTGTGGTGTTGTGGATCTGTAAAATTTGAAATAATTTCTGGTATATGATGACATAACCTTACATGATCACAATGGTCAACTCTGGTGGCATCTATCATGCTTTAAATACCTTCATCCATGTCACTAAGCTTGGGCCTCTCATAGTTCCTGGAGTCTGCCAAGGGCTGTTCAGAGTCGCTGTCCCCATCGTCTTCCCCGATGTCCTCCAGGTAGGACGACAGCTCGTGTCTCTTTCCATGGTACAGAAACTGCTCCGCTGCAGGCATCGACAATGTGGTTTTGATGAGGATACAACACACACATAACATGTTAGTCCAACATCTGTGCACTACATTTTAAACTATGAGACATAGCAACAACATGCAGAGAATATTCTGGCACCATTCATTTTGTAAATACCTTTACCCATGTTGCCACACAAATATCAAAAGCCCAGAGTAAAATATGGTCCATAATTGGTATCCATCTCCATAGCTGAAACTTTCTGTTTAGCTGAATAATATCCTTGGGACAAGAATATCACTTACATGTATCTAATACTACTAAAAGTGATAAAAAGGGATAAAACTATCACAATGACAAGTATTTTTTATTTTTTGGAAGGATTATCATTGGCAAAATACAGTAGGGCCAACAAACGAGGGACTTCAAGCTGCACATATTTGAGGTGTGCAAATGCACACTGAGCACGCAGTCATGGTGTAGCTAGTTGCTCACGAGGTACATTGTACATTTTGAGACACAACAAAAAGGCTTCTTGATCATTAGGATATACTATAAGGGCGATTTTCTGCATACCGGGTACATGTATGGGTGGAAATGAGCTGCTTGGCAGAGGTCTACAATCTCCAAGCGTTTTTCTAGATTTGATTGTGTACAGCTACATTCTTCACTGCTCGGTTTCAGTAGCAAGTGAATTTGTAATTTCCTTTCTTTTCTTTTTCTGCCCTGGTCCAGTCGCTTGTCCAATTTCAAATTGGCGAGAGGGCCAAAATGAACAAACTGGCATGGCTTCCTTTGCCGTACTTAACCAGTATTAAGTAATGGCCGTCAAAGTCCTGTAATATTTTGGTCACACAATCTAGCATGCACACAATTTGATATCTTTGCTTAAAGGGATGACATCATTTTGGTTGAGTTAGAGGATTCAGATTTTAAGTTTTTGCATGACAATCAGAAACCACTTTATGAAATTTAAAGAGCAACCTCATGTAGGCCCTACACTTGAGAGGAATTCAGAGTTTATTTGATGAAAATTGATTTTGAAATGGCTGAGATATCCAAATCCCCCCCCCCAAAAAAAAAAAATAAATAAATAAATACATATATAAACAAATAAATGTGGTTGTAATAAGTTACTAGGAACTCTTTGTTTTTGGATATCTGAGAAATTTCAAAACCAATTTTCATCAAATAAACTTTGAACTCCCTTTGGAATTGTATGCTCTTTCATATTTCATAAAAAAATTCTCATTAAAATCTCACAAAAGAGTAGGAAACCTGAAGCCCCATTTCAACCCAAACTATGTCATCCCTAATAACTGTACAAACTGAGGGCTAAATCCATCAAATACATTGCCTTAACACAGGCCTACTGTACCTGTCCCAGGTGATACTCCATAATCGTCTTCTACCGAGTGGCCATAGACGTCATCATATCCCTCATAGTCTGTGGAAGATTGGTGATGTGAAGAACAAAAACCCAGCATATCAAGAAGGAAACATGTACTGCACTGGACAAGCCAACACATTAAACAGGGGTCTTGAGTGTTAAAAAAAAAATCCACACCAAGGTTCAAGCTCCTGTGCCAAAATTTAACCTCGTGCAAAAGCACAGGTTACTATTTACTGTCGGTGGGGCAATCAAACCTTGGACGATGATGGTTTATGGTCGAATTACTGTACAGTGTAAATGCAGAATTTTTGCAGTAGACCGCCTACATTAATTTTCGTGTATTTCGCACTACTTCTGTCTAGCACAAACTCTAAAACCCATGAAAATGTCTCAACAATTTTCTTTGCACATTGTGAATGGATTGACAATTCAATTGTGCAGTGCGAATTCAACAACCTGCGAATATGCTTTTGAGCCGCTCAGCGCAAAAAATTGATCACTCAAAAATATCAATGTTCACAGTATGGGCGACCGCCTTTACACAAAGTTGATAACAATAAATAGTGGCAGATCCAGAGGGGGCGCAACCGGCGCACGCCCCCCCCCCCTTATTTTTTGTTAAGAACAAAAGAAAGAAAAAGAAAAATATTAAATGAAACCTGGAAGTGGCACCAGAAATATTACACTGTAATTATGCCCCCTCCCCCCTTTACAGAAATCGTGGATCCGCCCCTGATAAACAATTATAACTGTACTTTTAAGCTTGACAGTAGCTAGGCCTTTTTTCTGTTTTTTATGAATCATGAACATGATGAATAAAAACACACACAAACACACACACACACACACACACACACACACACACACACAGACAGGCAGTGAGTGTCGTGCGGGCGCAAGTAGAACAGCAGTGAACCAAATAGCTGCATGTAAATATGGGCATTATTATGAAATAGTCCACCACTCCATTCACCGCCATTCATTTTGTCATAGCCGCGGACTTATTCAACCTCCATAAACTTTGCACATAAAGTTTTCTACTGTAGATATTGTAGTGGAGACGCACATGCATAACTAGAAGAGACCGATTATCACGACTTGGCCTAACTTACGTATTTGTCCGTATGGGGTCGCTGCTGCGGTAAGGCCTAACTATGCGACATTGCAAAGAAAATCAATGTAGATCTACGTGTATTATGCTTGTAGCAGGCACGTTCGCTGTACTATGAAGTGTACTGAAGAACGCTCGAGCATCGAATCACTATTAATATCAGTTAGTCTGATCTGATCTCACTCAGCAAATATCAACCCAACATTTAATTCTGTACATGGGACTACACTTTAACTAGCGGCGGTCTTCATTTACTGCGTGGCAAAGCTCGCAGGGGTTTAGTCAACAGATGGACTGCCAAAAATGAGAATACATTTTAACGGTGTTCACATTACCCTCATCGAAATTTCGTCCACGGATATTTCTATGTCTTGACATGGTTATAACGATGTACTAAACACGTGCAGCAGACGTCGAAGAACTATCCCATCTTGAGAAAGTTAAGATACACTTGATGGGGTAAGTTTGCCATCTTCATCGCATATTAGTTGTGTCCTTCCACCGGCGCATGCGCAAAGTTGTTAACACGTACACTGCGCGCGTGTAATGCATTCGTGAAGGCGCTCCACACCCGGGTGTAGAAGTTGCAACACTTTTCACTTTTCATCATATCCGTTAAAGAAATTGTTTGGGTGATAAGTTGCTTAGGATTTTTATAGAGTTAATTTATTGAGAATAAGAAATTGACACAAAATAGAGGTCTATTTGTGTAAAACGTGATAAACACACATAACTGCAAAGGTTAGAATCAAAGCTTGAAAACATTCCCAGAGACTCCAACCCCAAGCATTATGTAGTATATGGATCGAAGATTCTCCTGCCTGCCGGGACCGCCCCCCCCCCCCCCCCTCCCCCACCCGCAAACTGTCAGACTCTGAGTGAAATCGTCGTTGATATTCTTCATCCTGTAATAACCATAAAGTAATGGATAAGATGATAAGAGTAAAATCGCACGCTTAATTGCTATACATATCTAACTTTAAAGCTATACTTGGTGAGATGAGGATTGGACTTATAACTTTTTGCGAGATAATAAGAAACCACTAATGTATAGAGAACATGCCAAGAATTCAAAGTTTATTAGGAGCCTAGATGGAAGTCGGCTTTTAATGGCTAAGACATCCACAAAGTAAAAGCAAAGTAAAGCAAAACTATCCTAATGGTGGCTCCCACCTTTAGTAGGATTGCCCTGTTTTGGACATCTCTGTCATTTCAAAATAACTTTTCATCGACGATTTTCAATTTCAAATTTTAATCGACGTTGAATCCCTCTTGAAATTACATGCTCTTATAGGAGGTATCTCTTTACCTCACTAAAATGATAGAACCTGAAGTTATGTCTCAATTCAAACTATGTACGATCCCTTCAATAATCACAATTTGATTTGGTGGCGACATGTTTATAGATTTTCAAGTCCCTCAACAAACCCTTCACAAGTCGCAGTCATCACAATAAAATATCTGACTTTCAAAAATAATGAATCTTTGCCATGGCAACCATACTCAGAATGTTGTTACTCAATAATCGTTGCGCAGAGTTCGTCTAGAAGCTACTAACTATCAATGTCGAATTACAAACTTATTTCAAGGACCACAAGGACTCGGGGGTTGAAGGTTAGAACCCACGCCAAACTTTTCCACAACCACACCACATATGATTATAATTTTCAGCGTGGACTTAAGGAACAGTATGAAACAGTGCTGACTCTTCTGCTTAAAGGGATAGTATAGTATTGGTGGAGATGAGAATTGGGCTTTTAACTTTTAACTGCGAGATACCAAGAAAACACTTATGATGTAGTACAGAGCATGCCATTTTAAGAGAAATTCAAAGTTTGTTTGATGAAAATCGGGTGTGGAATGACTGAAACATCCAAAAACAAAGTAAAACAAAGCAATGGTAATAAAGTGTGGGTCCCACACTTTATCAGAATCGCTCTTTTTTGGATATCTCAGCCACTTCAAAACCAATTTTCATCAAATAAACGTTGAATTCCTCATAGAATTACATGCTCTTTCATATTTCATAAGAGGTTTCTCATTATCTCACAAAAAAAAAAAATGTTAGAAACCTGAAATTAGGTCTCAACCAAAACTGTACGATCCCTTTAAATGGCAAATCTTTATCGTTCCATTTGTATCTTTCCCCATCACTCGATCTCTTCACCTTTTTTCTCTCTATACATGCTATGTGTATAAATATATACACTCTAAATTCGTTGGATTAAAAACTAATCTAATAGACCACCAGGAGGGACTAATCCACATAAGATTACAATTTTAGTCTAATTGATTTAGAAATTAAATCCATTAAATTTGAAATTAATAATCTTATGTCGATTTGTCCCTCCTCGTGGTCTATTAGATTACTTTTTAATTCAACGAATTTAGAGTGTATATATAATCATATATATATATATATATATATATATATATATATAGCAATAATAAAGTCACAACAGAGGAATGCAGGGAATGCATTAATAGCCAATCTTGATTTAATGAATAATCCGAATTTTCGAGGAACCTTCCTCTTCTTCAGGGATGACAGTGCGAATATATATATATATATATATATATATATATACACTTATATATATATATATATATATATATATATATATACACTTATATATATATATATACACTTATATATATATATATATATATATATATATATATATATATATATATATATAATGGTTATAATAAAACTGAAACCAAGTTCATGCTGTATTCACCAACAGTTTATTTCGGCAAACAAATTTTCCAGCCTTTCGTTCTTTCTCAAGTTTTGATACTGTGAGAACAATATTACCTCTTCTTTCAGTATCGACACTTGAGAAAGAGCGAACCGCTCTACAATTTGTGTAAAGAATACAGCATGAAAAATGTTTCAGTCTTGTTTTTGATCATAATCATCACGCCATCAAGTGCACAACTTGCTGAATATAACATTGCTTTATCCTTTTGGTAGGCCCTACAGTTTGTTGAGGATTTAAGAAAACCACCCAAGCCATGCAAGCGTCAAGCCAAACCGTCACGACACACAAACACAGCAAAATTGTATAGTCAGACTGTCTGAAGATATTCGCCCAGCGTGTCAACAACTGTTCCATACTATATCTATATTTCATATTAAAAAGAAAGGCAGAACTAGCTAGATTGCTATAAAAAAGCTAGAGAGAGAGAGAGGGGGGGGGGGGGAGACAGCCAGACAAAGAGGGGAATCGAGGGAGGTTTGGTCGAAACTCTTTACACTTATTAATATGCATCTCGCACTATTTTATACACTTATGTATACAATCTCGGCACAGTTCAAGATCTCCTCAGGTGCCCTTTATTGAACATGAGATCAGTCGCTGTGTTCAGCTTTAATTATTGTTTTTCTTGGATGTGCATAGGAAAGTATGCCTCTTTCCCATGTACCTAGCGAATCCGGAAGAGCATGTGTGTGGGAAAAAACGTAGCTTCGCTAGTATGTGTATTTTGTATAAGTGTGTGCTCTATCTACAGCATAATAGGTCAAAGGCATCGTCTCTTTCCTTTCCCCGCTTGGTGTTTATTTTTTTTTTTTAAACAGAGACACACACTACTTGTATTTCATTGTCTTTAGATTGTCTATGATCTCTCTCTCTCTCTCTCTCTCTCTGACAACATCTGCCTATATATCTTCCACTGATGTTCTAATCAATCTGTTTTCCTCTCTTTGCGGTTTTTAAAACAGAGACACACATTACTTGTTTGTCATTGTCTTTAGATGATCTATTATCTGATCTCTCTCTCTCTCTCTCTCTCTCTCTCTCTGTGACAACATCTGCCTATGATCTTCTACTGTTCTATCAATCAATCTGTTATCTCTCTCACTCTCTCTCTCTCTCCCTCTCTCTCTTTGAATTATATGATCATAATACATGTACGTATTATACATTTTAATGTATTTCAATGTATCTCTTGAAATTTTAACGCATGCATACATGCGACATCCATCATTCATCCGTAAATTCATAGAATCTTCCTTTTATTTATCTGTTATATCTCTACCATCATCTGTCTATCTGTCTACACATCTGGTTGTTTATCCATCTATCATCGATGTCTCTCCCTGCCTATGTCTGCACCGATTTGTTTTCATTTTCTACTCGTAATATTGCCAGGTGATATGATCTAAAAATACACGTTCCTATGAATTTTGCCATCCTCATAAAAGGAGACTATACGACCTGCAAGCCTTATTATGGTTTGCCCAAGAAGGAGTAGCTTACATTTTAGTAAATCTCAAGCGTTGTATTGTATGTGTGTATAAGATCGGGTAATGACAACGTAGTTAAACCTACGTTGCATACGCTAGTTCTTTACTACTTCTACTAACCATTATCTTGGGGAAAACACCCGGGAATCATTCCCTGTATTCTGGGTTAATCGCAGCGCCGTTATGATAATCCAGCACAGTGGGGTTTCCCCTTACGCCCTGGAAAGATTTGACATGATTTGGTGCCTTTTTTCAATCGTATTCTTTATCATACGACCCCCCCTCCCTCTCGTAGCCCTAGTTACAGACAGAGCAACAAAACAGAACAATTCGAAACCCATCCCCTCCTCATTGGCAATCATTCCACAAGTGTATTAGCCTTAATTGAGTTTGGCAAAGTCATGGGGCTTAAAGCTGTCCAAATGTTAGTTTTGGGGGGTTTGTGTGTGCGTGTGTTTGCATCATTGCCTCCTATAACATACACACATCCTTTTCGATTTAGTCGGAAGTGTTCGACTCGTCAGCAACTTAATGTAAACCAAAACTATTCTCTCTTTTTTTTAATCAAATGTCCTAAAATCCAAAGACAGTATTCGATTAAAATGGTTATAGTCACCAGATGTGATTAGAAAACACGATCCCGCCCTCTGATCCTCACCCTCTTTATTTGTATACGAGACCCTGAAAATCAGTGCACACCTTTTTCATTCAGCTGTTCCCATTTGATACTGAATTCTGAAATCTCCATAGACTTATTACACAGGCCACCAGGTTCCCGTATGGAGCGGGTTAAGGCAGCGACTTGCCTTATTTTGCCTATAGCAAGTGGAAGTTTAGGGACCAATTCGTGAATGCATGGAAACTTATCTTTTGTCCTGGAAATTGTTTCTAAAGAACAGGTAAGACCAGATTGCATTTAAAAGAGTAAATTTCCAAATTTTCTCCTAATTCAAGGGGATGAGAGAGGTAAGAAACCTCAGTTAACAAGCTTATATCCGGCTCAGTCGTTTCGATCTCTCAGTATTAAAGTCGATCTCATGTAATGTGTACCCCCCCCCCCCCCCCAACCCTCTATATGTGTAGGAACCTCTGATTACTGGTCTGATATTTACAGTTCAAGAACAACAACATGAATACAGGAACCGCATGGTTTCAGGTGATTTTTTTTTTATCCCTCAAGTGACTTCCTTCTTTTTCTTTTGCGTAGACTGTATATCATTTTCATCGTCATTGTGTACATTTTAACGTTTTCTGAATTCGTCTGTTAATCAAGGAAGTTGGCCTAACTATACCTGAGTGGATTATATGCCTAGCAGAAGCTGCAGCAAACTACACACTTGTGGATGCAACACTTGTCTGCATTTAAATATCTTGGTGGAAACATGGACATGTGGCATATCGTCATTACACTGGCCCTCTTGCACCAAGCCACAGCCAGCGGTGAGATTTCCGTAGCTTTTGCCTCGTACTTTTCACGTGCAGTTATAATGTTTGTTGTATAATAAACGCATAAGTCACTGTACATTGTTGAAATCGTGCCTCTATTGTACTGCGACCATTCATTCACTTTGGGAATGATTACAGAGCCAACAAAGAAACAGGTTCGCAATGCTTGAAACAATTCTGATTTCAACAGGTTGAGTGACGGCAGAACTCGATCTGTGCTGCAATAATTTCAAATTTGTATGGACATTGAATTTGATGATGACATAAACGATGATTGAATTTCTTGAAAATGCGCATTTCAAAATCACAACAGCTTATCGTTTAATAATGCTTCTACTTTGCAAAACCCTACTTACATAATATTGAATGCTGCCAGAGTCTTCGATATTGCCTAAATAATAACTATGAAGCTATACTTAAGATAAAAAAGATTAACAGTTTGAAATAAAAAGAAAAAAATCGACGCTTGATCGCATTTACCATATAGACCTGCTTCTAAATAGGCAGTGGTTGAAATAAGCCATTCAGCAGTGGTGGTATTTTGTTGAAATTAAATTTAGATTATTGAAAGAGACAGAATATTATGAGCAATGTAATATGCTGGATGTTTTTCTTATTCCGTTTGACATCATATGCAGTTCAGTCAGCAAATCGACATTACAATGGTGAACAGACAATGATTCATATACAATATAGTATACAATGAAATGGGATTTGTACTACATTCATCGTTACTATACACCACATCCATGAAATTTTTCGACGTTTGCCATTAAACTTATATTATGTGAAAGAATTTAATCGTCATCATTCTTGACTACAGCTATGCCAGTCATATTAATAATGTCTTGCAATTTGCGGTTGTTTTTTTTTTTCAAATTAAATGGATTTCGCAGTATACAACTACAATTGTTTGTACTACCACTACTCTTTACTATCAACGACGTATCGTGTACACTTGTGTAATGATGTTACTTTAAATTAGCACATAATCCCACATTTAACGTGTATTCCTCTATGGATAGACGTTTGGGAATGCAACTTTGATTCGTCCACGTGTGACATGGAAGACGACGAGGGAGGTGGATGCTGGAGCCGTACCCGTATTTATTTCAACGGTGTGTACCACAAATATAATTCAGATTCGTATGTAAGAACAGAAATAGCATTTATTTTGACCATAGCAACGATGATTGTAAAATGTCCTATCATACTCTAAAGAAAACTACGCTACTCCTATGGAGTTGTGACAGTCATTTTGAATTTAGAGAGATCATTTTGTGCAACATGACTGGAAGAAGTATGGACCTCCCGCTATAAATACCTTAACCTTGTTTATTCGTATGAAATAGATCCCGCTGACACAGCACGTAACATTCAAACTGATACAATGAAATGAATGAAAGTATTTTGGTATGAAATCAAATGTTGTGCATTGCTTGCATTCGTGTAGTCTAGTTGTGATTTTATGCACTCATTGGGTTAAATAGAGCTCTGCCAATATTGTGGACTAGACTAATGATTATTATAAACAACAAGCCCTCGGAAGCTAGTGTCTGTCATTATAATCGTTTGCAGCGGATGGGGGGGGGGGGGGGGATATGACTGTCCTATTGGTGGCCGACTTTGAAATGTGAATACATAAATCACAGTTATAATGATGTATCAATAACTGTTACGGGCATCATGCAAATGTGCACTAGCTTAGATTTGGACGAAAGGAACTATGAGTTCATAAAAGGGTTTCTTCGTCCAGATATTTTCTGTGAAGACCGCGATGTGACAGAATTTTGACATTCAACTCCACTCCTGTAGCAAAACCTTATCTGATATATAACAATTGTTCGTTTATATTGTTGTACCTCTTCAGTTTAAAGAGATGATATAGCTTTAGTTGAGAAGGGGAATTCAGATTTTAACCTTCTTGCGAGATGACAGAAACCATTTCATTAAAGAGCACAATAATAAGAGGAATTCCAAAGTTTATCAGAGGAAAATCTGTTTTGGGGTCTAGGGAAATTACCCCCCCCCCCCCGGGCAATTACCCCGGACCCTTCCCCTGGCCTTAATCATAATCATAATCCTAATCCTAACCCTAACCCAAACTCCTAACCCTTAACCTAACCCTTACTCTAATCTTTACTCTAACCTTACCACTAACCAATATTTAGCCGGGGTAATTGCCCTGATACGCTGTTATGAAATGGCTGAAGTATTTACAAACAGAGTAAGAGAAAGTGGTCTATATAAAAAGTGGGTCCCTCTTCTTATTAGGCAAATCATGACTTCTTTGTTTTGTTTTGTTTTGGTTTTTTTTGATATCTCAGCCATTTCAAAGCCAAATTTCATCAATAAACTTTGAATTCTTCTTAGAATTGTATGCTCGTTCATATTTCAGAAGACACTTTCCATCATCTCACAAAACAGCTGGAATCCTGTGAAGCCCCATCCCAATCAAAACTATACCATTTCTTGAAAAATAGTCTATCACCAACACCACCGAAAAGAGGAAAGAAATTGTTATTGTTGCTGTTGTTGCATCTGTTGAAAATCCATTTCATCTCCTGCTTTGAATATTTCAGAATTCTCACTTCCTGTATGTTTTATTAACCCAACCGGTGAGACTATCGTAATCCTAAGGTTTCGTATTCTGAAACACATCAATTCCCTAATCGGAAAATGAAAATGGGTTCGCCGATCCGAAACTAATTTTGTTTATCATAATTAACTGAGAGTTATTCTGTAGGTTCGTTAAACCGGAGGTATGCACCCCGCCTTCATCTGGTTTGCCACTCCTATGCGTCTTTTATCCGCTTTAAACCAAATTTGGCTGTAAAATTCATTACAAATAATTTGATATATAACTTAGCCATGTCTGATGTTGCTGGTTGTCATGGTAATCATAAAGCAACAACCATGTCAGTCAGATTTTGCGTGTTTTTTTCTGTTCAAGTTTCAGTTAACAATATAATTCTGGATAAATAGAGCTTTCTTGGCTGTACATATTGCTGAATTAACCTATGACGAAATTATGCTTGTGATTGACCCGGAAATGTCTTTTTTATTGTTTCTTTTTCTTCACGTGACATATTATGCATGAAACAAGAGATATAGTAGAAATATTTTTTTAATGATTATATTTTTCAAAGATTTCCATTTATTTTGTGTAATTTTCAATCTTTCGCACAAGTTTTGCCTAAAATGATATCGGGTTGTTTATCCTATCATCCGTCTGCAAACTCGAAATTCTATTATCATGGAAATATGAAATGTAACATACCTACATGTACCTACACCAAACAATAACAGGTCTCATTATCTTTATACTGCAATGAACAGCGCCCTTATTTTGTGACCTGGAGAAAATTTAACCATGACAAACAATGATGTTTAACTTGCGTTTGGCTTGTGGCATATATGAAAATGACGGTCCAAGATAATGATACATAAACTTGAGGTTAAAAACTCCAAAGAAAAATCATATTTCTAGCATATTTCCTACGTGTTTTCCCATATCTTGGTAAATAGAGCCCTCAAAGGGTGACCTTGAGAAATTTCAAACATAAAGTCATGCAGAGTTGAGTTGGTCTACCCATGTGCCAAAGATGATGGTGGTATATTTGAAGACCTGAATATAAGAACGACCCAAGTCAAATTTTTTGCCAAATTCAGTTTGACATGGGAAATTGTAGCTTATGCATGGACTCATCTTGTGTATGAAATGATAAATCCTAATTACCCCCGGAAGTGCCTGAAATAAATGAGTTAAATCTTATATGAATGTAAGAATGAAGGACTTGGGTCATTCTTACATTCATATTATAGGGCCTTCTCTCGTCCTCTCATCTCTATAGCAGAATATCATGTACATGAATCAAAGAACGACCCAAGTCCACCACACAAAATGGCCTCTCCACAATTAATGTAAATGTTAATTGTCAAGTTATGTTCTAATTTGTATATACAATGTTGCCTTCCCATCACAGTTAAATAGAATATTATTGGACAAATAACAAAGACATGAAGTTTTTTTAAGTTTACTCGAAATGGTCTTCCATGGACTTGGGTCGTTCTTATATTCATATACTCATTTATAGTACATGTAATATCAATAAATAAATGAAAAAATAGTTTGCAATGAGTTTTATTTGGTTAATCCGACAGTGAAAGCAGGTGCGTATATTTACAAACTTTCGGAATTAAGAACCTCATTAAATGTTTTATGATTAACGGACCTTCGGAATAACTAACCTTGTTTCATTTTTGGATAATAACTTACTTTCGAGATAAGGAATTGTGACTATTACGGCCGAATATATTATTACAAATTACAGTTGGAGAGGAATGGGTGTATAATTATACAGTTCCACTTCGGTCTTAGTCTATTTACTCTGAAATAGTCATCTCACGAGACTGACTGTCTCTAAGCTGATATTTCTCACGTATACATTCTGTACATTGGGAGGAATCTTTCCTGCTGGAAAGAACAGTGTCCCTCAATGTGTACACTGTGCTCACATAGTCAACTCTGTGAAAACGCTCGAATTCAACAGCGTGAAGATTATTTCGCAATGTGGTGTAAAATTTCACAGGATATTCACATAGTAATATTCTGTTTTACACTGTGAATTAATGATTGACACTGTGTGTTCACACTCTTAAAACGCTCGAATTCAACAGTGTGAAGAGATTTCACACTATGTTTTACGTTGTGTTTCACGTTGTGGGACACTGTGTTCTTTCCAGCAGGGTTTATCGAATTTACCAATATTATTATTATATCATGTAGGTCTATACAGGGCCATCTGGGAAAACATGCGCAAAACAGACTACCAACTGCGAAATTACATCATACAATTTCACCGAGTGTCTTATTATTACATTCATCTTTATCATCGTCATCAGCAGCAGCACAATCATAAAATTGCAATTTCACTTGTCGCAGATTATTTCTACGTAGACTACAATTGTTGGTTTGGTGAACTTGAACAAACGGTAAAAACCACGATACCACGTAACTTCGGCCCTGGACAATGGCAGCTCTCCTTCAACTTTTATGCAACTGGTAATGGATTCCTGAACGTCACAACTAACTGTTACCGAAGCATACCCATAACCTTTTATCCTGCTGGAGATTTTACGGAAGAAAAACTGAATGTGAATTGTTCGGCCGGCTTTAAGGTTAGTTATATAGTTACCAAACAAGATTTGGGATTCACGTTTTCAAACGCAAAATATCCACACACTCACACACACACACGCAGACACACACACACACATACACACACACACACACACACACACATTTGCACATAGGAATACGTTTGAGTTCATTTTAATTTACCACGGGTCACTCATTTCAGCCAATAACAATTAAAATTCTTCTGTGAGTTCGTGTAATCTAAATTTACAATGGCGAATTACATTTTTCTTTACATAGTAATAGTAAACGAAAAACAAAACATGCAGAATCATAAACAAAAGTGAAGTAATTATGAATCAAAGTTGCTCAACAAAACCGCCACAGTTAACATACTGTCACAGCTCAATGCAGAAGATAATCTAGGCCTATTTGTCTTGATTTTTTTTTAATAGAGAGAGAGAGAGAAATATTTTGTTTTACATCATCTGAGAGACTGTTCCACGATACATGTTACATTATACGTTTCTTGAAATTTGAACATACCATACTTTATACGTACCATGTATATATTGTTTTTGCTTTTCTCAACGTAGGCCCTATAAGGGGACTGCTTGGTACGTGAGAACATTTCCATATAGGTGGCATGGCCTTAATAATTCTATACATTATAAATGTAATAACTGTTTATCATTTATTTCAGCAAATATGTTTATCTTGGTTCTCGAATTTCTGTGTGTGTGTCAAATTGAATGACTGAAGAAAGTCTCACAAAAGGACCCTCTTTCAATAAGTACAACTGGAGGGCTTCAATTGATAAAGGGTACACATGTGCATGATCCATTCACATTTCATGGAAAGTGTTTGTTGTCACAAAATATGCTGCATTTCTTTATGTATTAGCAATCTTGTATTCTTTTGTAAACTCCCTCCAGATTTCCTTCATTGCTGTAAGACAGAGAGGAGACGCATGCATCAAAATTGACGATATCATCGTGAGCAGACAATTTGTTACATCATGTAAGTCTTGGTCAGCCCTCTTTGTGTCGACATACCATATACAGTAAAAAAAAAAGAAGTTTAACTTATTATCATGTTTTGAAGGTTTAGAATTCATTTTATTCCGATGTTTCGTTAATACGAAAACGAAATAAGGTTCGCAATTCCGAAGGTTCGTTAGTACCCACCTTCTTTTCAATTTCGGATTAACTAACTTTCGAAATAACGCACAGCACCCGTTTTTATGTGTTATGTATATTAGAGTTGTTTTTTTTTCTGCCTTGTGTTTGTTGTATGCCTAGAAATTTAGTTCTCACGAGTGTATCTTATTTCTTTTTCTCATGTGTATGTGTGTTTGTGTGTGTGCAGATGTAAACACAGATATCCCGTCTGACTCTCACACAAGTACGACGAACACCGCAGCTCCCGACGCCGAGCACACCCTTTCCCATCACACCCAAGTGCCCATCCCTACCTCTCAAGCTATCACGACTCCTTTTACATCACGCACATCACCATCCCAGCCGAGTGCTGTTACTGTTACTCCGGTCGAGAGCAATACGGACCAGCATAAATCTTTAGGTAGAGTTTCATCTTCAGTTTCCATGACATTGATATGATGAGAACTTTGTCGTCTTTGGCAGATGATTCTGCAATGGAATGTGATAGGTAATTATGTTGTTTTCGTTGAAACATAACAGTTTAATGTTCTTTTTTTTTCATTAAAAAAATGAAATGAAGGTTGCATAAACGTGATGATTACTATGATGAATACCATGTGATTGACTACGATAAGCAAGATGACAAAAAAAAATGTAGAAGCCATAATTTTCATGACAATTGATTCCAAAAGATAAATCAATATAGTCTCAATTGAAATCAGTATTGATTGATGCATTATTGTTAGTAGTATTAGTTCTGAAAACTAGTTCTCAGAGACAAGATTGCAGTTTATATTTGAATTAATGTTAAGTGACGAAATACTAGCCCCCATTTGAAGTAATTGACACATGATTGAGAGGACGACACAATCGCCTCATTTGGAATCGTGGATATCTTAGAAAATAGCTGAAATTGGGAAATAGTCTTTCAAATTAACCTGATTCATAATTGAAACTAAATTTGAAGAAAATAAGCCAGCAACACCGATAAGAAAAGATGTACCAATATGCGCCTAAACATTACAGAGAGCACAGACGTGACAGAAGAAGGCATGTGGTATAACAAGTGTATAAGAAGCTAGATATTAAAATAATATGATAGAAGCACCATCAAATTGTAAAATGTTGCCACCGTGCTTTTCTTGAAATGCTTAATGTTGACGGCAACACCGATTTTGAACATGCGCTGCACAATCGAGCAAAACTGATCGGTATACTTGTAATCGCAATCGATATCCAGATGGTCCTATGCCGGTCCTCATCGCTACGGTGAGCATCGTCGTGGTGATAGCTGTCGTTGCCATGGTTGCAGTTGTCGTCCTGTTGCACCGACGTCGAATAGGGTGAGTGCCCGCTATGCTGCGATCAATCAGCTGCAGGGGGGGGGGGGGGGGCGGGATTGGGAAGATTGATGAGGCAAGTTGTTATACAAAGTTACATGTCATGTTTCAAAGCAACAACATGACCTACTCATATAATGCACATCAGGTTTACATCTTGTGAAGGAAAATTTAGCCAATGGCTGACAATTATAATGGTATACACATATCTATCTGGGGGGAGTTTCATAAAGCTGTTCGTAAAGTTACGAACAACTTACGAGCGACTGGTGATCAGTTCTTGTTCTGAATTAAAGAAATTCTTATAAGTATAGCACATCAGAACTGATCACCAGTCGCTCGTAAGTTGTTCGTAACTTTACGAACAGCTTTATGAAACAGGGTCCTGGTCTATGGCCCTACGTTTTGTTGTTTGTCTCTTTGTCCCTGTGAAATTGCAATTTCTATCGTTTATTCATTTTTATAACAATCTGATATCATTAGAGTACTTGCACGGAGATAAATATGAATACTACTCTCATTACAAAGAGAAGTCCAAATCTCTCCCGTTTTACAACATCGTTATCATGGGAAAGCTCCCGTTATAATATCATTTGCTCGTGTGTTTCCGGGTTTAAAGGTCTTATCCGGTAGTGCAGGATATCTGCAGGAAATTGAAGGTGATTTGAAACGGATATGCGTGGATGTATCTGTTCGACTTTGAGCATCACTTTTTTTTTCTTTTCCCCGAATCAAAATACGTTTAGCAAAAGTGAAAATCAAATGTACCTGACCAGCGTCTCGGATGTCGGTGCGTTATAGGCAGAGAGTGCGGGAAATACACTTTATGAAGTCACCATGTAAAACACGGAGGTGGCCACGACAAACCATCTCCATGGTATACCGTAGGCCTTAGTTCGCATGATAGCCGGACCTAAAAGAAAACAAACACTAAGCAGAAAAGAAAAATGGGGCACCTCCGGAAAATCTGCAACCACGAGAACCTTAGCATTAACCCTATAAAGCCCAAGCTATTTTGACCCCTTCCAGGGCCAAGGGGGGGGGGGGGGGGGGGGGGCACATTGTGCCCCCCCCCCCATATAACTTCTTTATTATAATTATGATGTATGACCGTCATATTTGGCGCATGGGTAGAACAACTCGTACTCTACATGACCCAACATTTGAAATTTCTCAAGGTCATCCACTGAGGGCGCTATTTACCAAAATATAAAGAAATACATAGGAAATATGCTAAAATCATGGTTTTTCTTTTTATTTCTTTTTCCCCAGTATATATGTTTCTATTTTATATCAATAATTTTCATATTTACCATAAAGGAAAAGCAAGTCAACCTTCACTATATGTTATGGTTGAAATTTCTCACGGTCAACATGTGGGGGCGCTATTCATTACAATATAAAGAAATTTATGAAACCTATGATGTATTGCTTGGAATGGGTACATATATTGGTATCACATTTCATATTTTCCAAATATTGAAATTTTGAGTTTGCAGTTTGATGATAAGATAAACAAATGATATTACAGGCAAAGCTTGTGTGAAAATAACACAGAATAAAAGGGTAGTCTTTGAAAAATGCTGTATTTTCGATTATTTCTGTTATATCTATTGTTTGATGCCTATGTCACATAAAAATAAAGGAAATAATAAGAAGAGCATTTCAGGGTAATTCACAACCATAATTACTTCACATTTTGGTCCTTCAGCAAATTACAGCCAAGAAAACACCCATTTCATCCATTATCATACTGTTAATTGAAATGGGAACAGACAATCATGCAAAATCTGACGAACATGGTTGTCAGTTTACGGTTGTCATGGCAACCAGCAATATCGGACATAATTTAATTATATATCAAAATGTTTGCAATAAGATTCTAGGAAAAGTCACAAAATTTAGTTGAAATCGAGTAAAGGGTGTGGGAGTGGCTAACGAAAATATGGCAGGGGGGCACAATGTGCCCCCCCCCCCCCTTGGGCTTTATAGGGTTAACATGAAATTGCATATTATGTGTTTCAGTTTGCACTTATACAGGATATATGCTAATAGGCCCTATCAGTTCCTTATCAAATGCGAATTATTACCGAGGGTACTGATTGAACAATTAAGTTCATGAAGTTTTAAGCCTATTTTCCCCTAACAAAGAATAAGGGCACTTCAAAACTGGATGCCTGTGTAGCGCCGAAACTTTTCGGGTGGGGGAGGACCTTTCATAAAACACAGATATTAATACGCAGCGGAAGAATTTTTGTTGGGCTTATTGTTATGTGTATGTACTATTATGTTAACATACACTAACACTCAAAATATATCCCCACCTTTCGGTCTACGGGAAGGGTTCAAACATAAGTACAGTGTGCAACAAGTCACATCAATATCACTCAGTCACAACTATACGCATTCACACATACAGCATGGTGAAACACTTTCATCTACACTCACCATCATACATACTATGCTCACCAGTAAGGAGTAATTTAAATAAATTTACTACCATGACTGCTGATCAATAACTATTAAGACAACTGTCTTTAAAGGAGATATATAGCTTCCTTTAATGTTTATATAAAGAAACGTATATACATTATTTACAATGTTTACAAAAACTTCATGCCAGTGGCATTTCGAAACTCTTGATCACATTATCTTATACGTGTGTATCTACACACAGCAAACTTAATCTTCATTCATTCCTTATTCTATTTGACACTGTTAGAGGGTTTTGTAATTATTTGCGTTTCAGCCAATTAGGTCTGTTGTAAGAGGGCCATCCTCCTCATTGCTGGATTATAGCTGAAAGGAGATGAAAGTTGAGAATCTTTACTAAAGAAGCTGAAATCGCATCCTCTTCCTCCAAGAGGCAAATTCAGAAAGAGCTTATTAGTATTACCAATTATGGTAAATCAATCATAACTCATTATATTTCTTAAATATGATTATCGATTATCACATCATCAATTCTTATCGATTAATCCAGTTAGTATAATTTTGTAACATAAAACGCATGCAGAAGTAAATATGGCAAATGCACGATCTGTTCAGCAAAGCTTTCGAAAAGATACATTCCGAGCTTGATGTGGTATTGCTGCCAAAGGTAGATAGCTCCAGTCTACCTGATTGTCCTGACAATACCAATTATTGATTTGGCTTATCCAAAAAGTTATGTGACTTTCATTTAAAGTCATGCATTTCTGGCATAAAATCATTGCATCACGCGCAGCATTAAACCAAGCTGAACAAATGTACAAATGACCATGTACATGTCTTGAGGTATTAGTATGATATACTAGTGATATCTTATTCCAAATAATCTACTAAAATTATTGTTCACTCAATTTATCCATATGCATAGACATGTGGTAAATAAGTTGTGGTGGCTTACATCACCAAAACTCATCTAAAATCTTCTACATCCCTATGCAGAATAATCTGAAATGGCATACGAATAATAATTCTTCAATTCGAATATCATATAAAAGCTGATTCAATATGATTTGCTTACCTGAAAGGAGATGAAAGTTGAGAATCTTTACTAAAGAAGTTGAAATCGCATCCTCTTCCTCCAAGAGGCAAATTCAGAAAGAGGAAGAGGGATGGCTTGGCTGATGCAAGATGGGGATGGCTGTACCATCTTGCTAGATGAATAGGGGTAATACTGTACTTGAGGGGTTATTGGTTGTTCAGGTAACGCAAACCAAGAACTCAATCGATCTCATATCGACATATATTATTCTTTGTACATTATCAATCATAACAAAGTGTATTTCCTGATTTCTTCATCAGTAAAAATACTCAAATAAATTGTTCTTACGAACTTTTAACAAAAATGGAATATTCCAACTTCAGAGCTTTGTTCTCTACCCTTTGTTTCTAGGAAACAGACGAAAAAGTTACTTGAGATGGAGAGAGAAAAGGGAAAGGGACAGAGAGGGAGAGAGAGAAGGGGAGTGGTGCAGTGACTCACCATCCCATGGTCCAGTCTGGCATATAATCATGTGTGCGTTGCCATGGGAACCGCACTGAGCACTGGAGTGTGCATGGTCCACTGTAGACTGACCATGGCATGAGTGGCCAAAATGGAATGTCCATTCACTGCACAGTATCTGACTTTCACTTTGGAGTTGGCACATTCATACACATAGATTTTATACATGCTAAAAGGTACAAACCATATCTTTAATGTTGCACCTAACAGGGGCTACACCTGTATGCACTTCATTTCGCTAATGTTCATGCAAAAGATTCAGCTAGATTTCAACTGGTACAAAACATAGCAGAAAAAAAAATCACTCGCTCGCAATAACCTCCACTTGCTCCTTATCTGTAAATGAGTATACTCCTCGCATACAAATTAAGCACTGGTGAAGCTCCGTCCTACATATGAAGAGTTTGTTTGCAAAAACCGATAAGTCCATTTTTGAAGATTTTGAAGTTCGGTCTCTGTCATAAAGTACAAAATAATACCTTTGAAATGATATATTGGTCACTACATATAAAGGTACATTTTTAAAGTTATGGTCAACAGAAGCAAAAATTTTCTTATTATTCTCTTTATTTTTCTTGACCTTTAATCGCAGATAGGCCTATTTCAATTTGACAAATATGGACTTATCGGTTTTTGCAAACAAACTCTTCATATCTTACCTCATCCGTGCACTCCGATCGCAACACCAACTACTTCTTTTAGTCCACCGCTTGTGAATCAACACTCAGTCACTACGGCTAAAGTACCTTTTCTGTCATGGCGCCCACCCTCTGGAACATTTTGCCCATCTCTGTCCGTACTGCATCAACTCCAGAAACCTTCGAGACAGGGCCCTGTTTCATTATAAGATGTTCGTAAAGTTACGAACAACTTACGAGTGACTGGTGATCAAAGATCTGATGTGTCATACTTATCAGAATTTCCATAATTCAGCACAAGAACTAATCACCGGTCGCTGGTAAGTCGTTCGTAACTTTACCAACAGCTTTATGAAACACCCCCAGGACTCAAAACTGATTCTTTTAAAGACGCTCTTAATTCAAAAAGTTGATTGTAGCACACGATCTTACATTATTATCATTTGCACTTTTTGTGATTATTGTTTTATATTCTTATTCAATCTTGATCATCAAACATGCTCTACTGTAAAGTGCCTAAAGACGACCATGTAACATGAGATGAGTACAATGTAATTATTGTAATTATTGAAGTAGATGGAGGAGCTAAGGAATGAAAACAGTGTACTATTTCAAACCTTAGTTCACTTGATGACTGCGCACTTTGTTAAAGCAATACACTCTCCATACAAGTTCTGATAAAGTTCTCTTACTCATTTCTCATCCTCATGCGTACCACTAATCTTTTACAGCAGAAAGTCACGTGACCCAAATCCCGCCAAACAGCTGGCTTCTCATGGGGATGTCCATGGTAACCCAGCCTTCTCAGCAGCTGAGCCACGGGAAGCTACCGGACTCGTTGGCGATATGTACGTGACCCAAGACGTCATACTGGCGAGGAAGGCTGCTCAGGGCGATTCGCTGAACAAATCACGTGCCTGCAGCGACGCAGACGACGTTACCTACGATGATCTCGATAGAGAAGATTTGATGCCGTTAAATAAGAAGTCTGAAGATGACAAGACGACGGCAACTCTCCATAGCGAGGAAGAATACGATTCTCTGGTGCGTGAGCTGAACACGAGATCCGAGCAGCCCGGCCAAGGAAAGGATCTTACAGAGCAGCAGGGCAAAGGACCAACGGACGCTGGTGACGAGTACCAAACTCTCGCACGAACCGACAAGCCTGGCGTCAAGACTCAGGCAAAGACGTCTGGGAACGATGTGATGTTGAAGACTGTACGAAACCATGACAACGAGGATGGATCAGCTGCCAAACAACCTCTATACCAGAATCTGCGAGCAGACCAGGCGATGGGAGACAAACCTTTGGTGGACGATGCGCTCAATCACGAATACTATGACGTACTTCTTCATAGCGGTACTACCATCGGAAACGCACATCATCATACGGAAGAGCCACGTCACCATGGCAACCAAGATTCGTTAGATGCTGATACAAGTGGCTACTATTCAGTGATGATGTCTGACACTGACGGGATGCAAAACAGTGCTTCAAGCCAGCATGAACCACCAAGCAGCAGTGATGTGTACGGAGAAGTAGCTTGAATCTTGTACATGCATTTACTACAAGGGACTGCGCTGCGTATGATTTCTGGAACATTAGTTCAAAATATGGTTACCAGTAAACTATAATTCAATTATAAATTATGTTTCTAGACTACATTAGGAAATCTTGCTGCAAGTCCTACTTAAATCAGAGCTGTCTGGTCTATATAGCTATACAATGTAGAGTTTATTTGCATAACATGTACATTGGATTAAATTCTAGGATACCTCCTGGAAATCTGGAAGGTTCACTTTGATTTCAAAGGACATGGAACGCAACAAAAACATCCGTATACACTGAGATGTGCTTGGTAGTAGTAGGTAAATGGCTTCGATAAAAGTATATTTCAATCGGGAAAAAAATGACAATATGACAATTATGTAGATGTATGTTCCGTAATCTTTATTAAAGACGTAGATATATGTCGTAGATATTGCTGTAATGTATCTATGCCCTGTTGGTAGTTTTAAAGGCTGAAGAGTTTTGATAATTCCCAAGAAGAATATAGAATAACACTGTAATTAATTTACAGTTAGATGATCATACATTTGAACATGTAGCAAGTTTGAGATTTTTTTGGTACTTTGATATTCAAAATTATTGTCAAATAATACCACTTTTGCTGTCAGGTGGGTATGGTTACAATATCAATAGAAAGAGATTTGTAATACATTCAATGCAAAATGATAAGATGGCTGCTTTCCCCAGCGTTGATTGACGGATCAGTCTGTTTGGTCTACATAAGTTTATTCTTTGTGTGAACAGGATTGACGAATCTCCAAAATTGTTACATGAAGTTTATGCTTTATGTCGCTTTGAAAACGAGTGCAGTCACTGTGCCCCTACCAGACTGACAAACCAGAAAGGTCATTCGTATCGCGTACCAATGTACCCATGAACCAACTCCGAACTGGCATATTATGACTACTTCTAAATTGTATACGCTCTCTAAGAAAAAAGAAGAAGAAAGAAAACGAGTGGAAATGTTTGCTTTTGAAGGGGTGAATGAGCATGATTACCAAATAGAGTGAGTTTGGAGTGAAATGGGAGTGAATTTTGAATGAAGATATTTATTTTCACTGATTTTGGAGTGACCTGAGGAATCATTCAGATTTTCGAGTGATCCCTGAGGTCACTCACAAAAAAAGTGACAAAAAATCACCCCATATTCACTACGATTTCACTCTAAATTCACTCTTTTCTGAAATTCACTCTTTTGTGAGTGAACATTTTCACTGTTGATTTTTTTAAGAGAGAGAGAGCATGGAAGGTACCCGAGGGTATAAGTTACTCTCACAGAGAAGATGAAATAAATTTCTTTGTTTTTTTTTTTATGTATACTGTTTATAGCGTTGGTTACTGCGATTAAAATGGGATTGACGTTCATAACTGACATTCAGTTCACAGTGGCTGATTAATTGTATAGTCAGAGATATGACAACATTTTTTTTTACGCCTATCAATCAAAAAACATGTTTATACAAAGCAATGCAATTGTATTATTATATTGCTCAGTGTTAATATCGTAAGAGACCTATCTTTACGTGTATCACAGTGATGTGAGTAATATTTTTTATTCGGATCTACATTTCTGTTTTAATTGGGTAATTTGACCCAAATCCCGATACCATTTCGAACCCCAAAATAGTATCCCTGACATTAAAAAAAAAAAAAAATCCAGTTACATATTGTTTGATAGCATCATAACCATTGAAATCTATGGCATAGTAAAACGGTCATGTGATATCCATGACTAAGCCCCAAGACGTTGGATATTCATTATAATCATGTCCTTAATATTCACGTCTGGAAATGTATGTTATTTGTTGTAATATTTAGTCATTGAGTTATCCATACGCAATGCCACTCTTTGTTCTCGATCACCATACATATATTTGGTACCCTACCATCCCAATAGTGAAAGGTATCTTTGATATGAGTGAGTACTTAGGAATGTCAACTGACCACAAAGCTTGCCCTGTGCTGGGTGAATAAACCTCACTTGTATTTTAGCTCTCAACCTCTCAAATCATGTGTGATGTGTCTCCTTTCTTCAGAATATGAGAGTAAGTGTAAAATTGGACCATGTGACTACTTCAAAGTTTCTCCAGTACATTAAAGGTCATATCTTTGATACGGGACGGGTTTGTTTTTTATTTTGTTGCTGATATTTTGGGGGGTGCAGACAGCTCCAAAACATATAGATTCTGCACTGAGAGGAAGCCTAAACGTCACAAAGGTAAATGCAACTTGCCAAGCTATGTTGGGATCGATGTTACTTGATAGTTTGAATGATTGCGCAATCAGAGAAACATGCTGGGAAACAAATACTGCGCAAAAAAAAAAAAAAAATGAAGATATCCGATGGCAGTAGTGGGGAAAACCAGAGAGGTGTCGCAATAAATGCGTGCATAGGTAAACAACTGCAGTAGACATGGTAGAGCGCTCTTGAATAGGAACTTTAGAATACTGTGTACAGAGCAGCGAGTAACGTGAACTCACATCTACTCGGAATACTGTGCCATATTCAGGTGATATTGAACATTAAACATTGCAGCTATCCCCAGTGCTGATGACTTTTTGAGTCTGACAAGCTTTTGAAATCCTGCGATCTTTGAAAACAGTGAACGTTTATATAAGACATCGACCAATAAACTGGCAGCCAGAAGCAAAGGAACCTGGATTCTCTGTATAGTGAAATTCTTTGTCAGTGGTGTAGACCTCCTGCCTGATCTTATTTCGACCGACATTATTTTGTTATACCCCATTGTTGCACTTGACATTATCAGGAATGGCAACGTCTCAGCAAACAAAGGCACAGTCTACAGGGAAGAACAAGAGTGAGGGCCGTTATAAGTTTCTACAGGCAGACGTAACTGGTGTTGTGAAGATCTTTTTACCCGACAACGGGTACGGCTTTATCCACGGCCCTCCAGACGGGAATTCCTCTTTTGACACCTCTGTCGTTGACATCGACAATTTGGACGATTTGCACGCAGATATCTATTTCCACCGCTCCCATCTAATTGTCAACAACAAACTGCGCTGGTATCTGCGCAACACAAAAAAGGGAGACGAAGTCACCTATGACTTGTGGGTCGGACCAAAGGGGTACGTCGCCCGTCGAGTGAGAGTAACTTATGAGGCGCCTTTTTGCCCAGATGACGACGACGACGAATATGACAGTTATGAAGAAGACGATGATTTCTTTCCCTTTGATTTTTAGAGCCCTCATTCTCCAAAAGGAAAAATGGTGGCAGTCATACAGACCAGGGAGGTGGAACGACGCCGTATCAGAGCTAGTTGTCAGAGCAGAGCCGTGAGGGGACCATCGAATTGTACTTTTTAAAAACCAACATTTCTTTTTCGTTGAGTAGAAGTGTAACTGTCGGAGAATAGAGCATCAAAATTCTATAACAAGCTGTTAAACGTATCGATTAATACATCCGTTCTGTTTTTCAACCAAGGATCGAGATGCCAATGTCTGTTCATTTCAACCAACACGTCCTCCATTCGTTAACTCGAGGTATTGACGCTTATTTTATTTAGGTAAACTACATGTATGTTGTCTCACATGGGTATATATGATCTCGAAATGGAAAGAAGGTTAAAAACGGGGGATACATGACATTCGATGATGTATCTCTTTTCCTCCTGAAATGACACTCTTGAGAAGCAGAAAGGAAATAATTTTGGTTTTGTTATAATCGTGTTTTTTTTTGGAAAAACTTATCTTATGCTAGCTGTATAATATGTAACTAATATACCATTTACTTCAGTAATGTTGAATCTAAAGCTGCACTTACACACGACACTAGCACTCTACAGAATATCAGGTAGGACGTATGCTAGATGGGATTCGATCTTGCAAGACATGAAATGGAGTAAAGTCTTAAGAAACTGCTGGATGAGAGGGGCAAGCACATGTCAAGGGGTCGACTTAATTGTACGATGATGCTGCTCAATTATCTAAGCACTTTCGAATGACAGTTTGATAGCTAGTTTACCAACTATAGAGTTTACCAACTAGACTAATGATCCAATACGACTAACGCATGATTAAAAATTTTTAAAAAGTCCTAAAACTAATGCCTAGGTGCAGAAAGTGATTTGCTATCTTACACAAGGTTTTATTTCGTGTGACCCTCTACATGTGGAGCTGTTACAAACTGGTTGTCAATGATATACAGATGAAGTCATGGTGACGAAAGATTTGCCTCTATGATATTCTTTCCTTCTAGATGTTATATGAAAGAGGGGGGGGGGGGAGGGACTAAGGCAGTAATTTAAGTTAACTGATGCACTACACCCAATCCTTATACCGCCATGTTTTATTTCTGTACAAAACACTTGTGCATTCAATCGATTAAATCCTTTGTAAGGAAATATATATTTTTTTCTTCATCTCCATAAAGAACAAACTTAAACTGCACATACTTTTTCTAGGTTCTTTTTTCTAGGTGCAGAGCAGATTAATCATATTCACACACATATACTCTGCAATTTATAATTGATTATTATTGTTATCATATGCAAAAAAACAAACCACAACCTAAATTGGGGGAGGGGAGGCAGTTGTACAGATCCAAAATCAAAATAGTTTTGATATACTTGTACAATGATGAATAGTTATGTAAATACTCATACAGTTCTATATAGTATCATATTGTTTAAAGAGATGTCTCATTTTTGGTATTACAATATCTTGAAAACAGAGGAAGTTCTAAACCGGGATATGAAAAGGAAATAATACATATATTGTTACCGAAATTACACTATTGAGAACCAAGAAGGATATAAGACGATTCGGAATGGAAATCATTTCGACGTTTATCAAGTCCGTCGGCCTTTGATAAGCTCGTGTTATGCTACCTGAATTTATAACAATAGCCGTCGTTTATTTCATACTTGCAAAGATACATGTATCAAAGCAAAACATTTTCAACGACCTACTATGAAATACCACAAAGTGGGGTGTCTCAATCACTGCTCGTGTTGGTGTATTATACTCGTATGTAATTATGTATGTTTGTGAGACAGAGAAAAAAAAGAGAGTGCTTATGCCCCTGGACAAGATGTTTGTACCCGCCATGTTCCTCTCGACCCATTTGTATAAATGGGTACCTGGAAATGCTAGGGTAATAGCAGGGCCCCCTGGTAGACCAGTGGCAACACTGAAGAGGCTACACTCGGTAAATAAAATGATAATAATAATAACAATCATAATCATAATAATAATAATAAAAGTTGTCATTATCATAAACATGCCGTAATGTCGTTAATGGTCGTCACAAGTCATGTGCTCATGAACCTTAAGGAGTTTGTGTGACCTTCAGTTAAAAGCTCAATCTTGTTAGCGTTGCCCGCTTTCAAATTAATAGAAGATTTATTCAGTGCTGAAGGATTAATCAACCTTTTACACTGTATATATCACTTCATTGCAACTTAATAAATGGTAAGAGACATGGCAACATTGAAGTCCTATCTAATCAGTGTGGATTGTACGAGTGCCCTCTTTCTAATAGTGTATTACTCTGATTTCAGTAGTATTTGTTTGCTGGTTTGTTTGTTTAGTTTTGTTTTGTTTGTTTGTATGTATGTATGTTTGTTTGTTTATATGATGGGGTGTGGTTACTATGATTAAGTAATCCACTTAGTAAGTTTGGTCGCTTTTTTTGGGGGGGGGGGGGCGGTGGGGGTAAGATCAAATTACCCAAGTATTCGATCTAACGTCTGACACCATTTCGAACCATAAAACAATCTTACTGGCATTTGCAAGAAAATTTGCCATGTTGAATTTGTTAAGAACCTGTGTGATAACCTTAACCGTTAAAACGCATCGTGTAGCAAAAACAAAAGATCTATATTATGTGATCTTAATCTTTCTGCTATATACAAAAGGTTTGTCTTTAGATATAGGCCTATCTTGGGCATGCGGAGGGCCCCAAAACATGATTCGTCTGGCACTATTCTAGGAGGAAGCACACTCATCACATCTGCAAGGCACATTGTTGGTTGTGATTGATATTGCCAGGGACCTCCTAGTTTGCAGGCACAAACCCTTGTTGGTCGTAAAGGAGTCTGCGCCAAGACTACTATATGCACCACTTCGGCACTGTCCCATATAGGCTCCAGTGCAGCGTTGCGTGTATTAGTCTTGGCACATGCAGACTCCTAAAACAAGGGTTTGTGCCTGCAAACTAGGGACCTCCCTGATATCGCTCGCCCTTTTTGACTGATTGCGTAGTCAGCGAAGCATGTTGGGAAACACGACGCAATGATGCTGCATCTGTCAGTGGGGAAAACCCACTCCATAATGTCAAAAACTGCCCGTGCGCTGGGCTGTGCTCAGCACATGAATAATTGACACCCCGGAATATGTGTGAATGCGCCATTTTACTCGATTCTGCTACAGGAATAGAGCTTTCCTCTTTGCACTTCTAGACTGAGCTTCATCGGGCTCTGATATTGCATGATTATAACTTGCGAGTCTGACGAACTTTCTTATGTAACTCTTCTTTCTTTCTTTCTTTTTTCGTAACAGTCAGCATGAAACGTAACGTTGATAAAGTTGGCCAACTAAGGTTAATCAATTTAGTAAGTATTTCAATGATGTTAGAACAGAGTTTTAACTTCGGAATTTCATTGATCATGTTTGTAAATGAAACGTTATCATTATGAAAAAGTCCCTTTTGTGTGCTTTCTTTGTATGTGTATTACTAGTGTTGTTTGTTTTTTATGCCTGATGTGAAATGAGATATAAACTCAATTCAATATGAATTAAAAAAATCTTGCAAAAGAGCGTCTAAAATACCTCACGTTCATAACAATATTGTTAAGTGATGAAAATGTCGATACTTAAAACACAGGTGCGTATGAAAGATGAAAACATATGTGGCTTTAAACGATATATCTGTGTAGATTATATGCATAGGCTACTGAAAATGTCAGCCCTAGTTCCGTGGGTGCACGTCACGAGACCAACACCCATGAGTCATACAGCCCATCACGGGTCATAGAGCTCACAAATCATATTCGAAAAGAAGTTCAACAAGGCCCACGAGACCGACACATCAATGAACCCTATAAAGCCCAAGCTATTTTGACCCATTGCAGGCCCAGGGGGGGGGGGGGGGGGGGCACATTGTGCCCCTTTATAACTTCTTTATTCTATGATGTATGACCTTCATATTTCTCACTTGAGTATGCTAGTAGCTACTCAAACTCTACACGACCCAACATTTGAAATTTCTCAAGGTCATCTACTGAGGGCGCTATTTACCAAAATATAAAGAAATACATAGGAAATATGCGAAAATCATTTTTTTTTGTCATTTCTTTATCCCCAGTATAAATGATTTTATTTTATATCAATCATTTTCATATTTACCACAAAAGGATAAGTAAGTCAACCGTCGCTGTTTGTTACGGTTGAAAGTTCTCAAGGTCAACATGTGGGGGCGCTGTTCATTACTATGTAAAGAAATATATGAAACCTATGATGTATTGCTTGGAATGGATACATATAAAGGTATTGCATGTCATTTTTCCAAAATATTGACATTTTGAGTTTACAGATTGATAATAATAAACACATGATGTCACGAGCAAAACTTTTGTCAAGATAAAACAAAATAAAAGGGTAGCCTTTGGAATATGCTGTATTTTCGATTATTTCTATTACATCTATTGTTTGATGCCTATGTCATTCAAAAAATGAAGGAAATAATAAGAAGACCATTTCAGGGTAACTTCCAACCATAATTGCTTCACATTTTGGTCCTTCAGTAAATTACAGTCATTATTACATTGTTAATTGAAATTGAAACAGGATATCATGCAAAATCTGACGAACATGGTTGTCAGTTTACGGTTGCCATGGCAACCAGCAATATCAGACATAATTAAATTCTATATCAAAATGTTTGAAATGAGATTTTACGAAAAGTCGTCAAATTTGGTTGAAATCGGGTAAAGGGTGTATGAGTGGCAAATGAAAATACGGTAGGGGGCACAATGTGCCCCCCCCCCCCCCCTTGAACTTTATAGGGTTAAGCCCCGTGCTGTATCTGTCGAACTTGTGGGCTGTGTCGAACTCATGGGCTGTATGACTCGTGAGCTGTATGACTCATGTACCTGTTTTCAATGTCAAACTCGTGGGCTGTATGACTCGTGGGTGTCTGTCTAGTGGGATGACCCCAGTTTCATCTCTCACATATCTTCTTGATAAGTCCATAGATGAGGGCGACTTTCCCTCGCGATGGAAGGAGTCCAAACTAGTCCCACTCTCATTTCATTTCACTTATTTTCACTTAATAAAACATGCATAAAAATGTGACAAAAGAAACAAAAAAGCAAACAAACAACCAAAGTTATCAAGTGAAGGGGTTGACAAGGCAATAGACCTTGTTAAAAATTGACCCCGGGAAAGTAAATACAGCGTTTTGTCTCTTCTTTCTATGAACTGTAACTAACAAAAAAAGTCGGCACACGCACACACACATACATTTTATACACAGACAAAAACATATAGGGGCCTACCGTAACAATACACAAGACACAATACACACGAAGTAAACCTTATTATTGAAATATTTGTGTTCGTTATCCTGTCTGGATGTTTTGCTGGATGTGTAATATGACATGTGCACGCATTCGCATCCTATACATCCACCTAACTAGAATAGCAAGGAGGTGTCAGGTGGGCAGTCTTGTGGTGTTATTTTTTTTACCATAATAGGCTTTTAATAGATTGCAAACTGACATGTGACGGTGTCAGGCTAGGCTGGCCACTCAGATGTTATTTTGTGAGATATGATACAAAAGTTTGTTTCTTTCAGTTACTGCTGTTGTAGATAAAGTGAATCGGAAATTCTCGTATTAGAGATACTCGATGTTGTCCGTTTATTAAAGTAATGAATATCATTTGCCTTTGACTAGGACGGTTTTTGCTAAATCCATATTCTCCTTTTCTGGACCAAAATTTTGGAATTCTCTTTATAATAACATAAAAGAAGCTTTAGGTTTTAATACATTTTCTTTAAAGTTAAAGAAATATTTAAAAACTTCGTATGCAGTATAATGATTCATTCTTTTTTTATATATTTGTGATTTTCAAAATTGTTGTTGCTCGGTAATCTCACTACTCTTTGTTTATCAGTGAGCCCGTGCTTCTGTGCCTCCAGTGCCCTGGTTATGACCCATCGTTTCCTTCTCCTCTCTCCCTCCCCCCCCCCCCCCTCTTGTCCTCCTCGGGACTTACTACCTTCCTCACTGTCTCTCTATCCTCTCATCTATCTTTCCTTACAAGAGAGCCGCCTTGTGTTTGTCAATGTGCGTTGGTATATGTGCATGTATGTGTGTATTACTCTGTCTTTTTTTTTACTACCACTTAGGGAAATTGTTGTTATTTCTTTTTTGCTACTATATGGTTGTTTTTTTTGTACGAGGGGACTGCATTCTACAAGCTCTGCTTTTTAGCAGTCCCCTCCATTTCCAGCAATATTGTTTATGAATTTATCACAGTGAAATAATTTATTTTTTTACCTCAGTTGGAAATTTACCTGTATCTGTTTTACAATGTTATTTCTGTTCATCGCATTATGGTACTGATTTTCTGACATCTGTGTATATAAATGTTTCATTGTACTTCCAATTATTTTGTTTGTTGGAAATGAAATAAATGAACTTGAACTTGAACTTGAACTTGAACAGTGTTGCAACTTTAACTTTGACTTCCTCCACATTTATTAATCAGGTGATAATCGAATCACATTGTAAATGCTGCAGTTTGAGAAAATGTGCACGGCAAGTTGGCTACAAACTTGGTAAAAAACACAAGCACAAAAACATATTTGCCAATGTCAAGATGTTCGTTACAAAACAAAATCATTTTAAACAATAATATTTGTATGTAGGATTACATACAAATATAAACGCTTATAGTAGCCGGATTTCCTCTTTTACAAAAACAATTTACACTATAATTGTTTAGTTACAAGAGAACTTCTAAATGGTGGTAGATGATTCAAGATTAATATATCTCTTTCTGGTAAAAAAAAAAGAATCCGGGAAGAGCTATATTGGTAAAATTACTAGCATGCAAATGGCATATTATTACTTTGTGGTAAGTGGAGGATATATTGGCTGATTCACAATGCTATTGACTCTAACGTTCAACTACATGTATGCAAGTGTATATTATAACTCCTGGTGAATAGAATCGAAAGTGTCCATAGACCGTTATTTCTCGATGTGTATTCACGAACATCCTCACAAGTTGCAGTTCCGATCCGACATTGGATACTCAATATTGCCTCAGCCTCCGTTACAACTGCAATGTACAAGATATGTGTGATATTAAACATAATTATACAGTGCATCCGACTACAAGAAAAAGAAAACGATTAGCAGTGAAAAAAAAAATTAACTACATCTGATCCAGCTTCAATCGACTACTCCTGACAACGATTCATCAGTTCAATTACAGTTTCGATATTACTTTTGAAGTAATAGTCTCCATATTCATCATTATTTTGTAATCATTCAAATTAGTTATTGTCGAAAAAACATATCGTGTGCTTCTTCAGTCAGTATGCGCCTCCTATCTTCACTCAGTATACGACTCATGTCTTCGTGTTTTCCTGATTCCAGCGATGGACTGCTTCAAGTGTTGCATAGCTGCTACTGTCAGGACTTACAGTAAAAGTAGATGTGTACATTCAAACCCTTTGCAGGCCAGATTTATCAGTAAACGTTTAAAATTGCATTGTTTGATGTTACATTCTTTTCTTACAATGAATAGCCAGTCCATGCTCATGGTTGTGCTCCAAACATGCTTCACAAATCATTAATAAAGTTCAGGAATTTCAGGTCTTCCCTTTCTTTCTAAAACTCTTCTGTCAGTAAAAACAGTCACGCAATTACATGTGTAAATGAAACAGATTAAACCGAAAAAGTGTAAGATTGTGTTGTTTCTAATCTATTTCTTTTTTAAAAAGATTGATATCGTTGGTACATACATACATGTATAGGACCTACGGTTAAGCTGAGCTAATGGTGTTGTCGCCTCACAATTGATCTTATATTGGTTAAACAAACATGTTGTATTATACATTGTACAACTACCTGTCAGTTGTATGATGTCAGATACACCAGCTAAAAAAATCCCTTCTGTTTGGTTGCTGCTCTTCGATAATTTGAGGAGAAGGATAGAATTCATTCTTTCTTTTTCCATTCAAAGAGATGGTTCAGTTTCGCTTGAGATGGGACTTCAGGTTTCCAACTTCTTTTGACGATTTTTGTTTCTGGAGATAATGAGATGCCTCTTATGAATTATGTAAAATCATATTATTCAAAGAGGAATTCAAAGTTTGTTTGATTTTTTTTTTGTTGTTGAAATGGTTGAGACATTCAATACAAAGCAATTTTAATAAAAAGTGAGGCCACCCTTCATCAGGATTACTTTGTTTAACTTTAGTTTATGGATATTTCAAAACATTCCTTTTCGTCAAGTAAACTCTGAATTTATCTTAGAATATTTGCATGCTCTTTACCATTCTATAAAGTGGTATCTAGAAGTACACAATATCTCGCAAAAAGGTACAAGCTGAATCCTCATCTCAACCAAAACTACACCATCCCTTTAACATCCAAGAATGAGTTTTCTTCATGAGAGTGACATTATTGATGACCTGCCTAACAACCTGTCTTGTGATCAAACTACTTGCAGTGAAGTTGGGCAACAAGTTCAACTTCTAGCTGTTTTGCTAAAATCAGAACAGATATGTCACCATCCCGCCTTTAGTTAACTGCAAATAGAAATGTCGGAATGTCGGACCAATGGGATTTCATTTATTTTCCTGCATGAGATCTTTGTAGATTTCGTAAGCGAACATTGCAGTATGCAACTGGTACAGACTTGAAAATGGCTCCAAGAGAACACCAATCACTTCGGCTGTATCTTTTCCGAAGAACATACTGTGAACCAGCCAGTGTTCAATGATGAAGCTTCGGATTACCCACTCCGTTGCATTCATCACGATGATGTAAATGAGACAGGAGAGATTCCACTTGGTCCTTTGATGATTCACTTTGGGATATCGCTGGATGTTGAGCAGGAAAGCCGTTGTAAGCCAGATGTTAATTGTGACAACAAAAGAGTACACGATTGCCGCGACAGATAGCAGTATATCGTCGCTCGAAAGCGAGCCCTTTCTTGTGAGAACACCAATAGCTGCCGACGAACGTAAAAAGTTCTGACTAAATATCCCACAGGTGCAGAGCAGAAGAAGAACCTCGTGACCTCTAAATTTCCTTTTGGAAAATCTTCCCGAAAACACTGTCTGTGGACAGGTATATGACCACGATGACTCATTTGCTAGCAGAATGAAGAGAGGGACAAGATAGGCAATTTCTATGGTGTAGAGAATTGAAGTCTTGTTTTCATTCAAATGCTTAATGGGCATTTCGATAAAAGTGACATTTGTTACAAAGTAGACGAGTCCGGTGCAAATGAGAATTGTCCAGCTCTTGTATACATGCTTCAGAAATTCTGAAGACGACCCTACCAGTAACTGCTGCGATTCATCCCTGTTGAACATTTGACTACATGGCAAGCACAATGCCATGTGACGGAAGTAGGATCTACAGGCTTTTCCTACAGCTCGCAGCTTCAACGAAAATCTCTGGACCTGCATTTCCTCATGTTGAGAATCGGTGTCATTCGATTTCAATGCAGTCTTTGGAATCAGTGCGTTCCAGAACTGCAAGTAAATTGCAGTACTAATGATACTACATTCTTTGTACATCGACTGCATGGACTTTGCGAAGGCGTTTAATCCCACAGCAGTGTAATTCAAATGGCACACGGTGTCTAATTGATTGTACGAAGAGTTCATGACTTTTTGGAGCGGCGAGATCTCCGCTACACCCGACATCCACAGTCCCCAGGACAGAAGTACTGCGACCACGAAACAATTTTTTGTTGTTGAAGCAAAGACGGCATCATGATAGCGAGCAAAGAACATTATTGCCAGGAAAATCGTTAGTCCATTAGCAACAGTTATCAGATTATCAGTTACAATAACCATACCTGAATCCCCACATGCAAATCTCGCTATGATAAAGCCTAGACTACTAATGACGTCCAAAAAACCAAACACGTTGAATAAATTGACCAAAGATCGATTAGCATTGAAGGTGGTCTGTTCGACTAAAGAAGTATCGTTGATTGTATCATGTCGCCGACAAGAATTCCAAGGAGTAAAATGCCTCTCCCTCTGCTGGGAGCTGTCATCTGTAGAATGTTCGTCACCTATTGACCCGTATGAAGTGTCAGGCACCAAGCTATTGTCGCATTGACTACAAAAATCCGAGTCTAATCGGTCAGGTCCACGTGGAGACGAAGATGTAAAAGCAGACGACGATGGAGATGGTCGAGGCCTCCGTTGCGTTGTAAATCTACTCCTGCACTTCAGTTGCAGGCCGATTAGTCTGGCACAGTGCTGACAGCGCATCGGCCATAGAATACGTCCTTCTCGGTGCAATTTCTTCCGATGCCGTAAGAGGAAGACAAATGACGCAGAGACAATGAGTGCAAGTATGACCGAGCATATTTTTCTGACGTACTTGATCACCGATGAGCTGTCCTGCAGCTTCAGAGGAATGATTGGGAGAAAGGAGAGACAGATACCGATGCTAGCGAGCAAGCAAACAAGCATTGTAGCATTATAGTGACGTAGAGATGAAACACCACACGACCCGTCACCTGGCATATTGACTCTGTAATATGACTTCAATTCACTCTAATTGATAAACAGTTTCTCGGTGGTATGCGAATAGTTCACAAAAGTCGCGAATGCTCTGGGAAGTTGCTTTCACTGACAACTCTTACCCATAAATGAGAATCTGCTCTTATAGGCACAATTATCTTTGAGTCCCTGTTGAAGATCTCATTTCTTCGTCACATCACAATGAAATGATAGGCTGTGACTAAGAGTTTCACAACGTCAAATCATCACGAGTGAAGTTTCTATCCTTTTCAGTAACATGACCATCATTACGTGTACGTCTGATTCAAGGCATTGTGACAAAGTCTCTTAAAGAGAAAAGCACTCATAATGAAGGAGTATATAAGTATCTCTTTTCAAAGTTAAAATTTCTCTTTCATAATGGACTAAGAATTAATAACGACAGTTCCGATATGCAATTACAGCTTGTGTGAAATCGAAAGCTTGATGGGGTCCCTCGCTGAAACTGAAAGTGCTTATTGATTTCATATGTTTGGCGAGCTCTGTACTTTGTATACCTGAAAGTAAAAATGAGAAATAGAGTTCGGTAAGCCAATATCTGAATAACCACAAACATTGACTAAGAGTAAATGAAATTCATTTTGGCGAACATATTGAACAGTTTAAGGGAAAAACAGGTATCCATTTCATCACGAGATATGCTTATACAACTGTACTTCTAATAAATAATCTTGGTGCATATGATCAAGCTTTCAATATACCATCTTTCATATATATATATATATATATATATATATATATATATAGATCTTATTTATTCCGTTTAATTTTCACAGTATAGTCCTTTTAGTAAAGAAAAAAAACTGACCCTTTTTTTCCAATTTATTATTTCTTTTAATGCGAATAAGAGTGAAATATCATTAACAGATTTTATTTTCCTCTATTTGATGATCATCTTTCTTTAAACACTTTGAAAATGGCGTTAAACTGGTTTTGCGTTCAAGTTCTTTCTTTTCTTAACCTTTTCTCAGCCTGACAACGGAGTAAGAGAGCTGTAACTTCTTTTTTTTTTTTTCAAGCGAGGTCGTTTAAAAGGGTAAACTAGCTTCCTCTGAGCAGGGCGTCTCACCTCCCCTGCTCTGAGCCAAAAGTCAAGTTCCTTCTAGTGGAACCATTTTCTTCAGTCCCAACTGATTCCAGGTATGCAAGGTTGACTGCTTGAAAACTATGTTGAAATCAGTTTGAAGAAGATACAAAGATTGTCTAATCTTCATTAATGTGTGAGACAGCAGCAAACTTGGACACTTGTACTCATGGACTAGCAGCACTCAGGATCTCATTGTCTAGTAACTAGCTGTTACTTTGGGTTTGCATGTTTGAAGCATTAATCTTCATTACATGTCGATGAAGCATAAATAGCTTATTGTTTTCACAGGTATGCTCCGTAGAAATTTGATTTTCCGACTGTGTATTTGGAACACATCTTTTTGAACTTCCAACCTGATTGTGCCAAATTACATTATGATACTTTTTTCTTACACCAGCAGTGTTGGTGACAAAATTAAATGCCATGCAACCAGCACCGAAATATGTGATCCAAGCTCAGATCATCCCAATGTATGGGAAATTTGATGTCGGTGTATTGATATATTAATTACGTTTGACGAACGAATGTCAATATGGATATCTCATTTACCAGCACTTTGTCCTCATCTTTTTAAACACCATTCATTTGAGGTGATTAAGCCGTTAAGGACGAGTGCCGAGTATATTTGGGCAGGCGTCTATGGGATTTGCGTGTTGTAGCAAAATCAGTCCATCCTCAACGGGTTCAGCACAGTTCATCACAACTGCAGCCTTGCTAGGAACTTGGAATTTACAGTGGGATCAGGAGGGATATAGTGGATTCTATAAGCACCTCATCTGAGTGAGTGCTTGTGTTCAGCTGATTGGGATCAAATTGGGATCCAGAGGGTCTAGAACACTCTACCACATGACTACTATGCTCTTGAAATGATTTTAGTTTTATAGATTTCCAAAGCTGCATTAACCGTGTAGAAAACAAAAGACAGCGTTTGGGGCATTTATGATGCAATGTGTGCTCCAGGAATTTATACCCCCTCCCCCTTGTTTTTTGTGTGTGCAAAATTATGTGTGTTCTGTGTTATAGTGCAGAAATTGTTATGCATGGAGCACTTGCTTTTTGAAAGTCTGTTTTCCAGAGCGTGCATTTCTAAGGTCACATAATAAAAGATTTAAATATGTCTCAAAATTCTCAAACTTCTCAGCATGTAATGGCATCAGAGTTGTCTATGAATGGGCTCGAATTGTACATATGTTTTTACAATTTTCTAAAATATATATAGATTTGCTGATGTACTGATGACTTATCATCTAAGATTGCACATGATGTTTTCAGTTGTAACATTTTGTTGAGATGGTGTTTGAAGTTCTAGTTTATTATATATTTTGAACAAAATGAAAATCTGTTGTTCCGTAGAATATGACCCATGTGTGATATGGAGGTATGACATATGAGAGATTTGAAAAAGTGTTATTACATTTGTTGGTTTGTTTTTTCCCCCATTTTTTGTTTTTAATTGAAACTGTTTAATTGAAATATGAAGATCTCCATTCAGGCCAGGTATTGCAAACAAGCAGCCTACATGTGTTGCATATTTTCAGTGTGATGGGAAAAGATTTTTGGGGAATTGAATAGATAATGCTCATTATGTTTTGCATCTTTACTTTCAGTTGCTTAATCTCGAAAATTGTCTCTTAAAATGAATGAGATTGTAAGGATTTCCGTGGTTGGTGCCCTTGAGTAATTTCATATCATTACTCTCACTATCCCTAACTAGGCCAGGAAGGGGGGTTCGGAGCCCCCCCCCCCCCCCCCCCCCCCACGTGATGTTTCATTACTATTTTGTTTCGAGTCTTCCGCATCTTTTTACACCAAATTTGCGACATCCGGGCACGCGGTTTTGAAGTTACTCATAAATATGTACATGCACGTCAGACCAAAAATTGCACAAGAGCGTGAATTCATGTAGGCCCTACAATTTCAATGCAAACTGTGCTTACAGACAAATTTCATGTAAACATGATAATTTGGGGGTTTACAGCTTAAAACCAATTAACAAGATATTTTTATGTTCGGAACAATGTCGCGAACAAATTTCATCAAAAAAGCAATGAAGAACAAAAAGTCCAATAAACAAAGAAATACATGAGAAATTCAAAAAACAATAACATGCTGAAGAGAGTTTTCTGACTGCACAATCTTTTTTTCTTTTACATTTGCTAAGGACACGAAAAATTATTGTTACAAAAAAAAAAAATGTGCCTGTTCCGAGCTTTATCTAGTGATTTATAGCAAATAATTTCATGCATCATTATGCACACGTGTAAATTAGCATAATTTAGCATAAATTACAAGTTTTTGATAAATCAACTCTACAGTATTTACGACTACGTCACAGGCAATGTGTGTGCCGATTTTCGTCGCGATCGCGCGATCGACGGCCAAGATCGGGGGGGGGGGGGGGAGAGAGACTGGGAACCCCCCCCCCCCCCCCCCGCCAAGTTCATTCTTGTGAAACTAAACATTTTCTCAACTGATATCATTCACCATCAACAAGGAATACGCTGTAAAAGACCATTATGCACTATGATTAACGAGAAACACACTGTACATGATATTGAATATTGTAGCAGCTGAAAAGAAAACAAGATGTCTGTTCCGTAAGGGATCTCTCATAAGTTACATACAGTCATCATTCTGCATTCTCGCAAGTCGCAACCATGTTGCAAAATTCAGAATTTGTGTTGTACTTTAATATAAAATGTACATCATTGTATTCATGACTCTTTTGAGGCTCATCATGTTTATACTCCATGCTTTACATAGCGAAGAATGATTATTTTGTGATAGCCTGTTCAATGCTGCCGCAGAACAAGGAAAACCGTTTCATTTACTTCATAGGGCATATCTAAAGCTCAACATTTTGAGAGGGTTCAAGCTCTGTTCATTCTCATTATCTTTTTGTTGGTTGTTTTTTTTAGGGCTCATATTCACGTCTATCTCAGGGCTATTCCCACCATTAGAAATGATGTTTAGGAAGAATCTTCCCTCCACCTAAGTCGCGGACATCATAAATTGTTTTCACATGCCTTTTCTCTGATAATCGTAAGACAATGAAGACGCTCATGGAAAACTGTATAAGATCATGCTTAGTCATAGTTTTGTAATATTTCCCTTATCTCGACTTCACTGAAAGGACGATATTAGGGATGAATTCGCAAATAAGTAGGCCTATATTAGTATTATCCAATTGCTTCTCCCTCTCCACTGTAATCAGTACCCAGTGGTACATTCAGGAATACTTTTCGTAAATTATTTCCTTTCCAGTGTTTAAGTAACTGAGGTTTGAATACGCACAGAAATAAACATTCATTTACAAACAACTATTTTCAAGCAGTATTAAGCAATCAACCTTATTCTACAATTTTAAGAGATATATAATTTCTACAAAAAGACGCCATTAACAGACAAGCCTCTCCGCTAAAAGTCGTAAAAGTGCGGTGTTTTTTCAAACTTTATCATTCTTACGGCAGTTACTGTTGTATAAAAATGGGACGTGGAGCAATTTGACCGCGAGAGCGTCTGCTCTTACATAGAAAATAAAAAATAGAAGGACCCTTAATATAATATTTATATTGTTCATTAATAATTCCTTCAACACTCCCGCAGTTCTCACTCCGTTTTTCTTTTTTTTTTGTACAACGTTTCACGCAAGAAGAAGAAGAAGAAGAAGAAGAAGAACGGATATTTAAAGGTTGTTACAGACTGAGACCAACGCAGTACTCATACCTGGTCATCTCAGTCCTGTATCACTCACTTGGAAGGTACTTACTCTATCAAGCAAGCCATCACACGAGTACACACACATTTGACATGAAGGGGGCAGTCTTGATAGTTGCCATGTTATGCGATCTTGCTGGTGAGTCGTCTTCTTGTTTCATTCTTTGATAAATGTATATATAGGAACATATTGCATTAACCTATAATAGTAAGTTACTGTTACTCATAGTTAGAATTTATATCAAAGGCACAACTAAATTTGATGAACATATTTTCACGTTTGAATTCATTAATTCCTTTTTCATATCGTCAATCATGCAATCTCATATTTCTAAAGTTAAAAAAATAGAAAAAATCGTTGTTGATTTTTCTTCTTGTTTACATGTTAAGTTTTACGTGTCTGTCGGTGTGTTAAATCATTTATGTTCAACGTGCACTAGTAGCATAGGTATTAATACGGAGAAAACAAATTTATTGCTCTTCTTAAAATTTCATTGTTATTTGTTCATAAGTGCTGACAAATGGATGTGCCTTTCACTGTGAACACCAAACTAAAGCAAGCCAATTCCATGTTTAAAAAACAAAATGCTATGACAGAATTTCCTTCTTAACATGGGCAATTTCCCATTAAAGCCAACAGACAAAAGGGGCCTAAAACGGGTAGGCTATCAATATGACGTCGGCATACTACGTATGATCTGCATAATTGGGAAGCGTTGCAAAAAAAAAAGTTATATTCACTCGCAAATAATCTAGATCAAAGTATATATATATATATATATATATATATATATATATATATATATATATATAGATTGCAAGTTCATTGTGTTAATTAACCTGAATAGCGGAAATTGTTAATCTTATTAGTATGGGAAAATGTGAATGCGAAGAGAAAGTGCTGGTTTTGTTATACAGGAATTTGGACAAGTTCATAGATTATTTTGAAATGAAAGAGTGAGATAGTATAAATACGAAAATATCTAATATGAATTAGGTTATAGAATGAAAGGAGTTATGAAATATTAACGTCTTGCTTATCTTTGCAGAATGGGTTATCATAAACGAGTGAGCTGTTTTTATTTTGTAACTATTTTTCTATAATATGTAAAATTTGCATATTTTAATAGCTCGAGCGTTTTGTTAAAATCGACAGAAATCTACACTATCATAACTTTTTTTTAAATTTGTCCAATTTTGACGAAAGCCTCTCCTGCTGATAAAATGTCAGTCCTTCCTAACATACTAAATTTGAGTTGGTCCTGAACTGTTACTTAGGTCTCTCTCAAACTTTTTGACAATGCCTGCACTGTAGCGTCGCAGCAGTGCAAAGAGGTGGTGACGATATGTGGCAAGAGGCGATTGGTGGATGGAAGCACCGTACAGCTTGTACCGAAGAGTTCATCTATAGAGCCAGCAGGGAAGACCTCTACACTGACATCGCCCATGAAACAATGGATTTTGTGCAAGGAGAAAGGTGAAAAAGCTTATAATTTTCCGACTGATATTAATATTTCGATCGATTATTCAAAAGAGAACTGGAAAGATAAAAAGAGGAATGATTATTATTATTAATGATTCAGTCTTTGCAATGTTCCCAATGGTGCTAAGGATGTTCGCCCTCGGAAAGATAGATTTCCATAATCGCTTTGATGTTCCAAGTGATGCAAAACTCCAGTTTTTAACTTGAGCTTTTACGTCAAATAATATTACGATCTATTTCAATCAGTTATAACATAAAACGAGCACAGTGCTATTATGCTGCACGTTTACACCATGTTTCTGACGGCCATGGCAGTCACGTTTCAGACCACCGTGGACAAAACGGAATAGACGTGAGACAACGCAGTGAGACGGGAAGGACAATAAAGTGACAGGTCGTGATTGCCGTGCATGCCTGCTAGTACATCTTTAAGCAAAAAAAAAAATAAAAATAGAATAAAAAAACAGACGTTTGAAACTGATCTCGAAGCCAGTCATTATATATAAGCAAATTTAGGCTACAAGCTTTAGATTTCATTTAACACTTTCTGCAAGGCGAAATTGTACTAGAACTTTAACTTTATTATACATTTTCCCCTCAGATTCGCCGCTGGAAGAGAAAATGTTTGTAGTCATCTCCAGGATTGATTCCTTTCTTGTTGGTCGCATTGAAATGACACCAAAGCCAGCAATTGGTGAGGTCAAAATATACGACTGGCTACCGCCTTCACCAGCACCCACAGTCGTGACGTGCGACCCTGTTGATACTGCTGTGTTCTGGGTTCATCGTGGAACAAACTCGGTGTTGCGGACTTCTCTGATAGACACGGCAACAACAAGTATCACTGCAAGTAAGGAGAGAGAGTTTGCAATTGCACTGTAGAGTTGTACTACGTGCTGATAAGTTTCGGCGTTGTTAGCGCTTCTCCCTTCGAAATTGAATAGATTGTTAATTCCTACATTGATGTACTTTTCACTAGGTTCTTCCCTATTCAGTATCTATAGAAAAATAGTGATAGCCAAAAACAGTCCTGTGATTTGAAAAAAAAATCCAGCAAATACACATATGCACAAGTAGCATGAGATCAATATGAAAATGCTGAAGCAGACATACACATTTGTCACGTCTTCAGATGTACGTAATTTACTTTCCCTTAACATAAATGAGTATGATATTCCATGATATGCTGTATCGTAACTGAAATGCAAAGCCGATGTGAGGGCAGGGACAAAACCAATGGCAGAGACAGACATGCAGACAAAAGAAAAAAGAATAGAAATAAATACAGGGACGTACATGCGGACATTGACAATGACAGGGACATCTACTTCATCTACAGCAATACTAATTGAGACATAATGACTTGACAAACGTGTTAGTCTAGCAGGGAGATTGTCGACGGTATTATAGAGAATGCAAAATTCATCGCTTTACAGCCATCAGACAGTAAAGCAATAGATGCAGACAGAGTGTCAATAGGATAATAAGAAAAATAATGACATACATTCAGAGCGCTATTCGATTAATCAGAAAAAGTATCATAGAATTACAATGTAAATAACATTATGAAATACGATGATTATCTAATCTTCGTAGTTTTGAAGTTGTGTATTTCACTTGACTGATTAACTAGATGCCATGAGGTTGCAGCTTGCATAGGTCTATTCTTTCAAGCAGTCAATCGAATTTTCTGCACTCCATTATCGTAAAGCCACGTCAATTGCTCTATCCAGTAGTGTGACTCCTACTCATTTTACGCAATGCTTGAAAGGGTATGTCGTTGTACATTCCAGTGTGTGTATGGACGCATGGCAACAAATGTCGGTATGAAACAAAGAAACAAACAACAAAGGACAAGTGTCTTACATTTTCGTTAAAATAATGAAATCAAATCATCTTGATATTACAGGTGCCTTGTACGAGTACGTACATTCAGATTAAAAAAAAAAGAAGCTAAAGTGCATTTCCAATGTTTGTCAGTCTCTATCATGGCGGCGCAGCCGTGGGGCCGTGGGGGCTCGGGCCCCCACACTTTTTGTGCACCATACAAAGGAATACATAAGGTGTCATCACTTTGGGCCCCCACACTTTTTTTTTTTAACCCGGAAATACGTAAGTGGCACTAAAATAGAAATAGATAGGGATCTTGAAGTATGGTGGCGGTAAGGTTATATTTTTTCTCTGAATACCTTTTTTTTTTTTTTTTTTGCTTGCAAGCTGAAGAAACCCGGAAGTGGACGGGTGGAGATGAGCTGAGGACTTTTTGCTTGTCACCTGAAGAAACCCGGAAGTGGACGGGGAGAAGAGATGAGCCTTTTTTTTTTTTGCTTGTTAGCTCATGAAACCCGGAAGTGGGCCTCCACACTTTTGAAAACACTGCGCCGGCCCTGTCTACCCTTCATGCCCTTTGTGCTATTTCCTGCTTGAAAGTGCGCATGCGTAAAGTGAAGAGTAATTCTAAACTTGTCTTTGAAGGTCTGCCTGGTAAGGGAATCTCGCTATCCCTGGATCACTCCGATCAGCATTTTTACCTCCTCAACTATGATGAAATTGCAGGCACCGTGGTAGTTCTTCGAACCGGAATGAGCAGGGGACCGACACGTGTAATCGTGAGGCTTCCCAATACCTCTGTGTACCCGAGAATGGAGCTTGACTTCAAGAAAAGGTGACGTTATTATTTGAAATCCTTCTCATAAAAATCACGTGTGATGTGCTGAAATTTTGTTGACAATTGATGACAAAATATATTGCTGTTATTTCATAGTCGTCATGAACACGTTTTATTATGTCTAATAGCATTGACTTTGAGTGCGATTGTCTCATGTTGCTATATAAAGACGCCTAACAGAAAGTTTAATGTTCCTGCACGGTGTCTATTATCATTCTCCAACCTTTGGTGTGTGATTAATCTAAAGTAACATACATTATGTATTTGAAATGATTATACATTTTTGTTCGTAACTTCGATTTTTTTTTGTTTTCTGTTCTATACCTATATTCAATTTCCGTTCAAACAGGCAAATCTATTTAATTTTTCCGTTCAAGCTCGTTATAGTAACATTCAACGGACGAAACAAGACTGTAATTACTACGGAAAGACCGTATCTACCAAATGAACGCATTATGTCTGAAGGTAAGGGGTTGGGAGAATAATATTGTATGTTTTGCCTTGCTAGGCGCATCGTACGTTTTTCTTTCTTCAGTTTCATTCTAAATAAGTTAACTAGGCTCTGTTTCATAAAGCTGTTCATGATGTTACGCATTACTTTAGAACGACTGGAATATGAATTGCCTATATGTGTTTCCATTCTTTCCTTTACAGTCTATATAATTTGTGTGAGGGCTACGGGTACCATCGTGTGATGTGTGATGTTCTGCGGGCATACCGTACTTACTTGCTGTTTGAAAATTGAAATTTGAAGTTGGAATCGCAAATTCGATGTTCGCATTGTCAGTTAATTGTAATAATGAATTAATTTCGAGACATTATGACGAAATCTAATGCAGAGGCAACCCTTTCCCAAAATTGAGCAATATTGGCACACAAATTTGACTCTGATGGTATAAAATATCGAGTCATTTGCGAAGGAATATGTATGACCATCGCCGAGGTGTCTCATTCTCCGGCATCAATTTCTTTAGCGGGGGTTAAATCTTCGTGGAGTCACCGTGCTGTCCTTCCTGATGTGTCTTTAGGGGTAGTCCTCGTATGTTGTTTTGGTTGCCAACGTATGTAGTTCTAATACAGGCATCGTATACTTGTTTCAGCAGCAAGCTGTTGATTAGCTTTTCAACAAGTTCGAAATGTTTTGTTTGTTTTGTTTGTTTGTTTGTTTTCATATGACCATTTTGTGTGTCATTATCGGGACAGATTGACGCCTTTGTACATGGAAACATCACTGAAAAATGTAACTTGAACCACCTCAGTGGCGCAATATTTGCAGGAGAATAAAATACACTGAAACACGTTTATTAAAAGTCGCTGCAATTTCTGTTTCACCTGCTGCACAGGTATAGGCTTGTACTGGTGCGACATATATCCTGATGGAATATACATAAGGTATGTCATATCTAGCGGCGAAGGTAGAACAGCAGCGTCTGTGGTCTACAGGGTACGTGGTCTCGTTGGCGCGTGGTGCGAAGTTCGCCACTTGTCTGATCACTCTTTCATCATCCTGGCCAGCAATGCTGTGAAATACACACGCAAAGTTACCTCCAGTACCATACTAATATCTGATATGCCACCCGAGGGTAGTATTAGCATGGAAGAGTATCTTTCTGATGGGATGGTCAAGTTTGATATTGTGAATGTGTTTAATTGATTTATTTATCTTCATAACAAAAATATGTGAAGTTAATAATGAAAAATGTAACTTCAACATAATAACATATAGGAAAGTCAAAATAGCTATTAAAGTGTACTAAAATTGGGAGATAACAGCAATAGGTATTAGCGTTGGCCTATGTTCAGACAATCTTGCAAACATGAAATACCGAAAATTATGGAATAACAGTCATTTGGAGACTGTAAGGATGAATTACAAGGTCAGCTTGAAAAGTCTTATTCTTCTTAAAGGCACTCAATCGTGGCGAGTGGTTTGTGCGGCACGGAGACGAACGCAACACGCTGCCTCCCCCATTCTGTATCAAAAGTTATGTAGTGACCCCGAGTGAGAATAGTGCTGGCTCAATGGGTCAGCGAACAACACGCTAACGGGCTCACACCTGTAAATAAAATGGACTGTCCCAGACCCCTTCACCAATTCGTACCAAAGATACCAAAATAAATGAAGAAAAAAATTAATTAAAAATCAATGATGTAGTTTGGCAAAAAACTGAATAGCTGTAGATATTGAGTATGAATTCCTCTACAAACTGCATTTTGGTTGGAAGATGAAAGCTTTTCTGATGGAATTTGAGGGGACTATATTTCATTGGGTACGTGTACGGAAAATAGGTGATTTTTTGAGTGACAAGAACTCGTAGTCTGGCTTTGCGGACCCCTGGACAGAATTAGAGCAGAACAACTTACCCTGGCAATCTGATGGATGAAAGGTAATATCTCACTTATTCAGGTTAGTGAAGATGAAACACCTCATTTCTCCCAGCTATTTTACAGATTTTTTTGAAATTTGAATTTTAACACACGTCTCTATGGGGAATTATTTACCCGTGTGAGCCCTAACCTGCAAGTAAATCTCCTAACCCAAAATGGCTGTTCGAGCGAGCCACGACAGCTTCCGAATGGATGCACACTCTAGTGCGCATGAAGAGAGGCCAAAAGAGCCACACGTCTTCTGGCCTCTCTCCTCCAATCACCGCAGCTCGCGGTGACAATGTTTGTGTATGATGCGTACATACACACGCACACACACACACGTGTCTCAGTGGCAGCATTGTCCCACACGTTTATGGATATAGCACCGAGTCTGGCATTGCGCATTTTGCATGCACAAACTTCGGTCGTTCGGAGTTTACGTACCATAAGTGATTAAGATTCTCAAAGTCTTTTGAAACTTTGAAAATATCGTCTCGAAAAAGAGTTTGTCCCAAATTTCAAAGTGGTTAAGACGTAGACATGACAAATAGAGATATGTCGCGTGACCAACCCCATGAAAGGGATTTCAGACGTGTAAACACGGAGTCGAGATCAGACTCAGAGTCTGTCAAACGATACAGTCAACAAGCAGAAAGCAGCTGCAGCAAGTAGCGAGGTGCTTGCGGCCCGGCTGCCGAGCAGCATCCATCTTCGGGTTTGACTTTGCTGCTTTCCTCAACCAAGGGTTATCCATACGTCCAGAAATGACACTGGGGCCAGTATTCATTATTTTTCATGACATGTTATGCTTCAGTCAAAGCCATATTTTTGTCTTGGTCATGGGTCATAAGCTTGTCAAAGAAAGTGATACTGATGATATTCCGTAAACTTTAGTACCCTTTTCATAGCCAGACGATATGGCCTAGCAAAATCTAAAATTCGTTGAAGCCATGAGAAATGAAAGTTAGACCTCACCTACACTTGCAACGCTTGTGAAAAGATGCCTCGTGGTGAAAAGTCAATGGACTTCACGTGTTAAACCAATAATCGCAACAAACGTCTAACCGCTCTACTCCATTACTGTAAAGAGATATTGCTGTCTAGCCAATATCTCTTTAGTGTATAATAGTAAAGAGATGATGGTCAAGTCGAAGCCAAAACGTATGAATGTCAAAGAAAAGCTAAGTTAAGGAACGATGCCATCACAGACTAGATTGGTAAATGTTCCTTTTTCGTCGAAACGATAGTGCTTGATAATGACTTTCTTGAGACGAGATGGTATTGTTGCCACCGATTATGTACAAATTGTAGGGTAATGTGTCTATCATGATTAGCGTTAAAGTCCTACGACGGTATTAGTCCAGATTCTGGACAGTATTTATCATGACGCATTCAGCTCAATGGGCAGCTCATTACAACTATAGTTATGTACGATATTCACGATTAAAGCCTTTTGAGAGAACACCCCCCCCCCCCCCCCCCACACACACACGCACACATTTGCGGACAAGCTTGTTCTCGCAAGCCATCAAACAACAGAGAAATATAAAACAGAAGAAGAGAAAGAAAGAGCAAAAGAGAAGAAAAAGGAGGGAACAAAACGCACAACTATAGTACATGGGTCAGACCGCGCTTTCCGTTTTCGGCGAGATGAAACTTTGTGCATGCACAAAGCTTTCTGGCCGCTGTCATTGAAAACACCGGAGATAAACGTCCATCCCAAGGATAAAAATGACATGAAGCGCATTTTTACGGATATCAATGCATGTCAAAAAGTTACATTCGTTTCTCACGCGTTTACCTTATCCCGCAAAGTGTGATAGGGGCTGCATAGGAACTGCGCAAAATCCGACTGTTGGACATTGCGATTGTTGTGTTAGCATTCATCCAAATCCCATCCTAACAATTTGTTGCCGTGGTTGTAGCAGCAAAAATATCCCATAAAAGTGGCAATGTCTCATTTTCCATTGAGTCACCACTGTGATGTAGTTCGTATGAGAATAACCTTAATCATTATGCGCTTATGTGTCATTTCTGTTGCACAGGTATGGACTTCTACCGGTGCGTTACGCGCACTAACTAAGCAGATACTGATATATTATAATCTTTATAGGCAACAAATGCAATACATCGCCGGCTACAGTACATACCGGATACCAGCCGTACCGGGTTCCAATTTTAAATGGTGTCAGGTTCGCCACTTGCGCGGCTCATCTTTCCTGGCATTGACCAATAATGGCGTGCATTATTTTCGCAAATTTAGCCGCAATAGTGCAGAAATATTAAATTTTTGCTCTGTCTGGCAAGTGGAGTGTTTTAGAAAACTATTTTTCTGGTGTGAAGGCACCGTTTGATATAGTAAATGTGCTACTTAACTGACATCTATCTGCAAACTTAAAAAGAAAAGGGATTAAAAACACGTACTGCGATATTATTGATCGCTGTTCTGCATTATGACAACAAATTAAAGGGTATGAATACAAAAATAATTTCTAAGATATGACGGAGGTGATTGTAGCTGTAAATGTGGGCTTCTGCATCATGATTTGGTTTATCAATCTCACGAATTGGAAACATGTACGCAGCATTATTTAGTAACATTTTATGACGGAAAAAAGTAACAGAAGAGAAGAGGATAGGTGGACTTGAAGTCCTATACTAGAATGATTTAAGGTATTTTTTTTTCTCAACTATTTTTCCTGCGTTGACCCTCCACATTCTGTATAATGTAAAAAAAAAAATCCATGACAATGTTACACCCATATATATAATTCATATGGAACATTTCTAATAAATTCATTCACTTTTCATTAATTGAGTGAAATGATAATTTTCATAATTATCATGAAAATTGATTGTTTCGTTTCTGTTAATGCTCAAATAACGAAATAAAAATAGCGTCCTTTTGGTTCTCAGCTGACTTTATGCAAGTTTGAAATGTAGCGCCTATATAGTATAGCAGGGACGAGACATCAATATCGATTAAGACTATGGAAAAGTTGGTGTTAAAAAGTATTACCATCTCAAAGCCGATGCAATGCCACTATACCATACCATATCTCGAGATTGCAAGTGCAGGAATACCGTTAGCTTCAATTTCAAATTCAAGCAATAATGATATGCCAGTGTCAGCGTCACGCGATCAGATACGGTTATGAGGCGACTTATTGAAAGCCAGAACTGTACGCTCAAGACAAAGTCTATAACCAAGCCTGTTTGGTAATTGTGACAGCAGCCCGAAAAAAAAAAGAGCGGAGTTGATCGAGTGAAGATAGAGAGTTATTAAATCAATTTTGCTAGACTATTCTAAATTCATACAACTTTTACACTACTTTATCGGCAATATAGCGCGCAAGACCATCGCGTGTAGTTCGGAAAATTTCCTGCATAACCAGAGACATCAATACACCATAATCGTAAAGGCTGATTTTTAACTTAATTTAAAAACTAACAAACACACAGACAAAACTTATAACAACTAGGGCCTATTTTCCCCCATGAGACTCCCCCAAAAGAAAGAAAAGATAACGAAACAAAAAAAAGTACCAGGTTATTATCTAGTAAAGAATTTTGTTAACTTAGAAAAAAAAACTGATTTCAGTAAACAATGGTAAACAGTTCATTGTTGGTAAAGTAAAATTTTGGCCAGCCACGGTGGAACAGCAAGATCGCATCCGCACCTCTGGTTCCTCTGCCGCTGCGTAGATATAAATGGCGGACTCTGGTGCCATGCGAATCTCAAATCAGTGTTCATACATACTGTGTAAATATTCCATTAGCTCAGGTTTAATCAATTAAACCAATTCTTGGTCATTTCTCTATTAGATATAATTATTGTGCATACGTTTTCCGATCTATCAAGATAATCATGACAAGTTGATTAAACAAAAAAAAAAAAGTCTAAAGTGTTGTATTCTGTGTGTAACCTCTGTAATGCTGTATTACGTACCGTTGCAAAGCTGGGCAGACCGTACCATTGATGCACAGTGTAGTTTCGCTCTGTTCAGGGCACGCTCATATTATGGGGCGCCAAGTGTCGCATATCGCCTATTTCGTTACGAAATCCGTCATTTCCTCGACGAAAATCTATTTCTTTGACGAAATAATATTCATTTCGTTAACGACATGTTGTTATTTCGTAAAGGATCGTTATTTCGAAATGAAATGAACGTTTCGTCGGAAAAAAAAAAAAATTTCGTAACAAAATAGGCTACGCTACACTTGGCGCCCCATATGCTCAGTCTATCTAAGCATGTGAGTCCCCTCTGACGTACCCTTGTGGCACTCTTCCTTCATATTTTGTTGTGTAAAAGTTGTCGCGCCTTCACAGGAGAAGAGAACAAAAAAGTACGTCTTTGCTAGCGTAAATTCCAGTATATTTATTATAGTATGAGGATCTGGACCCCATTTCATAAAAAAAAGTTGATATGATAGCAACTCTCGCTGGAATGGCATTTGTCATGGTAATGACAAGGATCCAGATTCCTGATTGACTGTTGCTATGGGAAGTTAACATTCCAGCAAAAGTTGCTATCCTAACATATTTTATGAAATGGGGCCCTGTTATTAACATGAAATTGTTTTGGCGGTATTTTAAAAGTGCTCGAGTGGAAATGATTCGAATTCACCATTGAATTTCATTATGTTACGACACCACAGCTGTGCCTTTTTCTCTAACTGATTTTAACATAATATGTTTTTCAATTTGTTTCTATACACATGGATTACACGACTCATTGTATATACTTTTGCTTACAGGAGAATCTTACTTTCCGCTTGTCTGAAACCCCAATCAATACTTTAACTCGCGTATGCATCCCTATATTATCATACCCTATAATCTATAGTGCAATAGCCAGTAAGATTACAGGGTTTGTATTTTAGAGTAGATTCGCAATATTATTTAATTATTTTGAATTTTTATCGTATTATTTGCGTTTCTATGCCATGTCATGTCCTTTAATCACCTCTTTATCATTCCATGATTAAATATGGATTGCCATCAGCATCGTTCAGCATTACTTCTTATGCGAACACTTATATGTATACGAATTGAATTAATTGAATATATATTTATATATATATACTATATATTGTTTGTATATCATAATATATATGTATATACAGTAAACCTCGGATAAGTCGACGTCGAGTGAGTCGAAAATCACTTAACTCGAAGCAAAATAAAAAGTCCCGATTTTTCCCTATGTATTTTCTTTAAGAAATATTTGGATAAGCCGAAGTACGAGAGTCGAATTTCGGCTGTGTCGAAGTAAAACATTCAGTCCCTTTTGTACAAAATACACGTAGTTTACATCACTTGAGCCGAAAAAGATTTGTCTGGCATTCTCATTACATTTAGAGGAGAACAAAAAAAAATCGGCATGTCGCAGAACCCCGTCCCTGGCCTGCTGCAGGTAAGCATGCACACTCACCGTACCGCTCTGCACGCATGTCGAATACATACACATGTACACATGTATACACACAGCACATCGATCCATATACTTTATCCATACACAAAGCACATCCATACTTTATCCATGTCAAGCCAGAACTCCTTGGTCAACCAATCGCTGCTTTAATATTTTAGTGACAGGCCAAGTGGGCGGAGCTTGTTTGTGCGTGCCTGGCTGGCTGAATAGTTTTGTTCAATGGAGGTGGGATGGGCCTGGGAGAGTGTTTGTCTCAAGGTAGGTTGACAGAGATGTTGCACCATAGACATAGCACATGCACATTGCCACATTACAGCGCAGACATTCTCGGAACTACGTTTAACTACTAGTATTGATACAAATTCCATGTTCAATTTAGAATAAAAAAGGAGCATTATCTTCAAGAACAGACAAATTTGAATGCAAACACACATACGCACGCACGCACACACACACACACACACACACACACACACATAAGCCTGCAAATGTACTATAATACATGTACATAACTGTGAGTCGAAAAAAAAATCGACTCTCGCGAGAGTCGAATTTCACTTAAGTCGACGCATTTTCGTCAGTCCCGAGAGCTTCGACTCATGCGAGGTTTACTGTATATATATATACATACATATATTATGTTATATATTTAAATATTGTGTGTGTATGCATATCATAGGTATTAACTCTTGATGCAGCTTTAGCGAGATAGTGTTGATAAGCCAATTGCAAATCAGCAGTAAAGCACGCAATTGAAAAGGATATGATATGGTCGAAAGCCTTAAGGAGACACAACCTGTCTCCCTTGATCTTAATTCATAGTTATAATGATGACGAATGACACTTATATAACGTTTTATACTGATGTTTCTAAACGCATTAATCCGGAAAAAAATATTGAGGTAAGCATTATGTACATAATTATGATATAACAACAGCAGCAGCAACAACAACAAAACTAGATACAGTTATAAACAGATAAATTTTTAACAATGATTTGAACTTATCAACACTTTCAGCATGGTGAGTATAGAGAGGGAGTTTATTCCAAAGAGATGAGGAAATAACAGAAAAAGTCCTAAAAAGAACACAGTGTCCCACAGTGTGAGAAACACTGTGTGAAATCTGTTCACACTGTTAAATTCGAGCGTTTTCACTTATAGTCGACTATGTGAAAACACTGTGAACACACTGTGGGACACTTCTTTCCGGTAGGGATGTAAATAATCATATCGTATTGTGTGCATTATGTGTGCGTACTACACTAACAGCATTTTTTGTTTCGGTTTCCAACATCAGCAACATCATAAGATTTGGTAATGTATACATCAAAACGACATAATTATACTAGAAGTTGCCCCGCCCCTAATTCCTGCAAAAGGGACACTCCGCGCACTGTTCTCCTTTCTTACTCTTAGACAATTTAGTTATAGGACCTATACGCGTTTGTATATAATAAATGTTGTAGAATTAAGAATGCTGCAGTGAGTTCAGATCTAACATATCACAATCATACAAAAGCAACGGAAAACTACACAAACACAGAATTACATTTAGGTCACCGTTAGTGCTGTATAAAATTTATCTTTTCTTGACCTCAATGAAAGGATGATATCACGATAGAAACTGCAGCAAACGAGTAACATTGTAGATATTGTTTCTCTAGCTGTCTAGTGCAAGTGCACTTTAGTCATAATCCTGTGGTTATTTCCAGTACACTGTAAACAACTTCTTTCCAGTTATCGAAATTTCAAACTACTCATACTGCAACTGTTAATTTATGAGCATAAAAACGAAAATTTGTTTCACAAGGCCACTTATCAGCGTAAAAACGAAAATTTGTTTCAAAAGGCGATTTATTTTCAAACAGTAAACTGTTGCTACAATTTTAAGAGATGTTATCTCTCCAACTATAGGCAATTACCACTACTGACCTTTCCCAACCTAAAGTCGTAAAGGACTTTTTTGTTTTAAATTCATCATTTACTTACTGAAGTTACTGTATATATAACGGGCACGTGTGATAATTTGATAGCTAAAGAATATGCTTTTATACTGGGCGGAAACTGTAAAACCAGGTATATGTTCATTAATAATTCTGGCAGTACTTTTGTAGTTCACTCCCTCCGTGTTTTATAGCAAGTTCTATTAAAGGAAAAAAAAAACGAAAGAAAAGGCGCAAAAAGACTGAGACTAACGTAGTAGCCTTGCTTATCTCAGTCCTTCTTGGATACCACTCACCTACAAAGAAGTTATTCACTCTTTCACGCCAGTCCTAGGAGTACAAGCACATTTTTCTAACATGAAGCGTGGCGTCTTAATTGTTGTCATGTTATGTGATCTCGCTGGTGAGTCAACTTTTTGTTAAGTTATATGTTTCTTCGATGAGTTTTGGTAGGAAGTTATTGCATCAAGCGAAATGCGATAATCTTTGTTGCAAATAATCATTGTTAAATAAAATTTTTATCCCAAGCACAGCCTGATGCTCTTGCTTTAATGATTCGAATGCATTAACGACTTTGTAATAATAATAATAAATCATATCATATCAACCAAACGGTTGATATGGATATTCAAAAAACTGAGCTATCATATCAACCAAACGGTTGATATGGATATTCAAAAAACTGAGCTCATGCTTGTGTTGTGAGGTGATCATACATGATTTGGATTTGTATATTAATATTAGCTATTCAAGAACTAAAAAAAAAAAACGACGAAATTTAATTGTGCAATGGCATCCTTGATTCTTATCCCATTTTAGTCAAATGTTCACTCAGTTTCATGTTGCACTTATAGCATCCAATCTTTCTTGTCACACATACACACACACACACACACACACACACACAAATAAAAAATAAAAAATACATAATCTGAAATTGCGCTTAGAGCCTCTCTAAAATTTGTGTAGCCTCGCAGCTGTGCAATGAGATAATAACGATCTGCGGTAAGGGGAAAATGACTGACGGAAGCACCGTACAGCTTGTGGCGAAGCTGTCAACTTCAAAGGCAGCTGCAGGGAACTCCATCTTGCCATCGCCCATGAAACCGTGGATTCTCTGTGAGAAGAAAGGTAAAATGCTAACTTTTTGAGTGACGTGCCTCATTTTAACACTTCATCGATCTCTCTCTCTCAAAAAAAAAAAGAGAAGAGAAGAGAATTGGAAAGGTACAATAAGAGGTAAAGGAACAATATTCTGTAAGTGTTTTCAATGGCGTTAATGAAGGGGGGGGGGGGGGGGGGGGTCATCCCACGAGACCGACACCCACGAGTCATAAGTAACGGTCCACGAGACCGACATCAAAAATAGGTCCATGAGTCATACAGCCCATGAGTTATACAGCTCACGAGTCATTCAACCCATGAGTTTGACACTACGCACAAAAGGCTCACGAGACCGACACTAAGCAAAGGAAGCCCACGAGACCGACACTACACAATAAAGTTTCATGAGACCGACAGTACGCAAAAGAGGCTCACGAGACTGACACTAGGCCAAGAAGGCTCACGGGACCGATACTAGGCAAAGAAGGCCCATGAGACCGACAGGATGAACAGCGCCATCTACATGTCAATTACCTGTACAGGGTGTCCCATGAAGAGGAAGATTACGTACTGGCGGGTGCAATTTCGTCACGCTATCGAGAGAAAGATTGTAACTAATTGAACAGCAATATCTACATTATTATCAACGACATCAAGTAACTATGTATTTCTACACGTGTGGCTTTTAGAAGGCAGTTATGTCACGTTACGGGCAGCGACATTGCTACCAATTCATCTCTTTAAAAAAGAAATTGTCTTCTTCATGGGGACCCCTTAAAAAATGTATGAAAAAATTATAGAGGAAGAGAACGATTATGGTTTGATTTTAATGCCATCGTGCTACTTTTAATAGGCTTTCCCAATTTCTAGATAGATCACGGTGGACAGGATGTAAGGGGGGTTTTTTTTTTTTTTTGCCCTTTTTTTTCTCGCTTCACTCGATAAGTATTTATTATTAGATATCCTATCCTCCTGCTTATACCCGCCTGCTTAGAGTTTTTTTTTTTGTAACCATAATGCATGACATTTCAAAGGATGAAAACGTTTTATATCGCAGCGATTCACTTCGGTTTGTGGCTTGTATTTGTAAAGTTATTATCCTCAAAAAAGGTACGTTTTACATGAAATAGAATGCCTCTTTTCATGGATGCATCTTCTTTTTCCGAATCCTTAGAGCTATCTTAATAGATGATTATACCATTTTCTGTGAATTTCTACTAAATCAGCACCTTTGCAGATGACTACTCCCCTTCCACAGGACGTAAAGCAAGTGTGCACTGTGCATTGCAACCATTTTGTTAAATATTTTCTAATAAACTTCATTTCACACCTGGTTATTATTCTAGTTGGTTGATCTAAATGTCCACTGTTACAAGTCATTTCTCCCCTGATTTTTCTATTGCTATTGTTACGCCCTACTCAAGAATCTGGGCTACTACCGGCAAACAAAAGGGAGTTATGAACACCTGGGGGGCATTTCATTAACGAGTTTGTCGGAGTTTTCACCGACAAATTTGCTATCAGCCAATCAGACGCAAGGATTTCATTAGCTTTTAACAGTTGTCAGTGTAAATCCTTGCGTCTGATTGGCTGATAGCAAATTTGTCGGTGAAAACCTCCGACGAACTCGTTGATGAAACGCCCCCTGGACAGAACATTCCTGTTTGAAACGCCCCCCAGGACAGAACATTCCTGTTTGTAGAAATCTGGCCTAGCAACAATACATTGCTGAAATCATACAGTGTCTGGCTGCCAGTGAGGAGCAGCACTGTGCTGGGGAAGCTACAGGTGTTTACATAGAACAATGCTAGTTGACTTAATACATAGGGGCAATACAACCACATGTGATACTGGCTTCATAGAAGCAACCTCAGTGGCTATGCAGCAGTTGCAAGGGCAGCAGTTAGACTGCAGGGTCTGCTGGAAAAGGCTTGAATCGACGATATGAGGTTTGATACCGGCAGCTTTTAGTCACCAAACTGTAAGTTAATAGTTTTATTACGATATCCCCTTTTTCCAAATATCACAATTATCATTTGAAGCTGTATTCTACAAGGAAAAGTGGTTTGGTAAACCGACCACGTTTTATATTATGTGCACAGCTTTTTGTAGTCTCTGGTATAGAGCAAGCTAGTTGAAAGCAGGTTGAATTATATACCGTCTGTGATAATGTGTAACGCAGAGAAGTTATTCTCCCCCCCCCCCCCCTGTTTAATAAGACCGTTGCATGTGTAAGAGGATAATAGATTATACATGGTGGTTACCGGCGTAATGATTACTTTCAAGCAGAGTGCTGAAGTGCTTTTGTGTTGATATTTGATATACGGAAGGGAGCATTATCAAGCAAGATTAATGCTCAACCGAAGTCAAAATGGTTGTGTTCATACAATGTAGACTATAGACATGAGAAAATGTTTAACTCTTTTCTGTAGGCACTGAAATGATAGCTGCGGTGTTAAATCCTTGTGGATAGGTGTTTACTGATATGGAATGGTATAGTACAGACAGTAAGTAGTTTTTATGTTGTGGTAATTTCGTTATTGTACTCTGTAGATGGCGTTAACTTGGGTCATTCGGGTGTACGTAGACACCTCGTGCACGCCGTGTAAAGATAACCCCAGCTCGTGACAATGTGTTCGGGCCACTTCGGACAAGGAAGGAACCCGCCGTGTACTACACGTCAAGTTGGAAATCGCCCCTTCGACGAGGTCTTGCACTCCGTCTTCGCACCGAACTGTTTCGCGTTCGACTTTGACGACCACGGAGGCAACTTCGGCATGACAATACCAGGTTTTGTTTATCCCGAAAGAAACACTTTGGACTGTTAATAATCAAACCCCAATTGTAGACTGTGCGCACAGATAGTATAAACTGACGAGATATTGTGAGTGTTGAGTTTAATCAAAGAAGCTTATGCAAAACCATATCAGTTACCGGAGTAAAGTTTAGGCAATATTCATGGCCATTTTGCGAAAGTTTTCTCTATACTATGAATAGTTAGAAGATGAAGCCGGCGTTTAAGCATTTCGTCGTTAGAGTGAGATTTGAGGTGTCATGATAAGCATTGAATGAGATGTGTGCATGGGCGTATATGACGTGTCTGTGTGTTGTTTTGTTTCTTGTACCACCACCTTATTTGTATCTGAATTGAAAGACCGGAAATAAAACTTATAATTTCCGGAATCATGGTGTTTTGTGTTACTTTGTCTGAGTACCGTATTTAAGTAGTCAACACTGGACCAACAAGCAATCACACGCTTTCACCGGCTGTGACATTTGGGGGCTTACTGTCCGGGAACTGTACTGCTTGAATGCATGGTTTCAGACATTGTACTCTCAATAGTTAAATCTGTATGTAGTACGGTACAATTTGAAGAAGTGGTTGTTCTGCGACAATACAGACAAGACAAGTGGTTTCATTTGTTATGCCATATATTTGGATGTGGTAGGCAAAATATTGTGTGGTTTACATTGTGACATATTTGCCGTTTACATTATTTGTCAATTCCCTGGTTTTGGCTAAATATTGAGTTATCATGGATTTCACTAAATAACTGATGAATTTAGGTAAGGAAGTAGGCCTAACAGGCCAGGCCTTGTTAGATTTTGTGGAATGAAAGGGAGAAAATAGCCAGGGAAGACAGGGCAAAGGCAAGGGAGGATAGACAGAAAGAAATTGAAACTCTTGAGAAACAGATAGCTCTAGAACAAGCTAAGAAGGAAAATGCGAACCCAACAGGAGAGAATGAACAACGCCATAGTTTGACAAGATCACCCAAATTACCTCATTTTGTAGAAGGTAAGGACTATTATTGACGCATACTTCGAACGTTTTGAGAGATATTCGTCAAATCAGAATTGGCCAAGGTCAGCTTGGGCAATTAACTTAGGAGCCCTGTTGCAGGGAAGGGCACTAGAAGTGTACAGTAGACTAGGTGTAGATGATGCCCATGATTATGGTGTCTTGAAAGAAGCTCTTTTGAAGAGATTTCAGATGTCAGCTAGCGATTTTCAGCGGAAATTTCGCACAGCTGAACCGCAGCCAGGTGAATCACCTAGGCAGTTCGCAGTTAGACTAGAACACTATTTTGATAGGTGGCTAGATCTAACGAGTACGAGTAGGTCTTATGATAGTCTGAAGGACTTAGTGATAAGACAGCAATTCTTGGACCAATGTGGTCCTGGTATTTCGGTGTTCCTCAAGGAACGGACCCCAAAGTCGGTCAAGGAAATAACGAAAATGGCCGAAGTGTATGTGACTGCACATGGAGGCCAATTTAAGGTCCCTCGTTAGAGTTACAAACAAAGTGCATCTGGCAGTAGGCCAGCGGATTCTCGCAAAGAGAAGTCGGGTTCACAGAAAACCCCGAGTAGCCCTTCTAATGTTAGTGGTAGAAGGCCCGTAGGACCTTGCTACATATGTGGTAAGAATGGGCATATTGCTAAGGACTGTTGGAGTAGGACAAAGTCCCATGCAAGTGTAGGTCTTGTAGGTGAAGATTCAAGGCAAGCAAACCAGGAGGGTAGAAATAACGACAAACATAGTGAGAAAGAAATCAACAAGGAGGCTGATTGTCCCACATGTTCTAGTCGTTGTTCCACCCCATCAAAGCAGCCCGAGGGTGGCATGTTTCTAGTAACAGCATCAATGGAGTCAACGCAAACGCAGCCTCGCTTAGTGAATGTGGAGTCTGAGAAGCGGCCGCAAATGTGCGCAGCATGCAAGGAAAATTTGCGCTCGCGTCTACCGGTACAGGAGGGTAGCATCGTGGGTCCCACAAGGCAAGCGTGCTTCGCGACACCGGTTGCTCAGGTGTTGTTGTTCGGAAGTCTCTGGTGAAAGCTCATCAAATGACGGGTAAGTATGTAGGCAGTGTATTTTGATAGGTGGTACTATTCGTTGGTATTCCACTGCCTTAGTTCACATACACACCCCATTCTTTGATGGAGATGTAGAAGCCCTTTGCATGGAAGCCCCAGTGTTTGACATTATACTAGGCAATCTTCAAAAAGCACTACCGCCAGGGAGTAGTTGTAATTTGGGGAGTTCTAAGCCAAAGGTAGACGTAGGTACTGAAACAGATGCTCCAGAGAGCAGAGATGATTCAGGAGGTCCTAAATCACAGGTAGATGTGACCACAGAAACCGATGTACCTATCCCAGATGTTGCACCAGAAATTGGGATGGCAATGCAAACTCGTGCGCAGAGCAGAGTCCGTGAAAGACCCCCTAGGCCCCTAAAGGTACCTCTGCTAATACCAGAAGTTTCCCCAGATGACATTAGGAAGGCCCAAAAGGAGGACAAAACACTTGACAAAGTGAGAACGTACGCTAGAGGTAGTCCTGATAGTGATCATAGAAGTGACTCGCACTTCTTCATTGAGAATAATCTACTCTTTCGGAAGTTTGAACCAAAAAGTGTCGGTAGTGGTACACAACTGAAACGTTGTCCCACGTCCATACCGTAAACTTGTCATGAAACTAGCTCACGAAGGACTGATGGGAGGACATCAGGGTAGTAAGAAAACTTGTGACAAAGTGTTGTCAAATTTCTATTGGCCTGGTGTAAGTGCTGACGTCACTAGATTTTGCCAATCGTGTGATATCTGTCAGAGGACCCTCCCCAGAGGTAGGTTACCCCGAGTCCCACTAGGTAAGATGCCTGTCATTGATGTACTGTTCAAGAGAGTAGCAGTAGACCTAGTAGGGCCTATACATCCTATCACAGCACGCAAGAACAGATATGTCTTGACTGTCGGAGATTGCGTAACACGGTATCCCGAGGCGACAGCATTGCCTAATACCGAGACGACCACCGTAGCAGAGGCACTTGTCGATATATTTGCGCGAGTGGGTGTGCCAAGTGAGATTTTATCCGACCAAGGCGCGCAATTCACTTCAAATCTCATCCGCGAAGTCAGAAGATTGCTTTCTCTGACACAGCTCACTACTACTCCATACCATCCGGCCTGCAATGGCCTGGTAGAACGCTTTAATGGAACGCTAAAGCAAATCCTGCGTCGAGTATGTGCCGATCGCCCCTCCGATTGGGGTCGCTATCTCGCGTCCGTCTTGTTCGCATACCGTGAAGCTCCACAATCGTCAATGGGATTTTCCCCCATTTGAGCTGATATATGGACGTTGTGTAAGAGGTCCCCTCTCTATCTTGAAAGAACTTTGGTCAGGCCAGTCGCCAAATGATGAAGTACAGACAGAGTATCAGTACACAGTAGATCTTAGGGAACGCCTAGGGACAACTCTAGATGTAGCTCAGCAGGAACTCAGAAAGTCCATGGCTAGGAGCAAGAAGTACTACAATAGGAAGAGTAGAGACAGACAATTTAGGCAAGGTGAAAAGGTACTCCTTCTCTTGCCTACAGACCATAACAAGATGCTCCTTCAGTGGAAAGGACCGTTCACCGTAGTTCACAAGCTAAGCGATCAGGACTATAGGCCAACGGCGTAGCCAGGATTTCATCTTAGGGGGGGAGGGTGTGGGAGGGGGGTGTCCCCCCTCCCACGGTAAGAACTTTGTGCATTTTGATGTTGTAAATGGTGCAATTTGATGCATGTTTTTGCGCGTTTTATCGACGTGAAACAGTCCCACTTGTTTATGGTAGCAGTTTTATTTTGATGTAGATTATTATTGAACAATTTGCCTATAAAATGGTATAATTTAGATACACTTCTTGTATTAATTCTTTTCACTGAATATCATGAACGCGACTAAACCCGAGCGAGCGGAGCGAGCGAGGGGGTAGGGGAGGGTGTGGGAGGGGGGTGTCCCCCCTCCCACGGTAAGAACTTTTTTGCATTTTGATGTTGCAAATGGTGCAATTTGATGCATGTTTTTGCGCGTTTTATCGACGTGAAACAGTCCCACTTGTTTAAGGCATATAGCAGTATATTTTAGTGTAGATTATTATTGAAGAATTTGCCTATAAAATGGTATAATTTAAATACACTTCTTGTATTAAGTCTTTTCATTGAATATCATGAAGGCAACTGAACCCTAGCGAGCGGAGCGAGCGAGGGGGGAGGGGAGGGTGTGGGAGGGGGGTGTCCCCCCTCCGACGGTAAGAACTTTTTGCATTTTGATGTTGTAAATGGTGCAATTTGATGCATGTTTTTGCGCGTTTTATCGACGTGAAACAGTCCCACTTGTTTAAGGTAGCAGTATATTTTAGTGTAGATTATTATGAAACAATTTGCCCATAAAATGGTGTAATTTAAACACACTTCTTGTATTAATTCTTTTCACTGAATATCATGAACGCGACTGAACCCGGGCGAGCGGAGCGAGCGACGGGGAAGGGGAGGGTGTGGGAGGGGGGTGTCCCCCCTCCCACGGTAAGAACTTTTTGCATTTTGATGTTGTAAATGGTGCAAATTGATGCATGTTTTTTTGCGCGTTTTATCGACGTGAAACAGTCCCACATGTTTATGGTAGCAGTTTATTTTAGTGTAGATTATTATTGAAGAATTTGCCTATAAAATGGTATAATTTAGATACACTTCTTGTATTAATTCGTTTCACTGAATATCATGAACGCGACTGAACCCGAGCGAGCAGAGCGAGCGGTGGGGTAGGGGAGGGTGTGGGAGGGGGGATGTCCCCCCTCCCACGGTAAGAACTTTTTGCATTTTGTTGTTGCAAATGGTGCAATTTGACGCATGTTTTTGCGCGTTTTATCGACGTGAAACAGTCCCACTTGTTTAAGGTATATAGCAGTATATTTTAGTGTAGATTATTATTGAAGAATTTGCCTATAAAATGGTGTAATTTAAACACACTTCTTGTATTAATTCTTTTCACTGAATATCATGAACGCGACTGAACCCGGGCGAGCGGAGCGAGCGAGGGGGAGGGGAGGGTGTGGGAGGGGGGTGTCCCCCCTCCCACGACGGTAAGAACTTTTTGCATTTTGATATTGCAAATGGTGCAATTTGATGCATGTTTTTGCTCGTTTTATCGACGTGAAACAGTCCCACTTGTTTGAAGTAGCAGTATATTTTAGTGTAGATTATTATGAAACAATTTGCCTTTAAAATGGTGAAATCTAAATGCACTTCTTGTATTAATTCTTTTCACTGAATATCATGAACGCGACTGAACCCGAGCGAGTGGAGCGAGCGAGGGGGGAGGGGAGGGTGTGGGAGGGGGGTGTCCCCCCTCCCATGGTGAGAACTTTTTGCATTTTGACGTTGCAAATGGTGCAATTTGATGCATGTTTTTGCGTGTTTCAACGAGTTGAAACAGTCCCACTTGTTTAAGGTTGCAGTATATTTTAGTGTATATTATTATTGAACAATTTGCCTATAAAATGGTATAATTTAAATACACTAGTCTTCTTGTATTAATTCTTACACTGAATATCATGAACGCTGTCTGTTCAGCAATCAAGCAGAAAAAGCATGCACACGAGGGTGTAGATAGGGGCATATCCCCTGCCACACGAAGGTGATTTTGCGTTTTCAGACCTGAAATTCAGCGATCTGGTGCAAAGTTTTGGTGCAATACTTTTTCATCGAAGTGTTAAAATCACGGAATTTAGCTCTTATTCCAAATGTGCACCATCTGTGTGTATGTATAAAGTCTAGTGAGGTAGAGCTTAGGGGAAGGGGGATTCCCCCTCCCGCTCGCGGAGCTTATTGCGTTTTTATAATTGAAATAAAGCGATCTGGGTATAGCCACAGTCTACTTCTATGCATGGCGGGGGGGGGGGGGAGCAGGGAGAAGGCGTTGGCGAGTGTTATCTCCACCCTTCCCTTCCGATGGAGCTTTTGCCTTTTTAAGGTTGAAATTGAGATATCTCGTATACGCATATTTGATGGAATCAACATTTGGGAAATCACACACACACAAAAAAAAAAAAAAATGGGGGGGGGGGGCTGAGGGAGGAAAGGGTCGATTAAAAGGGGAAATTCCCCTTATACATGAAGGAACCTTGAGTTTTCGGAATATAAGTGATAAGTCTTGTGCACTCAGAATTATTCATAGTTTTTTGTAAATCTAAAAAGTGTACTTAGCTAGGGAAAGAGGCACAGAGGGGGAGGGTTTGGGAGGGGGATACCCCCTCCCAAGCACGAGAGATTTTGCATATTTTGAATTGAAATTCAACGATCTGGTGCACACTTTGAGTGAAATATTCCAAAAAAAAAATATCTTATTTGATGAAAGGTTGCAAAGGAGACCCGCTTCATGTGCATGCATACAGTATACACGCATTTTTTTTCCGCCTCCCAAATCCCCGGTCCAAATCTTAGGGGGGGCGACCGCCCCCATCGCCCCCCCTGGCTACGCCAGTGCTATAGGCTAGATGTGAATGGAACGATGAAGACCTTTCATGCAAATATGCTGAAGAGGTACATCGAAAGAGAAAGAGAGGTAGAAGTAGATGCAGGTCAGAAACGGCCTCAGGAAAACACTGAGTCAAAGGTAGAGGTTGGTGCACAAGCCACCATTGTAGATGAGAATGAATGCGTAGGAGAAACTGAACTAGAGATGTCTCACACTGCAGGATGTGATGGAACATCCCGCAAAATGAACATAGAGCTACCAGTCTTTGAGGGAAAAGAGACATGCGAAGATGTCTCGATAAGTTCTGACTTTAGTAAAGCACAAGAAGAACAAGTAAAATCTCTCTTGACTAACTTTCAGGCTGTTTTGACTGATGTCCCAGGTAGGACCACATTAGGAGAGCACTCGATCAAACTCACATCTTCTGACCCAGTACCGCAGAGACCGTATCCCGTGCCCCATACCATGAAGAGTGTAATCGAAGAAGAGACTCAAAAGATGGTCAAATCGGGGTAATAGAACCGTCAGATTCCCCCTATTCATCCCCCATATAGTCATAGTGAGAAAGTCTGACGGAAGCAATCGGTTTTGTATTGATTTTCGTCAAGTAAACCGCATTACTGTGTTTGACGCTGAACCATTACCCAACCCAGATGTCAGGTTCTATGTTCTTCTCTAAACTGGATCTATCTAAGGGGTATTGGCAGATACCACTGTCCCAAGACGCTAAAGAGAAGACTGCATTCCGGAGTCCTAGCGGGCTCTATCAATTTCGTGTCATGCCCTTTGGGCTAGTTAATGCGCCCGCTACGTTCAGTAGGGTTATGAGGACACTGTTGCGAGGACTGCCTCATGTTCACAACTATCTAGATGATGTACTTATCCATACCCCTACATGGGAAGGGCACATGCGAGGTCTACATGAACTCTTCGTACGACTTAGGTCAGCAGGACTAACAGTTAGGCCAAGCAAATGCCAAGTAGGATGCACACAGGTAGAATTTCCAGGCCATGTAGTACAGGAGGCCAAGTTGAAGCCAAAACGGGACAAGGTAGAGAAAATTCTCACCGCCCCTAGGCCTGAGACCAAGAAGGAGATGCGCTCCTTCATTGGGCTTGCGAGTTACTATCGCAAGTTTATCCCCGCCTTTGAGTCCATTGCAGCCCCGTTGACCGATTTGACTAAGAACCGCAAACCAAGACAGCTTAAGTTGGGTGAGCAAGAGGAAGAAGCCTTCCAGAAGCTTAAGGCAGGCCTTAGTACCGCCCCTATCCTCAGTCTCCCAGACCTAGCCAAACCGTTCATTCTGCCTACTGACGCATCTTCAACAGGAATAGGCGCAGTTTTACTGCAAGAACACAACGATGAGAAGTTCCCCATAGCCTATGCCAGGAGGAAGCTACTGCCCCGTGAACAAGCTTATTCTACCAAAGAGAGGGAATGCCTAGCTCTAGTATGGGGAATCAGCAAATTCCAAGTGTACCTAGAAGGTAACGAGTTCACAATTGAGACTGACCACCGCCCACTTGCCTACATCAATCAGGCCAAGTGTACGAATAGCCGAGTGATGAGGTGGGCGTTGGCCCTTCAACCATTTCGGTTCAGAATTGAAGCAATTCCTGGCTCAGAGAATGTCGGAGCTGATTTTCTCAGTAGAGTAGCCAATTAGTAGGCTGTAAGGATGAAGTGTTATTTCTTTTAATTTACCCTAGTCCACTGCCTGGACTGTTTTGTGTGATCATTTACCGCGCGCACACACCGCTACAGCACGCGTATGCCCCACCGTACGCTCTTGTATTGATTTGCCGCGCACGCACGCATCTCGACCTCCAAAACAGTCCAGTCTGGTTTGCCAAGTCTCCCCGAAATATTTCGGAAAAAAATGGCCCCACCCCCACTCCCTCATTCATTTTGAGCATCCTGATTGGCCGATGAGATCGCGTCCAGCAGGCAATTTGCGGGATCGAAAAAAGTCGATCGATCTTTAATCTTGTAGTCTTATATCCAAACAGGTATATTGCATTTAGCAATATAAGATACGTATTTTACGCCGATATTTGTATTATTCTCAACATTTATTAATGAAATGTCAAAATTATTTTTCTTTTTATCAAAACTTGCTCAAATAATATATCTTAGAGGTCATAAGAGGAGAATGAAATTAGAACGTACATAAACCGTGCGTAAGATTAAGACTAACTTCTACTCGTTCCCATATTTGTTATAAATTAAATTATAAATATCACAATTATCAACATTTTAAATCCATTTTTCGACAAAAAAATAATAATTTAGAAATTACAAGTGAAAAATTGATAAATACGTAAAGAAAAAGTATTCGCCCATTTAAAGCATCGTGACCTATCGTACATGTCAATTTCGAGGTGGCTTAGCTCGATCGGGGATCCCCCCGGATCGCGTGTACAGCATACAGCTTGTGCAATGTGCTTTTCGTGTTGATTCCGAGTCTTGCGTTTTCCGACCAAAATCTATGCAGCATTTCAAGTATTTCCTCCACATCTTGTTTACATGATCAATGGATGTCAACATCAGCGTCTCCGCGTCGCTTTTCTGACAGTGATAATGAGAAGAGCATACAATGCAATGTGCTACTGAGAAGCTTGGATTCGTTGACGGTTTCGGGGAGCAGCAGCAGAACCAGAACTTAGAAGTCCCTACACGTACACGTACTCGTTTCTCCGTGCATGGTCATGATTTGTTTATCTCCCTGCCAACTGGTTTTCGGCAATAGTGTGGTGTTCCAACTTCCAAGCTGCACCGTTATGCGTTGATATTCTTCGCAAACTAGATCTACATGATGGACCAGACTCTCCGAAAGCTGTGGCTCTTGTTTTCATGCCTTTGAAGTCTTTAATTTCGGACCAGATGAGCGCAATGAGCATGCAGGGCTATGGATCTTGCTTGGCCTGCGTGACAAAGTCAAAGACTCAAGCGGCCTACCTAGAGTAGCGGTAAGCTAATCATTTAGATCTATCCAGTTTCTAAAAATGATTCGTCAAGGCAACTTTCATTACGTGTCTCTTGTCTTGAATTACAAACTAACTGTAGGCCTCTAGTTGAACAACAAAAAAATGATTGTAAAACTAAATGTAGTAATGTCTGGCCTCTGGGCCGGGTAGGGTAAACACATGTCAGGCTTCGCTACTACAGTACTACTCTTGTGAGTGTTCCTAGGTGTACCAAGTTAAATCCTGTGTAATTATTGTGATAAATTGTTAACACCGTAACTGCAGTGGTTTTATTGCTTTGTACAGTACAGTAACTACTGTAACTTTCTTGCATACAAATGCAACTACACAAGGCCTACTGCCTTTTCATAGCTTTAGTCTGTGAGCCACAGCCTTTGTCTCGTCAGCTTTGCTCCTCTACTCTGAGGAGCGATCGAGACACACGCTGTGGCCCTCAGACTAATTCTTCATGTGCATGTACATTGAGAAAAAACTCAAATAGGAACATGCTTCAGTATGCAAATGTACTCATACTTGTTCATCTATAGTCTAGATTACAATTATGCAGTCTTATGGCTCTGCGATATGCATTGTAGAGACTGCAGGCATTATGAAAATCATTTATGTGCAATGTAGAAAATGTTTTTTTTTTCTTATTTTTCAAATAGGGGGACCGCATCTGGAGACACCAAAGCATTTCGAGCAGCGTATGGAAAATTGGGTGAATTACGATCGAAATTCAAGTCGTCAGTCCTGCTGTTGCCCTGACAGCCACTGCAACCAGAGATGTGCTTAGCGGTATCATCGAAAACTTTGGTCTTCGCAATTATGTGTGGGTAAATCAGTTGCCAGACAAGCAAAATATAAAACATGTTGTCAAGTCTGCTGCAAGAGATTTAGATACAATGTTCAAGTGGCTGGCAGATGACTTGAAGACCCATGGTGCATGTTGTGAAAGGATGATAAAAATGTGCAGTAATGTGTACGCAACCTTTATGGCACTGCTTCCAGAAGGTTGCCACAGGTATGTTAATAAGTTTATATGTACCACCGGAACACGGAAACTGATATCCAAAAGGAAATTGTTGACAGCATCTGCTTGTTGGCAACAGATGGTGAAATCAGAGTTCTGATAGCTACCATTGCGTCTGGCCTGGGTGTTGACGTAAGCAGCGTACACAGTACGGTTTTGTGTGGATGCCCAAGCGATCTAGACGATTATATCCACTTTTTAAAAGCACTCAATTTTCAGGCCTTATCAGATATACTGGTAACATGAAGAATCATGTACAGCTGTACATCGTAGCTCAGATTTTTTTTTTCAACTGAAAAATGTTACGTACACATGTGTACATGTAGCTTGTAAGTTGTACCTTTGGGCTTTTAAAATTGTTTTTAGAGAATTCATATGAATCCACTGTGGGTGTTTTTCCTCCTTAAGGTTTGTAATGGTGAGTGGTTGGTACATTGGTTTCTGGTGTACCTAAATTTTTGCAGTTCCATGCTACATGTACAATAATTTTCCTTTTATCACTGCAATTACTGTACCTTGCTCTTATTCACTATGCAAATACAATGTACATTTGTACAGTCCTACTTTTCATACTGTACTTTGTTTTTTAGGCGTGAATATTTTCATTTCATTGGACATGTTGATGGGTACATATCATAATTACAAGTGATAAAATTATGGAAAAGTTGAAATATTTTAGTTCAAGGTTGTGTTTTTGTGATGTAGTGGATTACATGTACATGTACATACAGACCATGCCAAGTGGGGATGGGCTGTGTGTTTTGGGTGTTTGGGTGGGTATTTGAAAATTGAACTGTTATGCCGTTTGTCTGCACATGTAATTGTACATCGCATGTTCATCTATGCATGCATGTACAGGAAAGTGTACACATGTGTAGAGTATGTTTTTTAGTTGTACAGCTACCAAGAACTTGTTTACATATAGATACTTTCTTTACATACAAAATCACTCATGATAAGTACAGTATGTTCTTTGGCCCATTTTGATAAAAATAAAACTAGTTCTGTTAATGCACATGAACATTTGTACCTGTAGTTTGAACTGTGTAGCAATGAATTTATTTTCTTTTTTTAACCTTTAAAGCAATTTTTTACCAAGAATTGTTGTAAAACACAACAAATGAAAAAAACAAAATCTTCAGTGGGACCAGGAAGATTTCTTTGTCATAACTTGTAACCAGTTTGTGTTAATCCTGTGTTTTTGATGTGTAATGAGAGTCTACTACACATGGTAATCAGACTGAAATGTGACATATCAAATTATTTCTCTGACATCAAAATTCAGAGTCAAACAGTTTACAAAGTATTTTGTTTGAAATAATGCACTGTTGTTGAACATTGATCATGAACTATCATGAATTATATACAGTAAATGTATTGTATATTACAGTACTTGTACATGTACATGTACAAATGAAAGTGTATAATGAAGGAATTTCAAGAGCATGGAGAAACAACTGAAATATGCCTAATTTATCAACTATAGAACATTTAATTTCAGTTCCTTATGAGTACATGGTGGCACAGAATATCCAACTTTAAAGACACTTATACACCTGAGGAATTATTTTGAACGTGCTTCCCAGAGTGACAACTTTTTGAACTCATTATTGACAGTTGGGAGTGGGATGCTAGCTTTGAAACTTCCTTGGTAGTTGGTACAACATTAACAGTTTTACCATCATGGCCAAATTTTTATAATGAATGCTTAAGAAGTAGGCCTAATGTGATGTTCAAATTACGCTACTCGTAGTCCATTTGTTTTCACTTTGCTGTCTGCTCTTACTGTACTCTACACAGTGTATCTAACAGTACATATATTGCACATGTACAGTGTACATGCACACCGTATACATTGTACATTTCAAAGTACAATAGTGGTAAATTGATGTATTTCCTGACCACACCTCAACACTGAAAAAAAATCTAAACTTATTTGCCAATAATCAGCTGCCATAAACGTGGAAAAAAGTAGTCTACTACACTGTACAGCTGTATGTATGGTTGGGGCACCACCTATCGACAGGGCACCTTCCCATCGACACCCAGCGTACGCATGGCTGTTTGCGTACAGAACGAAAATGTACGCGTGGGACTATGCGTAATACGCTATGAAAATGCACTGGCCTGACCAACCGATCCAAAATGAGGCGAAAGCAGGTAAGAATCTGCATTTAATCGTTATTTATTCCGGTAATAACCTAGTTGTTGCTATAAATTGTTCACACTTACGATTGAAATGCGTCAAAGAATTGATTTATGCTGTTATTTCGCCGAATTCTGCAGCATGTCGTCGCTATCCATCGAATTCTGATAGTGACGTAATAATTCTAGTGTATGTCGCTAGCGCCAGCTACGCTGGCTAGTGGTTCAAGTCCATTTTCCGAGTTATTTTAGAAGACGGGGAAAGGAGTCAGTTACGGAAAAAAAAAGAATGCAAATCTGATTTTGATTTTAAAGGAGTTTATGTATGCCTAATAGGTAAAGACTGAGTGATAGATACAATCATAGTTATTTGGTTAAAAATAACATATGGCATTCAGAATCCCGGAATTTGTTCCGTGACCTACTCAACAATACTGGTGACAGAATATTGGTTGACGAAAGGGTGACGAAAGGGTGACGATAGGGCGATGAGAGTGTGGCGAGAGGGTATAATGTGATGAGAGGTTGAGATGTCATTCTGGGGTGACTAGAATTTGTTAGAAAGAGCTTGAACATTGATGAAAAATTGTTTCACGACAGGATATTTGCAAACACACACACACACACACACACACAGGGCAAGAATAATTATTGTTGAAATCTAATGTGATTAACATGAACGTCTGATTTTTCTAATTTTCTAGCCAAATCCCCGACGTCGTCGTCGAAGGAACTACTCATCTCAAAGCTTTGAGAGAGCCCTCGCATTGGTGAAAAAGGGCGTATCAGTGATGAAAGCTGCCTTCAAATGTGGAGTCCCGAGAATCACTCTCCTGGATAGAGTAAATGGGCGCACGCAGAGCAGCAATTTATCCACGAAGCATACAATTTTGACACATGCAGATGAAGCTGCATTGGTTGACCATCTAAAGAAACTAGCATCATATGGATACGGCCTCACCAGAACACAGGTAAATATAATTTCAAACCTAAACTGACAGTCAGTATTTTTATACCAAAATAAACAAACATAAAAACATTATTTGATTTAAGAACTAAACCAAAATTTAATTCCATGTTATTTCTGTCTCTCACTTTCTACAGGTGATTCATCTTGCTACTGACATGGCAGACTCACTAGGAAGACGGCCAATAGAGATGAAAGGCAGACTTCTCTCAAAGAAGTGGTTCCAGCTCTTCATGCGTCGATGGCCTTCTTTGAATCTCACCTCTCCTCGCCGTCTTGAGATGAACCGTGCAAAGGCCACAACAAAGGAAGTGCTCAAAAACTACTTCGGTGAGCTGCAGAGAACCATGCAGAAATATGATCTCCTGGACAAGCCCCAAAACATCTACAACATAGATGAGACAAACTTTAATGCCGATCATAAACCCCCCCAAGTGGTGAGTGACAGAGGTGAAAAAAGATCAAACTCAATAACATCGCATCGGATTGGCACGACAACCATTCTGGCTTGTGGGAGTGCTATCGGCAGAGCACTCCCCCCCTTCTACATCTTCAAGGGGAAACGTAAGATATCTGATCTCATGAATGGTGCACTCCCGGGGTCGCAAATGTGCATGACAGAGAGTGGATGGAGCAATGGTGACGTCTTCAGAAACTACCTAGAACAACATTTTCTGCCATCACTCCCCCCACGACGGGTCAATGAGCACGTCATGATCTTGTACGACGGGCATACATCACATATCTCCATTCCAGTCCTTGAATTTGCCAGAGCTCATCGAATCGTGCTGTTTGTGCTGCCGGCACACACGAGCCACGTTCTACAACCACTAGATGTCGCGTGCTTCGCACCTTTGAAAAGAGCATACAGCACTGAATGTGCTAAGTTCATGCAAACACATCCCGGAGAAATGGTGACCAGATACGACATCGCCCGTCTGTCCTCGTCAGCCTACCTAAGAGCTATGGGACCAGAAAACTTGAAATCGGCATTCAGGAAATCAGGGGTCTGGCCATTGAATCCAAAAGCCGTAGGAATGGAGGAAGCCACAAGACCAAGCTTGTTAGTGACTCCAACAAGAAAGGAAGCAAGCGCCCCACAACATCAGGTCGGACCCATGGGTGACGCCAGACAGACAACACAACAAACGTCTGCAGAAAGCTTTCTGTCGTCAAAAACACCAAGCCCACCCCAGCAGCAGGCAGAAAAGGGGACTCAGAGGAGGGTCACTGTCCACTTCCGGCCATCGGGTGTGTGTGTGTCAGAGGATAGGATCTTCCTCAAGATCTGCAAGGCAAAAAACAAGGGAAAGGAAAGACCCACACAAAAGAAGACATGCCCGACAGATCAACCTGGACCATCAGGAATTTCAACAAAGTCAACAAGGAGGCTCTTTTCCGATCCCTCAGTTACAGACAGCGAGGACATGGAGGAAGATGACAACCCATGCTGTGTTTGCGGGAGGAATACGCCACCACATCCATCGCGGGACCATCTAGAATTCTACTCATGGGTCGCCTGTGACGAGAGTGGATGTTCTCATTGGGTACACCAGAAATACTGCACAGCATCCAACAAAATGTATGGCAAAAATGACACCTACAAATGCCCATGCCATTGAAAAAAAAAGAAAAGATTATCTTGGCATGATAATACATCAGGAGAAATATTGAAAACAGATGTGTTTTGTCTTTTATTTGCACTATGACTCTAATCATCAGTGATCATGACTGTAATTGGTTTTTATGTGTTGAAAGTGCGCTTGTTGATGGTTATGTTTGTTGGCTGTGATCTTACCATGTCAAAGAAATTAATGTATCAAAATAACAAGAGATATAAACAAATTAATGTTTATATCGATCGGCCACACATAATATCAAAATTGCTAAATGAAACATACAAACATATATTCAAAGTGAATAAAGGACAAAAGATATATAACAGCAAAGAATGACATTAACAACTTCACTACATTCCATCAGTTAAAAGGAAGCACTTTATTTTCAAAGGTTAATGGCAGAGGTTTTATTCTCTTTTTTTTTGTATAGGTTGAAAAAAAAAGAAATATACTAAATGTATTATCAGATCATAGAACTGATGCAGAAATTTAAATTTCACATCTTATAATAATTTAAACGTCTACAATACAAATAAATGATAAATAACTTCTTAAAAATAAAAATGTAATTGTATTTAAACGAAGAGACAAAGAAAAAAAATCATAAACAAGAAAGCAAACTAAACTAAACACAAGTTTACAAACACGGTTCTGTGTGTATGACAGCGAAATGCAATGCACGTGTATTACCTATAGAGGGCGGGGTGTCGATGGCAAGGTTCCCTTTTCAGCCGCGCAAAGAAACCAGACATCGCGTACTGAAACGGCGATATTTCACTACGGAGACTCACAATCATCGGGGCGGTCACGGGATTCGAAACTGCGGTATTTACGGCATATCTGAGGCACGGCTCAGGTAAACTGGTTTTATACTTTTGGAATAAACGAGCTACAGATCCTTAGGGTGTCGATAGGTGGTACCCCCAACCCTACAATGTTTTAATTTGGATGTGATTTGTAATAGGGGGTTTAATAAAATTGCTAAAATGTGAGTGTGTGTGTGTGTGTGTGTGTGTGTGTGCACATGCGTGTATGCATTTGTGTGTGTTGTGTGCATGGCCCACACTTTTCCCAAGCATAATTTCACGCTGATTACCCCTTAAATGTTTGTGAATTAGAAACAAACAAGTTGCTCTGTCAGACTGTCTTTTGATATGAATAGGCCTACTTATTTAATAATGTATATACATGGAGCTACTATTTTGAGCAAGTACAGGTATGGTTTGCAACAACAAAAAAGGAAGATATGATTGAATATCATATATATATATATATATGTATATATATACATATATATATATATATATATATATATATATATGCATATGCAGAAGGGCAGTTCAACCAGAACTGTTCACTTCTGTAATGCCAGAGACAAATGGACCAATATCTCTGTAGCAAAAATGCCCTTAAGCGTCTTCATCTTGGTTTACTAAATTTAGCTTTATTATCATGAAGACTAACAAACAAAGACTGAGTGACGGGGTATTCTTACAACAGGGATATTGGTCTGATTGTCTCTGTTATAGAAATTATCAAAGCGAATAGTTTCGGTCTAACTGCCCAGTAGGCCCTACATGAAGTGGTAATAAAATGATAAAAGTTTTACAAACTTAGTGCAATTCTTTAAATTTAGACTGCTCTCTAACATTTGGGGAAAAGAACAAACAAAAAAGGCACTTTCTGGTTCCTTGCATGTACTTCAAAACTTTGCACTACAAATTGTGTAATGTATCCCCTTCACCTCAACCACCCCTGAATATGCTAAGATATCTTGTATACCATAGCTAAGTAGAACCCACATCTCACAGCCCTGAACTTACATTACAAAATTACATTATTTAGTGGGTCAGATAATAGTGAAAACAGGTGTATACAAGTACCTTTGCCAATTAAAGAATTTCTTTAATTTCTGAATATTTCATCATACAATATTATTAATGAAGAATATTTGATGACAAAATTATTTCCTTCAATAAATATGATTGGCACAATCCCCCCCCCCCAAAAAAAAAAAAAAAACATTGATCCCCTTTACCAACAATAACATCGCCAAACAAATCTTCCAACTTTTCTTGAGGTCCACATCTCGCGACCTTCACAGAGTTTTTTGCAGTTTTATGTAGTGTTTGGACGTTAGAAGTGGCACATCACAAATCATACATCGGCGAGCTGGCGATTTGTAGCTCGCCATTTCCTATCTCAAGAATAATATTCAAGTCATCATCGAATCGGGGCACAACAAAGTCCAAAACACCACGTGAAAGTAGGTCCTAGATGACTGCAACCATAACTTTCAGCCAGTCAAAAACGTTGCACGAATCAGCTTGCAACAATGCATGGTACGGATCACTGAAGCACTGAGTATCGCATTGCATTGTGATCAAAGAGTTGGCTCTTTGATTGTGATAACGTGTGTTGTGCAAAAATGCAGGCATCTCTGTGCACATAATTAGTAATTGTTGCAGATCGCACTGTATTCACGGTGCAATGCACACAGCTGGCTGCAGATCAATCGATCCCACAGAACTCTTTTCTGTGATCGATCCCTTAGTTTTCATGCATACGCATGAGCTTGCAAGAGATAGGGCATTACGTCAGCATACCTAATATGAACTTTTGACCCTACGCACTGTCAAACCATTCTGGACGTTTTTTTTTCGGACAGGTTTGTTGGCGCCCTCATCGATATCGAGCGGTTACAGGGGATAGCGCGATAAGCTGTGGAGCGCGCGTGGATGCGTAATGATAAGAAAACGTCCAGAATCTGGACTAAATTTACCCATGCACCCAGATAGGACGCAATTTGATTCTGTCCAAAGAAGACACGATCAGTGAAAAGTTGAAACAGGATCGAAACGTAACCATGGCAACTTAATGTATGTGTTGAGGTTCATTGATGGTGATGTTTACATTTTGCCACCAGTCTCAGTTTATGAAGGCTGTAGGTAAGATAAATGCTTGTAATTTTGTGAGAAAATATGAAATATTTTCTAGAAATGGGGGTCATGTTACAAGTCATTTCTCCCCTGATTTTCCTATTGCTATTGTTACGCCCTACTCAAGAATCTGGGCTACTACCGACAAACAAAAGGGAGTTATGAACACCTGGACAGAACATTCCTGTGTATAGAAATCTGGCCTAGCAACAATACATTGCTGAAATCATACAGTGTCTGGCTGCCAGTGAGGAGCAGCACTGTGCTGGGGAAGCTACAGGTGTTTGCATAGAACAATGCTAGTTGATTTAATACATAGGGGCAATACAACCACATGTGATACTGGCTTCATAGAAGCAACCTCAGTGGCTATGCAGCAGTTGCAAGGGCAGCAACTAGACTGCAGGGTCTGCTGGAAAAGGCTTGAACCGACGATATGAGGTCGGATACCGGCAGCTTTTAGTCACCAAACTGTAAGTTAATAGTTTTATTACGATATCCCTTTTTCCAAATATCACAATTATTATTTGAGGCTGTATTCTACAAAGGAAAAGTGGTTTGGTAAACCGACCACGTGTTATATTATGTGCACAGCTTTTTGTAGTCTCTGGTATAGAGCAAGCTAGTTGAAAGCAGGTTGAATTATATACCGTCTGTGATAATGTGTAACGCAGATAAGTTATTCCCCCCCCCCCCTGTTTAATAACACCGTTGCCTGTGTAAGAGGAAATTCATTTGTATATGTTTGTATTAGAGAATGGAATAATTTGCCATTGAGAATTAGGTCAGCCTCATCACTATCCAACTTTAAACGTACATGTCGCATTTATCTTGAGGGAAATTTGTAAAACAAGAATTGAATGTGTGTGTGTGCGCGTGTGTGTGTGTGTGTGCTTGTGTTGCATCTGTCCTATGTAAATATGTTACTATTATACTTCTTGTTAATATGTTTAAAACTTTAGTATGTTTTGCTTTGTTTTATATGTTTATCCGGGACCCCTTTTTTACAAGCTCTGCTTCTTTTGGGGTCCCAAACCATTCATTATTCTTAATGCTGTATCCTTTTGTAAAATGTCAATTGAACTTGAACTTGATAATAGATTATTATACATGGTGGTTACTGGCGTAATGATTACTTTCAAGCAGAGTGCTGAAGTGCTTTTGTATGTTGATATTTGATATACGGAAGGGAGCATTATTAAGCAAGATAAATGCTCAACCAAAGTCAAAATGGTTGTGTTCATACAATGTAGACTATAGACATGAGAAAATGTTTAACTCTTTTCTGTAGGCACTGAAATGATAGCTGCGGTGTTAAATCCTTGTGGATAGGTGTTTACTGATATGGAATGGTATAGTACAAAGAGTAAGTAGTCTTTATGTTGTGGTAAATTCATTACTGTACTCTGTAGATGGCGTTAACTTGGGTCATTCGGGTGTACGTAGACAACCCGTGCACGCCGTGTAAAGATAACCCCAGCTCGTGACAATGTGTTCGGGCCACTTCGGACAAGGAAGGAACCCGCCGTGTACTACACGTCAAGTTGGAAACCGTCCCTTCGACGAGGTCTTGCACTCCGTCTTCGCACCGAACTGTTTCGCGTTCGACTTTGACGACCACGGAGGCAACTTCGGCATGACAATACCAGGTTTTGTTTATCCCGAAAGAAACACTTTGGACTGGTAATAATCAAACCCCAATCGTAAACTGTGCGCACAGATAGTATAAACTGACGAGTTATTGTAAGTGTTGAGTTTAATCAAAGAAGCTTATGCAAAACCATATCAGTTACCGGAGTAAAGTTTAGGCAATATTCATGGCCATTTTGCGAAAGTTTTCTCTATACTATTAATAGTTAGGAGATTGATATGAAGCCGGCGTTTAAGCATTACGTCGTTAGAGTGAGATTTGAGGTGTCATGATAAGCATTGAATGAGATGTGTGCATGGGCGTATATGACGTGTCTGTGTGTTGTTTTGTTTCTTGTACCACCACCTTATTTGTATCTGAATTGAAAGACAGGAAATAAAACTTATAATTTCCGGAATCATGGTGTTTTGTGTTACTTTGTCTGAGTACCGTATTTAAGTAGTCAACACTGGACCAACAAGCAATCACACGCTTTCAACGGCTGTGACATCCACATCATTTTTTTTTCTAAGCAGGTGTGTACCGGTATATGTTTTGCGGAAAGGGAAACGAAGATGTTTTGGCATTTTCGGAATTAATGTTGAAACAACTCATGCACTTTTACTGAATTTTGTTTATTATTTTCATAAACACTAAAACGCGCAAACAAAATTAAAAATCTTGAACAGTTCAGGGGGCGAGGGAGGGCAATTGACGAGGTAATCCCCTTGCAACTCTTCTTTTCCATCTCTCATATCTTCATTATACCATTATCTGGACACCTTATACAATTAATTGGTCTCTAGGTGGCGCTGTTCATCCTGTCGGTCTCGTGGGCCTTCTTTGCCTAGTGTCGGTCTCGTGAGCCTATTTTGCCTAGTGTCGTTCTCGTGAGCTTTGTTTACCTGGTGTCGGTCTCGTGAGCCTTTTGTGTGTAGTGTCGAACTCAGGAGCTGTATAACTCGTGGGCTTATTTTACTTGACGTCGGACTTGTGGGCTTTATTTACTCAGTGTCGAACTCGTGGGCTGTTTAACTAGTGGGCTGTATGACTTGTGAGCCGTATGACTCGTGGGCTGTATGACTTGCGAGCTGTATGACTTGTGGCCTGTATGACTCGTGGGTGTCGGTCTCGTGACGTGCACCCAATGAAGGTTGTCCTCCTTAAAGGGATTGTACAGTTTTGGTTGAGACCTAATTTAAGGTTTCAAACATTTTTTGGTGAGATAATGAAAAACCTCTTAAGAAATATGAAAGAGCATGTAATTCCATGAGGAATTCAACGTTTATTTGATGAAAATTGGTTTTGAAATGGCTGACATATCCAAAACAGAGCAATTCTAATAAAGTGTGGGACCCACATTTTATTACGGTCGCTTTGTTTGACCTTGTTTTTGGATGTTTCAGTCATTCCAAACCCGATTTTCATCAAAGAAACTTTGAATTCCTCTTAAAATTATATGCTCTGTACTATTTCATAAGTGTTTTCTTGGTATCTCGCAAAAAGTTAAAAGTCCAATTCTCATCTCCACCAATACTGCACAATCCTTTTAAGATACAATGCACATTGCCTTTATGTTTAAGAGTTTTGACACTCCATTTTTTTTTTCTAATCCCAGCTTTTACGCGGGGCCTTTACCTCAGACATGATATCTGTCAAAATTGAAAATGAGTAGTAGTATACTCTTACAGCTTAATGATAATGCCAAAAAAAAACAACAATAAAAGGCACGTAGAAAGCGAGTTTCAAGTGAATGCATTATTTTCAAATGTCATGTGTGATACGTCACAACGTCCCTACACGCACCGTGCTTTCATAGATTCAGTTTAATGTATCGAAGCAGAAGTCTTCCAAGGGGGATAATGGCCAATACCAACATGACATCTGTCACGTGTGCATGATCTTACAAAATAGTAATAAAAAAGAATCTGATACAGTCCAGCAGCAGTACGATATAACTGGAACATGATAAGTTCAGATCAAACGATATTTGCAAGATTTACTTCGCTGTTGATACCGTTAATTCATGATACATATTGATTTCTTGCTCAGTTTCCTGTTCATTTCTTAATACCTCCACAAGTTTGCGCAAGACCTCCAGTTCTTGATTCAACCCACCATAGAGGTAGCCTACATGCAAAGATTGGCGCTCAATACTGATATCTACTGATATCAAATCTTTTCTGACGATTTTAGTGGCATAGTGGAGATTAGGCTCACAAGATACGACCTTCATCAACATTTCGTGCCAGGCCAAACTGTGCATAGCGAATTTTAACTTTTTTTAATGCATTTTAACCCACAGATCTGCCACTGGAAAATACAATTTTTGCGGTCATCGCAACAAACAATTCGTTCCTCCTCGGACGCATTGAAATGACGAATAGATATCGAAAACTTAAAGCGATCAAACAATACGACTGGATACCGCCTTCACCAGCACCAACAATTCTGTCGTGTAACCCTGTTGAGGAGGCTGTATACTGGGTACATAGTGAAACGAACTCAGTGCTGCGCACTTCTCTCCTGGACACAGCAACAACAAGTATCACTGCAAGTACGGAAAGAGTCTGCGTTTGTATTGTGGAACTGTATACTAATGGTCATGAAATTTGACATTAATACCTCCCCCCCCCCCCTTTGAATCACTCCATCAAGTGGATCAATACGTGTTTTACTGAGTTCTCTTACTTCCCTGTTTACACGTCATGAAAATAGTGATATCCAGTACTATGAAATTAATATATACAAAGATGTCGTAAAGTTTCAACTTCCATATCCCTTAGAGCAGTTTTGCGAATTGCTATATTCAACAATCAAATTGTACAGTCATAACCATTGCTCTATCTAGTGGTTACCGTTCCTAAATATACCCATTTTACCCGATGATTTGAAGGGTATGTTTGCCTGGAATTCGTTTATAATTATGTGTCTTAATGTATATTGGCCTCCGTGGTAACGAATATCGGTATAAAGTAAGAAAGAAACAAAAAAAAAACCCCGAGTAACAAGTGTATTACTTTCAATTTACTGAAATCACATCATCTTGATCTTAGGTGCCTTGTATACGAGTGTATAAATATTACATAATCACGATAGTGTTCAAAGTTATTCTGATGTTTCATCATATCAATCCCCATGTTCTGTTCTTTCTTTATCGAAAGTGAGTAAGCGTGCATTATTTCTCAACATCTTTTTTTTTTCGAGGTCTGCCTGGCAAGCTACTCTCGCTGTCTTTGGATCACTCGAATCAGCAACTTTACCTACTAAACTACTATGAAATCACACATACCGTGGTAGTTTTTCGAACCGGAATGAACAGAGGTCCCTTACGTGTCATCGCAAGGCTTCGCAATACCATTGTGCACCCGAGAATGGAGCTTGACTCCAAGAATAGGTAACGTATTTATTTGAAATCCTTGTCCTAAAAATCACGTGTGTGAGGAAATGTTATACAATTATGTTATAAATATTGCTGTTATCTAATGGTATTCGTGAACATTTTCATATTCATCATGATAAGTCGAGTGAGTCAATCTTGTTGAAAATGACTGACATTTTTACTATGGGTACGTGCTTTGTGCAAAAATTATCATATGCAAACTCGGCATATGTATACATACACACACACACACACACACACACACACACACGTATATAATTAATCACCAATAATTCATGTATGCGATCATGGAGTATATTACTTTCGTAACGTAATAAAATTGATATGAATACATTAAATTCTGTCATCTTGTTTATCTTACGCCGATTTTTCTCCTTGCCTGTAATTTTCTTTGAACAGAGAAGTCTACGTAGTCTTCTTCTACACGTTCATTAGAATACCCTTCGACGGACGCAGAAAAACTGTGATTCATTTAGAAGAGCTGCATCCACCGAATGCACACATAGCATTTGAAAGTAAGAAGTTTCGATAATCGTAAATGTTGCGTAATAACATGCATGTTTTTTTTTTCATTCAAAGCTGATTTTAAGCGAAAGTTTAACTTTACTATACACTTTGTTAGTAAGCTCAATCCATTCGTACCATCGCTTATGAGACTCATCTCTCAAAATAGTGGGATTGCGCGCATGAAACTCCCCAGCTCAAATCCACAGAAAGTCGTATATGAATAGGATTCACTGTAATTAAGAAAACGTATAATTTGGGTAGACCGACTCAAATTTCTAGGCATTATTTTCTAGGAGAGTAATATTTCGTCTTTTTATTCTATCAGCATCGTATTCTGTTCCACTTACTACACAGGTATGAACTCCTATTGGTGTACCGCAGAGGCCGACATGTTATACTTATGTGCCACCGTAGGCAGAGGAAGCAGACCATGGTCTGCCTTCTACCCGATAAGTGATCTCGGTGCTGTTTGGTGCGAGGTTCGCCAGTTACCCAACTACTCCTTTTTGATACTCACCGACAATGCAATATTCAACGCACGCAAAGTTGCCAGCAACGCCTTCGGAGTACATTATATGTCACTCCACATGGGTAGTATTACCCACGACGAGTATCTGGCTGGTGGGATGGTGTTTTTTGATATTGTGAATATGTTGAATTGACAGTCATCTCAATAATAAAGATGTGAGGCGCTAATTAAGATTGAACAACTATACAGCATAAAAGCGTAGGAATCGCAAAATGACGTTTACGAAAAGAGAAAAATGCAAGCGCCAGATAGTGGCTTTTGCCAATGTTTAAAAACGTTCGCGGATGGGAAATGAACAAAATTAGACGAGAAAAATCACTAGGGGAGGGGGGCAATGCCAAATGAGCTAACAAACGAACACAAGGAGTAGAATAAAATACAGTGAACAAAATATGAATTAAAAACCTTTGCTCCAAACAGACGATCATTTTGTCCGTATACACATAAAACAGAGGCAACTGGTGTGATTTGATTGTATTTCAATCCGTTTTATTTTATTATATTATTTTTTTCACTGTAATGAAAACAATGAGTTTCGACATTTGCGGTTGACGCGTCGTGACATTTGAGGGTAATTCTTAGATCAACCTTCATTCACCCTCCAAGTTTCATCCAACTGAACAGACACAGACGGACAGACAAACAAACGTTGATAAAATTATAGTCTGATTCGCTATTTTTTTCATTATTACAATGCAAGCAATGAGTTTTGACATTTGTGGTTGACGCGTTATGACATTTGCAGTTAAAACGGATATTTTGACATTTCTGGTCGACGTGTAATGGCACTTATTGTTAATCAGATTTTGACGCTTGTGGTTGATGTGTTACGACATTATGGTAGCTTTGACATTAATTTTGTGCTGGACGTGTTATGGCATTTCTGGCAGTTTTGACATTTGGGATTGCCTTGGTATGGTATTTGTCATTTGTGGTAATTATGACATTTGTGGTTGACGTGTTATGGCATTGTGTTTGTGGTAATTCTGACATAAGTCAGTAAGTGGGAAATTTTGACATTTGTGGGCTCTACAAGGGATCTGAGTGGGGCGAGTATCATATCCTTTTCATACCAGGCACTGAACAATGGATGAGAACCGGAGGTCGTCCACTGTCTCCCTATAAGCCCCGGTCACACAGCACTCCACGTCCAAATCACGTACAAAAAAAAAAAAAATAAGAAAATCTGGTGGACGTGGTCGCAAGTGGTAGTTTTTTGGTCAATTTTGGTTTGGCCGTGCTTTCCAGGGTATGGCCGTTGGCGGCTGTTCCACTGCTGACGCACTGCCTAAGCACGGCTAACCACGTTCAGCCACGTGTGTGTACGCGGAAAAACCCATTTGTCAGCGATAAGCCGCTAAACACACTCTATTTCCCGTGATACCAACGCGTAACACGCGTCAGATGACAGTGCTCTGCTTGTAACTGACCGCTAAACTTTCGCGTCTTTACCGCGTCTTACCAAGTTTTAATCACTGCCGGAACACGGATTATCACGTATGTTTCACGTGTGTTGCACGTTTTTACCACGTGTGCCGCCCGTGATTGTCCGCGGAATACAATTTTGAGCAGTTCAAAACATTTTACCGCGTCCGACCCAGTTCAGATTTCCCCCCGCGTCCTGCTACGACATCAACGCGAACAACATCGTCTGCTTCACGGGAGACCACTTTTTGACGTGTTTTGGCCGTGATTAAGCCGTAAAGCGCTGTGTGACCGGGGTTTTAGACCACTGTTGGTGTACGTGATACCCCTTTCTTACTCTCTAAAAAAAATCGAGTGAAAATATTCACTCTTATAAGAGTGAATACAAAAAAAATGTGAATTCAGAGTGAAATTTGAGTGAATTTTGAGTGAAAATGTTCATTTTCACTCATTTTGGAGTGACCTCAGGGATTGGAGTGATCCCTGAGGTCACTCTAAAACGAGTGAAAATGACCTTTTTCACTCAAAATTCACTCAAATTTCACTCTAAATTCGCTCTTTTTTGTATTCACTCTTTTAGGAGTGAATATTTTCACTCGATTTTTTTAGAGAGTACTTCTAGACGCTGAACAGGGGATGACGTTCGGAGGTCGTCCACTGTTCGCCCTAAACCACTGTTGGTGTGAATGGAAGCCCGAAAAAAAGACACCTTGGGTGAACGGTGGATGAACAGTGGACGAACAATGGATGCGATGAGTGTTAGACCGTCTTGCACAAAGAGAGGATAAAGAACGTCAAATGGATGTCTCCCCGGTACGAAAGGTCTCCGCAAGACGTCGTCTGCACGCGCTCAAAAGCGCGCGCTTTGTATCAGTAATTTCTAATTATGAATAATTAAGAAGTGTGATTTGGCATTTTATTCTTGAATGGTCTACTTGAAATTTTGACATTAATCAAAAGGTATAATGAATTGCAAAAAAAGAAGAAGAAAGCAACAGTTTAAAAAGAAATATCATTGAAGAACTGAAGAATAAACTTGATCCGTAATATCAAGATTTTATCCATGGGGGGGGGGGGTGGTAAACAATTGTTTGTTTTAAATTGGGGCGAAGGTTAATTCTCCGATTAAACGGTATAATTCTTAAGACGGAATTTTCGAAAAGTCGTGGGTACGGTGGATATCTTTTTTTCCAAACGAAGTTTTCTACTTTTATTTTGCGTCTGTGAGAACATAAGTCTAGGTTAGTAGTGTACATGTGTTGCATCTATCGTGAAACTGTTAAATAGTTATTGTATGTAATTTCCGGTTCTTTGGTTTTATGAATATTACCCTGATGTAGAAAACCAAATAAAGATTTCCTCTAAAAGTATATGTATGCAATCATGTACTTTACTATCAGCAGTCTGTTTCCAACATCAGCGTCAGATGAGCAATGACTGGTCATGTATGTATGTATATATGTATGTATGTATGTATAAATATATGTAGGTATATATATATATATATATATATATATATATGATATAACGATACATTTTAGATTACCTGTAGCCTATCATAACAGTCTTGCCCAGGAATAGTCCAGGATCAGTTTTGAGTGGTTTGTGCGTTGTGTAAAATAATATGCAAACTCGGCATATGTATACATGCATACACACACACACACACACACGCACGTATATATATATATATATATATATATATATATATATGTATATATATATACCGGGTGTCCCCCCCCCCCCAAAAAAAAAAAAAAAAAAGTGGAACGGTGGATTTTCAGTACTTTGCGTTCTAAAAGTGATATATAAAAGTATCTTCCGCAGAAGACAATAATACCAAAATTATTAATTTGTTTTAGTGCTTTTTATTCTACGACAATTTTTTTTTTAAATGCAGTCATTTTCAAATTTCGCTGGATTTTTGCGACGTATGAGCAAAGAATTTGGGTGCGACACGCGTTCCATAATCGGTGTATTGTGTACAGCTGATTTACAGCATTTATATACATTGGAAGTACGAGATCAACAGATTAATTTTGTCTACTCCCCAAAAGTAACCCAAGATATTTTTCTCCTACCCAGAGTCACAACTCTCATCCCAAAGCTTAGGGAATTTCAGTTTAAACTTCTTCATGGTGCACTTTATACAAAAGTTAATCTGTTGAGATATGGGTTTGCTTCGGATGATCTCTGTTCTTTTTGCAAAAAGAGCACTGAGACATATTCACATTTATTTTGGGAGTGTATTAAAGTGCAGGATTTGTGGCAAATTATTATTCAGAAATTTGATTTAGAAGAACTAGGAAATATGAATTGGGAAGTTGTTTGTACCGGTATAACCGGAAACTCGTTAAAAATCAAAAGAGTAACAGAGGAACAGTTAGAATGCAAAGTGGGAATATATGAGGTATACCGAGGATGATATAATCCTATGTGATTATCTTTTTTCTGTTTTGAATTTGCCGTACGTATATGCGAGTTATCGTTATATTGTTGTCCGGTTTTTTCTTCTTTTCTTCTTCATCTCTTATTACTTCTACCATTTCGACATTACTTCCACATTATGATTAGGAAGTATCTTATTGTATTAGAAACAAAATGGCAATTTACACGGTAGAGTTATTCAAGTGAATAAAACCTGAAACCTGAGGGCTGAAGGCACGGGGAGCATGTTGGCGTTGTGTGGGAATGTGTGTGTGCAATTGTGTATGTTTTCTCGCAAATGGCCTCGTTTGTTTTGTTCTTTTTTTTTCGAGAGAGAAGTAGTGAAATATGCCCTGTTTTGTGTATTAAGTAAATTATCTTTATGTTCCCACTTTGCGGGCCTTTTGCGAGAATATATGTTTTAAAAAAAAGCAGATTTCGATTCCTTGGTTTAAAGAGTTACAATGTAAGTTTGACATTAGTTTGCACAATGTTGATATTACTGCATTTTGTCCTTACATAGTGTAAGATTGACCTTATTGTGTACAATGTTTGTGTGTAATGCAGTTTGTCTTTGTATGATGTTTTGTTTTGTTTCTGTGAACGTTTTTGTTCTATGATGTAAAATTGAACGAAATTCGAATAAAGAATTATCAAAAAAAAAAATCAACGGGCTTACACAATACACTGTATGGAACGCGTGTCGCATCCAAATCCTTCGCTCATTTGAATATGAAATTTGAAAATGATGGCATTTACATAACTAGGTGTAGAATGAAAACAACTTAACCAAATTTAATAATTTTGGTGTCATTGTCTTTTGCTGAAGATGCTTTTTGTAATCATGTCAAAAATATATATTACTTTTAGAACGCAAGGTGCTGAAAATCCACCGTTCAATTCTTTTTTTTTTTTTTGGGGGGGGGGGGACACCCGATATATATATATATATATATATATATATATATATATATATATTTATATATATGTCATCGTCTTTACACTTGCGAAGGTCTGAGGCAGACCGAAAATTTTGTAATAAAAAAAATTTGTAATCGTTGGATCCATGGCGTACTTGAGACTTGAGACTCTTTCTTCTAATAATTACAACATTCGAAGGCCAACAAGTTCCAAGTTCCAAGATGTATGTATATATATATATATATATATATATATATATATATATATTTATTCTCTGCCGTCTCTGCCTCTACCATTGCTGTTATCATTATCAGTATTGCCTTGATCATCATTATTTTTGTATATCATATCCATGTTTTGTACTTTGTCCGATTTGTCCTAAGTCTTGATAAAGGGAAGAAAGCCCGAAAGCTCGAAGTAAAACCAAATTGTGAGGATTCAAAAGCAACGTCTACCGCCTCTTCTTTACTCTAATTATATATAATTATATATATAATACATATGTATTTTTTTCAATTCAATTCATTTATTTCATACTTCTTGTACATGAATGTCACATCGGAAATGATAATACAGGTTTGTTTACCTTACAAACAATGTGCAAAAACGAAAAATATACATGCTAATATCACATCAATTGAAATGATGACTGGTCGAAATCGAATGGGGGTGAACAAAAAGAAGTATGATGGGACCTACATGAAAGCAAGCTTGTTTGGCTGTAGGCCCCGAGAAGTCAGTATTTTTGAAAAAGAAACGGTGAACGGATAGAAAATAAGACAAGGCGAGCGAATGGTGCCAAATAAGAAAAGCGGGGTATGCCTATGTGATTAAAAAGAAGAAGAAGAAGAAGAAGAAGAAGAAAAGACAACAAGAAAACTATACTAAATGTGAACCATGATTGTGGCCGAGCTATCATTTGTTTATGGGGGAAAGCATGATTTGCTTATGGAACCTCCTTTGGTATACATTATAAAACTGTTGTTGCAATAAAACTATCACAAGGTTATATTCAGTTAGACACAAAGGTAACATGTACAGGTATTAAGCCATTGACTGCCTGCCGTCAAGCTGTGGGTAAGAGAGGTAGAGGGAAGGAGGAAGAGAGGGGAACGAAGTAGCATGTGGAAATAATGAATTCGGAGAACCTGACGGCAAGGCCCAAAACTTAATCTGCGGCGGGTTGACAAGAATGTTTGATTGGACAATAACATACCACAATATTACATACGACTTTACAATGATTCAGTGTCTGCAAGATATGTACTCAATAAAAACTCTATATCAAAACTCAATAAAAAGAGAATATATATTATATATATATATATATATATATATATATATATATATTACATAATGTACATCAGATAAACAGTAGTATGTGTACGTAATTCACTGACAGCATTTTCTCAGTTTCCAACAGCACCCTGTTTTCGTTTCTTACTCTTTGGAAATTTAGTTGCTATATATATATATATATATATATATATATATACATATATATATATATATATATATATATATATATAGATAGATAGATACACGCGTTCGTATAGAATTAATCTTGTAAAATGAAGAATTTTGTCGTGAGTTAACGAATTCTGAAATATCAAAAAAAAAAAAAAGAATTATAGTTTGGAAACGAGATACCTCCTTAAACACTCAGGTTCCCGCTTTGGTTCATCTTTTTCATGTTTATGGACTTAAACACGAAGTCATTTCAAAAGGTGATTTATTGGGTGCTGTTCGTTATTCCGAAGGTTCATTATTCCGAAGGTTCGTTGATCCGAAACACGCAAATTCCCTATACTTACAGGTTCGTTAATCCGAAAATGAAAAAGGGTTCGTTAATCCGAACATTTGTGGCGTTCTTCCGAAGGTTCGTTATTCCGAAGGTTCGTTGATCCGAAAATAAAATAGGGTTCGCTATTCCGAAGGCCCGTTAAACCGAAAATGACCTAAGGTTCGTTATTCCGAAGGTTCGTTAATCCGAAAATGAAATTAGGCTCGCTATTTCGAAGGTTCGTTATTCCGAAGGTTCGCTGATCCGAAAATAAAATAGGGTCCGTTATTCCGAAGGTTCGTTAATCCGAATATATGATAAGGTTCGTTATTCCGAAAATGAAATAAACTCACTGTAATGACAAAATACGTTGTCGTAATCAAAAAATGCTTGAATATTACGCAATGAAAATTCGATATTGTCTCTGGGGAGGATGATAGACGTGTATATTAATTTCAGGTAAGCACGTCGTGTTGCGTGTAGAAGTGGCGTATCACAGATCAAAAATCTTAATTTTAATTCAGTCTGAACAATTTTTTACCTGAGCGATTGAATTTAGAGCGTAGGGGACTGTGTGATTTTTCTATACCTTATTTTCAAACATCCTCACATTTTTAATGATAATAACAGTAACGAAGTCATATTGCAAGTTTGGAAAGAAGTGCTCCATTATGCTCCACCTTTCCAAAACTGTAGTCGGGATATTCGACATGTAGCTGCTCCGTGTAAATAAATTATGATCTCACATCGTCCACCTTCATAATGGTTATTTTCAGGACTCTGCCCATGTATCATAATATTCATTATGTATGATAACGACCAATAATAATCGCCAACATCTATACGTATATGTTTGTTTGTTTTTTTAATCTATTGTACCAATATCCAATGGCGGGGAGTGTTCTGTTTTTGTAAGGTGCCTGCAGATAGTCCCCTTTTTATTTTGTGTCCGTATGTATGTGTGTGGGGGTGTCTATCGATCTTCTGGGCTATTAGTGTCTTATAAAGAGATTTATTTCATACAGGCGAGGTATTCTAAAGGGATAGTATAGTTTTGGTTGAGATGGGAGATTCAAATTTTAACTTTTTGCATGATAATTAGAAATCACCTGTGAAATTTAAAAAGGATACAATTCTAACATGAATTCAAAATGTATTGTATTAAAATCGGTTTAAAGGGCCGAGATATCCAAAAACAAAGTAAAACATTTGGCCAAACAAAAGGTGGGTCCACCGTTTTAATAAGATCCCTTTGTTTTGAATATCTCAGCCATTTCAAACCAATCTTACGTGCTCTTTCATATTTCATAAGAAGTTTCTCATTATCTCACAAAAAAAAGTTTGAAACCTGACGCCCCATCTCAGCCAATACTATACCATCCATTTAATTTTGAATACCATCCTTTTATTTTAAGATGGTGACCGCGGTCCCCCCCCCCAAAAAAAAAAAAATAAATAAATAAATAAATAAACAAAACAAAACAAAACAAAAAGATCATATGTTTGAAGAAAGTGAAATGCATGCAAACTGACAACTCTTTTTTTCACTGCTAACAATGGGTACCGTAACTTGAATATCCAAACAGTACACCTAAATAATACAATGTGTCCAAAATCAGGTTTTACACAAAAATGTCATGGCAAAGGCTATCACAATGGAGTGTAAAACGCAATTTACGTAACTTTACGAGAGCTAGAAATGATACAAAGCACTGGCTTACCTTTAGTTAGTTACCATAACGACATGAATACCATGTGTTACCATGCCACACAAAAAAGTGGAGAACTGCGTTTAACTTCTCATTGAATTCATGCAAAAATAATATCTTACCTAGTGACTGATCGGTAGGACAAGTTCTATTACATGCCACTCTTCACAGTGAAGCTTATTAAAAGAGATGTTACATTTGAAATTTGCTTGTTGAGTATATTTGATTGTTAATTTGTTTAAACGCCTTTATTTCTAAGTCCACGCATGTGTGATTTTTTTTTCCTGTCATCCTTGAGACATGCTAGAGTCGCAGAATATGGTAATTATTTCAAATAATGAATGTATTATCCTGACAATGATGAAGAGGTAAAGGACTGGGAGGGGGCGAGCTCATCCTCCGGAGGAGAAAATACCTCTACTTTCACCGTTAGTATACATGCACAAATGAAGACGGCATTCTATACGTGCGTCGCCAATAAAAGTTTGTATGGAATTCGTGTATTTGTGTGTGCCTGTTTACATGTGTGTGTTCGTGTATGTTTATGTGTCCGAAGAGAGTATTGAGTATGCTGCATCCCCCTTTCAGAGTGAACATGCCTCTCTTGAATTGTTATGATGGTGATGATGAATTTTAAACTACCGATAAACGTAAGGATAGGCGACGACAATGGGGGTGAGAGCGGATAAGACGGGCATTTAAACAGGAATTTCAAAGGTTCTATGTAGGGCCTACTTGACCTCAATACACACACTCACACATATTATGCGCACACGTATCAACGAACGCATAAGACAGTTAAATTACAACACTATATTTCGTCACAACAAGAATTTTACTCTATTTTCGGAATTTTAAGAGCCTTATTTCATATTCGGATTCACGAACCTTTATTTTAGGACTAACGAACCTTATTTCATTTTCGGATTAACGAACTTTCGGAATAACGAACCTTATTTTATTTTCGGATCAACGAACCTTCGAAATAACGAGCCTTATTTCATTTTCGGATTAACGAACCTTCGGAATAACGAATCTTGTTTTATTTTCGGATCAACGAACCTTCGGAATTACGAACCCTATTACATTTTCGAATTAACGAACCTTATTTCGTTTTCGGATTAACGAATCTTATATCATTGTCGGATTAACGAACCTTCGGAATAACGAATCTTATTCCATTTTCGGATTAATGACCCTTCGGAATAACGAATCTTCGGAATAATGAGACTTCGGATTAAAAAACTTTCGGAATAACGAACCTTTGGAATAACGAGCTGTTACCCATTTATTTTCAGACAGTAATAAAGGATATCTAGAAATAAACTGTTGTTTCAAATTAAAGAGATCTTATTTCTGCAACTAGAGGCCAGGACTGACCTTTCTTGGTGAAAGTCATAAAGGACCTGTTTGTTTTTCAATTTATTCTTTACTTCCTACAGGTTATGTATAAATAATGGGCACGTGGATGATAGCTGTAGAATCTGCATTTATACGAGTTGGAATTGGGAAGCCAGGTAAACGTTCATTAACAATTCCGTCAAGCTTCTTGCGGTTTTCACCTTCCGTGTTTTGTACCGAATTTCATGGTAAAGAAGAAAGAAAGAAAAGAAGAAAGACACGAAGATAAATGGTGAAAGAGTGAGATCAACGTAATAAACTTGGTCATTTTAGCCAGTTCTTTATGCCGCTCGCAAGGAAGTAACGCACTCTTTCAAACCAGTCTTATAGTACAAGCATTTTAACATGAAGCGTGGAATCTTAATTTTTGTCATGTTATGTGATATCGCTGGTGAGTTGACTTTTTGTTATGTTATATACTTCTTTGACGCCCTTTGATAAGAACATTATTATTGCTTCAACTGAAATGCGATAATTATCTTTTACACACCAATCATTGTTGAATAAACTTTCTGTCCGAGGCACGGCTTGATGGTCTATAATGGCGTTTAAGATGTTGAAATAACATATATTATTTTACATCAACCAAACGATTGATGTGGATATTCAAATAATTTAGCTGATGTCTGTATTGTGAGGTGATGGTATATTGGTTTTGCATATTTATTTTGATTACTCAAGAACCATTTTATCACAAAACTTAATTTTTATCGTGACATCCTTAATTCTTATCCTTTTTCAGTCAAATTTTCTTTCTTGTCACACTGAAAAAAGAAAAGAAAAAGAAAATACCTGAAATTGCTCTTAGAGTCTCTCTGAAATTTGTGCAGCCTCGCAGCCGTGCAATGAGGTAATAACGATCTGTGGTAAGGGGAGAACGGTTGATGGAAACAACGTACAGCTTGCGGCGAAGCTGTCAACTTCAAAGGCAGCAGGGAACGCCACTACCTTGCTATCACCCGAGATACCGTGGATTCACTGCGAAAAGAAAGGTAAAATGCTTACTTTTCGACTGACATGCCTCATGATCTCTCTCTCTCTCAAAAAAAAGAAAGAAAAAGAGAAAAGATGAGAAGTGAATAGGAAAAATAAAAGGTAAAGGAAAAATTATTCTCAAAGTGTTTTCTATGGCGGTTAAAAGGGACTGCCCTTATTCATTCCCATTTTTCATGTTTTAAGATTTGTAAAACTCTTATTGGTTGAAATCCCAGCTCTTACAAAGGGATTCAGTACCTCAAAAGTTTTACCCATGAAATTGAAAATGAGTACAGTAAGTACTATTACAGCTGAATGATAATGCAAACAATAAAAGGCACGTAGAAAGCGACTTTCAAGTGAATGCATTATTTTCAAATGCCATGTGTGATACGTCACAACGTCCCTACACGCACCGTGCTTTCGCAAATTCACGTATTCACGTATTCATGTATCGAACAAGGAAATCTTCCAAGGGAGATAATGGCCAATACCAACATGACATCTGTCACGTGTCCATGATCTTACAAAATAATAATAAAAAAGAATCTGATACAGTCCAGCAGCAGTACAATATAACTGGAACATGATACGTTCAAATCAAACGATATTTGCAAGATTTACTTCGTTGTTGATACCGTTAATTCATGATACATATTCATTTGTTGTTCAGTTTCCTTTTCATTTCTTCATACCTCAACAAGTTTGCGCAAGACCTCCAGTCATAAGTTCGTGATTCAATCCGCCATAGAGGTAGCTTACATATAGATTGGCGCTCGATACTGATATCTAACCAAATCTGTCCTGACGATTTTCGTGGCTTCGTGAAGATTAGACCACAAGATACGACCTTCATCAACATTTCGTGCATGGCAAAAATGTTTAGAATAAGCGAACTTTAACTTCTCAATGTATTGTAACCTTCAGATCTGCCACTGGAAGATAAAATTTATGCGGTCATCTCAACGAACAATTCGTTCCTCCTCGGGCGCATTGAAATGACGCATTCATATTATCGAAAACTTGAGGCGATCAAACTATACGACTGGATACCGCCTTCACCAGCACCAACAATCCTGTCGTGTAACCCTGTTGAGGAGGCTGTATACTGGGTTCATAGTGAAACAAACTCAGTGCTGCGCACTTCTCTCCAGGACACAGCAACAAGAAGTATCACTGCAAGTAAGGAGAAAGTTTGCATTTGTATTGTAGAACTGTATAGTTATCATGGTTATGGCCATAAAATATGGCTTTGATACCTCCCATCCTTTGAATCACTGCATCAAGTGGATCAAGACGTGTTTTACTGGGTTCAATAAAATACTATGAAATTAATATTTTAATTCACAATGCAGAATACCAAGATGTCATAAAGTTGAAACTTCCATATCCCTTAATAAAGGTACAAAATTGAATCAATTCATTAGGACTTACTGTTTAATTCTGAAAACGGTTTCACGTCCAATCGTGGACGCTTCATGAGCTCGTCTTATTTGTTCTCGGAATTAAACAGTAAGCTCAGATGAATTGATTTAATTTTGTACCTGTATTGATCGTTACCTGGATGAATCAGAATCTACATCATATCCCTTAAAGCAGTTTTGTCAATTGTTGTATTCAACATTCAAATTGTATAGCCATAAACATTGCTCTAACTAGTAATGCCGTCCTATATGCCCAGTCTACCCGATACTTTGAAGGGTATGTTTGCCTTGAATTCACATATACTCTGTGTCTGAACGAATATCGGTATAAGTAAGAAAGAAGCAAAGAAACGAGCAACAAGTGTATTACTTTCAATTTAATGAAATCACGTCATCTTGATCTTAGATGCCTTGTATACGAGTGAATACAGATGTGATAGTCACGATAGTATTCAAAGTTATTCTGATGTTTCATCATATCAATCCCCCTGTTCTGTTATGTCCTTCTCGAAAGTGACCTATAAGTGCATTATTTCTCAACATCTTTTTTTTTCGAGGTTTGCCTGGCAAGCTACTCTCGCTGTCTTTGGATCACTCGAATCAGCAACTTTACCTACTAAACTACCATGAAATCACAAGTACCGTGGTAGTTTTTCGAACCGGAATGAACAGGGGACCAATACGTGTCATCGCAAGGCTTCGCAATACCACTGTGCACCCGAGAATGGAGGTTGACGTCAAGAATAGGTGGCGTTTTGAAATCCTTGTCATAAGAATAACGTGTGTGTTGAAATATCAAGACAATGATGTTATTCGATATTGCAATTATTTTATGGTATTCGTGAACACTCAACTGAGTCCATCTTTATGAAAATGACTGACAGAGTTTACATTCGTACTATGGCTTTTAAAGTCACCAATAATTAATGTATGCGATCAACGTAGAGTCTATTAATTCAGTAGCGTAAAATATTGTCTTGATATGAAATGTAATTATCATTCCGTCATTTTGTTTATCTTTAATGCACTGATTTTTTTCCTTGTCTGTGATTTTCATTTCAGCAGAGAAGTCTATGTAGTCTTTTTAGACACGTTCATCAGAATACCCTTCGACGGACGTAGAAAAACTGTGATTCATTTAGAAGAGCTGCATCCATCGAATGCACACATCGCATTTGAAAGTAAGAAGCTTCGATAATCATGTATCATATGTTGCGTAATAACATGCATTTTTAAAATTCAAATCTGATTCTAAACAGAGGTTTAACGTTGCTATACATTTTGTCAGGATAAGCTCAATCCATTCGTACCATCTCTTATGAGACTCATCTCTCAAAAGAGTGGGATTGCGCGCATGAAACTCCCCAGCTCAAATCCACAGAAAGTCGTATATGAATAGGATTCACTGTAATTAACAAAACGTATAATTTGGGTAGACCGACTCAAATTTCTAGGCATTATTTTCTAGGAGAATAATATTTCGACTTTTTATTCTATCAGCATCTGTTCCACTTACTACACAGGTATGGACTCCTACTGGTGCAACGCAGAGGCCGACATGTTATACTTATGTGAAACGGTAGGCGGCGAAAGCAGAACATGGACTTCCTATTTGCCTATAAGTGATCTCGGTGCTGTTTGGTGCGAGGTTCGCCAGTTACCCAACTACTCTTTTTTAATACTAACCGACAATGCAATATTCAACGTACGCAAAGTATCCATCAACGCCTTCGGAATGCTTCATACGTCACTCCACATGGGTAGTATTACCCACGACGAGTATCTGGCTGGTGGGAAGGTGTTTTTTGATATTGTGAATCTGTTGAATTGACAGTCATCTGCATAATAAAGATATGAGGCGCTAATTAAGATTGAACAACTATACAGCATAAAAGCGTAGGAATCGCAAAATGACGTTTACGAAAAGAGGGAAATGCAAGCGCCAGATAGTTGCCTCTGCCTATGTTTAAAAAACGGATGGGAAATGCAGGAAATCAGACGATGATAATTACTAGGGGGAGGGGGACAGTGGCAAATGAGGTATCACAAGGTTTGGAATAAAATATAACAGTGAACAAAATATGACTTAAAAATCCTTGCTCTAAACAGACGATCATTTTGTCCGTATACACATAAAACAGAGGCACTGGTGTGATTTTGATTGTATTTTAATCCGTTTTATTTTATTATATTATTTTTTTTCACTTTAATGAAAATAATGAGTTTTGATATTTGCGGTTGACGCGTTGTAACATTTAAGGGTAATTCTTAGATCAACCTTCATTCGCCCTCCAAGATTCATCCCAATAAACAGAAAGACGGACAGACAAACAAATGTTGATAAAATTATAGTCCGATTCGCTATTTTTTCATCATTATAATGCAAGCAATGAATTTCGACATTTGTGGTTGACGCTTTATGACATTGGCAGTAAAAATGGTTGTGGTCGACGTGTTTGTGGCATTTGTGGTTAATCAGATTTAGACGTTAGTGGTTGACATATCATGGCATTTTTGGTTGACGTGTTGTGGTATTTGTGGTAATTTTGACATTAGTGGGCAATTTTGACATTGTAGGCTCTACAGGGGATCTTAGTGGGGAGAATATTATAATCCTTTTCATACAAGGCACTGAACAATAGATGAGAACCGGAGGTCGTCCACTGTCTCCCTAGACCACGGTTGGTATAATACCCCTTTCATACTAGACGCTGAACAGTGGATGACGTTCGGTGGTCGTCCGCTATCTCCCTAGACTACGGTTGTTATGCAAGGTAAAAAAAAAGAAACAATCAAACAACAACCCCCCCCCCCCAAAAAAAAAAAACAAACAAACAAACAAAACAAAACAAAACAAAACAAAACAAAACAAAACAAAAAACAAAAAACGGTGGCTGAACAGTGGATGCAATGAGTGTTAACCGTTTTGCACGAACAGAGGATAGAGAACACTAGATGTCGCTCCGGTATGAAAGGTCTCCGCGGGACGTCGACCGGTCTCGGAAATCCTAGAACGCGCTCATAAGCGCGCGCTTTGTATCAGTAACCTGTAATTATGAATAATTAAGAAGTGTGATTCGTCATTTTATTCTTAAAAGCTCTACTTGAAATGTTGACATGATTTAAAAGGTATATTATAAATTGCAGGTAAAAACAAGGAATATTCTAAAAATGAATATCATTGAATAATTGAAGAATAGACTTGTTCCGTAATGTATTCAAATTTTTTGTATTTGTTTGTCATACGTTATACGTTTTTAAGGAGGGGAGGTTAGTCTCCGCTTAACGGCAAAATTCCTACAACGGAATTTTCGAAAAGGTACTGTGGATATTTTTTTTTTTCAAACAAAATTTCAAACTTTTATCTTTCTGTGTGTGAGTACATAAGTCTAGGTAAGTAGTGTGCATGTGTAGTAACTACCGTAAAACTGTTTAGGAGTCTCCCATTGTATGTATATTCCCGTTCTTTATATCTTTTATTAATATCACGCTGATGTACACTGTAAAAACATCGGTGTTAGATTTAACACCACGGGTGTTAAATCTAACACCGATCAAACTTCAATCGAGGACCACACCCACAGGTGTTAAAAATGCACTGTGATGGTGTTGAAAAGTGTTCACCTGACACTTCGTGGTGTTGACACTGTACCTGGTGTTATTTTGACACTGCACTGGTGTTAATTCAAAAGTGACACCACATGGTGTTGATTTGATATTTGTTGGTGTTAATATCAATGATTTAACACCCGTCCAGCTTCAATAAGAGACCACACCAGCTGGTGTTACTTTGGTGTAAATTTATTTTCACAGTTTTTCAAAAATCTAGTATTTTAATGTAAAATTCTTGATCGTCTTGTTAAAAATAAAAATCAACAAGAAGTGCAGTTACTAAGAAACTCTTCAAAAAACAGTTTAAAATTTGGAAATGACATCCGGAGGTGTTAATTTAACACCATAAATGAGCACCGAAGATTTAACACCAGCTCGGTGTTCACTATTTAACACTTGACTTTTTGCACTGTAGGAAACCAAATAAAGATTTCGTCTAAAAGTATATGTATACAATCATGTATTTTACTATCGGCAGTCTGTTTCTAACATCAGCGTCAGCTGAGCAATGGCTGGTCATGTATGTATGTATATAAATGTATTATATACATACAAATATAATATAAAAATACATTTTAAATTACCTGTAGCTTAACAGTCTTGCCTAGGAATAGTCCAGGATCAGTTTTGTGTGGTTTTTGCGTCGTGCAAAATAATATGCAAACTCGGCATATATATGTAATACATGTATATATGTACATTTATATATAAGTATATATATAAAATATTGATATATAGATAGTGTTATGTGCATTACATGTGTACGATCTTCACTAACAACATTTTTTTTTCTTTTTTCAGTTTTCAACATAAGGACCCTGTTTTCGTTTCTTACTCGTTGGAAATTTAGTTGTAGGACATATTTACGCGTTTGTACAATGTATAGAATTAATCTTAGAGAATGAAGAATTATGTCGTGAGTTAATCAATTTAAAAAAAAAAATAATAATTTGGAAATGAGATACCTTCCCATATACACCCTTCTACTTTGGAACACCCTTTATCAGGTGCATGGACTTCAAAACGAAAATTCATTTCAAAAGGCGATCTATTTCAAAGAGTAATAAAGGATATCTAGAAGTACACTGTTGCTTCAATTTTAAGAGATCTAATTTCTCCAACGAAAGGCAATTATCAGTACTGACCTTTCGGGGTGAAAGTCATAAAGGAATTGTTTGTTTTTGAATGTATTAGTTACCTACTTCAGTTTCTGTCCCAATAATGGGCACGTGGGATAATTGACAGCAGAGTCTGTTTTTATACGGGGTGGAATTGTGAAACTAGGTAAACGTTCATTAATAATTCCGTCAGGCCTCTTGCGGTTTACACCCTCCGTGTTTTGTACCGAGTTTGATAGTAAAGAAAGAAAAAAAGAAAGAAAGAAAGAAAAAGAAAGGAAGAAAGAAAGAAAGAAAGAAAAGAAAAGAAGAAAGACACGAAGATAAATGGCGAAAGAGTGAGACCAACGTAATAAACCTGGTCATCTTAGCCAGTCCTTTATACCACTCTTAAGGAAAGTGTTCACTGTTTTAAACCAGTCTTAGGAGTACAAGCATATTTTTATCATGAAGCGTGGAATCTTAGTTTTTGCCATGTAATGTAATCTCGCTGGTGAGTAAACTTTTTGTTAAGTTATATGCTTCTTTGATGAGCTTTGAAAAAAACATTATCAATGCTTCAACTGAAATGCGGTAATTATTTTTGCATATAACTATTGTTGAATAAACGTTCTATTCCCAGCATATAGCTTGATGGTCCTGCTTTCATGATTCGAATGCATTAAAGATTTTGTAATAACGTAAATTATATCTTATCAACCAAACGGTTGATATGGATATTCAAATAACTAAGCTCATGCCTGTGTTTTAAGGTGGTGATATGTGATTTTTATATCGATATCAACTATTAAATAATAATGATAATAATAAGGTCTTATTTACCCAGAGTAGCCTCTTTAGCGTTACCACTGCTCTTCCAGAGGGCCCGGCCATTATTATTACCCTAGCGTTGCCAGGTACCCATTTATACATTGGGTCGAGAGGGACATGGTGGGTAAAAGCATCTTGTCCAAGGACGTAAGCATTGGGAGCAACTCGGGTCCTCCGATCGGGAGTCGGGAATCTTATCAACTATAGTAGCGCCCCCACGAACTGTTTAACAACAAAACTTAATTTCGTCATGGCGTCCTTGATTCTTATCAAATTTTGGTCAAATTTTCACAGTTGCACTTGTAACATTCACTTTCTCTTGTCACACTGAAAAAAAATAAAAACAAAATACCCTATCTGAAACTGCGCTTGGAGTCTCTCTAAAATTTGTGTAGCTTCGCAGACGTGCAATGAGATACTAACGTAAGGGGGAAATGGTTGATGGAAACAACGTACAGCTTGTGGAGAAGCTGTCAACTTCAAAGGCAGCAGGGAACGCCACTACTTTGCCATCGCCCATGAAACCCTGGATTCTCTGCAAGAAGAAAAGGTAAAATGCTTACTTTTGAGTGACAAGGCTCACGTTAACACTGAATCGCTCGCTCTCTCTCTCTCTCTCTCTCCCTCTCTCTCTCAAAGAGAGAGAGAGAGAGAGAGGGAGAAGAGAATTAGATGGGTAAAATTTGAGGTAAAGGAACAAGTTTTCTGTATCAAAGTGTTTTCAATGGCGTTCATGAATACTCTCCTTAGGATAATGTCTTTTGCCAATATTTTCATGTTTAAGAGTTGTGAAACTGCAATTATTTAAACCCAGCTTTGAATTTAATTTAATTGAATTGATTTCCTCTTCATGGGGTGGAACACCCTGATCAGCAGAGCTGGTTTCCATAGGGGTCAACATTCCGAGGTTTTACCTTAAAAAATCATATCTATCAAAATCGGAAAAAAAAATACAATTAGTATATTATAACAGCTGAATGATAATGCAAACAAACAATAAAAGGCAATAGAAAGCGAATTTGAAGTGAATGCATTATTTTCAAATGTCATGTGTGGTACTTCAGAGCATCATCATACTCACTGTGCTTACGTAAATACAGTTTGATGTATCGAAGAAGGTAATCTTCCAAGTAGGAAATGAAACATTTATATTACAGTGGAAAGCTATGAATGCGATACCAGGGATTATTACCTATATACATGTAAGGTAGTTTTCCTGGGCAATTGTAGTTGGTATTTTCATTGGTCGGGAAACCACCAGTTTCCAGCGGGCAATATTAGGAGAATATGAAAATATAAAAGCATTATTAACATGACGTCTTCCACGTGTGCGTAGACTACAGATAATACTCAGTAACAAAGAAAAAAGAGACTCTGATAAAGTCCAGAAGTAGCACGATATAACTGGAACATGCCTAAAATACTAATTTTCGAATCAAAATATAACTGATATTTGCAAGATTTCCTTCATTGTTGACACTGTTAATGATACAAATTGATTTATTGCTCAATTTTCTTTTATATGCATTTCTTCATGCCTCAACACGTCTGCGTAAGACACCCAGTTCTTGATGCAAACTGCTATTTTATTTTGAGGTGCATGTATAGGTTGGCGCTCGATACTGATATCTACTCGAATATTTTCTGACGATTTTAAACATGAAGCGATGTGAAGGGTACAAGCTATAAATTTCACTTAACATTTCGTTCTAGGAGAAATTGAGCAGAGAACATAATGATACAGCATAATCATTTTCCTCATAGATTTGCCACTGAAAGAGGACATTTTCGCAGTTGTCACAACGAACACTTCGTTCCTCGTGGGTCGCATGGAAATGGTACCAGATCCAAAACTTGAGGAGACCAAAATATACGACTGGATACCACCTTCACCAGCACCCACCGTCGTGGTGTGTAACCCTGTTGAGGAGGCTGTATACTGGGTTAATAGTGAAGCAAACTCAGTGTTGCGCACTTCTCTTTTAGACACATCAATAACAAGTATCACTGCAAGTAAGGAGGGAGTTTGCATTGGTTTTGCACACCTGTGTAGAGTTCATGAAATTTACCATTGTTACCGTCCTTCCCCTCGCGTGAAAACTAGACAAAATGTTAATTCCTGCATCAGAACGTGCTTTCATTAGATTCTTTTATATACCTCATTTCTAGAATCCTCTCATCTGATTGGTTAAAAGGGGAGTCATGAAAATAACTGTGCCCTATTTTTGAGTTACTGTGACCGGGGCCCGGGCGCGTGTTTTTTTTTTAGACGGCGCAGATTGGGGACCCTAAAAATCTATTGGGGACCCTATCCCTAAACCTAACCCTAATCCGAATCCTAACCCTAACCATCAAACCCTAACCCTAACCCTAACCCTAACCCTAACCCTAACCCCAACCCTAACCCTAACCCTAACCCTAACCAAAAACCCTAACCCAACGTTTTTCCCATAGGTTTAACACGCGCCATGCCCCAATCTGTGCCGTCTTAAAAAAAAAAAAACGCGGCCCGGGCACAGTTAGTAAATAGGTTTTAGAGACAGTCGCGACCCCGTACACTTAGATCGCTCATATGTACGCACCAATGATACGACCGCCGCGCATTCAATCAGCGTGCTGTAAAAGAGACAAGCCGGACTGGTTTGGAGACGATCGCAACCCCGTAGTACACGTAACGTACACTGTACACATCACTGTACGTACCAATTATACGACCGCCGCGCTGTCGATCAACATTGATTACGAGTGCTGTAAAAGAGACTAGAATCTATATTTTCGGTATCTATATTTCGGAATCTATATTTTCGGTATATAAAATTGAATTGAATTGAATTGAATAAAACAAATAATGACTGCTTGATATTCGGGCTACAGTTAAGATTATGTAGGCCCTCGGTGATGTAAAAACCGTAGAAACCGCTTCGGGCATAGTTACGGTTTTCACATCACCTTGGGCCCATAATTTTAACTGTGCCCCTCATAGCAGTCATTATTTGTATAATATTTCCCTTTTCAATCGCGTTATGAAAACAGTGATACAAATACCTTGGAATGAATATCAAATTATCCTAAATATTTTACAAGGCTAATGTTTTCCTTAAAAGGAATCAATCGAATCAATTGCTGTATATTTTACAATCCCATAGTACAGTCAAATAAATGGCCTAACTATTGCTCTATAGCCACTAATCTTGTTCATACCCATGTAACCCACAGTAAACTTTGAAGGTTATCTTTACTTTTTTGTTAGTTACTCGCGTTTGTGAAGTGACGCATAAAAAAGACACACAAAAAACGACAAATGTCGTTGGTGTACTTTTCATCTACTGGAATCAAAGCACCTTTATTGTGAGTGTGTTGTACTAGTACATACAAATATCAAGATAGTGACAGTTATTTCAATCAATCCCTTCTTCTACTCTTCTCATCTCGAAAGTGAATATACGTAAAGTGAAGTATATCAAAATTTTCCTTTGAAGGTCTGCCTGGCAAGCTAATCTCGCTGTCTTTGGACCACTGGGATAAGAAACTTTACCTACTAAACTACGATGAAACCGCAAGTACCGTGGAAGTGTTTCGAACCGGAATGAGCAGGGGTCCAATACGTGTCATCGCGAGGCTGTCCAGTTCCAGCAAGCTTCCTAGAATGGAGCTTGACATCAAGAGCAGGTGACTTTATGACGTGAAATCCCTGTCTCAGAATAACGCACGTCATTCAATCTTAAGACGATGATGCTCTTAGCTCATGAAACATGCAGCACCTTCGTATCTCACGAACGCAGGATTCCACGTTTAGATTCGTCTTCTATGAAAATCTTCATAATTTCGTCGAAGGCCAATTAGGCCTACTTCTTAGAATGACGGATTGAGGGATCACCTTATTCTCAGTATTGATAAATTCTGGTCTAACTTCAGTCTATATTCCAGTTATGTTAAAGGGAAGGTAAAGTTTTGAATTCAAGGGTGTTTTTTTTTAATGTTTAATGAAATAGCTTTGATACCCAAACAAAGCAATCCTAGGAAAATATGGCTCCTATTATACTTATAATTAATTTGGATCACGTTCAACCAATTCTGATCAAACAAGCTTTGAATTGAATTAGGATTTCATAAGTAGTTTCTTAGCATCTCGCAAAAAGTTTAAAGCTCAATACTCATATCCACCAATACAAGACCACTCCTTTATGTCGATGTTAACACCTTTATAATCTGTAGTATTAATTTCGACTTCTTTAAGATGACTGAAAGAGTATGTATCTTCACCATGGCTGCTATATTATTTCCCTGCATATAATTATTGGTTGAGATGAATAATGGAGTAACATAACTTACATTATCAAGTTGATATGGACAGTAGTTGCATTCTTATACCATCTTGGTTATGATGCAGATTTCTTTTTTCCCATTTGTAATATCTTTTTAAAACAGAGTACTCTACATAGTTTTTTGGCTGAAGGTCGTTAGAATATCATTTGATGGACGTTCCAAGACTGTGATTCCTTTAGAAGGGCCTCATCCTCCCAATGAACGGATTGCATTTGAAGGTAGAAAGTTTCGACATTTGTACATTTTCCGTATTTAGGCGTAGATCTTTTTTATCCCATCTGATACTAAACCAAGGTTTTACTCACTCCTTATGATAGACAACACTGTTCTATCGTTTAAAACAATAGCGTATGAGGCGTCTCTATCAAAACACCAGTGCACAATACGTAGTTATGAAAGTCAAAGATATTCGTTTTGCACGCTTCCTATATTATTGATGAATTATATGCAATATTCACTGATCCGCACCTCTTCTGCTTGGTGATTTGATTGTGATAGTCAAAAGAAGAAGATGAATTTCTTCATTACGCAGGTATAAGGTACCTAACCTAAGCGGCTGCTTGTATGGCTTTGCGAATAATCGTCGAATTGATATGGCATGTCTGGGATTAAACCATGTCCATTGGTCTCCTAATGCAATATAATTTTAAAGTGTTGGTGCCTAGGGCTATATTTCACTCACGTTTTCTCAATTCTCAACACCTCTTTCAATTTCAAATTTACATCACTGACAGTACTTATGAGCAGACAGCTAGTTTGTATGGACATAAGGTCGAAGCAGCGTATGGACTCTGCAGCTCTAGCATAACCATGATTGAGCGGTATTCGCTCGTAAGTTGTACCATAAAGTTTTAGGACTGGTGCGCGTGTGAACCCGCATCGTGAATTCACGAGTGGAGCTAATCATCTAAAGGCCATGTCACACCTTTCCGGGCAAGCTTCGCGGGCTTGAAGCGAGAAGCGATTTCCAGCACGCAGGACAATTTTCCGCGGGCGGACAAGAAATGTTTGCGACTTTCGCATTTATGTATTATACCTGATAGACGCGTGCTACTTACCTTCTACTTGCGTGTATTCCGTGTGACCGTTTGACTGTGAACTACCTGCGTTGGAATTGCCTGCAATGTGCTGCCGGTATGGGTCTCCTACTGGTGTTATGCGTGTACCTCTGAGGGTATTCAAACCCCGCGTTTCACTCGGAACAAGTTTTGAGCATGCTCTTTAAAGGGCTTGTCATACCGTATCTGCGGAAGTTTTGGAAACATATTTGCTACCCGGAGCTCTCCGCAGTTGGTCCGCACCTGACAATACCTAGCACCTCAAGTGTAAGTGACATGCTGCAAGAGCTGAAGTGGCTTACTCTGCAACAGAGACGGTAATATATGCGCCTCATTCTCTTCTTCAAGATGCACTACCAATTAGTCAACTTTGATACAAGCACGCACTCCAGTACACCGAGCCACACCGCACATCCTTCAGAGGGCTACAAAATACCAGTTAGCCGCACAGACTACCACCTATATTCATTCTTTCCACGCACAGTGCGAACATGGAATGCCTTGCCACCTGACATCATCTACCCCACCTCTGAAGATGCCTTCCGCCAACGACTGGTGGAGAGGCTGACAGCGGCATAGGAGTGGCCACTCTGTTTTTACTCGCACCCTGTTATAGCGCTGATGCACCCCAAATGAATGTTATTATGTTTATATGCACCGAGAGAGCATTATACCTGTCCTGCACACAATGCACAAACCTACAATAATCTTCAAGTGTGAAGGATGTGGGCGTAACCCTAAGAAGAAGAAGACTTATCTCGCCCGCAGTTGCGTACGTTGTGAACGTAAAGGCCGTGTCACACCAGCCTTGCGTGCGACTTGCAAAGAACAATTTTGACTACCCGGAGGTCCCCGTAGATGATCCGCACATGACAGTACCTAGCATGTATCTCAAAAGTAGTCGCCCGGAGGTGCGCACGCATATTTTTCTACCCGCAACCGTGTTTAGGCCCTGTCACACCTATCCGGGCAAGCTACTCGGGCTTGTTACGTGTAGGGATTTTCTAGCACACCGGACATTCCTGAGGGGGGAAAAGGATTTGTGCGAGTCAGCGCATGTGTCTTACTTGCTGGACGCGTTATACTTGCGAGTATACTGTGTGACCTTTGTACCAGTCGCGTGGGGGGCTGACAACTCAGTGAAGGAATTCCTCTAATGGAATGGCTGAAATCTCACAGAATTTCATTACTGTATCTTGGCTGCATACGGGACTGCGAAGTACCTGCGTGGGAATTGCCTGGGAAGTACTGCCGCTAAGGGTCTCCTACTGGCGTTCTGCGTGGACCTTTACGGGCATTCCTGCGACTCACCCGGAAAAAGTTTTGGTCATGCTCAAAACTTGGCTGCGGTTAAATCGGACTTGCGTGAGCACCTCCGGGCAACTACGCGCTAGATACTGTCAGGTGCGGACCAACTGCGGAGAGCTCCGGGGAGTAAATTTGTTTCCCCGCAAGTCAAGCCGCAGAAGTTCCCCCGTACGGTATGACAAGGCATGAATGAAAATTGCAAACATTCTTGTTCGCCCGCTGAAAATCTTCTACGTGCTGGAAACTATACCTCCTCGCCACAAGCCCGCGTAGCTTGCCCGGAATGGTGTGACACGGCCTTAACTAATATGTTACGTTCACACGCAGTTGCCAAAGTGTGTCCACACGGAGCGAAACTACGAGTGGGAACCCTCGTTGCTCGCGGATAGAGCGTAAACCCTAATATGTATATTGCTAACTTTCTCGTGCGTCCACACGGCGCTAAACTTTACGAGTTATGTTTTCGACCTAAACAGTAGATAAAGTTTAGATAAAGATAACGTTTAGATAAAGTTTAGATGAACTTTAGATAAGGTTTAGGAACAGCGTGTGAACGTAAACCTTGTACGGATATAAAGCGCGCAGAGATACATGACTATACATTTATTTATGGTCTGAGGGGGTGGCAAGTATATAATCTACAATAAGAACCAGAAGGCTACACAGTATACCAGTGCCTCATCTATACATGTACATGCAAAAGCACATTTTGAGAAATACCAGTTATATGCACTGTAGAAAGTGATATTTGCCGGAATTGCTGACCCAGGGTTGATAAACGACCAAACATGTACATTAATTTTTGTTTTCTTCCTTGCTTTCGTTGTAATGTCTATGAACCTGTACCTTCCCTATATTATATATATATATATATATTTTTTTTTTTTGGTATTTCGTTGTATTCAAACGATTTTATCATAATAATTATAATGGCACATGTTGGCTGTTAGTGGAATTAACTTCTCGGGACATGTCCTCATAAGATCTCTTTACAGCTATCGTATATTCCATATGAATACTTGCGATTGACATGATCTGAATGAATAATGTATTTGAGTATTATTTGAACCTCTTGACCCTACTCTAAATGCACCACTCAAAATTCTTCGATTGAGTCACCTCTATGATGTAATTCGTATGCAATGGACTACTTTCAACGCGTTTGTATGTCGCTAGCTGCCATTTTTTCTTCACTTGCTACCAGCACAGGTATCGACCTCTACAGGTGCTACGTAACCACCGAATTCATATACTTCTGTTTCACCGCTGGGGGCGTAAGCAGAACGTCGACGATCGAATACCCGGTCCCTGCTCGCGGTGCTGTGTGGTGCGAGGTTCCCCAGTTGCCCGACTTCACTTTTATGATGGTGACCAACAATGACGTGAAATATTTACGAATAGTAGCTAGCACTTCCCTATCCATATCAACTAATATGTTTGGAAAGCGTTTTATTGCTATATCGAACTTCCTCTCAGGTGAGATGAAAAAGTTTGATATTGTGAATGTGCTTAATTGATATCCACCTGCACAACAAAGACATGATAAAATTATTATTTGGTCAAATAACTGCAACACAACAAGGTAGGAATACCATATAGGAACCGAACTGATACAAAAAAGGGTAAATAACAGCATTATAGTTAGGGGTGTTTGCCTATGATTGAATACTTGCGAATTAGAAGTGCACAGAACTGTACATTAGGGCTGCTTTAGATCTTAGGGACTGGGACGTTCAGAGGTAAAAGCAAACAAACAAACAAACGAACAAAACCATGTTCTGAGCATGCGGAAAATCGCATATCAAAACTCGATCATTTTTAAAGCATGCGTCGCCAGAGTTTACTTTACTCAAGACTTTGATTCAGGGCACTGTAGGAGGTGGACGTTGCCACGGGAGACAGAGAAAGAGCTGGTTGGACAATGTGAAGGAATGGACAGCTCTACCCTTGGCAGACATCACAACAGCCCAAGATAGAGCCGGATGGAAACGGTCGACCGCTTACTATTCCTCGTGCCTCCCCAACGATCGCAGAGGTCGAGGGATAAGTAAGTAAGTAATCTGCTGGGCTATGTTTATGTCCGCTCGATTCACGACGCAGAGAGCTACTCGAAGCACCCATATGGGGGCGCCATTCTATCATCTATAGGTGGCTATTTTTCAGCACAACGCAAAGAGAGAGAGAGGAAAACGTCCAACGCTTTCGTCGTCTCAAACGTCCGTGCCGCAAATCTAAGCTCCCTATTATAATAAAGGCCCTGACAAACCTTTCTGGGCAAGCCTTGCGTGTGATTTGCGGAGAGCAATTTTTGCGACCCGAACATCCCCGCAGATGGCCCGCACATGACGGTACCTAGCACATATCGTAGTCGCTCGGAAGCGCACACGCAAATTATTTTTACCCACAGCCATGTTTAGGCCCTGTACCCCTGTCGCACTTTTCCAGGCAAGGTACCCAGGCTTTCTGCGTGTGGTGATTTTTAAGCATACCGAACAATTTCTGAGGGCGGACAAGGATTTGGGTGACTTTTGCATGCGTCTTACATGTACTTGCTGGACGCGTGCTACTTAAGTTCTACTTGCGGATATTCTGTGTGACCTGCGTGTCAGGCGCGTAGGGGCCGACAACTCCTTGGCTGCGGGTAAATCGGACTTGCGTGCGCGACTATGGGCGGCTATACGTGCTATAGGTATACTCTCACTGTCCAGGCTATTTGTATGCGGGGACCTCCAGGTAGCAAAATTGTTCTCAACACGTCACAAGCAAGGTTTGCCCGGAAAGGTGTGACAGGCCCCTAAGGCCGTGTCACACCAGCCTTGCGTGCGACTTGCAAAGAACAAATTTGACTACCCGGAGGTCCCCGTAGATATCCGCACATGACAGTACCTAGTATGTATCTCAAAAGTAGTCGCCAGGAGGTGCGCACGCATATTTTTTTACCCGCAACCGTGTTTAGACCCTGTCACACCTTTCCGGGCAAGCTACTCGGGCTTGTTACGTGTAGGGATTTTCTAGCATACCGGACATTCCTGAGGGCGGAAAAGGATTTGTGCGAGTCAGCGCATGTGTCTTACTTGCTGGACGCGTTATACTTGCGAGTATACTGTGTGACCTTTGTACCAGTCGCGTGGGGGCTGACAACTTAGTGAAGGAATTCCTCTAATGGAATGGCTGAAATCTCACAGAATTTCATTATCTTGGCTGCATACGGGACTGCGAAGGACCTGCGTGGGAATTGCCTGGGAAGTAGGCCTACTGCCGCTAAGGGTCTCCTCCTGGCGTTCTGCGTGGACCTCTACGGGCATTCCCGCGACTCACCCGGACAAAAAGTTTTGGTCATGCTCAAAACTTGGCTGCGGTTAAATCGGACTTGCGTGAGCACCTCCGGGCAACTACGCGCTAGATACTGTCAGGTGCGGACCAACTGCGGAGAGCTCCTTGGAGTAAATTTGTTTCCCCCGCAAGTCAAGCCGCAGAAGTTCCCCGTACGGTATGTCAAGGCATGAATGAAAATTGCAAACATTCTTGTTCGCCCGCTGAAAATCTTCTCCGTGCTGCAAACTACCTCCTCGCCACAAACCCGCGTTATGGTGTGACACGGCCTTTAAGCATGCTCAAACTAGTGTTCCGGGTGAGTCGCGGGGATTGCCCGTAGATGTCCACGCATAATACTAGTAGAAGGGCCGTAGCGGTAGCACATCGGAGGCAACTCCCATGCAACTAGCCCGTAACTAGAACATGAGTGGGACGCAAGTAGCAAACATCCAGGAGGTAAAAGACGCATGATAAACTCGCCCAAATCCTTGTCCGCATGCAGAAAATTACCCTGCGTGCTGGAAAATCCATACAAGCAACAAGCCCGCATAAGCTCGCCTGGAAAGGTGGTCACAGGGCCTTTTTTACCATTCGATGTTAATGCCGAATTGTGGAAATGCGCTACAGACGGTGAAAGGACAGATATGTTTTTGAACTCAAGGAAATTTGTTAATCTTATCCAGTTAACAAGATATAGATTATGTTGGCTACATAAGTCCGGAAAGTTAAGCACGCGGGGAAAAAAAACAACTCTAGAATGTGCACTGTAAATAACGTAATTTTCACAAAATCAATGTCAAAAAAGATATCCCAAACTTTAATATTATTTAGTAGGCCTACGTCTGGATTCATGATGTATCTTATAATAGGCCTACATAGGTTCGCATGTTTCCCTATTTTGCTCTTGTACATCAATTTTTTTTAGATGAAAATAATAATTCCATCATGACAATTCGAGGTTTGAAGAAAAAAGATCCTCGGGATTGAAGTGATATATTTCGTGTTCAACCTCTGTTTAATAGCCGTGTTGGGTTTAATGGCATTAGTATACCACTGCGGAGGGAGAGAGGAGATAGGTATTGTCAGTTTTTTGTTTTTGTTTTTTGTTTTTTTCCGAAGGATTGAAAATCATAAGGTTTGTTTTACTGATATTCATTTGTAAATTATTCGCCTTGAAACAGCCAAATATGGACTGCACTTCTTAATTAGCAATAACAAGTTGTTGAAAAATATTTTGATGTAAAAAATCGTATTTCTTAGTGCTTTTATGTGTGCTACGAGAATTGAGTCTTGATAGTGTGGAACTTTGTGAATAAATGAATACCTTTCCCACCACTACTACTACTTATTATAGATGATGATGACATGAAGATGATGATAATAATAATTATGATAACCATTGTTACTGTTATCTTTTTTTTATCAAGGATGTTAGAGTGACCTATGGCCTACTTACTGCGGTGTATGTATTAAAGATTTAATTAAACATTTAGTGCGGTGTATTCAGACTGATGTAATATACCTTAATTACTGTCTGCATATTCTAAATATTTTACTCAAACTTTGGAAGGTCGCATGATCCTTTTACAAATGTATGCGTTACAATGCCAGTAGTAGGTCACTGCCTATATCATTCTGACCGAAATCGTAATCATCCATGCGGTGGGTTTTAACAACATGCGCGCAAATGAAGAACTGGTGAATTTTTAAGGCACCCATATTGTGTTAAAGACAAAATCCTGTCATATGCAATATACTTAAACGATTCTAATCACCTATTAAGCAAGCTTTATAATCTGATATAACTTTTTGAAGGACCAGTTACGCACCTCACGCAAACCGAATAACTAAAACGTTAGCATATAAATAAGTGAATATTGGGATTGTAATTTCTATCACAGTACTGAATAATTATGATTACACTAACAGCAATTCTCATTTGATGGCTTCCTGTGGAAGCTCGCCTACCTTCGAGTTTTCAAAAACGAATTAAAATCCTTAATGTTAAAGAGGAACAACACTGGATCAGTTTCGTCCACTACACTCTTCAGATAGTATGACTGTTTCTTTAATCTTACGCGTTCAGGCATTTTGAGATTCAGTTTGACCATTATTATTTTCATTATAAGTTGTCTTTTTTTTCCTCAACTCTTAGTTTAAAGAGGTATTTATCAAATTGATTTGAACACGTTACTTTTTCTCTTTTCCTTCTCGAATTGTTGTTCTTCATTATTAATATTAGCGAAAACTGAATAACTTTGTTCTCTATTGGAAAAGTTGTTTTTCTATTCAAAGGTATTATAATGAAATGCACGCAACCGGATTAATCATAACTGATATGTTAAAGCATTGATTTCAGCTCTTTCTGTCATAATGACACTCGTATTTCGTGTAATGGACCTCAGCCCTTTAAGTTGTTCAGTCATTTAGGGCCTATAATTGAGAAAGAATTACAGGCTACCCTTGTGTTAGCTTTAAACTTTCATATCATCATGATCATTGCAGTTACTTATGTATATATGCCTTTCTATGTTCGAATTGTAATCTGGGGACATTTGATGAAGCATTTTGTCCGACAGAGTTGTCGGACAAATTTGTTATCAGCCAATCAGATGCAAGGATTTCGGTAACTTGTAACAGTTTGTCAGAAAAATATCCGACCAAAACCCTTCATGAAGGAAGACGGAAGGAAGACGGAAGACTTGTGAAGTATTATGGATGCCATTGAACCATTCATCGAGTTTGAGTGATGGAAGTGAAGTAGTTCATCATGCAGCATATTAAATATTATACAACACCTCAGAATGATGTCGAATTGTGATTGGCCAAGAACATGTCACATGACATTCAATAGAAAATACCTATCAAACTCATTGAGAGTGACAGCCATACAATAGGCCCCTGGCATGGGCCTATAGCACGGCTCGAAGGTACTATAGCACGGCTTCGCGGGGGGCTACTAATGCATGGCCGCTCACAGAGTTCTGTGGCTCACACCCGTAGCAAAGCGCCAGCAAACTACATTGTACAGTGTACGTGCTGGCCGGCTGCGCTGCGCTGCCGGTAAGTCTCACAGACCAGGGGGCATAGGCGTACCCAGGATTTTTTAGAGGGGGGTGTTCAGTGGCGTACCGTGGGTCAAGACATTGGGGAGGGGGGGGGGTGCAACTCATGGAAGCAACATCAGAATTGCACAACTGTACAATTAAATGCGAGCGAGCGGAGCGAGCGAGCTTGAAAATTTTGACATTTTACAGTCCCCAAACTGCCGTTTGTAGCTATATACAGCTGTATATAATGTACATATATATATATATATATATATATACATATATATATATATATATCGTAATATATATTTGCTTTGGAAATTAAGGGGGTTGCACCGGGTGCAACTGCTGGCAGTTGCTGGCAGTAACATCAGGAGAATTGCATAACGATTAAATGCTAGCGAGCGAAGCGAGCGAGCTTGAAAATTTTGACATTTTAAGTCCCCAAACTACCGTTGGCAGCTATATTTTTTTGCTTTAGAAATTAAGGGGAGGGGGCGCACCGGGCGCAACTGCTGGTAATTACTGACAGCAACATCAGGAGAATTGCATAACGATAAAATGCGAGCGAGCTTGAAAATTTTGACATTTTACAGTCCCCAAACTGCCGTTTGTAGCTATATTTTTTCGCTTTATAGGAATTAAGGGTAGGGGGCGCACCGGGCGCAACTGCTGGTAATTACTGACAGCAACATCAGGAGAATTGCATAACGATTAAATGCGAGCGAGCGAAGCGAGCGACCTTGAAAATTTTGACATTTTAAGTCCCCAAACTGCCGTAATATATGTATGTATGTATATATATATATATATATATATATTTGCTTTGGAAATTAAGGGGGTTGCACCGGGTGCAACTGCTGGCAGTTGCTGGCAGTAACATGAGGAGAATGGCATTACGATTAAATGCGAGCGAGCGAAGCGAGCGAGGCTGAAAATTTTGACATTTTAAGTCCCCAAACTGCCGTTGGCAGCTATATTTTTTCGCTTTAGAAATTAAGGGGAGGGGGCGCACCGGGCGCAACTGCTGGTAATTACTGACAGCAACATCAGGAGGATTGCATAACGATTAAATGCGAGCGAGCGAAGCGAGCGAGCTTGAAAATTTTGACATTTTACAGTCTCAAAACTGCCATTTGTAGCTATATTTTTTCGCCTTAGACATTAAGGGGATGGGGCGCACCGGGCGCAACTGCTGGCAATTACTGACAGCAACATCAGGAAGAATTGCATAACGATTAATGCGAGCGAGCGAAGCGAGCGAGCTTGAAAATTTCGACATTTTACAGTCCCCAAACTGCCGTTTGTAGCTATATTTTTTCGCTTTGGAAATTCGGGGGGGGGGGGGGAGCACCGGGCGCAACTGCTGGCAATTACTGGCAGTAACATCAGGAGAATGGCATATAACGGTTAAATGCGAGCGAGCGAAGCGAGCGAGCTTGAAAATTTTGACATTTTAAGTCCCCAAACTGCCGTAATATATGTATATATATATATATTTGCTTTGGAAATTAAGGGGGTTGCACCGGGTGCAACTGCTGGCAGTTGCTGGCAGTTGCTGGCAGTAACATCAGGAGAATGGCATAACGATTAAATGCGAGCGAGCGAAGCGAGCGAGCTTGAAAATTTAGACATTTTACAGTCCCCAAACTGCCGTTTGTAGCTATATTTTTTCGCTTTGGAAATTCGGGGGGGGGGGGGGGCACCGGGCGCAACTGCTGGCAATTACTGGCAGTAACATCAGGAGAATGGCATATAACGGTTAAATGCGAGCGAGCGAAGCGAGCGAGCTTGAAAATTTTGACATTTTAAGTCCCCAAACTGCCGTAATATATGTATATATATATATCTTTGCTTTGGAAATTAAGGGGGTTGCACCGGGTGCAACTGCTGGCAGTTGCTGGCAGTTGCTGGCAGTAACATCAGGAGAATGGCATAGCGATTGAATGCGAGCGAGCGAAGCGAGCGAGCCTGAAAATTTTGAAATTTTAAGTCCCCAAACTGCCGTTGGCAGCTATATTTTTTCGCTTTAGAAATTAAGGGGAGGGGGCGCACCGGGCGCAACTGCTGGTAATTACTGACAGCAACATCAGGAGAATTGCATAACGATTAAATGCAAGCGAGCGAAGCGAGCGAGCTTGAAAATTTTGACATTTTACAGTCCCAAAACTGCCGTTTGTAGCTATATTTAGGCGCACCGGGCGCAACTGCTGGCAATTACTGACAGCAACATCAGGAGAATTGCATAACGATTAAATGCGAGCGAGCGAAGCGAGCGAGCTTGAAAATTTTGACATTTTACAGTCCCCAAACTGCCGTTTGTAGCTGTATTTTTTCGCCATGGAAATTCGGGGGGGGGGGGGGTGGGGAGCGCACCGGGCGCAACTGCTGGCAATTACTGGCAGTAACATCAGGAGAATGGCATATAACGGTTAAATGCGAGCGAGCGAGCTTAAAAATTTTGACATTTTACCGTCCAAAAACTGTCGTTTGTAGCTACATGTATATTTTTTTTCGCATTGGAGGGAGGGAGCGCCCGGTGCGCCCCCTGGATCCGCCACTGGTAGTCAAGGGTGTCGGTTTATGTTCATGATTGGGGGAGGTATGACCAGCGAGGGGGCGTCGAAGTTACCAAGCGGGAGAAGGATGTCCAAAATCTGCACTTTATATAGAGCATCCCCTAATTTGTTTGTGTTTGTGAGTGTGTGTGTTTCATATAGACGGAAAAGTTAGGAAATAGCCAAGGTCAAGTCTTATTATTGGCAATGCAAGGCATTTTAATATAGACTAGTATGTAAAGCAACACTGCAAAATCAATGATCAAGCTTTGATAGCAAATGTGTACAACCTATCAAACATTGCGCAACATTGCAGCGACTCTTTTTGCCATTCCGATATTCTGAGTACACTGCGCACATCCTGCTTGTATTCAAAATTCCAACCAGGAATCACGCTGAATCACAATCCTTTGTCGTCTCCGGGCTTTTTGAACAATGTTATACCTCTTTAATTATATATGGTTAAAAGAAATCTTAGAAAAATATCTTTTTTTCTTGATCATCGTTTCACGTTGATTTCAAAAGCAGTTTACTAACCCTTGAATTACCATTTTCGTAGGTTTTTTTCTTTTTTTTTCTTTTTTTAATCAGCGGATTGGGGGGGGGGGGGGGGGGGCACGTGCCCCCCCCCCCCCCATGCCCCCGTAGTTACGCCACTGTTCCTAGACCTAGATATCTAATGAATTTTAGGCGCAATAAAGTCAACCAACCACAATTTGTAGACTCACACTCAGTTATCTTTCAGTTTTAACTTTCAGTCATTGAAAAAATTCATATCTACTATTACTAAAGATTACCAATTCCATGTGCTATTACTAATTACATTGAGTAGCAAGTAACTTGCTACTCCTAGAGCTTCCAGAGCTTGCTGCTTCCAGATAGGCTACTATACTGACTGTACTTGGTAGTCAGTGGCGTATCTAGGGAAAACAGCGCCCGTGGCAAGCGCGAAAATTGCGCCCCTAATTTCTGAAAAAGTGTTCAACCCCAACCCCATCCCGGTAAGGACTTAAAAAAAGTCCTCATGATATGCTTTTTGAAGCACTTAAGAGGGGTCTTTTGAGGGTGATTTAAATGTATAAATAGGCAACCCTAAATTTTGATATAATTTGGCGAGCGAGCGCAGCAAGCGAGCCGAAAATCTTTATATTTCAGCTTTATACATAACATGGAATTCTTGTCATTTTTGGTTATTTAAATCTTCGAATTACAATTCTAATCATAGTGACGGCCTTATAGATAACGATTTGTACCAACAGTGTCCAACCCCATCCCGGTAGGGACTTTAAAAAAGTCCATAGGATGTGCTTTTTCAAGCACTTATAGAAGGGGTCTTTTGAGGGTGTTTTAAATGTAATAGATATTGAAGAATTTTGGCGAGCGAGTGCAGCGAGCGAGCCGAAAACTTTTGTATTTCAGCTTACAAAACATGGAATTCTTGTCAATTTTGGTTATTAAATCTTCGAATGACAATTATTCTAATCAAGATATAGTGACGGTCTTATAGATAACGATTTATACCAACAGTGTTCAACCCTAATCCAATTCCGGTAGGGACTTAAAAAAAGTCCACTTGATATGCTTTTTCGAGCACTTAAAAGGTTTTTTTGAGGGTAATATAAAATCTGATAAATTTTGAAAAATTTTGGCGAGCGAGCGCAGCGAGCGAGCCGACAATTTTTGTATTTCACCTTACAAAACATGGAATTCTTGTCAATTTTTGGTTAGGCACCACAGAAAAACCTGATAGAGAGATATCTTCGTCGCGACGATGTCGCATTGTGCATGTTTGATGATTTGCATATGAACAGGCGTCACGTGCATATGAATAAGCAACCGTGCATATGAATACACGTACTTTCTATTCATACGTTTGTTTATTCGTCCCGACGATAAGCGACGATAGAGAAAGGATTCCCTTTCACTAATCGTCGCTCTTCGTCCCGACTTACTAGCTATTTTCAAAGTTCGGCTTCTATTGTGCCTTGCGTTTCTTTTTGTTAAAAACGTCGCATATCGTTCCCGACGAATCATTGTTCAACCGTCGGGAAACGTTTTGACTATATGGCTTCGTTTCAATGCCGTTCGTGTTGAAGTTTATGTTTTGTTCAGCTTTACTTGTCACAGCATAAAGCCCGTTATCCGTGTGATCTAAAACGTCGCATATCGTCCCGACGAATTACCATTACTGTACCACCGAAATTCCGTCTCTGTTCCATCGTCGATCAACGTCCAAAACGCGTGGCTACAGCTAATCCGCTGGGTGATATGATTCGCAATGCCGAGTACGATAATGAATGGGAAGTTTTGTGTTTTCACGAGAAAAAAAAATTATTCTTGCTGCTATAGATAATTGTGAATAACAGGCTGACTTTCCGTCTGTTGTGCAAATGGTAGTTACGGCGATGTGAAAGGAGACTTGACCGCATTCGATAGACATTGAATTTGTATTATCTTGTCTTTACGCGTAGGAAACACGGCGGAGAGATTTTGTCCGGTTTACAAACGAAAACTTGACCATCGTTGCAAAACTTATTTGATGGTCGCCGTTCGTTGTCAAACTCCGACAACTTCTGTCATATCTTTTGCTGTAGAATACATTGATTTTTTTTTTTTTTGTTATTTGACACAACATTGAATCAAATATTTGTATTTTAACAACGTGTTTACCTATTTATTCTGTTGCGGCATTTACTTCCACTGGTCGTTGGCCTTCGCGTGGTTGTAATCATTGTTAACATTTATGTCGTCTTGTAAAATTTTAGAGCGGGCGGAGAGATTCTGTCCAGCGTTCAAACGGGAATTCGACTGCAGAACTTGTTTCAGCTGTCAATCCCTGCTGACTGTTCTCATTGTTTGTTATGCTAAAAAAGGGATATTGATTTCATGTTGTCAACATACCAAAAAATGTCAGCTGCATTCGCCTTTTAACCTTACTGTAAAGGCGGATGTTTTTTCACCCACTTTGCACAACCAGAAACTAGCGCAAAAAGAAAATTATGCGAATTATTTTCACTTGCCATTATGTTTCAGGAGATGATGTCTTGGTTTCGGTAAAATAAAAAACTCTCTTTCACGGCCGAGTGCGAAGAATTGGTCACTAAGATGGTTGATGGTAGCTACGACGACTTGTAAGGAAACTTGACTGTTATCGAATTAATTGTTAAGCTTCAGGTGGAGAGATTTTGTCCGACTTCCAAACGGGAACTAGACTAACATTCTTATACTTATTTCAGCTGGTTGTCTTTCTTTGTTAAACTCCGTTGACTTCTGTCATTTTTGTAGCTGCATAGAATACATTGATTTCTGTGTTCTTTGACACGTCATTGAATCAAATCTGTGTATTTTAATACCAGGTTTACCTATTTACTTTGTTGCGGCATTTACTTCAACTGGTCGTTGGCCTTCGTCATGGTTGCAATATAATTGTTAAAATTTATGTCGTCCTGTAAAATCTTAGAGCGGGCGGAGAGATTCCGTCCAGCTTTCGAACGGGAATTCGACTGAAGAACTTGTTTCAGCTGTCCATCCCGCTTTTGTCGATCCCTGTTAACTGTTCTTATTGTTTGTTATTCTTAGAAAAAGAAACAAAACAAAGAAAAAATTTGATTTCATGTTGTCAACATACCATAGAATGTCATCTGCGTTCGCCTTTTAACTTAACTGTAAAGGCGGATTTTTTTTTTCGCCCACTTTCCGCAACCAGAAACTAGCACCAAAGGAAAATTATGCAAATGTTTTCACTTGCCATTATGTTTCGGGAGATGATGTCTTAATTTCGGGAACACACACACACACATACAAAATAAACCACACACATATACACACACACACAAACACACACACACACACACACACACCGAACTCTTTTTTTTTTCACGGCCGAGTGCGAAGAATTGGTCGCTATAAGCCCCTTTTACACTTTCACGGATTGCATCACGGATGACCACGGATCGTCGGTCCGGGATCATCCGTACTATTTCCGGCATGACCGTGTTGACTTCGTGAAGTCATCCGACATTATCCTTGATCATCCGGCATGTCCGCCGAAAAAAAAAAAATGAGCTTGCTTAATTTTTCATCCCGGACATCACGGATAGAAATCAATACAAACTCTTCCTTGTCGGCACCGTCTACTCCGTGTTGCATCCGTATTCCTTCCTTGTAGGCACCGGCTACTCCGTGTTGCCTCCGTGAAGACATCGGAAAGTCCGTATTAGCATCGGCTCCATCCGGGATGAGAAATTCGTGTATATTTTGCCAATACAAGCTCAGAAAGTCAATGAAATTTGCTCACATCTTCACCCATCAGTACAGCCAGTCGACTCCTCTAGTAGGTTTATATCGCATGAGAATCTTCAGTGACCCACACACATCTTCTTGCTGTTTTTTTTTTTTTGGGGGGGGGGGTTGATTTGTCTTAGTTTGTTTTGCTTTGTTTATGTTGTTATGTTCCCGCAAAATGAGATTTTGCAACAAAGAGATATGCCTTTATGATGTCGACAAGCAGATGCGTATGTAATCTGCTGTAGATTTTCTGGTGTGCTTGTTACATATTACTTAGCTCAAAGTATCAAAAGAAAAAGCATATGTGTTATGTGTCAACTTTTTGGGGATATCCGCGTAAACACCGCGAAGTGACCCAGTTGCATCCGTGCTCTTCCTTGATATCCATGTTAGCTCCGTATCGTTTCCGCTGTGGTCCGCGTTCTTTCCTTGTCTGTCCGTGTAGGCACCGTACTTGTCCTTGTAGCTTCCGTACTTGTCCGTGTAGACAACCAGTTGGGACCGCATTCACACCGGCATTGAAAGGAAAATCGATATTTTGCATGCCGGAACACCACGGATGACGATCCGTGGTCATCCGTGAAGCAATCCGTGAAAGTGTAAAAAGGGGCTTGTGATGATATTAAAAGATGGTAGCTACGAGTTGTAAGGAAACTTGACTGTTATTGATATAATATTGTTTGGCATCAGGTGGTGAGATTTTGTCCGACTTCCAAACGGGAACTAGACTAACATTCTAATACTTATTTCAGTTGGTCGTCGTTCTTTGTCAAACTCCGTTAACTTCTGTCATTTTTGTTGCTGTAGAATACATTGATATTTGTGTTCTTTGACACACCATTGAATCAAATCTTTGTATTTTAACACCGGGTTTACCTTTTTATTCTGTTGCGGCATTTACTTCAACTGGTCGTCGGCCTTCGTGATGGTTGTAATATAATTGCTAAAATCTTTGTCGTCCTGTAATACTTAAGAGCTGGAGGAGAGATTCTGTCCAGCTTTCAAACGGGAATTCGACTGCAGAACTTGTTTCAGCTGTCCTTTTCCGGCTGAGTGCGAAGAAATGGTCGCCAAGAAGGTTGATGGTAGCTACGACAAGTTGTAAAGAAACTTGACTGTTATTGATATAACAATACATTGTTAAGCTTCAGGTGGAGAGATTTCTCCGATTTCCAATGGTTTGTTTCATTTAACATATTAAAGATATTTTCTTTCAGTTACATGCATTCTTTCAAACGTTGGGGTAAGTTTACAATTATGAATGAGTATCTTATGCTTTGAATTGCACCATGTGCCCATTTCTATGCAACAGCCAAATTTTCCTTTTCTTGAACTTGTTGGACACCTCAGTGTCTATATAGAATAGTTATTTCAGGCTAGAGAGGCGCATCAATTTTGAACTTTGTGTTTGATAGGCTATTGTCATCTTAAAGACGACTTATAATGTCGCTCAAATCGACTGAATGGAGCAAGCCCTCTTACGATGCATGCTCGGATCTACAAAGACTTTATGGTCTAGTGCTCCGACATACCCAACAAAGAGACGGGACGAAAAGCATCGGTGTCTGTTTTCTCTGTTCTGTCCTCACCCTTTCCTCTATTCTTCTATCATCCCTCCTCTTCCATGATGTCCTCGCCTATCATAAAGGCTAACACTAGAGGCGCCTGCCCCCGGGAAAGGCCGAGACTTCACCGGCGTCGGCGGGCGGGTCCTCTACCTGCTTGCCGACGGGAACGGCGTAACCCTGCATGTCGGTGCAGGAGTATAGGCAGGCGATATCTTTTCTTAAAACGTGTCCCCTTTCTTTCTCTGTAAATATCTCGTTTGTAAATATTGATACATACATATATATATATTATTATTATTATTATCATTATAATTATTATTATTATTATTATTATTATTATTATTATTATTATTAGATTTTGTAAATAATTAGAAGTAGTGTAGGTTTTTATAATTGAATTTAAGTGTATATTTAAATTGAATATATTTTTTGGAGTAAATTACCCACCCGGCACACCCGGCAGAGAGCTCCACAAAACTAAAAGAACAACAACAACAACATCGGTGGTACACAGGATGTGGTTGCTTAGGCGACGCTTTCTATTGTCGGGATGGGGATGATGATGTAGGCGACGCTTTCTATTGTCCGGATGAGGATGAAGAAGGTTCTTTTATGAAACGTGAAACGTTCAGCGTAGCAAACTTAATCTCCTGAAAGTAGATAGCGGGAGTCCATTCAAAAAGAAACTGCCGCGTACTGTTGACGTGCTTGTACATTATACGAAAAAGCTATTCTTGCTTGTTGTGATGACTACACGCTGGCACAGCGGTATTCACACTGTTGCTGATCACTTGATGATCTGACAATTAACCTACATGTTGCATAATATTTCAAATGGGCCATTGGAAGTTTGACGGAAATTTGTATACATTGCTAACCATTCTCCTTTCGTCCGTGTATATAAATTCGTCAACATAGAATGAAATTTGAAGATTTGGCGCCTAATATATTTGAACCGAATTTTGGAATATGCTTCAGGTTCTCTTCCTGCAGATGTTAATCCCACAATGTCGATCAAATTATAAGACAGTTAATCTTTCTGAAGCGGTGGACACACAAAATTGTCATGTCAGTGATCATCCTAAGAATGATGTGTAAAGAAGACGAAGTTAAATCTTGCCTTTCGTTTTGTATTGTTTTACCGCTTAAGTTGCAACATGCGAACACAAGGTTTTACTGTAAAACGAGGAATAATTGCGTGCATGATAATTTTGCAAATTTCCCGAGAACCAAGAGATTAGCATGCGAGTGGAAGTTCTTGCCTACACTATATGCATTGAATGCCAGCGACAATAAGCATAATTATCTATGCCACGGATACTTTAATGATATTAAGAATCGCAAATCTTCAGTATTGCAGGGATGAACCATAAAAATCAAGCATAATCATGACTGTTTTATGCCAAATAACATTGTTTTCTTTTTTTTTTGGGGGGGGGGGGGGGGGGGCGAGGGCGCCGTGGCACGGTGGATATTTAAGCTTCACGACTCCCAGTCGAAGGACCCGAGTTCAATTCCCTCCCCGCAGCGATTACGTCCTATTCCGTCCTATAGCAACTCTATATAGGGCAATAATGTCAGGCGGGCCCTCTGATAGCTAGAGCACTGATAGCATTGAAGAGGCTACTCTAAATAGAGAATACTTTTTTGCAATTATCATCATTATTATCGTTATTGTTATTGTTATGATTATTGCGGGGTTTTTTTTGGGGGGGGTACTATTGCTACAATATCATTAGTCTTGCATGAATGCGGTTAGGATATGTTCTACCTCCTATCTCTTTGTAACATTCATCTATCATCTTCACAACAAATTTCAAGACATCATTATGTTTCTGTCATGTACTACTGCAAAAGTGGATATTTTCGCGCGACTTATTTTTCGCGTTTGGCCGGGTAAGAAGAGATTCGCGTGTTTTTAATTCCGCGGAATAAAGACATCACGCACAGGAACATACAGCAAGCAAAAAATATTCACGTGCTTTTATTTTCACGCTAGTTTCTGGTTGCGCGAAATTCGCGAAAATTTCAACACAGCGAAAATTTCCACTTTTACAGGTAGTAACTAGTTAGTAGGGATATTCATTTCACTTTGAAATACTGCGATAGTAATTGACATAATCAGACAATGATTTTTTTTTCGGTATGACAGGAAGGGCTCATCGTGAATCCAAAACCCAAAGAGAAGTGCGATTTGAAATGGCTGAGATATAGGTGCCCGCCTTTTACAAGGATCGCTATGTTTCACTTTGTTTCTGGATATCTCTACCATTTCAGAACCGATCTTCACCAAATGAAATTTGATTTCCTGTCAGAATTGTATGCTCTTTAATATTTCTTTCTTTTCAAAGTACGTTGTATCTGTAAAAAGGCTAATAGCTGAATCCTCATCTCAACCAATTATACTATTTCATGCTTAACACCAGTCCTTGAATATACTTCTCTGCCCCTCGAAAAAAAAAATGCGGACAGTTTATCAGCATGTAGCACATTGATTTGATGAAACTGCAATACTGAGGCTGTACTTTTTTACATGGTTAGATTAGTTTCTTTTTGATAGCAGCGGAATAGTGTGCAATGAAAGCCGACTTATGGATGTTATCATAATACGTTATCGAGTCTTATACGATACACTGTTACCTCTAATCTTTAATTATAATTTTGCGATTTTCGTCTTTTACGTTAACTTTCAGTATATATATTATGTATCAAAATGGACATGCGCCATTTTAGATGTTAAATAGAGTTATTCTTGACTTTAGATATTGAATAGAGTTATTCTTGACAACGGTTTGTTACATTAAACATATTCAAAGTGCTTTTTTTCAGTACCATGCATTCTATCAAATGTCTAGTAAGTTTACAACTAAGAATGCTTAGAATTGCACCATTTGCCCATTTTTATGCAAGAGCCAAATTTCCCTCTTTTTTTGTACGCGGTGGACACCTCAGTGTCTATATAGAATATGAGAATGATAGTTATTTCAGGCTAGAGGGGCGCATCAATTTTGAACTTTGTGTTTGAAAGGCTATTGTTATCTTAAAGACGACTAATGATGTCACTCAAATCGACTGGAGCAAGCCCTCTTATTATTCATGCTCGGATCTATAAAGACTTTATGGTCTAGACATTCCCAGTAGTATACGCGAAAGAGACGGGACGAAAAGCATCGGTGGTACACAGGATGTGGTTGCTTAGGCGACGCTTTCTATTGTCGGGATGGGGATGAAGAAGGTTCTTTTATTATGTGAAACGTTAAGCGCGTGGCCATCTTAATCTCCTGAAAGTAGCTAGTATTATATAGGAGTCCATTCAAAAAGAAACTGCCGCGTACCATTGAATCGTATATCAGAGAAGCTTACAACCTGTTTCTTTTCTCGGACGAAACGCTATAGCAGTCCTGCTTAGCGACGGCGTTCACGCTCCATCTCACGCACTACCATGAGAAGGAATAGCGATACCACGCATGATACATGAAAACATGTTTAAAAGGCGAGAAAACTAATGAAGTTTAAAGTTGACTTCTCCTTCCTCTTTCAATGAAAACAGAATAATTGAATAGACCTATTGAAGCGGATTGTCACTGCTGCGAACGATCGCCATAGCATCGTTAGTCTTGCGAGCAAATCAAAATCCTAATACTTTTATTTTTGCCTGATATGAGTAGTAACCCTTTAAAGGACTCGCAAATTCGACGTTTCAAATAGTATAGTAAAACAATAATATGTATTTAAAAAACATTTGGATGCGTTGGGTGTTAGCATTTAATAGCATCCATCTGCATTTTATTTTCCGTCCGTATTGCACACAGAAACGCAAGCAAACATTATACTGTGAATACGCTGTAAAGCATCGTATCATTATTAAAAGTGTATTCATTCTTCTTTTATTTTCAGCCTGCTTGAAGTAGTAGTCAAACCATGTGATCAGTCAGGCAGCCTATGTATAAAGATAGTCGTTACTCAATATTCGTTTGATTTGTTACTGTGTGGTTACGATTACGAACGTTGGTTATGAGTCCGAAACACTCGTTCATATTGAACTACATGTATAAAGGTCAAAGCTGTTTCGATAGTATAGCTCGGTACGAGTTCAAAACGCAATCGAAATCATCAGAATGCTATCATAGGCGGAAATTATAGCTGTGGAAAACTTGTATTAAATATAGGTCAATAAAGATTGCCATATCCAATCTCCGTAAAAAGTTTTGATTCATGCCATCTTCTGAGCATTTTGAGATATTTTGCTTGTGTTTTGATTATGTTACGATTTAGGTTTGAACTATGAAAATTGAAAGGTGTGGTTACCTCAACGATGTCGCAGTTCCATTAACCATGATGGGTAAAGGGAACTCATGACTTTATAAGACTAATCCTTGCTAAATTGAAGATCAATTCCTTAAACCATCACTTATGTCTTGTAAATAGATACGTCTGTAATCATAACCAAAATGCCTTAGGAGACAAAAATCATCAAACGTTTATATAAGCGTCATCCGACAAATTTACAATTGACAATGCGAATGTATGATTGCCCCATTTGCATGTAGCTGTAAGCTATCTTTACGTTGAAGTTAACTTCCCTCCTTGAGAAAAAGAAAAAAAAAGTCGGGTTTTCGCTAGAGGTACTTATTAGGAAACGGTATAAAAACAATTGTCTACTATACATCAAGAGATAACCTATACAAACATGAAACACACGCATATTCTGTTCGTTATATGCATGGATCTGTTTATTTGTTTGTTTGGTCATTATTTTAATGGCATTGATCTTGTTTTTTTTAATGGCATCGGTCTTGGTCGGGGGAAAGAGAACAAAAAAAAAACCAACGTATCACTCTGTTATCAGATCAGGATGATTGCGAGAAGGGTGTACATGTATTCCCGCCTTTTTTTATACAGGCAAACAATAAAAGCTTTGTATGCTATTATAAAAGCCTGGAGGCAAAAGGCAGTTTCAACGTTCAACTTATAGTAACCATAGTTTATGATAGGACATAAAGTAAGTTAGCGTCTCACTGACTGTGGTTCTTTTGTTTTGGCAAAACATGAACACAAAGGGGGTCTGATTTTTTTTTTTTTTTTTTTGTACATAGTACTTGTAGCAGACATTTATGCCGATTCTCCAAAAGCATCGCTCCATTACGTCACTTCCTGCTATCAATGGCGAAGAAAGGATGATGGCTGCTTGATTATCCATTCCTTGAGATTGCAGGAAGCTCACCTTTCTTGTGTGTGTGTTTCGTTGTGTGTGGTTCTGTGGTACTCAGTTACAAGGCGTGAAGGTCCGAGTCTTTTCATTCTGATTACACATTTCAATACAGGCAACTGATTCGAGTTTCGCAAAGCTGTTGAGGCAAATTCTTTGCACACTTGACCTCTGAACTGTCAGGTACTCGTACTACACGAAAAACATTCTTATTGAACAAACACATTTTGTGTAGCGACAAAGCTTTCTGTCATTTTCTCAAATAGGCCCTACTTCTAAAAGTGCTCAGATGAAGAGATTTCACAAAGAGAACACGAGTTAAAAATGGGCATCAGTTATTGTTCCGATTTCTCTCCCTGCCGGCAATAACTTATTCAATAAGTCTTTGGACTGGGAAACATGCATATATTCATTTGGCGAATCAGCGAATGAATTATTACACGAATTGTCTTTGCGAAAAGGAAATTAACCTTGTATATCTCCAAAGATAAACTTTGAACAGCCTGTCACATAGTAGGGAACAGCTGATTATTATCATTATTTGAATGAATTATCTATTGATGAAGCCAATAACCTTTGTAAATGTACACACGGAGAGTTGTCGTAAGTTCGCTATTTTGTGTTTTAGCTGTTATAAAATATCTCACATTGTATATATATATATATATAGGCCTATATATATATATATATATATAAAGTACGATATATATATATATATATATATATATATATATATATATATATCTATATATATATATATATATATATATATATATATATATACATATCGTACTTTGTGTCTACACTTTTCAAACGCCATTGTGCGTCATGCCAATCACCACTTCATGAAATGTGGTGCGTGTATATCGCCGATCAGAGTCTTGCTCAGCTCATCAGTATTGCGCAATTCTAAAGCCCTCGCCGCCGCACGCTCTATGCCTTTTGTCTTCAATGGGGTCAAGAGCAATGCTCATTAGCATCTTATGCTCTACAACGGAAGCGGAGCCTCGATCGGGCTAACCTTTTGTCAAGGCCCTCTCGCTGTATGGTGAAGAAAGCCCAAATGTAGCTGAGTGGGGTTGCGCGCTGGCGCGGTCGGCTGGGCTCGCTTCGCTCGCCCATTACAGCGAGAGGGCCTTGACAAAAGGCTACGATCGGGCAAGAACAATAGGTGCAAAGCGCACCGTAAAGTCGATGGTTGGAAAAAAAAAAATTGTAACGGAAAAAAAAATGTCTCAAAGTAACCGTGATTTTGGACACTTTTACTAATTTTTTCACACTGAAATTTTCTGAACAGATAAATAAAACACCAAGGAATCATTATCCGTCATAAAATAACTTCCCTATTTGACCCGAGTAGTGCATCCCCTTCATCTCTGGCTCATTACAGGAAAACTCCACGTGCGACATAGTACTCATTTTGAGAGAGCGCCATGTGCACCGAATAGACGTCACCTAGTAGGTTGCAGCGTGAAAAGCTTAAACTTCTTTAGACGAGTATGAGATCATTTTCTTTCTTTCTTTCTTTCTTTCTTTCTTTCTTTCTGCTGTCTGTCTGTCTTTCTTTCTTTCTTTCTTTCTTTCTGCCTGTCTGTCTGTCTCTTTCTTTCTTTCTTTCTTTCTTTATTATGTAAAATAAAGAGAATATGTGCGGAATCAAACACAAAATCCTTACGTTTTGTTTTCCCGTTACCCGACTATTGCAATAATGTCGAAAGATAACTTTACAACGAGAAATGACAGTGTTTGAGACAGAAAAAACAACAACAAAAAACGGGAAATAAAGATTTGTTGGATTTTTTTTTTCATCACTGGGTAATACTGTTCCGTAGAATTTTTGGTTAGAGGGATTTAGCATTGCGTGCTGGCCAACGCGGCTCTAGCTGAAAGTCGGGGGATCGCGGTGATCGAACAGCAATTACTCGTTTACCTTCCTGTATATCAAAACATCCTTTGAACTACTGCGTATTGAAAGTAACTTGTAAAGGATGGAGAAAAAGACAGTTTGTTTTGAACAAAACAAGCACAAGTGTGATGATGGCACAATACCAATATACACACTGTCTCGAATAAAGAAAATCAGGCGCTAGTGTGGGGCCTATTTTCATACCCATGGGGACTTATCAAATTAAACAATGTACCAACTTGCACCAAAATGACGAGAACGCTAAATATAGAATTTCCGATCACCTTCGTAAATTTGAACCGAACCCGTTATCGCGAATTACGGCAAATTGCATGGTATCGATCAAAACAACTCGTGACTAGCTGTTCGACGGATCTGAAATTGAAATTAGCCTCCTACACTCTTAAAAAGAAAAGGGTAAATCAACATTTAAAAGGGCTGAGGAGTGACAGCGTTTTTAAGGTAATGTTGCATTCACCCTATCTATCCAGCTGAATCCAACGTTAGATGTGCGAGATACAGCTAGAAAAAGGGTGAATACAACATTTTGAAAACGCTGTCGCTCCTCGCCCCTTTTAAAACGCTGTTTTACCCTTTTCTTTTTAAGAGCGTAATGCTACGTATTTTGGTTGAGCAACTGCCTCGACAGACCAACGGACATTATGCGCAATATGTAATCATACAGCCAACTTCACTTTCAGATTGTGTACGTGGCGGTCGTCGCAAAGCGAATAACTTTGGAGCTGTATTTGTTTATTTATTTATCTATCTTTTTATGGCATTCAGTTACATATATATACCTTCCATTCAATCCTAGATTGGAACTACTTTCTCGATGTTTTCCTCTCTATCTGTCTTTTGGTATATGCAATGCTGAATTTTGTGTAGGATATTTTCTGCTATTACTTTTCGAACAAGAATCCGCCTTAGGGCTGGGTTCCACTGCCGATCAAATCTGCTTGTTATGATCTATAGTCCGACACAGTGTTAAAAAATATCGTGTATAGGAGGAAGCCAAAACCAATGTCGATCAAGGTAGATCGATCACATCCAGATCGATTCCGATCGCGTCCTTGTCGAGAGAGATTTGATTGGCAGTGGGAATCCATCGTTTCCATACTTGACTTCAAGTATAGTTGCTATTACAGGGCCTACAGTTCGGGACATAGAGTCAAACTTTCGTTTTATAGGCCTATTCTGATGGTGTTACGCGTGCATTGATACATAATAAAAGCATTTCCTTCCTTTGTACGTTAGCGTGGGGACGATTAGTGAAGTTCACCACGATAATAATGAAAGGCTTGACCGTCAAAAGAAAGATGACCCTTTCCCAGGAACAATGAAAGCAGTGTCCAGCTGTCTTGAAAGACACCATCCTGGCGGAACAGTACAAGAAGAATCGAATAAGACACGCTGATTCAACACCACACACAACGAGACATGTTTTAGACACAGCTCGCAGAGGGTGCGCTCGCTTGTGAGTTGGGGTGTCCCTCTTGCCAACTAGCTAAGAAATCATGTAAGCCATTTTAATAGTGTAAAATTTGTATGAATTTTACATACTAATTTTGGTGCAAACACCACACATCACGGACAGCTTCTTAGTGTAACTGATTAGGCCTATGATAACACAAACAGTTGTGTGGGCATAGTATTCGCGCTGTTACGTCACTGATAGGTAATCACGGGACGGAGACACTGATTTGGTCTATCAACAAACATCAATAAGAAAAGCTATCTTTTTCGATTCTCTGATTAGATAGAATGATGTGGAATCGGGTTCTTATAGTGTGATCACTGTAAAGGTAACATGCCTAACTAAGACTTGACTCATTTCAAAAGAGCGCGTACCCTATTATGTGATCCCAAAATTCATAAAGAAAGGGTTACTGGAGTAGGGGATATGATAGGCTTTACCAAACGTGCCAAATGGAGCAGCATCGCGCTGTCGACGATGCTTTTAACACATGTCCGAAATCATTAATTTTCCTTCAAAATATATGCAGCTGAGAGTGATCAATTTCACTAACATAAAAGTCTCAATCTCATTTCGTTCTGTCCCTTCTTTTTCATTAATAGAAACCATAATGATGAACGAGGATTCAAATCCCTAGGTTGTGGCATTTCTATTGCGTTTGACGGTTAAATTGCGGTATCGTGAAGGTTTCCAATTGACGGGACACATAATTCGCTGTAATTTAAATCAGCTGTAGAACGCGGGCATCCAATATTGATCATTATTTTAAGAAATATTTGTGAAAGATCGTGAAGATATCTTACGATACTCAAATTTACATAATCATACTACCAAATACCCAACGTCGAAGAGCTCTGCAAACTTCATAGTTGTGTTGATGATATTAAGCGATGGTCTCGCGATAATCATTTGAAATTGAATTCTGTTAAATCAGAATTGTCAGGCGGGCTAGTTTTCTCACAAAAATTTATCTCCCAGTCCGTCAGAGATCTAGGAGTTATGGTAGATAAGCATCTGAACTTAAAAAAAAACACGAACAAAAAGAATAATACACACATTAAGAACTCATGTCGTTCTGCTGCTTCAGGGGTATTTGTAAAAATAAATTATTAATATCCGTAAGTTATCGGAGCAGTCTTCCACCGAACGTCTAATTCACGCATTTGTTACTTCTCATCTTGACTACTGCAATTTCCTTCTTGTTGGTCTCCCTGCTTCGAGTATTGCACCAAATTCAAAATTCAAAATACAGCTGCAAGGCTTGTAACCCTGACAAAAACATCTGACCAAATTACTCCAGTTATCCAATCCCTCCACTGGCCCCCCATACATCAACGTATCATCTTTAAAATCATCCTTATTGTTTACAAGATAAGTATTATGGATTAATCCTACCTCCCTTCCGCTCCTCCACTTCAGCCTGTTCTCTCTCTTCTCTCCAATTATCACGTGGTCCCGCACATACCCGCTATGGTGATATAGGACCTTTTCTGTATTTCCCCACCCCTTTGGAATAAACTCCCTCTCTATATTTGTATAGCTGAAAGTGTTGATAAATTATGTTCAAATCATTGTTGAAAACTTGTCTGCTTACTCAATCCTAATTTTGTTGTTGTCGTTGTTGTTGCTGTTATGTCCATAATGCTGTATCTTAATTATACCTCAATATTTTTAATGTATATATCGGGCATCCTTTCTCTTTATAAGATCATTGGTGCTGTTCGTTATTCCCAGGTTCGCTATTCCGAAGGGTCATTAGTCTGAAACACACAAATTTCCTATACCGAGGTTCGTTAATCCGAAAATGAAAAAGGGTTCGTGAATACGAACATTGTGGCGTTATTCCGACGGTTCGTTATTCCGGAGATTCGGTAATTCGAAAATGAAATTCGGAATTACGAAGCTTCGGAAAAACGAATCTTCGGACTAAAGAGTCTTGTGAATAACGAACCTTCGGAATAACGAGCTGTTACCAAGATTATTGGACATTGGCAGGTTAATGTGCGATGCGGTGTAATGTGCTGGATTGTAAGCAAGAGTAAATATGTTAATTTTTCTTAATTGAACAACTTCATGTACATTAAAGTGTAGAGAGTTATATATGCCTACGCATGATCATCTTGATCCCAGTGGCCTCAAAATATAATGTAGAAGACATCCCAGTGCAGCTGTAACAAATCTGTTAATCCAAAAATTACACGAAGGTTCGTCATTCAAAAAGGCGAATTATCTATTTATGCCGAAAAATAAACGTATGGCTCATCCTGCATGATTTAGAAAATGAAATAAAGTCTCATCCACAGTTACAAAATAAGGAGATGTAGTTGAAAATAAAACAAAATGACCGGATTTCACAGCACACTCACCCGAAAGAGGAATACGTATCACACGCGAAACCGCTTTCATCAATATTGGAGCATTGTACTATACATGGTGAATGTATGCTTTGCGTGAATCCAGTTTCCGAACACAAAAGCTATACTCTTGATAGCTTAGTCAGGGGAGCACAATTGACTGAAAAAAAAAATCATATCAATGAGATACTTCAACAGACTAAATAGAGAAATCACAGACCTGCTTCTTAAAGAGTTAGTATTGATATTATACGCTCGATTTATTTAGTGCTCCACTCTGTGAATCGAGCGTAAAATACAGTTTTGGTTATTGCTGAAAGCAAAACAGAAGAACACTTCGAATCGCAGCGTTTATGATTATATCATTATGCTTTACTTTAATGTAGCTTGTAGATACATGCATAGTACTTCCCGTGTCCGAGGCACTCGGATAGAGGTCATGTTTTATCATTTTTAGTATGTCAGTGTAGTTCATTCTTTTAATGCTAGATCATCAACCCCCCCCCCCCCCCCATGCTGAGTCTGATATATCAATACCCGCCTTCACATGTGCAAAATAGCGCGTTACTGAACATGCTCCAATACTCGAGGTTTTTTTCCAACTTCTCAGACAAAAGAGCGTACACGCGAGGATTGTACACTTTTTGGTTCAGACGCTCCAGCCACCCTCGGAAACTTGAGGGGTTTTTTTTGCAACCGTTCACACGTACAGAAAATAACCCGCTAATTGCCAATCGATGAAACTATTGTTCTTGTGCCTCACAGTGGTGTGGAGAGCACGCTGTTGTTAATGATGGGAATAAAAGAACTCAGTCAAGTTTCTAAACCCGACCGTTCAAGTACTGCCGGGGCAAATACCGCGCTCATTCAGAAATATCAGCAAGATTTCTGAGGTTATGCATCGCGCTACTGGTTCGCACTAATTTTCTGTTGTGTGTGTGTGTGTGTGTGTGTGTGTGTGTGTGTGTGTGTGTGTGTGTGTGTGTCCACATGTGCAAAAGATTGGAGTTTGCTAAAGGGTAACAAAAATTGAGTTCTGTAACATGCTAATTTGTGTACGTGTGAACCCCCTATTACAGGTATGTTGTAAGACTTTTGTCGGACTTTCCTACAAAAGGAGGTTTGATTCTAGCCTGCTCGCTTGCTGTGTTCTATCATTTATTTTGCAGTAACGTGTCTGTTTGTATTGCTGGTATGCCATACGGAATATTGTACCATGAATCCGCCTTCCTGGGGACCGTTTCATGAAACTTTTTGTCAGTGATTTACACTGACAACTGTTAAAAGCTACTGAAATCCTTGCGTCTGATTGGCTGATAGCAAATTTGTCGGTGAAAACCTCCGACGAACTCGTTGATGAAACGCCCCCCCCCCCTTGATCTACTTTGCGATTCGTTTGCTTTGTATACGGCCTTGAACGGGTGGCGGTTTTTTTTCCTCTCTCTCTCTCTCTCTCTCTCTCTCTCTCTCTCATGTCATGATGATGATAGTCGTGTATTGAATGTTATAGGATATGACTAAAACTGATCTGAATAGCAATGGTGATGACAATTACTACTGCTGGCATAAGTGACAGCTAAATGAACAGATGTTTCCTTGTTCTGATTTCACCTCTCCCTCATTTCTCACTCTTGTTTGCCCCCTCCCATGAATGATAAAAACAACAACAACAACAACAACAACAACAGACTTAACCGCACAACAAGTCAGATAAATGCGTGCTGGCAACCAATGGACCTACGTGACACGTATCTTTTAGGTTGAAACTAACTTAATGGCCACGACAAATCATATCAGAGGAAATAATGGCAGAAGAAAAAAAGCTGACAACCTTTCTAGTGTAAATTTCTGCGAAAACAGGTGGCAAAAAAAAATGCGCGCACTGCAACTATTTCAGGTTATAAGCAGTCTGTAAACCGACCGAACGGCATAATTCTATTAAAATGTCGCCTTATCTTGGCTTCTTTAACAGAAAAAACCACACGTTGAACAGTATTGGTGTATTACACATTAATGTTAACACTAAAACAAAACAAAGGGGTTATTCGTCGCTTCAAACTTACAATCGAATCACGTGTCAAAAAAAATAATGATAATATAAAAAAGGTCCCGAATGCCGAAGAAAATATCGCTTTCCTAGATGCCGCTGCAACAAGCTGAAGTTTATAGTGTAAGAGCTATACCTACCCAATTACACAACAGTAGGCCTACATAATATCATGGCAACATTTATATTGAAACTTCTTTCGATCTCACACTCATAAAATCTGCGTGCCACTGCGCGTGAAAATTACAATGAACATAACGGACATATCAACTGAGAAGTTCCTCTAGATACTTCTTCCCAACTTGGCGATCATCATACAGTAAAAGACGTGACTATTAATTTATTTGTATCGAATGTAAACTGTTTACTGTAAACGAAAAACACTATACGGATTGCCTCCTCCGTTTATTGTCTTTGCCGTAACCATGGAGCTACTATAGAAACCAAACAAGAAGCACGCATGGACGGCGCGTTTCATTGAACTTGATAACCACGTGTTTCGCACTTCGGCACATATTGCACTGCGCGAAACGTAGCGATTACCGTACTTGTGGCGGACTTACTGACTTTGGTCAAGGAATGAAAATGGAATACATTAAGAAAAATATTATGATATTGAAATACCGACATCATGAAAATGTTTGGAAACAACGAATGATTATGGAGTATAGAAATGAAAATGCCAAACAAAGATTTTCATTCGCTCATAGGGAAGCTCTCTAGGAGAGATGAAAGCATCTCCCCTCGTATGGCAGTATAAGTTTCCCCAACAAGCTGAGGTTAGTGAGGTATACACCAGGACTCGACACTAACGGTGGCTCGGTGGACCGGGGCCACCAAAAACGCACGTCGGGCCACCAAAAAAGTCGGATGTTTGCCTTTACTTTTGGAAATGGACAGCGGTAACAGTCGACTCCGTATAAGATGCTAAAATAAATGTCAGATGTTGTTTTTATTTTTGGAAATGAATAACGGTAATATTCGACTCCGTACGGTGCTAAGATTAATGTCAGAAATTCGATTTTGCGTTCGGAAATGAATAACAGTAATATTCGACTTCACGGTGATTAATATCGCATGTTTGCTTTGACGTTCGGAAATGACTACTAATGATATACAACTCCGTACGATGATCTAAATGCCGGATATTTGCTTATGCGTTCGAAAGTGAATAGCAATAACATTCAGCTCTGAAAGATGTTAATATAAGTGTCGGAAATTTGCTTTGACGTTCGGAAATGAATAACAATGATATTCAACTCCGTACGATGATAAAATAAATGCCGGATGTTTTCTTTCAAGCTCTGGACTTGTGGAAAGATAATAATGTACGTTCATCACTTTTTTTTTCATGATTCATTCAAGAATTTCGGGAGTCTGACAGCCATCGGATCTCGTTACGATGTTTTTGTAATGTTTACAGACAAGTATGGCAAACATTAGAGCAAGGCTTCATAGAAGATGAATTACCCTGGTGGCAATCATTGAACGACAATTTCAATTCAATGGGCAATCGTCGGGACCACTCGCGATGTTAGAAAAAATAAACACCTCAGCATCGAGCAATTTCTATTATTGAATGAGCAATCGTCGGGACGATGTGCGACGTTTCAAACTCATACCAAACGGTGATTTAAGTTCAATGGGCAAGCCTAGGGACGATGCGCGACGCTTTAACAATTACTAAACGCGTCTCTGACCAGTGATTCAAGTTGAATGGACAATCGTCGGGACGATAAGTGCGACGTTTGAACAATTATGGATTAACAAACTCGCCACGGAACGGTGATTTAAATTCAATGGTCAATCGTCGGGACGATGAGCGACGCGAAACCATCACCAAAACCTTTACAAAACGGTTTGTCAAGTTGAATACGCAGTCGTCGGGGACGATGTGCGACGTTTGAACAATCACTGAAACGCTTCGCCGATCGACAAAAGACCTCCTTAATTGATTAGTCGCGACGAAAAGAGACGACTTCGTTCCGACTCGTCGGAACCATCTTTTGTTGATATCTATAATGAGCCAAAAAGAGCGCAGTAATGAGCACATGAGGCCCAAAATTTGGATCGTCGGGGACGATTGGCGACGTTCTTTTGTCTCATATCGTCGCGACGAAGATATCTCCCTAACGCAGTTTTTCTGTTGTGCCTTATTATTCTAATCAAGATATAGTGACGGCTTCATAGATAACGATTTATGCCAACAAACTAAGGACTTGGAAAAATACTCTGAATTACTACGAGTGAGTGAGCCGAAATTGTTATATTTCCACGTCATCATTACGTTTTGTTCTTCTTATTTTTTTTTTTGATAAATTTTGGCGAGCGGGCGCAGCGAGCGAGACGAAAATTGTTATATTTCAGCGTTACAAAACATGGAATTCATGGAATTCATGTTTTGTTTTTATCTTGTTTGATTTGGTTTTCTGTTTGCGCGTCAGCTTCGCGCGCGGTGCTGTAACGTAGTATTAACACGTACTGTACACGAGGTCTTTAGTGCGTATGATATTATGTAACTCCATAATGTATCATCATCCACACAAACATTAAAACAAGGAAGAGAGAGAGAGAGAGAGAGAGAAAATGAACGCAAAAGAAAGGAAAGGCGGAATTCAAAACGGAAATAAAAGCGGTAAAGACAGCTTTTGTTTCATTTGTCAACATCTAAGCATTGCTGAAGAGGGGTGTTGAATAGCTCAAACACCTCCCTTTTGCCCAAGGGGGGTGTTTGAACACCTTAAACACCCCCCTTTTGGCAAAGGGGGGTGTTTGAACACCCAAAACACCCCCCTCGGTACGCCCTTGCCAGGGGGGCATTTCATGAAGGAACTTGTCGGATAAAATATCTGACAAGTCAGTTATATCCGACAAGTTTTGAGAAATTCTTTAGTCTGATTGGCTGATTTCTCTGAACTTGTCGGATATAACTGACTTGTCAGATATTTTATCCGACAAGTTCCTTCATGAAATGCCCCCCAGGCGCGGCGGAGTACTGCAACGTTAACGTATACGCGCAGTTACTTTACCTAGCTAGTTGCATGTATCGCGGCCTGTATACACCTAGCGGTACTGCTGTGTTTTTACTTTTGACTCTGATCTGCTACGTGGACCACAGTGATCCCAACATCAAGACTTCATTTCAAGTTGAGAAACCGTAATTTGATTATTTTTCTGTGTTTTTATACAAAATCATTTTCGGAAATAGACAAAGTCTAGACCTACTACTAGATCTACCGACATCTCAGATCGACGTAACAGACAGGCCTAACTCGATCTAACGTTAGCGTAGAATGGGTATAGACCCTGCGGAGTTCGTGATTCCTGTGACTGTGTGGTCGAATCATGACGAGTGTTTGAAAGCAGTACACAGGGTGGTTTACAATTCTTTGCCTAATTGTTACATTTATTTTTGGGCCTTCCTGAGTTGGCGGTCACTAATTTTGTATTGTGATTGTGGACAAGGTGTTGTATAAAACGAATAATTTATGATTTTGTTCGTGCATTGGGGCACGTAATACCGCACTCGGCGCGAGATTCGCCACTGGTCTATTCAACGCGGCGCTACGCGCCTTGTTGAATAGACCAGTGGCTCATCTCGCGCCTCGTGCGATATTCGTGCCCTATGCACTCACAACTCATAAATTATTCGTATACTATCACCTCACAATGTTCTTTATTATGAGCTCTTTTTTAGACATGTCTATAATATTTGGTCCTTAAATGATATCACCATAGTAATTAAAATTCTTATAAGCTCCTTCGTGGAGACGTTTTGTATGAGCTCCCTTCCGGAGACTTCCAATATAAGCTCCCTCGTGGAGACTCCATGAGCTTGAGGTGTGTCAGGCTAGGTTTGCCACTCACATGTCATTTTGTGCGATATGATACAACATTCACTGCAAAAAGTCCGGTGTTAAATAGTGAACACCGAGCTGGTGTTAAATTTTCGGTGCTCATTTATGGTGTTAAATTAACACCTCCGGGTGTCATTTCCAAATTTTAAACTGTTTTTTGAAGAGTTTCTTAGTAGACGATCAAGAATTTGACATTGAAATACTAGATTTCTGAAAAAATGTGAAAATATATTTACATCAAAGTAACACCAGCTGGTGTGGTCTCTTATTGAAGCTGGACGGGTGTTAAACCATTGATATTAACACCAACAAATATCAAATCAACACCATGTGGTGTCACTTTTGAATTAACACCAGTACAGTGTCAAAATAACACCAGGCACAGTGTCAAATTAACACCACGAAGTGTCAGGTGAACACTTTTGAACACCATCACAGTGCATTTTTAACACCTGTGGGTGTGGTCCTTTATTGAAGTTTGATCGGTGTTAGATTTAACACCTGTGGTGTTAAATCTAACACCGATGTTTTTACAGTGTCTGATCAGTTTGTCCCCTCAAATTTATGCGGTTAACAGAACGGGATTCAGAAATTGACGTATTCGATGTTCTCCGTTTATTGGAGTACTGATTGAACGGTTCAACTTTGATTTCTCCCTCAACATCTATAAATCGGGCGAAAATTGAATCTCTTTGAAAATGCCCCAGTATGAGAAAATTATGTTGACTACAAATTTTGTTAAACACACACACACACACACACACACACACACACAAGCATAGAAACATATCTGCCAATTCCAAAATCACCAAAAACACCCCATTTTAAACAATTTGTTTGTAAGATTACATACGATAATTTAACATTTAAAGTAGCCGAATTTCCTGTAAAGTGTTATACTCGGGAGAATGATATTGCTCGCATGCAATGATGATTTATTATTTCAGTGCAAAGTGGTAAGTCTTGGAGATATTGGCTCATTCATAATAATGCAATAAGATTTCCTTTGGATTCTAACGTTCAACACCTTTGCAAGTGTACATATTATAGAATCAAAAGTAACCGCACAGAATTTTTTTTTCTCTCTCTCACAGTGTATGCATTATAATAGACTCAAAATTTGCAGTTCGGACCAGACGCTGGATTTTCGATATAGTGCCTTGACTTCTGTTATAAGTATACAATGTAAAACATTCACTTAATACCATTGATACCACTGGATACTGTATGCATACAGTGCAGTCGATTACAAAGAATGGAGAGACGCTTAGCAAAATTATTGAATGGTACATGTATATGGTGTATGGTATGATTATTATATATCTATGTATATGTATATGTATATGTATATATGTATTGAGAATAAAAAGTGACATAATAAATTACGTCTCATGATACTGCTTCAGTTTGCTACTCTCCACAGCAATTAATCAGTTCAATTACAGTTTCGATATTACTTTTGAAGTCATAGTTTCCATATGCATCATTTATAATCGTGATGTAAGGTAATTGTCAGTCAGTTGCATAATCAATCATTGTCACCTTAAGCAAGCTTAGGTGAAAGACATAACGCGTGTTTCTTCACTCCGTATGACACAAATCTTCAATTACAACGTCGTGATTCCGGCGATAGATTGCTTTATGAAAGTATTACACAGCTGTTACTATCAAGACCGACAGTACTGGTAAAAGTAGATGCTGTAAATTCAAATTCTTCGCAGGCCAGATTTATCAGTATAAACATTTAAACCTGCACTGCTTAGTAATACATTCATTTCTTGCAGTGAATAGCCAGTCCATGGTCACTCTATGAGTAAATGTTTTAAACTGCAAAGCGGAGAATGGCTGCGCTTCAATCAGACTTCACATACATCATGAAAAAAAAAAAATCCGGGATTTGACATTTTTTCTTTAATCTTCTGAAACACTTCTATGAGTAACAGTCACGCAGTCATTACATGTTAAGGAGATACCGAATTATTTAGGTGTCAAACAGATTATACCGAAGAGAAAAACGCGTAAGATCTTGTTGTTTCTAACGCATTTTTTCTTCTTCTTCTGTTTTTTTTTTCCGAAACGCTGATATCGGTGGTAGATATGTATAGGACATACTCAGTGCGGTTTTGATGAGCTAATGGTGTTATCGTATCACAATAAAATCTTAAACACTGCTTAATTCAAACATATTTTAGTGTTCAAATACCTGTCATCTTATTGATGCTATACACTGTATCATTAAAGGGACAGTACAGTATTGGTGGAGATGAAAATTAGGCTTTTAACTTTTTGCGAGATACCAAGAAAACACTTATATGATAAAGCACAGACCATACCATTTCAAAAGGAATTCAAAGTTTATTTGATGAAAATCGGGTTTGGAATGACTGAAACATCCAAAAACAAAGTAAAACAAAGCGATCGTAATAAAGTGTGGGTCCCACACTTTATAAGAATCACGCTTTTTTGGATATCTCAGCCATTTCAAAACCAATTTTCATCAAATAAACGTTGAATTCCTCATAGAATTACATGCTCTTTCATGTTTCATAAGAGGTTTCTCAGTATCTCACCAAAATGTGAGAAACCTGAAATTAGGTCTCAACGCGCCTTGTTGAATAGACCAGTGGCTCATCTCGCGCCTCGTGCGATATTCGTGCCCTATGCACTCACAACTCATAAATTATTCGTATACTATCACCTCACAATGTTCTTTATTATGAGCTCTTTTTTAGACATGTCTATAATATTTGGTCCTTAAATGATATCACCATAGTAATTAAAATTCTTATAAGCTCCTTCGTGGAGACGTTTTGTATGAGCTCCCTTCCGGAGACTTCCAATATAAGCTCCCTCGTGGAGACTCCATGAGCTTGAGGTGTGTCAGGCTAGGTTTGCCACTCACATGTCATTTTGTGCGATATGATACAACATTCACTGCAAAAAGTCCGGTGTTAAATAGTGAACACCGAGCTGGTGTTAAATTTTCGGTGCTCATTTATGGTGTTAAATTAACACCTCCGGGTGTCATTTCCAAATTTTAAACTGTTTTTTGAAGAGTTTCTTAGTAGACGATCAAGAATTTGACATTGAAATACTAGATTTCTGAAAAAATGTGAAAATATATTTACATCAAAGTAACACCAGCTGGTGTGGTCTCTTATTGAAGCTGGACGGGTGTTAAACCATTGATATTAACACCAACAAATATCAAATCAACACCATGTGGTGTCACTTTTGAATTAACACCAGTACAGTGTCAAAATAACACCAGGCACAGTGTCAAATTAACACCACGAAGTGTCAGGTGAACACTTTTGAACACCATCACAGTGCATTTTTAACACCTGTGGGTGTGGTCCTTTATTGAAGTTTGATCGGTGTTAGATTTAACACCTGTGGTGTTAAATCTAACACCGATGTTTTTACAGTGTCTGATCAGTTTGTCCCCTCAAATTTATGCGGTTAACAGAACGGGATTCAGAAATTGACGTATTCGATGTTCTCCGTTTATTGGAGTACTGATTGAACGGTTCAACTTTGATTTCTCCCTCAACATCTATAAATCGGGCGAAAATTGAATCTCTTTGAAAATGCCCCAGTATGAGAAAATTATGTTGACTACAAATTTTGTTAAACACACACACACACACACACACACACACACACACAAGCATAGAAACATATCTGCCAATTCCAAAATCACCAAAAACACCCCATTTTAAACAATTTGTTTGTAAGATTACATACGATAATTTAACATTTAAAGTAGCCGAATTTCCTGTAAAGTGTTATACTCGGGAGAATGATATTGCTCGCATGCAATGATGATTTATTATTTCAGTGCAAAGTGGTAAGTCTTGGAGATATTGGCTCATTCATAATAATGCAATAAGATTTCCTTTGGATTCTAACGTTCAACACCTTTGCAAGTGTACATATTATAGAATCAAAAGTAACCGCACAGAATTTTTTTTTCTCTCTCTCACAGTGTATGCATTATAATAGACTCAAAATTTGCAGTTCGGACCAGACGCTGGATTTTCGATATAGTGCCTTGACTTCTGTTATAAGTATACAATGTAAAACATTCACTTAATACCATTGATACCACTGGATACTGTATGCATACAGTGCAGTCGATTACAAAGAATGGAGAGACGCTTAGCAAAATTATTGAATGGTACATGTATATGGTGTATGGTATGATTATTATATATCTATGTATATGTATATGTATATATGTATTGAGAATAAAAAGTGACATAATAAATTACGTCTCATGATACTGCTTCAGTTTGCTACTCTCCACAGCAATTAATCAGTTCAATTACAGTTTCGATATTACTTTTGAAGTCATAGTTTCCATATGCATCATTTATAATCGTGATGTAAGGTAATTGTCAGTCAGTTGCATAATCAATCATTGTCACCTTAAGCAAGCTTAGGTGAAAGACATAACGCGTGTTTCTTCACTCCGTATGACACAAATCTTCAATTACAACGTCGTGATTCCGGCGATAGATTGCTTTATGAAAGTATTACACAGCTGTTACTATCAAGACCGACAGTACTGGTAAAAGTAGATGCTGTAAATTCAAATTCTTCGCAGGCCAGATTTATCAGTATAAACATTTAAACCTGCACTGCTTAGTAATACATTCATTTCTTGCAGTGAATAGCCAGTCCATGGTCACTCTATGAGTAAATGTTTTAAACTGCAAAGCGGAGAATGGCTGCGCTTCAATCAGACTTCACATACATCATGAAAAAAAAAAAAATCCGGGATTTGACATTTTTTCTTTAATCTTCTGAAACACTTCTATGAGTAACAGTCACGCAGTCATTACATGTTAAGGAGATACCGAATTATTTAGGTGTCAAACAGATTATACCGAAGAGAAAAACGCGTAAGATCTTGTTGTTTCTAACGCATTTTTTCTTCTTCTTCTGTTTTTTTTTTTTCCGAAACGCTGATATCGGTGGTAGATATGTATAGGACATACTCAGTGCGGTTTTGATGAGCTAATGGTGTTATCGTATCACAATAAAATCTTAAACACTGCTTAATTCAAACATATTTTAGTGTTCAAATACCTGTCATCTTATTGATGCTATACACTGTATCATTAAAGGGACAGTACAGTATTGGTGGAGATGAAAATTAGGCTTTTAACTTTTTGCGAGATACCAAGAAAACACTTATATGATAAAGCACAGACCATACCATTTCAAAAGGAATTCAAAGTTTATTTGATGAAAATCGGGTTTGGAATGACTGAAACATCCAAAAACAAAGTAAAACAAAGCGATCGTAATAAAGTGTGGGTCCCACACTTTATAAGAATCACGCTTTTTTGGATATCTCAGCCATTTCAAAACCAATTTTCATCAAATAAACGTTGAATTCCTCATAGAATTACATGCTCTTTCATGTTTCATAAGAGGTTTCTCAGTATCTCACCAAAATGTGAGAAACCTGAAATTAGGTCTCAACTTAAACTGAATGATCCCTTTAATATATAAAAGCTACAGTTCCCTCCTCTTCGGTTGCTGCCCTTAGATAAGGCAGTTTTCGCTACACGACTGGAAGACCGAGAATACGCGGAAGCAATCAGCTGTGACAGCCCATGTACTCGGACTCCCGTCCCCATAAAAAGCAGTTTCGCTTTCCTGTACAGGGAGTGGTATTCTGAAATCCTTCCTAGGAAGAAATTTCTTCCGAAGTCAGGATTTTTTCCTAAGTGGTATTCTGAAAATCTGCCTTAGTTTCTTCCTAAGTAAACATAGGAAGAAACTTAGGAAGGGGCGGGAATATGCAAATTTCTAACGTAGGAAGGACGGACGCGTGGGGACAAGATCGCCGATTGGCTGGCTGGATGGCTCAATGACTCCTGCCCAGCATTGGATTTGATCATGCGCAGAAGCAAATTTTGCACACCGCACGCTCAACTCCCGGCCGCGTCGTTCTTGCGAAAACTCTCCTATTATTTGAGGAGGAGGAGGAGGAAGTTAGAGCTTATTATTTCTTTTCCATTATAGGGATAGTACAGTACATAGTTTCAGTTGATATAGGGTTTCAGATTTCAACTTTTTAGATGATTCTTTTCTTTTTAGAGATGAGAAACCTCATATCAAATCATTTTTTAAACCCATATAAAAGAGGAATTCAGAGTTTTGTTTGATGAAGATGGGTTTTTCTAATGGCTTAGATATTCAAAACAAAACAATCAATCAGAATTGCTTTGATTTACTCTGGTTTTAGATATCTCAGCCACTTTGAAACTGGTTTCATCATATAGATTGTGAATTCCTCTTGCACTAATTACATGCTCTTCAACATTTCATAAAGTGGTTTCTAAGTATCTCGCAAAATTACAAGCTAAATCCTCATCTCAACAAAAACTATACCATCCCTTAACATCAAAGAATGAGTTTTCTTCACGAGAGTGATATTGTTGATGACCTCCTTAATTTACAACCTGTCTTTTGATCAAACTAATTGTAGTGAGTTCGGCAACAAGTCCACGTGTGGTAACTTTAATTTTCGTTTTGAGAAGATCAGAGCAGGGGGGGGCATTTTATGAAGGAACTTAATTGTCAGATAAAATGTCCGACAAGTCAATTATATCCGACAAGTTCAGAGAAATCAGCCAATCAGGCGAAAGAATTTCTCAAAACTTGTCGGATATAATTGACTTGTCAGATATTTTATCCGACAAGTTCCTTCATGAAATGCCCTCCAGATATAGGCCAACGTTAAAGCTGCCTCCAGTTAACTGTACATCGAAGTATCGATTTGCCATTCTATGTTCTGTATAAAAGGTAAGTTAGAAATGTGTTAACGCATTTTATAAAATGGGTTCAAGAATGTAGCCAACAGGAAGCGCTGAAATGAGACACACCTCCTTCCTTTACTTCAGTACAATTGCACTGCCTGTAATCCAATGGTAGATTGCCGATCGTCTGTGCGCGCGGCGGCTCCTTTGATGAATTGCATGCATACGGCGCTGTCAATCCAGTAAACAACTTCTAGTTCGGGCTGCCGGCCGGCCGGCCTGTCTTCCCTTGTGCATAACATGTGTGGCGTACGTACGTATACTCTACTATACGTACACTTTGTACAGTACAGTAGACCAAGCGTTATGGGACCGGACGCGTACATGGAGTCACTTTGAAGAGCAAATCCAACGATTTAGCAGGTTAATTCTCACGCCGTTTTCAGAGTATGTTGTCTAGTAGGCCTATATGAGGAGTCTATATCAAGTCTTTAAGGTAAAGGGTGCATATTCTATGTAAAATAAGCAAGTTTTCATGCGGGAACTTAAGTGTCCGGAAACCCAACCCCCCCATTATACTTATACAGTATGTGCGGGACTTCCGCGAGTGCGACGTGCGTAAATGTTTGGGACGAACATCTTCGGACGTCTTGACCCACAAAGGTACGTGAAAAACGCTGAAAAATGATGTTAGTTTTCGAATTTTCGACCCATTTTATAAAACAAATGATGCACAAGATTATTTCGTGGCGTTAGTGGAGGCGTAGCTCACTCTCGGGTATTTACAATGTAGTGCAACATGCACTCGGCTTCGCCTCGTGCATGTTTCACAATTGTAAATACCTCGAGTGCACCACGCCAATACTAACACACTCTATCCTGTGCATCATTTGTATAACATCGGTAGGTTATTGACTTCACTCTTCACCTGACCAGTGGCCTGCACTCAGAGGACCATGTCAATGGGATTTTATTTATTTTCCTGCATGAGATCTTTGTAGATTTCGTAAGCGAACATCGCAGTATGCAACTGGTACAGACTTGAAAATGGCTCCAAGAGAACACCAATCACTTCGGCTGTATCTTTACCGAAGAACATACTGTGAACCATCCACTGTTCTGTGAAGAAGCTTTGGATTACCCACTCCGTTGTATTCATGACAATGATGTAAATGAGGCAGGACAGATTCCACTTGGTCCTTTGATGATTCGCCTTGGGGTATCGCTGAATGTTGAGCAGGAAAGCCGTTGTAAGCCAGATGATAATTGTGACGAAAAGAGAGTAGACGATTGCAGCGACAGACAGCAGTACAATTTCGCTCGATAGTGAACCCTTTCTTGTGAGAACACCAACAGCTGCCGACGAGTGAAAGAAGTTCTGACTAAATATACCACAGGTGCAAAGCAGAAGAAGAACCTCGTGACCTCTAAATTTCTTTTTGGAAACTCTTCCCGAAAACGCTGTCTGCGGACAGGTATATGACCATGATGACTCATTTGCTAGCAGAACGAGGAGAGGGACAAGATAGGCAATTTCTATGGTGTAGAGAATCGAAGTCTGTGTCTCCTTCAAAAGGTTAATGGGCATTTCGATAAAAGTGACATTTGCTACAAAGTAGACGAGTCCGGTGCAAATGAGAATTGTCCAGCTCTTGTATACATGTTTAGGAAATTCTGAAGACGACCCAACCAGTATCTGCTGCGATTCATCCCTGTTGAACATTTGACTGCATGGCAAGCACAGTGTCATGTGATGAAAATAGGATCTACAGGTTTGTCCTACAGATCGCAGCTTCAACGAAAAACTCTGGACCTGAATTTCTTCGTGTTGAGAATCGGTGTCGTTCGATTTCAACGCAGTCTGTGGAATCAGAGCGTTCCAGAGCTGCAAGTAAATTGCAGTACTAATGATACTACATTCTTCGTACATCGACGACATGAACGCATGTAACCCTCCAGCAGTGTAATTCAAATGGCACACGGTGTCTAACTGATTGTACGAAGAGTTCATAACTTTCTGGAGTGGAAAAATCTCCGCTACACCAGACATCAACAGTCCCCAGGACAGAAGTACTGCGACCATGAAACAATTCGTTGTTGTTGCAACAAATACGGCATCATGATAACGAGCAAAAAACATTATTCCAAGGAAAATCGTTAGCCCATAACCAACATAAAACAGAGTATCACTAACGATAATCAGACGTGAACCCCCACATGCAAATCTCGCTACGATGTAACATAGACTACTAACGACGGCCAAAACGCCAAACACGTTGAACAAATTGACCAAAGAAGGATGAGCGTTGAAGACGGCTAGTACAGCAGGAGATTTTTCGTTGTTGATTGTATTATGTCGCCCACAAGAATTCGGAGGAGTGAAATGCCTCTCCCTCTGCTGCGAGCTGTCATCTGAAGAATGTTCGTCACGTATTGACCCGTGTGAAGTGTCAGGCACCAAGCTATTGTCATATTGACTACAAAAACCGGAGTCTAATTTGTCAGGTCCACGTGGAGACGAAGGTGAAGCAGACGACGATGGAGATGGTCGAGGCCTCCGATGCGTTGTAAATCTACTCCTGCACTTCAGTCGGAGACCAATAAGTCGTGCACAGTGCTGGCAGCGCAAAGGCCATAGAATACGTCCTTCCCGGTGCAATTTCTTCCGATGCCGTAAGAGGAAGACAAATAACGCAGAGACGGTGAGTGCAAGTATGACCGAGCATATTTTGCTGATGTACCTAATCACCGATGAGCTGTCCTGCAGCTTCAGAGGAATTATTTGGAGGAAGGAGAAAGAAATACAAATGCTAGCGAGAAAGCAAACAAGCATTGTAGCATTATAGTGGCGTGGAGATGAAACACCGCACGACCTCTCACCACGACGCATGTTGACTCCGTATGAAATATGCTTTCAATTCACTCTGTTTGATTCAGTTTCTCGGTGGTATATGATTATTTCACAAAAATCGCCTATAATCTGGAAAGTTGTTCTCACTGACAAATCTTACCCAGAAATGAGAGTCTGCTCTTAGAAGCACAATTGGGTTATGTCTGCTTTCTCTTCGAGTCCCTGTTTAAGATCTCATTTCTCAGTCACATCACAATGAAATGATAAGCTGTGACTAAGAATCTGCTCTTAGAAGCACACTTATCTTCAAGTCCCTGTTGAAGATCTCATTTCTTAGTCACATCACAATGAAATGATAGGCTGTGACTAGGAGCTTCACAATCAATGTCAAATTATCACGAGTAAAGTATCTATCCTTTTCAGCAATACGACCACCATTACGCGTACGTTTAAAACAAGGCGTTGTGACAAAGTACCGTACAGACAAAACCACTCATAATGAAGGGGTATATTAATCTCTCTTCCATAATGAACTAAGAAGTGATAACGACAGTTTCGATATGCAATTACAGCTTGTGTGAAATAAAATGTAATCTACAGCTTGGTGGAGTCCCTCGCTTGAGCTTTAAGTGGTTATTGTTTTCAGATGTTTCGCGAGATCTCAACTTTGTATGCTTAAAGTGAATATAACTGAGAAATCGAATTCGCATTGCTAATATATGAATGATTTACTAGGAGTAAATGAAGTTAATTTCGGCAAACATGATAACAGTTTAAATCCAAAATGAAATGCATCCATTTTCATCACGAGATAGATGTATATACTTCAGATTGAAAGTGTTGGAAACATAAAAGAGAATAATCTAGTACATGACAGATCAAGCTTTCAATAAATAATTTCTTCTTTTTTTTTGGGGGGGGGGGTCCGAATAAGAGTGAAGTACATGTATTGACAGATTTTATTTTCCTCTATTTGATGATGTTTCTTTAAACACTTTGAAAATCTGCTTTTGCATTTAAGTTCTTTACGTATTCTTTTATCCTTTTCTTCACCCTAACTAAAGAGTCAGATAGCTGTAACATTTTTTTTTTTCAGCGATGTCGTTTAAAAGGGTACACTTGCTTCCTCTGAGCAGGGCGTCTCGCCTCCCTGCTCTGAACCAAGTCAAGTTCCTTTTAACTCACAATTAGTACATAAAACCTCCTTGAAAAGAGAAGAATACAAGAAACAACAAGGAGAATGTCAAGCTGTTCTTACAGATCATAATTATGAAACGACTTCGAGCTGGTCCATGTAAGGCATAAATGTAAGGGAATGTTCAATACGCAATATCAATCTGTCTCTTCATACAACGGAATACATGAACAGTTGTTTTACGGCCGTGCATACTACAAAATAATCATGTATAATGATTATGTAGATTTGAAGCTGCTGGAGACATGTTATTAAATTCAAACCTATTACGTCTCTAACATTATCACCTTTAGATTCTTTAATGAGATTATGACCTTTCCATTACTAAAAGTGCTGAAGAAGGCATTCGTGATCTATTGGAACTGTATTATTGGTATTTATGCATCGTACGCAACCAATGCTGCGTACAAGACCACAGATTCCAGATCTAGACGCACCCCTATAGAAAGGTCACTTTTAATTTCATTCTCTATGTTTTTTTAGTTTAATCAGAAAATTGAGGAGGGTCCGTAACTTCAAAGGTGTGTTATCCCAAAATGCAGAAATACCGTTCACATAGATGTTCGTTATATAGTCCAGAATTTTAAAAAAAAGGGTCTGTTAATCCGAACATTTGTGGAGTATTCCGACGGTTTGTCCATCCAAAAATGAGGAAAGGTTCGCTAATGAAAAAGGATTTGACTCAGATTTTGCTTTCCAGCTCTCCCGTACGTTTGTCTGTTGTCCTTTCAACCCCGCTTAAAAACAAATGAACGGAAATATGCAAAGTTATCCAAGTCTCTTTTAGCGGTAATCAAAGTGATTTTTTTTTCTCATGGTTCTTGTCCTTTGTTCTTGTTCTTTCAGACACAAGATAACCACTAGAAACAATCATCCTCCTGGCAAAAGAATAATGTTAACGCTCATTTTTTTTTTAAAATCTACGGCTTTCTTCACTGTTGTAACGCCGGGGAGAAAAAAATAATTATAACACTACCTTCTAAAAACATAGCGTGTAATCTCCTTTAACGACTTTCGGTTTCCATGAATTTAATCTATCCTCTTGCTTATCTAACAACTCATTTTTGGAACTTATTACTGACTATTATCCATCATCTTAACTTCAGAAGGGAATTGCTCAGAGAGAAGGAGATACAAGTAGTCACTGGTTATAATGATGGTAATTGTAACGGTTTATTGAAGAGTCATTTCCAGTCAGATGGCTGAATTGTCGATTTTTTTTTTTTTTTACATATCCTTTGGAAAATCATTCTTCAAATAAAATGTAAAACAATACAATAATTATATCTAATAAAGAATTAGAATGTCACATACTGGAAAAAAAATTTAAAATGAATTATTACACTTGTACATTTATATGTACAATAAAACTGCTTTTCAGGCAAGTTAAGCATATTTCACAATCGTATACATATATACACTGAAACAAACTTACATACAAAATATAACACATATACGCAAGTCATTATACTTTCCCAGTGAAATTTTGAAACCATTATTAATGCTGACAAGAAAAAAAAAGGGGGGGACTAAGACAGTGACCAGATATATATGGAGATGGGGAGAGAGAGAGAGAGAGAGGAAGAAAAAAGGGCAGGAAAGAAATAACAAGAAAGATAGAAAGAGAGAGAAGAGAATGCTGGGAATGACATGTGGAAACAGGAGTATGAAAAATACAATAATTACATCCTTGCCATCTTATATTTCTATTCAGTTCTAATAAGCACATCTTTTCAATCCATATAGAAAGGGACTATAACATAATTTTACTATATCACCATTAATTATCAAAATTGTGCAACCACTATGAAACACATAAACAGGCACATACAATAATCATTCAAAAATAACAATATACACATAACTATTTCAAATTCCAATTATTTCCATAACAATTACCAATAAATTCATTTTCTAATAATCTTTAATGTAAATATAATCTCAATCAATATGACAAAGCTAATCTTAATTCACTTCATTTTCATAATTGTAAAATACATGTATAGGCCTATACAGAGCACTCCGAGACCTGTTATAACGAAATTCCAGTTACAACGAAGTAAAAATTCAGGCGGCAACATTATCCACTCTATGTATTGTTATTGTTTATTTAATTTCAATATCACAAAAGAAAACTGCCGGTCCCGAGGACTTCGTTATAATGGGAGTCCACTATATGTTATAAAAATTGCACCATCTTAAAGATAGAGAGTAAAACAGAGTTTCCATACAAATATAAAAATTGTCAAATTTGACATCAAAGTGCAAACTTTATGCATACAAGACACGTGGAGCAGTTGGGTAACAACACAAATACATGTACAAAATATTACCCAAGAAGAGTTGCCAAAAACATTGCACAGTCGAGCATTTTCAAATATTGCCCCCACGCAATATTTTACCATTAGTTACATTACATGTACATCATCTACATTATAGCAAACCAAAGCAGCATCCATTACACCAGTTTGACTTGCTTGTTAGCTGCATTCAATTCCATACCATTTTGGCCCGTTTCGATCACTAATGGTCCACGTACCCAACACTGAACAGAAAGGGTGCCCCATGAACAAAAACTGAATACACTGACTTATATATCTGTACAAAAACACTCCGAAAACAATTCACTATAAACCATATCAGCCGTACAGGTTTCTTGGTAGACCCTTTCGATATACAAATATTACAAGCAAATTTCAAATGATGAACAATGAATCCTGAGTCCTCCTAAGAACCTTGATTTAGTTTGGGAGGGATGGATTCAGGACTATTGACAAAAATAAAAGCTGGATTAAATCAGATGCTACAGATGGAGATGAAGGGAAATATTCGGTAATTTTTTAGTTTTCCTTGAACACTTCAGCCGGTTTGCAGGAGAAGGAAACGGCAAGATAGACCCCCTTCTACACCATGCATAATATTTTGATTCGGCATGCTTGTAACAATCATGATTGTATTGATTAGAGTTGAGCTGATTTGATTTGATTTTATCTGATTTATTCTCTGTATGGCATCACTTTAAAATTGCTTATATTCATATAATATCTACAAATAATATCAAACACTACTACAAAAATATAGATGGAACTTCACACCATGGCAATTTAATCCAATAAAAAAAAGAATCATTACACATGTATAATATACGAACGTCGGTAACACACACTGTAATTACAAATGTACATGCATTATAAATTGCCATACATACAGAGCAATTGCCAGATAAGAATTAGCACAACTGACTCTTGGTATAAACTGTTACAGAATGGGTAGCGAGAATGCTGCGATCTGATTGGTCGAGAGCTGTGTGTTCATTTTTACTGGCCGCACGCTGAGTCACAGTGGTAAACATGTTATCGCGCACTTAGCAAGAGTACGCGTACTTGTAACAAAGGTTCGCGCACTAAAGCAAGCGTTCGCGCACTCAGCTTGGCCATGCATCCAGTAAAAACTTATGCATGGCTGGCCATGCATCCAGTAAAAACGGTAAGTACGGGTATGCATGCCCTTTACGGAAAGCCAAAAGGAAATGCATCCAGTAATTTTGTCATCGGGTAACACGATAGAAAACTGGGTTTTTGACAAGAAAATTACCCATTCTATAAATCAAATGACGCACATGTCTTTTCGTGCGTCAGTCGGAATATAGTGTGCATGCGGTAACTATGGAATTTAGCCTAAACCCACTCGGCTTCGCCTCGTGGGTTAAGCATTCCATAGTTACCTTATGCACACAATTCCGACTGACGCACTCAGACCTGTGCGTCATTTGTATAATGATTTATTGCAGTAATATTTTGAGTTTATACAGCAATGTCACATGTCATGAAGGCACTCGGGATATTGAGCCCTGTGGCGAATTCATTGACAAATCGTAGTACAGATGCTATGAAATCTTAGTAATTGGGATAACACACCCCCCCCCCCCCCCCCCCCACCTACGGAAATGCATTATGCACTGCCATGTTGTGACCCTGCACCTCAAAACAAACAAAAAGTCGCCAGACATGAATTTTTAGTTAAGACCATATTCTGAAAGAGCAGACTTTAAGCTTTAAAATGATGTATAACTCAAATCAAATGGACTCTCCTAACCTATCTAAATATTGGAAAGAAAGCACAAACTCAGGAAAAGTGTGAACTGAGAAAAGAGGCTCTGAAATACAGTGTCTATTCAAGCGCTTAATCTTTACCAAACCGTGCTGGCTGTGCGATGAATGGGACAAAAAACAGGAAGTAAATCACCAGAGTAACAACAATGAAGGGATTATCAGATTAAATTGAAATTAGGCATGCCTCATTAACACATTCTGTCCATAATTAATGCCAACTTTCAAAGCAGTAGCACTATCCTTTCAAAAGTTATTAGAGTTGAAAGTGAAGAGTGTGGACAAGGTTTTTCAGAAATGAAAAAGGGATTCTAAAGACACGCCTAATCACACTATTCTACCAAAAATGTATGAGATAAACTGCTAAAAAAACACACTTTCCTGCCCGTTTTATGATACCAAATTTTAGCATAATGTAAAAGAAGACCCGCTCTTTCAGAAAATATGAAAAAGACAAGTTCGGCTAGGTTGACCCATTTCACTTATTTTCAGTCCGCACGCAAAATCAGTGTGTGTGACTTTATGTTCGTTTTGAGGTGCACGGTCACATATGACAGGTGAGTTTTACCAAAAGTATATGCTTACACATAACAACATTGATGGTCTAGGATCAAGGAAAGACAGTCTTATGCCATCGTTATACCATCACAACACAATACCACAGGAATAGCTGAAGAAAGAGACATGAGAGTGAGCACCCGTAGAGATGTCAGCATGATCTGTCTCAGCCTATATTTCAGTTTTTCTTCACATTTTTGTCTGTTGTCTCTTTGACGCTAAGGCAAAAAGAATGGAATGAACTATACAAAATTTCTTACATCATAGTGCTACGCAGATCATAGTGGTTCTGATCGTTGCGCTTGTCCCCTTCTGGTTTTCTTTCACAAGGCCAAAGCCAGAATGAGTACAGTTAAAAGCATCATGAAGACGACATCCAACATACAGCAGGTGTTACTTCACCATCATGCAAATTCCCACATCAACAGTTGAGAACCACACTCCCAGCCATTAAACTTGTCACGGAATGTAACGCTAATAAGTACCTGAATCATACAAGGTTCCTTTCTACCACACTGGCATGCTAAAAGATCTCACATTCAACTAGAAGAACTGAGAGAGAAAGTTTCCAACAAGGTCTTAGGATCACAAACATCATTATACTATAGGAATGTTAAAAATCCTTTTGAAAAAATGATGGATCCTAAGCATGATTCCAATCACCAAGACTTGAACACCTGTTCATTTGGTGCAATAGTCATATTCTAAATTCATTCATGCATAATTTTTTGACTAATATTAGCAACAGACAATAAACAAACACAAAAGACAAAAACACAGCCTCGAAGGTGAAGGCAATAATAACGACACTTTACACTTTGGAAAGTATAGGCAATAATCACTACACTTCACACTTTGGGAGAGTGGAGGCAATAATCATGACATTTTACACTTTGGGAAAGTGGAGGAAATAATCATGACACTTTTAATACACTTTGGGAAAGTGGAGGCAATAATCATGACACTCTACACATTGGAAGAGTGGGGGCAATAATCATGACACTCTACACTTTGGAAGAGTAGAGGTAATAATCAAGACACTCTATACCTTGGAAGAGTGGAGGCAATAATCATGACACGTACTCTACACCTTGGAAGAGTGGAGGCAATAATCACGACACGCTACACTTTGGAAGAAAGGAGGCAATAATCATGACACTCTACACTTTGGAAGAGTCACCCTCCTCAGACTCCTACGCCCCAGTAACGGCTGGAGAAGAGCGCCACGCCCTCCACCAGACTGAGATGCACCTGTTTCTACATCCATCGGAGGCACCTGTGGGTCAGACACTTCGTTATCTGATGACACAGGCTCATCTTCTTCAGGTGGCAAGAGTTTCTGTTGGGGCAAGTTTTAAGATGAAATTTTTCATCAGTATAATCATTTTACCCGAGCTCTGTTGCATAAAACTAAATTTACAATAATACATCTGAATGGATAACTCTGTAAGCACTGGTAAAAGCCATAACTTTACCATTACGACACAAAGCCAAGTAATCTCAGATGGTTTTACCAATGATTGCAGAATTACCATCAGTTCTATGAAAGGTTAACACAGCCTTATGCCTCAGGGCCCTAGTTTACAACACCAATGTGTATTTTTTTAATGTTATTTTGGACCACATTAGCCTACATACTGTGGCAGACTGCAATTGTAATTATAACGATAATTATGACATAATGATCATATCAATGGCAATGATAATGGTAATCATGATGAAAACAAAATCCATCGCAATAACCACCAGTAATAATAACAGCATTAGAATGAATAATAATAACAATAATAATCATCATCATCATAATCTCTGTAGTAGTAGTAGTATTGTCGTTATTATAATAACAATAACGATAATAATATTCAAAGAAGAAGAACAAGAAAGTAGAAGAGGAAGACGAAGGAAGATAATAAACTTTTAACATATTTCACGAGGCCAGATTCAGTGAGGTTCCACATGAGTAGCTGACTTTCCAACCCATGTCGTGTTACATGTCTTCTAATCTTATGTTTCCGTGTATAGCCAGTGAAGCGATGACAAACTTTGTGGGATGATATTGGTTGATCAGAGTAAGAATATATTTATGGTCTAAAACTATCCAAAATAAGACAAAAACAGAAAGCATCTCACACCTAATATATGCAAAAACACAAAACAAAAAAAGCCCAAGCAAACAAAGTTAAAAATAATGCTCTCTAATACATGACCTCTTCAAAAACAGACAAACAAACAACAAACAAACAACAGGGCCAAACACACAGAGGGAATTCAGGTTGTGAATAATAAAAAAAAAGGACAAACACTCACCTGCAACAAAACCTGTGTTTCCTGATCATATCTGTGTTGGTAGGATCGTCCATTGATGGTGATGTCTGTTAGCTGCAGAAATGATACAACAAACAATCGATTGCTTGGTTTCATGAGGATACAGCTGCACTGATTTGTTCAAGTACAATGTATCATAACATTCAATTTTACTATCACAAAAATATGCCAGTTTTAAATTACCCCCTGTCATGTAAGGCACGAAAAGAGTCAACTTTCAGATTATCAATGAACTATTTCAAAACCAAAATATCTTATTAGACCAGTATAATCTATGGGCATGTTGACTGACTAAATGCCTGCTGTTTTCAGCTGTTTATTCCCAACCAATGGAAAGAGGAAAATAGAACATGTTTTCATTGATACAGTACATCTGCACAGCACGCCTGACTGACCATAACCTTGAAATCTTAATTTCTCTCTTTTCTACGAAACTGCACCTCCCCACTCTCTTTTATTTCAATTACTTTTTGAAGGGTTAAGTTGGTCAAATTTTAACAAGTTTTTACATCAGTCTAAAGCTTGAAATTTACTCTTTAACCCTATTTTAACTGGGCTATTTGAGATCAAGTTTTTAATGGGGGGGGTGGTTAATTTGACCCCCCTTCAGATCTCGGCCGCCGATCACGCGATCGCCGCGAAATTTTGCCTAAAGATAGAGCCGGATGTCAACTACAAGATTACACAGTCATACAATAGAAAAATATTGCCTTTCTAATTTTAATAAATTAATTATGCAAATTTATGCATGAAATCATATTTTCACCTATAACTCCATTAAAAAGACTGAAGGATTGCTCAATTTTTGTGTCAGAAATCCTCAAGACACATCAAACAATTTTCTTGTAAAAAAATAGCACGATCAAAATCAATTTCTTTTGTTTTTTATTGTGTTAATTTCTTATGTATTTTATTGCTTTTTCGACCTTTTGTTTTCTATTGTTTTTTGCCAAAATTTGTTGCAGGCACTTTTTCAGGCTTATCTACACTAGAATTGATTGATTTCAATGGTTAAAAGTTGAAATAATCTAATCTATATCAATTTAACCAAGAAACACAATTTGCATTGGATTTGCACACGATATCGTGAATTTGAGCTGTTTTGGGGTTGACATGCATATATGCAAAACATTACATAACTTCAGAACGGTGTACCCGGATGTCGCAAATTTGGTCTCAAAATATGCGGGAGACTTCAATGAAAAAGTCATGAAACGACGCGGCAAAATTTTTGCGCGTTGCGGAATCATGGCGCGAAACGTCGAGGGGGGGGGGGGTCAATTTGACCCCCCAGTTAAAATAGGGTTAAGACCGTGTAGAAAATAGAAATCAAATTTTGACCTACTTTTTGTGGGTTTTGAGCTGGGCGGTCACATATAACACCATATATTTATGTAATTCAAAGACAGAAAGAGAGGGGGCGACACTACCTGTGGTGAAGGTGGCATAGAGACCGCAGTTGCATAGAAATCTGTGGGTAAGTTACTGCACGTCAGATTCAGCCGTGTCAGACGAGGCATTCGGAAGATCAACCTAGCCAGGGCTCTCATCACAGACTCGGTTCCAGGGCTGATGGTCAATGTACCAAGATCTAGATCCAGTTCCTGGATCTATTAAATTCAGAATTCATAAAATATATCATTCAGTTATTAAATCACTTTCATTTTAACATTTGTACGACAGTCCAATGCAAAGAAGCACAAGATGTGATGAAGAAAAATCTTTTAATCGGTTATTTCAAACACCCAAAATATTGAGAGAGCTGTGCCAATTCAAGCTCACATTCAAATAAAGGTTCAGGAAATTAAGGGGCAAGCTTAGGCAAATGCAAGACTATTACGCGCATGTACAGGGTTGAATATTCCACATGTTACTCATAGAAGAAATGAAGCTCAATTCCACGTTCTTGTAACCATTCTGCCAGCAGTGGCACAAATTCAGTTGTGACAGAATGTATTGAAAATAATTTACCATATAAAAAATTGCATTGGAATATGCTTTCCAAATGCACTGGTGTACCGCCTGCCCTTGTGTAAGAACTACATTCACAAAATCTGGCTAGTTTATTCAATACTAAAAAGTAAGAATTTGTTGGTACTTGTCACACTGATAAGCTGTTAATTAAGACTCACTCAAGTGTTTGTTTAGTGTTAGTTATCCTACAGTTGTGAGTGAGTGCACCACACAAGGTTCAGACAGTGCGATACCTCAGAACTGAAAAGTGATTTATCATTTCTGTGTCTCTGAGAATTACAGATATTATTTGATATCCCCTTTGCATTCTTCAAAACTTTACCCTTTGCATGTCTGCTACCTACATAGACTATTAGTCTGATCCCCTGTAGACACAGACCATTGTGGCTATGCATCACATACCAACAAAAAGTTGCATGCCTTGAATTTTTATGGACTCAAAATAGTTGAAACAGGTCAACCTAGTCAAACTTTCTTCTTCTACATAATTTCTAAGCTTCGTATTGTAAAACGGAAGAAGAATTGGGACATTGGCAGTATTTCTAGGACACCGTTTTGAAGAACAGTGCAATAAGGTACCTCCTGGGGGCCCTTTTTCATTTCTTAAAAACCCTTTTCACACTCCATAACATTTGGCCTGATAACTTTCACAAGGCCAAAGTGACTGTGTTTGAAGTTGGTATCACTCATGAATAGAATGGGCTTCATGAGTCTGGAAAATTTCAGCTTAATCTGATAATCCCTTCATTCTGGTTGTAACAGAGTTTTACAACCTGTTTTTTGTTCCATTCTTTGCACAGAGCACAGCATGGTGAGAATAAGCACTTGAATAGACCCTACACTTCAAAAGCCTTGTTTCTCAGTTAACACATTTTCCAGAATATGTACTGTCATGCCACTATTTACATACCCTAGGAAATAAAAAGTCCTTTTGGCTTTTGAAGTTAAACATAATTTTAACGTTTTAAGAGTCTAGTCTTTCAGAATGAATACATGTATGTCCTGAATTAAAAACCCATGCCTAGCAACTTTTGGTAGTTTTGTGATACAGGGTCACATTTTTCTGTGCACATATTTGCTGATACAGTTTATGAATCAATCTAAGAGTGCTCCAATCTGCAAGAAAGGTGTGGCTAATACATCAACTATGATTGGGTTTCACAAAACCATACTTCATAGACATTACCTGAGATGATGGAGCAAGGGATGCGGCTGCTGCAAAGAAGTCGTCTGGCAAGTTCTTGCACTTCAACTTCAAGCTGGACAGATGGGGCATCTGGAACAAATATCTGGCTGCACTTTGACCAAACCGTGGACGACCATGAGTCCTCCATATAACTATGTCTAGACTAAGCTCTTTCAACTGCAGAGAAATGAAATACAAAATAGAAACAAGGCACGCAGATAAACTGTGGTGGGATAGTGTTCACTGACACCCATTTTCAGACCAGTATTGAAGGAACTTTTTTTATTAGAAAAGGAACATCACATTGTCTGATGAAAGAAACTAGTCAAACCTGTCTACCGCAGTGACCACCCTGGGGAGACAGAAAAAGTGTTTGTCCTACTGTATAAGGTCCTTGTTTAAAAGACCACTCTTAGAATATTGCTCTTGTGTATGAAACAAACTTTCAAAGAGTGATGCGAAAAAGTTTGAATCAGTTCAGAGGAGAGCAACAAAGTTGGTATCTGAAGTTACATCATTGCCATATTCTGAGATACTCAAGTAATAGGGGATTCCATCCCCAGAAAATTGATGTGAATGTTCAGATATGATTCAAGTGTTCAAGATTTTGCATGATATGGAAGACTTTGATCCAGCTGTTCTCTTTGTCATCAATGATCAAGTTACACACAGTCATAAGTTTAAGTTGTATAAAGGAAGATGTCAAACTAGTAAAAGGTTAAACTCTTTCAGTCAGAGAGTAGTAGGGCCTAAATACTTGGAATAGCCTTTGTGCGGAAGCTGTCGAGGCAACATCAGTTAACAGCTTCAAGTGTAAGCTCAATTATCACTGGAAGCTGAAACATAGCAAATTTAATCCAGACTGCATAAACTGACCATCCTATGGATACATCACCTGGATCTCCTCAGGCTGAGGATTGAATCCTCTGAATGGCCCTCTACAAGTTTTCAACTTACTGGGCATCATCGTAAGGTAATTCAGGCAGTTCAGGTAATAATGTAGACAGGTGGTCGCTATAAACAGGGTTGTGGTAATAACAAGACTTTTCTCTTGGTGGGAATTGTGATAAGTGACTGCATACGGCAGGTGGCCGCTGTAAACAGTGGTCACTGTAGACAGCTTTGACTGTATAAGGGGATGAAGAAACAATGCTTACCTTGGAAGATGGGGCTAGCGGAGCAGCTGTTGCAAAGAAGATGTCAGGCAAGATGTCACACTCAACTACAAGACGGGTGAGACGTGGCATTCTGAACAGCATCCTGGCAAAGCCTTCTGCCGCCCTCTCCACCCTGGGAAGTGGGTCCCACCGCCGGATACAGATACGCAAGTTGAGCTCTTCCACCTGTAAGATATTAATGATGAGTAACAATTAACTCTTTCTGTACCAGGGACTTTAGACACGATATACAACCCTATGGAATTTCCTGTGCCAATCAGCATGCAGGGCACACAATGGTAATAAAGGGGATGGTATAGTTTTGGTTGAGATTGGGATTCAGATTATAACTTACTGCAAGATAATTAGAAACCACTTTTATAAAATATTGAAGAGCACACAATTCTAAAAGGAATTCAAAGTTTATTTGATGAAAATCGGTTTTGAAATGGATGAGACATCTCAAAACAAAGTGGAGCTAATAAAAGGTGGAACCTACCTCTCATTAGATTCATTTCGTTGGTTTCATGATGCAATGTCACAAATCTAGTAATATGCGACACTGACCAAAACTAAGTGAATTCTGAAGCTTCAACAGGTGACAGTGAGCTATTAAGATTATACCTGAGATGATGACGCTTGTGATACTGCAGTCTCAAAGAAGATGTCAGTAAGACTGTAACAGTCAAATTTCAGGCGCTTCAGGAGTGGCATCTGAAACAGGAATCGAGGTATATCCTTTGCTATCTTGTCAGACCAGGGGGTGTTGTTTTGCGTCAGTAGGCCCATGTAAAAGTCCAGATCTTGTATCTTCAGAAGAAGAAATCATTAAAGACTTACAATGTATCAAAATATTGAGGCAGAGGGAGGTTTGAGGGTTTAATATACCATGGCACATAGAGGTACATTACAATATCATATCTTTCTCTCAAACTTCTTTTTCCATTTGTCCTTTGACTACATTGAAGCATAAAAGCACTGTTTTTTTTTCTCATGAAAGAAAAAAAGATAGAAATATTGGAATCTCATGTGATGCTCACTTCACTATACTGAAGAATTAATAGATGAAGCAACTTGTCGTTCTGCATCATTAACAGCACTGCACAGCATAAACCCGTTGTGGACGGTCCAATCGAGCTACAACACATATTTTCCATAGACACCTGCCCGAATATACTCGGAACTCATCCTCAACGGGTCAATATAATTCAACTTTTTATCTAGACACATAACTCTGAAAGCTTTTATATGTGTGGCGCTCCGTCAGAATGAGTCAAAAGTCGCAAAAAATGAAATCGTAGTTATGCCTATAAGTGAATTCTACAGACTCTAAGCTTTACACTGATATGTAATACAACTCATTTCGACATCCCTACAGATCATAAAAACGAATATTAACCACGTTTGTTATGTCAGTTGATTTTCTAAATAACGGAGAAAATCGCTCTCAAAGTTCAGGCTATGTTCATGCTCACAACCTGTTTCTTTCACGGGACGAAACAATACAACTGTCCTGCTTAGCGACGGCATTTACGCTCCATCGCACGCACTACTGTATAAGGCGATAGCTTGGGTATGTAAGATAATCAACCAATTGCAGGACAGGTCTATCATTAACGATTCTGACCAATACGGCAGCCCGAATGTAAACTTCGGCGCGTTTGTGTCCGTGCCGCTGCCGCCGCATGAATGAGTCGGTAGGCGTTGTGTGTCGGCTGCGTTGTGGTTTGCCGCAAGTTTTTAACTCACAAACAATAGGAAACAGTAGAAAGAAAAGAAGGCACGCAATGCGTCTTACGAGAAGCGTCTTTTAGCGAGGGCGTTGATCGCTTCCATTCTCCTCCCATGTTGTTGTCAATGGAAACTAAAGAGGATGCGTTTAGCAAGTACCAATACCTAAATAGAACCTGAGAACCTATTGTAGGCGGGCACGCAATGCGTCTTACGAGAAGCGTCTTTTAGCGAGGGCGTTCATCGCTTCCATTCTCCTCCCATGTTGTTGTCAATGGAAACTAAAGAGGATGCGTTTAGCAAGTACCAATACCTATTAAATAGAACCTGAGAACCTATTCTAGGCGGGGGTTCAAAAGACAGCATCGGTAGAAAAAGTCAATGAAGTTGATTAACGATAGTCGTCTTTTGAGATCGTGTTCTTTGCGTGTACTTAAAACCCTCAAATTACGCACATGGTCGTAATGTTGCAGAGCATCAAAAACTGCTTTCGCGTCTTTTCTGCTGCAGCTGTATACAGCCGTAACATTATGAATTCCCGCCATATTAAAGGCACATTTCCTTTATAGGCGTTGCGTGCACAGTAATTATCGCTTATCACGCTTGCCAATGCTGCACATATACGTATCAGAAACAAAGGTTGATGTGGGCTTGACAGCTTCACATTGGGTTTACAATGATTCTCAGTCACTTTTCTAATAGCATAGCATATAAAAAACAATTAACTTGTAGCTTAAGCGGAATTATTTTTTTTTTTTTACATCACATGTGCAGTTACAATCTTTCCGCGTTTGAGAAGTGGATCATAAATAATAATACTGAAAAATATTCGGAATTAATACTTAGGCCTTCTTCACTTCGTTTTGTATTCACAAACCTTATCAGAAAAAAAAAATGATTGCTTGATTACTTTCGGGTAAAGGAACTCCCGGAAAGGAACCGCATTTAATTTTCTTGTTAACGAACCTAAGCTAATAGCAAACCATATTTCATTGTGTGATTAACGAACCTTCAGAATAATCAATTGTATTACCCCCCTCCCCCAAGGAAAAAAAAAAAGCATTTCAATGTCATGCGTTGTCAATAGCGATAAAAGGCCCGTTTTTATTTTGTAGTGTGTCTCAGTACTCCTGTGCTTATTTCTAAGGATGTGCCTCTCTTAATGATTGCGATTGATGTCCAACTATTTCTTTCACGCGAGCTTGAACAGGAAGAAGCTAAAATTCAGGCAAGGAGATGAGTTTTCTTCCATGAGATGCAATCATTAAAGGGAAGGTAAACCCCAAGAACAATGTGGATTGAGTGAAAGCAGCAGCATTAGTAGAACACATCAGTGAAAGTTTGAGGAAAATCGGACAATCGATGCAAAAGTTATGAATTTTTAAAGTTTTGGTGTTGGAACCGCTGGATGAGGAGACTACTAGAGGTTATGACGTATGAGTGGACAACAATGCCAAGAAAATATAAAGAAAATACTACAAAAATCAATTTTTCATGAAAATTACAAATTCCATCAACTTGATATTGACATATGTTAAGGGTAGCAATTATTCCCCCTGCTTTCTGAAAGCGGTTGGTACACTGCTCTTTCATAATTCTAGAAAAGTGAATTTTTGTTGAATTTCCTTTATATTTTCTTTGTATTGTTGTCCACTCATTCGTCATATCCTCTAGTAGTCTCCTCATCCAGCGGTTCCAACACCAAAACTTTAAAAATTCATAACTTTTGCATCGATTGTCCGATTTTCCTCAAACTTTCACTGATGTGTTCTACTAATGTTGCTGCTTTCACTCAATCCACATTGTTCTTGGGGTTTATCTTCCCTTTAAGACACATCTATTCACGAAAGTTGTGTGATTGCTTATGTGCTAAAGAATTGTGTCCATTACATGAATCAGGCACTATACAAAACGGTTGAAATCTGCTGAAAGTCGAACTTCGTTTTTGTTTTTTTTTCTTGTTCAATTTCATTTCAATTTTAAGCGGGGATAGACTAGAAATTAGTTTGTCTATGATACTGGCAGGAGACATTACAGTTTTCCAGTACATGCTCCGCATTTAAACAGTCGCCATATTTTCGTGGTCAGAATCAGATAATGGACACGTGATATATTATAAAAATGAAAATAGAAAACAACGAACACGCCATATGTACAAACATTATGAACTTCAATGAATTAAACTTACCTGTGATATTCTGCATAAAAAACAAGCACGCCGATTAAATGATTTAATATAATTAATAGAGCACACAGCGATATCATGCATGGCAGATCAAATCAAGGTTAATTGGTGAGAAAGCTAAATGAAGTTAAAAAGGTGACTTCTTTTCGTTTCTCTTTCAATTCACGAAAACAGAATTACATTGTATATCTATTGAAGAGGATTGTCTCTGTTGCGAACGATCGCCATAATTATATAGCACTGTTAGTCTCCTGCGCAAATCCGAATCCCTAAATACTTTAATTTTTGCTTGATAATGTAATAACCCTGCTTTTATTTTCATAAAGGACTCGCAAATTCAAAGTTTCAAACCGTATACTAAAACATTATATTGCATACGGTGTATTTCAAAAAACATTTTGAATGCGTTGCGTGTTAGCATGTTAATAGCACCAATCTGCATTTTATTTTCCGTACGTAAAGCGCACAGAAACGTAACCAAATGTTACAAAATACAGTGAAATGCATTGTACGGCGTGGTACTATCATTAGAAGTATATCCCATTCCTTTTTACTTTTATTTGCTTGAACCAAACCATGTGTCATTTTTGTAGCGACATCACTAGGGATTAAAATGTATGAAGATAATCGTTACTCATTTTTTTTGCGCTACTATTATATAGCATTTACATTTTCCAACTTTTATTGACATGCAGTACTATGTTACTGTATTGTTACGATTACGAATGTTGGTTATGAATTCAAAAGACTGGTTTATTAATCGAACTACAAAGGTAATAGCTGTTTTGAAAGTAGTTTGATACAAGTTCAAAACGCGATCGAAGTCATTGTCATAGGGGGAACTGATAGCTCTAGAAAACTTGTTTAGGCTAGTAAAGATTGCCGTATAGGCAATCTTTGTAGAAAGTTTTGACTTAGGCCGTCTTTTGAGTATTTTGAGAAATTTTATAAAGAATTATTTGTTTTGAATATGTCAAGAATTAGTTTGAACTATGAGAATAAAAAGGCGCGGTTACCCAAACAATGTCGTAGTTTGATTAGACAGTCATGATGGGTAAAGGGAATTCATGACTTGACTAATCCTTACTGAATTGATGATCACTTCTGTAAACCATCAGTTATGTCTTGTAATCGTAGTCAAAATTCTTTTGAGCGATGAGACGAAAACCAACAAACAAAATGCCGAGTATCATCGCTCGAGATTCCAACATTTGGCGTCACCCGACCAACAATAAGTGACAAATTAAATGGAATATTATGTTGTGGGATAGCAGACTGTGTTACGATTTTTAAATGTTTCGAGCAATTGTTTAAAAAAAAGAGAGAAAATGAGGCAAAGTTCAAGAAATTAGAAAAAAGCACGTAAGTGCAGGCGATCATGTTTGATAATCAAAGTAAGAGAGATTACAATCGGCCGTGCGGATGTATGATTGCCTTATTTACATGTCTGATTTCTGTAAACTATGTGATATCTAAATTTACGTTCCCTTCCCTCCTTGATAGAAGTTTTGTTGGGTTTTCGCTATAGGCATTTATTAGGAAACGCTGTAAAAACGACAACAAATGCCTACTATACATCAAGAGATGACCTATAGATATATGAAACACAAAAAATCTCTACGTTCTGATATAAATCAACTGCTTGTTTGTTTGTTTGTTTGTTTGTTTGTTTGTTTGTTTGTTTGTTTGTTTGTTTGTTTGTTTGTTTGTTTGTTTTGGATTACCATGGTCTTTGTCGGGGGAAAGATGAAGAAAAGTAGTAGAGTGTATCACTCTCAAATCCGGATGATTGCGATAAGTGTGTATCCCCGCCCTTTCTATACAGGTAAACGATTTAAGCTTGGTATGCTATTATAAAAGCCTGCATGTGTCACGCGGAAGAACTGATTCCGTGATCACTTTTAGCCTTTCATAAAATTCACGTTTTAAGATGGTAACGATAGCTTGTAGGAGATAGAGTAAGTTAGCGGCACTGACTGTGGTTCTGAACACAAAAGGAGACTGAAAAATTCCTTTACAAATTAGCAGACATAATGCCGATCCTCCAACACTGTTGCTCCATTCCGTCACTGATTCTGCTATCAATGGCGAAGAAAGAATACTGGTTGCGTGATTATCCACCCCTTGATAGAAGGAAGTTTACCTTTCATTGTTTAAGGCTTCGTTGATGCGGGGTTTACTCGGATACAAGGCGTGAACATTGGCGTCCGAGTTCTTTCATTCGAAATTCCTCAGTTCCTACGCAATTCAATGGGCAATTAGCGCTGCTACTTGGCAAAGCTGTTAGCCAACCTAATTCTTTGCAGACTTGACCTCTCACATGTCAGCTACACGCAATACACGACAAACAGCTATCATTACAAACATTCTGATTAAAAAACAAAACAAAATGAAGAAGCACACTTTTGAGTAGCGACACAGCTTTCTGTCCCTTTCTCAAATAGGTCCTACTTCTAAAAAATACACAGACGACAAGAGTCAGAATATCCTCCAAAGGGAACACGAGCTATCTGGGCATTAATAATGTTTGTCTTCCGATTTCTCTCCATGCCGTCACGGCCCAAACCATCATAAGAAATAAGGCAATAAGTTTCATTAACCAGGGAAATAATAGTACGCATTACATACATTTGGCGAATTATCACACAAATTGTCGACTTTATAAAAACGAGAATAATTGACAACTTAGGCCCTACTATATCTCCAGAGATGAACTTTAAACAGCAAGTCACATACCAGGGAACGAAAGTTATGATTATTTGAACAAATTCATTAATGAGGCCAATTAATAACCGTTGTAAAAGTACACACACGCATAAAAAGGTTTGGAGTTCGATATGTGATCATTGTATTAGCTCATAGATAAAGTATCATAAATTTTGCGTGATCGTTCGTTGGAATTATTTTTTTCAGTGCGATTTGTGCGTCATGTCAATCACCACTCATTGAAATGGAGTGCATGCATCAAACGAAACTCGCTGGTCATGCAATCAATAGCCTTGGTCAGCTCACTATTATTGCATAATTCTATAGCCCTCGCCGCTTGGCCGCCGACGCCGCCGCGCGCACCATGCTTTGTTTTGTCTTCAAAGGGGTCAAGAGCAATGCCTCATTAGCATACACCCTAGCAACGGAGGCGGAGTCTCGATCTGGCAAGAACAATAGGTGCGAAACGCAACGCAAAGGCGAGCGTTCGAAAAAAATGTAACCGAAAAAAATTGTCTCAGAAAAACGGTGATTTGGGACACTTGTACTCATTTTCACACGCTGAAATTTTCTGTACAAACAGATAAAACATAAAGGAATCAAAATCCGTCATAAAAAAATTTCGACCCGAGTAGTGCTTCCCCTTCATTTTCGGCTCATTACGGGAAAACTCCCCGTGCGACTTATGACTCATTTTGTCGGAGCGCCACACATATATGCATTCATTGTGTGTCACTTGGATAATGGCAACAGGTTTTTTTTTAGGCTTATCAGCCATCCAACATCAGAAACTATGGCTCATTCATTATTCTGCTACTAGATTTCAAGCTTATGCTATCAGTATTATAATTATCATTGCTGTTATTTTCACTTTTAGTAAAGCTGTCTTGGGGAATATGGGATATACTGTCGTGTTCTCGCCACACATTACACTATAAAATACCCAACAGGCCCACATGATCAAATCACTACACATAAAATGGATGCGTAGATGTCAATACATAGAGACTCAGTCCGAAAGAGAGTCCCGGGTTACTCCTCACCTGTGATGTCGTAGCACCAGCAGCGAGTGTTGCCGAGAAACCGGGTGGAAAGTCCCCAAAGCTTATCTTCAAGCGAGAAAGATTCGGCAGGCGGAGAAGAAATTTGGCAAAGTGGATAGTCGTCTTCTCCTTGGGTGCGTCATTCTGCATCGAAACGTACAGATCAAGGTCCTGTAGCTGAAAATTGAACAAACAACATTCAGCGTGAATTGCAATGATTTGCTGATAGTGCTACGGCTCTGGCTTTTTACAAATTCACTTAGAAAGTGTTACATAATCTATTTGGTAATTTCCTTTTTTCCATCACTAAGGTATTGAACTGAAGTTAAACAACTCAAAATCTGAACAATCCAGCAAAGTACAATTACATCATCACTAGCATGAATAAGATGGAAGGTGACCTTTGGTGAACTTCAGTCATCTTAAAGGACAATTGTCCACTTATTACAATGAATGCAGAAATATCAGTACAGCATATCAGTGAACTTTGAGGTTAAGTGGATGATCTATTAAAAAGTTATTACTTTCTACATGTTCTTTTTTCTAAATCCAGGTACCATCATTGCTGGATGTAGAGGCTAAAATGTACAATAATGCAATGCATCAACAGCACAACAGAATAGAGAAAATATCAAGAGAGATCCACACAGTTTGTTTATATGTTTTTTTTTAAACATAATGAAAGAGTACTTAACTTTAATACCTCCTTCAGAAGACAGGAATAATGATGCTACCCTCAGTATACTCCAGTAACAAAATTATGGGAATGTTTACTCTTCATTGAAGAAATGAAATTCTGTAGAACTGTCTGAAGATTTCCTTTGTATCATAGTGTTGTGACATCACAAACTATTACTCTTCCAATGCAGTGATGGTGGCAGATAAATTTCAGGGGAAAGTCTCCTAATAGCATCAATGTTGGCACGGATGGCTCATAAAATCTGCATAGAACTTGCACCATTCTTGCTCTCAAAGATTAAAGCTATGCGTGATAATATACCTTATTGTAATTAAACTTTAATGCAATCCTGCCAAAAGGACACAATGACCAACAAAATTCTCATTTTACAGCTTTCTATTTTGACCACAGTGTTCTTCTCTTGCAAATCCACCTACCTTTAATCTACACCTCCTAATCTTGGATATTTCCCTCTTTGTGCATCCAGGCATAGCTTCAACTTGTCAAGCTTTTTCAGCAGCAAGTAAAACTATTGTTCAATAAACCATTCAAATTTGTAGATGAGCAAGCTCACTCAGGTGTAGCAATGTACCTGAGTCTAACAGGAAGTCACAGTGACAATAGGGATTATGGTGATTAGCTAGTCTCTATGGTCCTCGACAATTACTTTCCCCACATCTAAGCCAATGGGCGATGAAAGCATCCTGGGAAGGTGCCAATTGGTGAACAAAGCATGTTAATTAAAGATTGAACCAAGTATTTCTTTTCTTTTCTTTTCTGACTTATCAGTTTCAAATCTACATCTCACATCGCATACCTAGGCCAGGAATTAGGAAATATCCACAAAACTTTAACCCGTTGAGGACAGACTGATTTTGCTACAACACACATTTCCCATAGACACTTGCCCAAGTCTACTTGAGACTCGTCCTCAATGGGTTTAAATGGCGATAGCAACATCTCGGACGAACTGACAGACGGACAGACAAGATGAAAACATGCCCTCAGCACACATTGTCAGTATTATCATCATAAAAATTATGAAACAAAGAATTTGTAGAAGAATGTGTCTTATCCTGCTCACCGGTGATGAGGCTGCTAGCTCAGAAGCTGTGGCCCATAGGGCTTCCGACACGATACCATCCATACAGGAAACTTCCAGGTGGGTGAGACGTGGCATCTGAAACAGGAATCTGGCGTAATCCCGAAATGGCTTGTCACTCTTATGAGGAGGGTAGGGGTGAAGTCCTCGGTAGTCTACTTTCATACGTTGAATCTGTAATTTCCACGACACACAGGGGAGTACGTGCATGCAGTAAAACATTGAAATAATAACTGAAAAATCATAAGACCATCCTACCCGCATATTTGACTTCACTGTCATTATTTCTGTAAACACAGATACAATTTACAAGCTTTTAAGCAGACCCATGGAGGAATAAAATGACAACACTGAGTAGGTTTACTATTAACATTACAACTTCTGCTTCATTGACGAGATCCCTGAAGCAGCATTTTCCAAACTAAACTGAGATGAAAAATATATTTGTCTTATTTAATTTTATACTTTTTGTCTTCCCTTTCTTCTCCTCTCCTTCTCCTTATTATCATCTTCATCATTATCATTATCATTATCATTATCTTTATCATCATCATTATCATCGTCATTATCATCATCAACATCAACATCATCATCATCATCACCCTTACCATTACCATTACCATTATTATTATCATAATCATCATTGTTATATGTACCTCTGTGATTAATTGACATAATAATTTTTATCATAACTGCATGTATGTGATAGAATTTGAGCCAAAGCAGGACATGCCTGTGATGATCGAGCAAAAGAAGCCAAGGTGGAAGTAAACTCCTTGTGAGACTGAGACGCTGTCAGCTGGAGGTATGTCAGGCAAGGCAGGCTCATGAGGAGTGTGGCAAGTTCTTTGGATGATGACTCACTTGTTGGGAAGTCAGTTCTCAGCCTATAACCCACCATGAAGGTATCAATATCAAAGTCCTCCAGCTATTCATTGAAAAGATAATTATAATCAATATTAACCCGTTGAGGACGGTTTGATTTTGCTACAACATGCATTTCCCATAGACGTTTGCCCGAGTATACTCGGGACTCGTCCTCAACGGCTTAAAGGTCAAGTCCACCTTCATTGTATACATAAGGACTGAGAAAATGCAGCAATATTATTAGAACACATCAGTGAAAAATTAAGGAAAATCGGACAATCGGTTTCAAAAGTGATGAATTTTTTAAGTTTCCGTGCTGCCATCACTGGATGAGAAGACTACCACAGCTTGTGATGTCACATGCACAGAACGATATAAGGAAAGGATAAAGAAACGAACATATTTTTACTTTTCTTGCATAATAGAGCACTTGACTGGCCTCTTTCTGAAGGCAGGGGGAATAATATTATCGTCAACATACAGTACCTCAGTAGCGAGTCGAGGGAATGTGCACTTTTTTGAACAGATGAAATTTTGTGAAATTCTCTTTCTATTTTCCTAATCACATTCTACGCCTGTGACATCATTCACTGGAGTAGTCTTCTCATCCAGCAGTGGAGTCACATAAACTTTGAAAATTCATGACAGTTGAACGTATATGAAGGTGAAAAATTGTCCTTTTAAAGAGGATTAAATGTATGAAAAACATACAGTTGTAACAGGTACATTTTGGCCTCTTGACAGAAAGGAAACATGAAAGTTGTAATCAATTGTTTGTACAAAACAGCAAGCTAGAATGGTAAAAGTACCTCTCATATATTAAAACATGGTTGCATGACTGTTGTGCTATATCATGCAGCACAGATCAATTCACAAATTTCTCTCAAATGAGGAGGTGAAAATATGTTAGAATGAGATCTTGTTTCACCTGAACAGACTGTCAAACTTACAATGATAATAATTTAACCTATTTCTCAAGCAATTCTCTGAGAACCTTCAATGCCCCCAAGCAAGATTACTATTCCCAGTCAACAAAAATGGAAAGGCTCTAGTCTGCCTGGACAAAAGCCCCGTTCCACAGTCAACTGCGTGTGCCATCGAAGAATGCAAATCATCGATTGGACTGAGATATGAATGCAGCGTGCAATTGGGCTTTTTTGTTACACAGTATAAGGGCACTAAATTTGGGGTCAGCAAATATAAGAATCTAGTGAATTCAGCCTTGATTGCTATTGTACGTCTTCATGAAAACAAGTTATGCAGCAAAACAAGCGTACCACTACATTGGAAAAGGTAAATTAAACAAAAATACATACTTTTGATGGAGAAAATGAACGCATACATGTATTGAGAGAAGAAACTCTAATCTTTCTATGAAAGTCATTTTTCTGTTCAGCATTGAATAAATAGAATCGAATTTGGACCACAAATGGTGACATTCTTGTCTACCTTTTGGGAACCTAGCATACCAGGTTCAGATAAGGATCTGATCTTTCTAATTTTGAAGCTAAACACCAGAAGAATGCCAAAGAAAAAGACTCGTGCTTTGATTTACCTTGGAAGATGATGCCAAGGATACAGCTGTGGAGAGGAACTCCTCGTGGAAGACATTACTTCTCAGCTTGAGACGGGTGAGGCAGGGCAGCTGCAGCAGGCATTGGGCCAGGTTCCGACAGGCCCCCTCAGTCGTCACCAGATCTTTCTTCATCACCAGTATGTCAAGGTGAAGGTCAAGCTCTTCTATCTGGGTCAGAATGAAGAAAATATTGGGAGATATTTGAAAAGCATTTGGGTAACAACTGGCATAACAAAATAAAAGATAGATGAAGAAAGAAACAGAAGGTAAAGGTGCTGCTTCAAAGCACCCTTGAAATAAAGTTGTCGACTAATAGCTTGGAGTTGTACTTCTATTCTAATACAGTGCATTATCACTTACGTATAATGAAATTGTCTGAAGTAAAAATTCAGGTTCCAAAAATTATTGTTTATTTTTTTATTCACTTTACTGTTCAACTACGACAAAACTTTGATGTAACAAAAGAAAACTGTGGTCCCGAGAACTTTGATATGATGGGACTCACCTATACAGTTATTTTCAAGTAAAGATTTCATGAAAAAAAAAAATTGTAGAGTTACCAAAAAAAAAATTTGACTTGCTATCTTTATACCAGATCAGATTGGCAACATATTATAGAAAATGAGGGCGAGCATGTTTCTGCCTTTTTCACCTCATTTTGTGTAGATTGAACTTTAACAAGTCACATTTATTCTTTCTCAAGTATAGGAGATGCAGATACCAAGTTCCCCATTCAATGAGGGCAAGATGATAACCTTTTTGCACCCAAATTTCACCACAATGTAGGTTAGATGGGTTTACAGAGAAACCAGTGAATTTGATCCACACCTGTGATGAGGTGGCGTACGTTGCAGCCGTGCCAAAGAAGGCATCCACAAATATGCAGCAGTGCAGCTTTAAGCGTCGCAGGCTTGGCATCTGGAAGAGGGACTTGGCGAGGTCTCTCACACCAGCCTCAGCCTCTGGACTGTGGTCCATCTTCCAGCGATCGAAATCCAGATCCATCTCTTGAATCTAGGCAGTCACCAGTTAACAAAAGAGGAGAATGAATATGGGTGGCATTAACTCTTCATGATCTTTGTGGTATATTCTAATCAATCCATAAAGAAGCATGCAAAATGATAATACATGTGTTTGCTCTTTGTCTTGCTTTTTGAATTCATTTTTTTTTTTTTTTGTTTTAAAGGTGGTCTTTCCCCTACTACACTCTTATCACGTTATGAATGACTCCAAAATTCCATATCATTGCATTGCCCGGGTTCTTAGTTTTTAAGGGCTGCCATCATTGGAAACTAGTTGAGAGTGAGACTCCCATAGGCCAATGCTATAATTTAGAAGTCAAAATGAGTGAGATAAATAGAAATGCATGCAAATGAAATAAAGTTTTGGAGTGAGAAAGGACCAAAATGAGTGAGTCTCACTCTCAATGAGTGAGAGTTGGTAGCCCTGTAGTTTACTGCATACTACTACTACTACAACTACTACTACATACACATACAACTACAACTACAGCTACAGCTTGTAATACTATTACTACTACATGTACTATATTTCGTCTTCTGCTATGACTAATACTAATACTACACACTGTATATGCTATATATTTAGCAAGTCTATTTTTTTTTGTGAATCAGGACTTCCGGCAATCGTAGAGCATAGTGCTGAATGGAGAAATGTATGCGGGCAAGTCACATTCATGTAGGGATAAGAGTTAATATTTTCACATATTTTTGAACTTGCAAATAGCAACCGACTCGTATATTTCATGAAAATAAAAACCTCGTGAAATATTTAACATGTATAGTAGTAGCTTCTACTACTGTTGTTTGTACAAGCACTGAAAGATCCATCTCCCATACCCTACCTGTGAAGATGTGGTGAATGAAGCGAGTGCTGAATACAAGACATTAGCCACTAAATGGCAATGTATTTTCAGCTTCGTGAGACTCAAACTTTGCATCACAAATCTAGCGAGATCCTTCGCCGCTGTGTCCGAGCCTGGAGAAGCCTTCAGTTTCTTTCTGCCGAGATCCAGGTCTAGTTCTTTCACCTAAAAAGAACAAGTTGTATTAACAGGAAGTACAAATTTAATTTCAATGTGAAAAGACGAGTTCTACCAGTGATAATGACAAGGACACATGAGAGTCATCGCGACAAGAGTAATTACAAAGTTTGTACACACAAGTGAAATATGAAATCAAAGGTTAACCCGTTGAAGACGGTTTGATTTTGCTATAACACGCATTTCCCATAGACACCTGCCCGAGTATACTCAGGACTCGTCCTCAATGGGTTAATACCACTGTATGACAGTAAATCATTAAGAGAGGCTTTCGGTTGATCTCAAAACAAAAATTCTTTTGTCACATAAATATATTGCATTGCAACATAATTCTTTTATAAAAATGTTCTGAAAGAGCAAACAGTTTTTGACAGAACTGATGAGCGGAGGCAATCAGAAAAGTAAAGCAAAAATACAGTCCCTCTGAATCAAAGGCAAAGAAACTGAGTTATTTCACCACTCAGTGATAATATGGGAAGAATAGACACTCAGAAAAATAAGAAGAAATTCATGACTATGTTACAAGACATCAATTACGAAAGGAAGCTATCAGATGGTGGAATACCATCAAAGTACCTTAAAGGTACCTGATATGAGAATCTTTGGATATCTCACTCTTTAGTCACTTAGTTATTGTTCTGTATTTATGATTATCTTCTGAATTTGTTCCCTCTAACATCCTTCAGCTCTTTGCCCCTCAGTAAGGTAATTCCCTCATGGAATACTTGTGGTCAGTCCAGTTCTATTTAAAACAGTGGGTCAAATAAGATTTAAGAAATCTTGAGAAATCAAACTGTGGAATCCTTTACAAATGATTATTTGATTCCACACTCAGCGACAGTTTCCCCCGAGATCTGTACCACAAAGCAGCGCATACATAATGTACTCGTATGCATCCAACTAGAGCAGAAAGAACAGTTATGCACTTGCTTTAAGTCTGAATTTAATGAGCGAGTCCACTCAAAAGTTATGAATTCTCAAAATTCTCAAAGTTTTTGTTCATTCTCTATGGATGGGAACCCTAAAGCCATTGGCGATATCACAGGTGTGGGAGGATGTGACGAAAATATTCAAAGGGAATTTTGGTTCAATATCCTCAGACTTTGAAAGAGCAATTGATCTAGCTCTTCTAGAAATAATGGAGAACTAATCATATTTGTCTCACTATGGTTCAGTGTTAGGTGAAGGAGTTGTGTACTTTTAATAACAAACTAATCATTTTTACATTCCCAAATTTTAAGCAAATTGTGCAATTTTCTGTTGAATGGACATTCATTAAATGTTTTGCTTTTCAATACCTTTCTTCATCAGATGAATCCGCATATATTTGGGAAACTTCAACTTCATCGCATGAACTTACCTGACTAGATACAGCAAGTGAGTCAGCTTTAGCAAAGAAGACATCAGGCATGTCATAGCACTGTAGCGTGAGGGTCTTGAGACAAGGCAACTGCAGCAAGAATGTGGCAATGTCTTCTGCCGCAGCGGCGGAGCGAGAAAATGAGCCGATGTCCATCTCCAAGGTTTGAATCTGAATATAGAAGAGAATTCTTATTCTTATTCTTATAGACTGCTTCTCTTCATGACTGGTCTTGTAAAGTGGCTACAGTTGAATGAAATATACAGAGGGATATAGCAGCTTTGGAATATCATCATAATATTATGTCACATTGTAGATCACCATGCTTAGCTGCTTAACGGAAATGCCGACATATGTCCGATAACTTCTTGTCTTCATAAAGACACTGACAAACTCACTCCATCTCACATCTTCTTCCTTGAGTTGTGAGGTCATGAGTTTCATCGTAAACCAAAACATGCATATCTTACCACCAGTATCAAGAGGCTTTATATATTTTTTTTTTCTGGGCAAAATATGAGCTTAAACCTGGGCATAGGATGGTCATAATCTTCTCTATAAAGTAAAACAGGCAGAAATAGCAACAACACCATAACCAATCTGAACCATGGACATTACAGGGCTCTTTACACTCAGCCAAAATTGCATTCCAGCAAAGGGCCCAATATACATTGTACCTACAATGTACTTTGGTTGCAACAATTACACATACGTAAACGGGCAAATTGATTTGCAAACCCACTCTTTGTGAAATGCAGATTTTTTTTTTTCATTGCCTCTCACATTTTGTGCTTTCAATGTCATTAGATATCCCTAATTGGTGAGGGTATAATGAGTTTTTTGTTTGTTTGTCTGTTTTGGTGTTTTTATTAATTTTTTTTTTTTTTTTTGCACTTCTCTCTACTTACAGCAAAATTGTGTCTCAATTTCAAACAGGCCTGGTTACACATATTCAGGACGATTGAAAGTCAAAACTGCAGACTAATGCTCTGAAACTCCCAAAAGTAGTAAATGGATCTTGAACAGTGTAACTGTCACTGACAGCTACTGCTGTGGTTGTAAGTGTTACAAAAATGAATCAGTGAGTTAGGACCCTCAAATTCTGTCATGGCAATTGTAACATACAGGAACCATAACAGCTGGCATCTGTAACTATCTATACATGTAGCTGTAAATTTGACAAAGTAAAGAGGGGGAGAAAAAAATCCCTTGTGTATTATACCTTTCCTTCGGCTCTTTCAGTTCTTCTCAAGATGGAGCAAAAGTCAGCATCCAGACTTGTGCAGCGAATACTGGCAGTATCAAGAGTTTTACTGGAATATACAATGTCCCCAATGAAACGAGAAGTTGTTCTTCCACAAGAGATGTCCATCACAGTCAATGACTCCTGATGTTACAAGACAAGGATATCATTAAAGGTGCAATCACACTCGAAAAACAATTGTCATAGCTGTTCATTCCCTTGATTGGGTTTGAGAAAAGTGTGAGAGAGGTGACTGAAACTTTGGGGGAAGATACAAAATGCAATTAACCCACTGAGGACAGACTGATTTTGCTACAACATGCATTTCCCATAGACACCTGCCCAAGTATACACGGGACTTGTCCTCAACGGGTTAAATGTAAGCTTGGCTTACGGTCTTATTCATTATTTGTGCTCATTTCAAAGAAGGTGCAATGGTTAAGAACACCAGATCACCACTACAATTATACAGCTTTGCATATCAAAACACACGCAGCTGCTTGGATTATTAATCTGAACAATTTCAAATCAGCATTTCCATTGTCACTTGTGACAAGACAGTACGGTCAAGATTTTAGAGGCACATTTACATTGTACACGCATGCATTAGAAATGAGACAACAGCATGGCAGACATTGTGCATGATCTGAGCTTGATCTTTGATTCCTTTATTCTCTCATCTTACAGAACTCCTTACTTTATAACTTTACACAACTTTACTAGGATCACCGCACACTATATGTGACCCTGCACCACAAAACAAACAAAAAGTCACCAGATATGGATTTTTAGTTAAGGACAGATTCTAAAAGGGCAGACTCTAATAAGCTTTAAAATGATGTACAATGGTGTATAACTCAATTCAAATGGACACTCCTATTAACCTATCTTAACCCGTTGAGGACGAGTCCCAAGTATACTCGGGCAAGTGTCTATGGGAAATGCGTGTTGTAGTAAAATCAGTCCGTCCTCAACGGGTTAATATTGGAAAGAAAGCACACACTCTGAAAAAGTGCGAACCGAGAAAAGAGGCTCTGAAGTACAGGGTCTATCTGTTCATTCAAGCGTTTAATCTTTACCAAACCATGCTAGCTGTGCGATGAATGGGACAAAAAACTGGATGTAAACCATGGGAGCAACAACAATGAAGGGATTATAAGATTGAATTGAAATTGAGCATGCTCTATCTAAACATTCTGCCCATGATTACTACCAACTTTCAAAGCAGTAGTGTTATTCTTTTAAAATTCATCAGACTTGAAGGTGAAGAGTTTGCAAAGGGTTATCAAAAAATGAATAGGGGCCTCTAAGACATACCTGATCTCACATCTCTACAAAAAAGAAGGTTGTAGAAAAACTACTGGAAATGCACTTTCCCATTCATTTTATGATCCCAAACTCAAGACGAATGTAGAAGAAGAATACCTCTTTCAGAAAATATGGAAAACTCAAAACTGACTTGATTGACCCGTTTCACTTTTCTTGAGTCCTCACGTGAAATGAAGGGGTGCGACTTTTTATTCGTTTTGTGGTGCACGGTCACATATGACTTTTGGTCACACAACTGACTGACTTTGGATCTGAAATAAACCAGCGTGTTTACTCTGAGGCTATTGTGATTTATTTTGGATCCAAAGTCAGTCAGTCATGCAACTGAAAGTCATACAGTGTGTGGTGGCCTTTTAAAAATAAATGTCTAAGTATTAAAGCTGACTACAATAAAAGCCCTTCTATTTGTTTCACTTCTTCTATAAATACAAATTTACTCAACCTAAAGTCCTATCATAATGGCCATTTTGTCAATCTATGGGGAACTACTTTAAATTTCTTACCATTCCATTACTTTAACTAAATTGAGGCAGATAATACAGAATATTCACTGCTGCAAAGAAATACTAACAGAGAGTGAAACTGTGAGTTATCTTTGGGTGATTTCCTCACAATTCTGATGGACTCAAATTCATGTTTGACTTACCAGAGGGCACCACTTGAGCAAGAAGAGCTGACTGACCACCGAATGTGCAGGTGTCTCACGCCCCACTTCCACCATCTTCACATTGCTACCAACCACTCTACCCACGTCCTCAGCACGGCATTCAAAGGCAACACTGGCACATATGTCAAGTGAGGCATGTTGATCTAACAATTTCTGAGTGATGTCCAACCCGATGTCCCTCCCAAAGGATGCTGTGAACATCAGAAGAAGATGGAACTCTTCATGGCGAAGTATAACTCTCATCACTAGCTCCTTGTACTTCTCATGGTTGCTGCCATAAAGGGATGCGAGATACAAGGAAGACAAATATTCTTGAAAGATCCTGTGTGGGAATGTGACAGATGACTTTGAAGGCTTGGAGTCAGCTATAGTAGGTTTGCTAATGCTGGATATCACCTCCTCAACTTCAGTCAAGATTCCAATTTCGCAGCACGTGTCCACAGCATCCTTCCACTGTGTCAGCTTGTGTTCCGGAAAAGCAGGTGTGTTGCCAAGCAACCCATCAAACGCCATCTCACTAACTTGATGAATGCTCTTGTCCACGTCCTGCGACAGCTCCCTTGCTCTTTCTTCTGTTTGACCTTCACACATCTTGGAAATGTACTCTTCTTTCAGACAGCGCATGAGCTCTTCTAGGAGCTGAGAATGAGTTTGTAACTTCAGCATGTCATGACATTCCTTGTTGCTTACCAGATCCCATAAAATGCACAAAAGGGCAGAGTAAAATGGAAGCGGGGCAGTGATTTCAGCCATGACATCATTCTTCTTCAGGGCAGCCATCAACTCCTCTGCCAGGCTTTCCTCTCCTCTTGTACGGAAGAAATTCTTGATGAAGGCAGTCTGGGTATCCACTCCATACTCCAGAATGTACACTAATCTCATGTTATCAACAAGAATTTCTTTGGGGAAGATCTCAGCTGCTTTCCCTGGCCTTGTTGTGGCAATCACTCTGCAAGAAGCAAATCGATTCGAATGCAGGACGCTTGCGATATTTGTCATGTGCTTCTCCGCAGAGATGCTTCCTTTGTACTCATCTAATCCATCAAGGATAATCATCACTTTGTCCGGGTGTTCATGCATAAATCTTTCAATTTGTGCAGCGGTTGACGTGTTGGATTTCGACAGATAGGTCTTGGTCACCTCCCCTATGCTCAGGTTGACATTTAGGTTATGTAGTGGAATGACGATGATCATGTCAAGCTGTGTGAGCACTTTCCCCTGACACCAATCCCATGCGATCTTCGAGCATAGCGTCGTCTTGCCAACACCAGCTCCGCCTTCCACCAAGATGCGATGCGAGAATCTCATATCCACAAGGTCTTCATATACTATGGGTTTCCTCTCCTTGAAGTACTTTTCGTGCATATTTAGTTTCACCTCAAGAAGATCATCAGTTGGTATGATGGCAAATTTCCCTAATTTGACTCCATTTCTAGTGATGCGATAATGGTCCCGTAGATCAAAACCGCACTGAAGGATCTGCTTCTCAGTGAGACGAGGAACATCAGGGGATGACCCTATTACATACAACAAGGAGAATATTTCTCAATCAGATAGTTGTTGACGGTTCAGCAATGGCAAAAGGACACAGGTGCTTGTAATTACTGTCACCAAGGAGGTTATGTATTTGCCAGCATTAGCTGTATGTTTGTTTGTTTGTCTGTCTTTTTATAAAATACTTCAAAACACTTTAAACAGATTTCGATGAAACTTACAGGAAAAGCTGATGACACAAGGAATTGAAGATTAATGGCAGAGATCCTATTAACTGCCAGGATCCATGATACTGTTTTGGGAAGGATTCTATGGCCAACAGACTGGGGAGTAATCCCTCCTTACTCAACCTAAAACCTTTGATGAAAATAAAACTGTTGGACTGTTTGTACAATTTTGTACAATTCGTACTGAGATCACTACATTTTAAGGTACACTCTTCCCACCATCAATCACAACAGCTACTTGAAATGGCTGATTTTAATAGTGTGGTACACTATAATTATAGCTGTACTGGCATGCAAAAACCTCCTCAACTCACCACTAGATGGCGCTGTGGCATTTCCCAAGACTCTGTCAGCAAGGTCATGCATGTTTGCCTCCCATAACTTCTCAACAAATGCCGCCCTCACGTTGGTGTCACACGGTAGATTTTTACTCCAAATACTAAAGATCTCCAGCAAGGGCATGTACGCAAATACCCCATGGGCGCTGTGCTTGACAACATAACCATGCAACTCTTCTGGTGTGAAGCCCAACGTCAGTCCAATTCGAGTGTACATTGGTACGTCGAAATGAGCGCCTCCTGTCACCAGTCTGTGCAACTCACTATCATCTATGGTGCTGTAAAATTGACCCAAAAAAAAGATACAGATGAAAAGATTTCAATTACAAGCACTATCTCTTGTCTTGTGAAGTGATACACGGAATTCTTTAGCAAAACACAAACCTGTACTCATTACGTGTAGGTATTTCTTGTTTGCTCTTTTAGTTTGTATTTGGTTTCCTTTTTATTTCAGACTGAAATTCTTTATAATCTTTTGCCCTTCCTGTTCTAAGATGATTTGCTTCATCCCTTTTTATACTTGCAGATTTGGGCCTGCTCCCAAACTATTGGCGCGGTCATGCAAGGAGAGGGGGATTCTGCTCCTAAGATCTTGAAAACCGAACAATGAAATGACATGAAATTTGGCATGCATATTAAGTAACTCAAGATGAATTGATATACTGTATGAAATTTCATTATCATAATCATTAGTTCTTTTATTAATTGCTGATTAAGAATCCAAATTTTTCAGGCCCTGCAGGTTTGTAATTGTATTCATTGTAACCATAAGGAAATAATTGACCTTTTCATAACCTTTGATCTTCACTTAGCAAAGGCAATGAATCTAATTTGTTGAAGAATGTATTACTGAACTATGGGTGCAAACCAGGTTTACATGTATCTACAGATATTTCAAGTAGAGATATGTGTATTTCAAACATATATATTTCAGCATGTGACTACATAGACTCCGTAAACAAGCATATTTATGGGTTCAAGCAATAGGAAAAAAGACTTGTAATGGCACATAACAAGGATCTCTTTTTTTTTGGGGGGGGGGGGGGGGCATGCACCAAAACAGTTTTTCTTTTTTTTTCAAAATGGTGTAAAATCAAATGCAAGACTCAAAAGAAAAAAAAAAGTCATGTACATGTAATCTATTAAAGCACTCACACACAAACATACACACACACACAAAAAAAAGATTGCTGAATAATCAACAAAAAAGCCTACTCCTGTACTGCTGTTGCTGTTTTCTACTCCCGAATAGTGTACAATCAGATGTCCCAACTTAAAAGTTTTAACTCAACGGGAATCCATTTCCATGGCAAACAACAAGCAAACAACTCAGAATGTTTCTACCTGTTTGTATTTGGCCCTGGATTCATTTCAATATCTCCTGCCCTCAGAAGACGACTGGTTGTGATACTGAGAAGATGAGACTCATCCATCATGATGAGAAATGGAGACTGGTGGGTGAATTCAGATGTGTGATTCTGTCGAGTAAATAAAGCATCATATATTTGGCAGATTGATAAATCACATATGGGCTCCACCTACCCAAACTTCATGCAGGCCCTTTTTTGCCCAGAAATGAATAAAATCTTCATGCACCTACGATATCCAAAATACATGGTTCTGTGAATGGAGTGAAATCCATTCCTACACTGTACATGTAGAAGACTATTATATTTCATTTTTAATATACAAGTGAAACAGCAATTTCACAACAGTTCCTGATTATGTAATTGAAACTGGCACAGCAATGAATTCAAACTCATGCAGAACAGTGGAGATCTACAAAATATGTAGCTCTCACTGAAGCAAGATGGGTAGAATCTCTGCTATCTCTATTTTCAGAAAATGAAATCATACATATGAGTACAATGTCGTTAGGATGCCCATACTACTACATAACTTTTAGGTCAAGTTCGTCAAGTTTGAAGGTACACTGTACATGAGAAATTTTCAATGCTACAATTAATATGTAAAAGTGAATTTTTCTAAATATGGTGGCAATACTATTCAATTTACTCTTGAAGGGAGTACTCAGGCTCGAACATCAACCCATTTACAATTAATCCCAAGTGTTCTCAAGCAGGTGTCTACAGGGAAATATGTGTTATAGCCAAATCAGCTTGTCCTCTATGGATTAAAGTTTGAGGAAGACAATTCCTGTTTTAATGAACTAATTCACTGAATAGTATCAGTCATATGAGCTAGCATACTTGTTTGATGAGCTGAACATGGCACACTTTAATGTCCATGAAGGGAGGTGAGAGATCCTTTTCTCTCTCACTTAGCACCTAGTCCAAGCTTGAAAACAACTACTGTAAGTCATGAACTGGGGTGAAGTACGGCTGCACCGGTAGGAAAACTGAGTGAGCGTGGAACAGCTGTATTAGCAGCCGTAATGGCAGCCAAAATGTGACAACAACAGCAGTACTAAATGCTGGGTACAGGATTGTACATTTGTAGAGCCAGCAAAAAATAAGCCATGAATGAAATGGGCACGAATGGTCAACTCTCACCAGAAACACAGTCACAGGTCTATACACCTGCAATCAATCTCTCAGGTATCAGGTGCCAGCAGCGAATGGTCCGTGTTGATGTCTGTGGTACACAGTAACTCCAGAGCGCTCCACCAATGTCCACTGCATGCATACACTGTGGAAGTCCAAACACTTCAGGTTTGGGCTGGTTGCAGCAGGGAGGTCTTACAGACAAAAAAGAAACAAGAATCTCTCCTTATGGTACCCATGATGCATGTCATAGACAAGATATGGGCTCTATTGCAGGTGTAAATGAACTGCTTTGACAAGTTAGCATATTCTTCATTCACAACAAACCGAATGAGGGGCAGTTCACTGTTCCACCCCAATTAAATATTTTAGTGGGTAGAGAACAGGACAGGCAAACAAAAATCAGGCAAAATAATTGTACCCCTTTAACTGTTAACTGAACAGACTAAATTATCATGCAATCAAATACACGCGTAATAAGCAAATGCAATTTTTCAATCCAAAATATTTCACATTTACGGTAACCTGGCAAACAAATTCATGCATGTGCCATGAAAATATATGTGCAGGATGATGATAATATGTTATAGGCAGCTAAATTTTAGCCAAATTTTGCAATGATACCATATCAAATATTCTCATCTATATAGGACATTTTAGCTGTGCATTAAAAATGCGTATTGTTGTCCGCACAATTTTTACCATTCAATATCAGAGCATATTGAACGATACGCATAGGTCAACATATTAATTCCCCATAGGCTAGGGTACCATTATTTCTGGCCGTTCAAGATCACACTGTTCTGTCTTGTCTGTTGTGCGAGCGCTTGCCGAGTGCGCAAACGCTTGCTACTAGTGCGCTTCATTTTATTACAATTCACAAGTGCGCAAACATCTTCCACCAGGCAGTCTCAGGGGCTTCCCTTTTTCAGCGCCGATCCAAGTTACTGAGTAACTTCAAAGACGAGTAGAAATCCGCTATTTTTGTGCAGTTTATGCTTGGTCTACTTAATAATAGATGATTAATGATATCGGATGGCATTCATTCATGGAATACCAGGGAATATTGCACTCGTTAGGGCCTATAACAGTGTAATTACATCAATTATCATCTATATAGGACGTTTTAGCGGCACATTAAAAACGCGTATTGTAGTGCGCTCATTTTTTACCGTTCTATATCAGAGCATATTGAACGAAACGCATAGACCAACGTATTAATTCCCCATAGGCTACCGTGGTTACTTGCCGTTCAAGATCACACCATATTCAATTCTGTCTCGTCTGTTGCGCGAGCGCTTGCTGAATGCGCAAACGCTTGCTACTAGTGTGCGTCATTTTGTTACAATTCACAAGCGCGCAAACATCTTGCTAGGTGCTTGTTTCATACGCAGTTTTAGGGGCTTCCCCTTTTCAGCGCTGGGACATGACTGCCGCGAGTCAACTTCAAAGACGAGAAGAAGCCTGGTAATATTGAGCAGTTTATGCTTGCTCTACTTGATAGTATAGATGATAATAATTATATTGGATGGGCTTGATTCATGGGATACCAGGGAATATTGCACTCGTTAGGGTCAATATTGCACTCATCTTCGATTCGTGCAATATTGGCCCTAACTCGTGCAATATTCCCTGGTATCCCATTCATAGCCATCCAATATAATATAAATATTCCCTGGAGTATCACATTCATAGCCATCCAATATGATAATTATAAATGTTCTAGTGCAGTGGTTCCTTTTTCAGTCCTGCTCCCCTGAGCCCAAGTGAGGTAACTTTAGAACTTGAAGAAAAACTGAATTGATTTAAAATTAAGGGCAAGAGTTCCTTTTGAGACAGCCACCCAAAAGTGAGTGCGTGCATCCACGCGTATCGCAAGCAAGATTAGGCTAGGTAGAGTTGTATAGATCTGCACTTATTTAGTACTAGTGTGATTGGGGTGGCTGTCTCAAAAGGAAGCCTTTCCAAATTAACTTTTAACATGCCACGGTCGCCGAACGGTGACCTTAGTCCTGACGTGCCATGATCGCCGATCGGCGACTAAGAAGAGTGTGAAAAACATTGATCATTTAAGTTCTCATGGTACCGTAATGTGTTACACCAAGAAACTGCCAATGATATGTACTGGTAGCTGATTAGCATAGCCATCGTTTCCACTAAAAATTTGAGCATGCTTACATTGGAAAATTTGAGTAAATACATGATTTTTCCGCTAGATGTATCTTTTTTCGTGTCGGGAAAATCCGCAGCGAGCGCACCCTCTGCGAGATGTGTATGGATCAAAATCTCATTGGTAAACCACGCGTGTGTATGCTATTGAATCTGCGTGTATTGTCTATGCGGTTCCACTCGCATTGTTCCGCTCGGATGCTGTCCTGCGGGAAGCTGCTTTGATTTTGTCCCTCAAAGAGCGTCAGCTTTCGTTCGTCAGTCAAGTCTTTCATCCTTTTGTTTTGGTGAACGTCACTAATCGTCCCCACGCCAGCATAGGAATTGCGTGCAGAAAAAGGCCTGCCGATTTCAATAGGGTACCCCCTCCCCTGTCCGCGGTCCACTTAGACGAAAGGAGGATTAGTAGGTTCTTCCTAAGTGGACAAAAGACACTTTCCAGGGCCCGGGACAATTACTTTAGTTTCAAATACAAGATCTGGGACTAAAGGACTCAGATTTGTAAATGAATTACTGAGGCAGAAAGAGAAATTGACAAGACAAAATAATCTGCTTGTATCTTTGGAATCATACAATTCTAGAAGGCAATTTTGTTATCATTTGAAAGAAGAGATGTTGCTCTGAAACTTTCTCACAGAGTCAAGGGAGCGTTCTATTGAAGAAAAAACATGACTGACTCTTTTTTTCCATACTACACAAAAATTTCTAATAATATTTTTGATGCATCAATTATTTCTGCAATATATCAGGTTCAGATAGATAGTATGGCAAACTGACTACATGACACAAAAGAACAAAAATTTCTTGATATATATGTTGTGTAGAACTCAATTCAAAACAGTCAATAGTTTCAGAGATATGGCAGTTTTAAATTTCATTGCCAGTCCAGTTTAGAAACGTTCTGGCGTTAGGTAAAAACCTCTGGCACGTTAGGGGTTTTGGGCCTGGCACATTAAGAGGACTTAAGCTGTTACATAACCAGTTGAAATCAAAAACTCAATGTTATATGTGGCTACTATGTGCAAAGTAATAAGATGGAGGTGGAAAGAAGTTCCCGGCTATCTATGACAAAATGAATCTGAATGGAGTGGGGACCTATTTCGCGATAATCAATGCCTAGGCTTAGCCCGACCAGACACTGTTACGCTAAGCGAAAACAGTCGCGACTGGGCTGTGTATAGTTAGCCTAGGCTATAATCTATATGTTATTTTTGGTCTCCATATAATATTCTAGCACACTGAATTGGAAGAGCGGCTTGGAGCATGGAACGTTAGCCCGACCAGACGCCCTGCCCTGCTCACCTACTACGTTACACTGTAAGTCCTAACTTGTTAATTTTTATACTTTACACAGTGACTGTGGTCGGGCGACCAGCAGCCAGCCGGCCCGAACACCGAACGAACTGTGTACAAGCAGCGCCCGCGGGGCCGCGTCCCGGGGCGGGGTTAGCTTCCCAGTTGCAGTTAGACCTCCCTCTGCCCAACTTTTGGCAATTATTTTCTTCTTTTTTTTTACAGGAATTTTTGACATTCCATTACCCCTCTGATACACTTACCTAACACAACATCGTGTGTAGCAAATCTCTGACTGGCAAAATCAGAGTGACGATAACAAAGGACTCCATCATGGATCGGCTGACTGCTTTCTAAATACAGGTCGGGAACATGCTGTACACTCATACTGCATTATCAGCTAGAGTGCGGTAAATATTGCGCAAGTTCAGTGCAAGCCCGTGCGTGAACCACAACAGACACACACACCCACACGTGAGGACAAAATGAGAAGCACGCCGCCTAGCGGGGGTCAGCGCAACCTGCATGTTCATCGATCGATTAACACCATAACTATCGATGGCTCCGTACCAAATCATGCTGCATATTCCAGTGGCTTGAGTGATGAAGGGGGGGAGATCCAGAGAGAATTGTTAGGTGATACGCTATCAGCGTATCACCTATTGTGATTGTCAAAATCTCTCTTTATTTCTTTTTATTAGGTGATACGCTTTTAGCGTATCACCTATTGTGTTTGTCAAAATCTTCCTTTCTTTCTTTTTATTCTTCTTTCTTTCTGGCACATTTTGTGTCGTGAATATCTCAACATTGACATGACGGAATAACATGACATTTTCAGTCAACATGTCTCATGACAATATCTAGCCACAATAAGGTTTTCATGACAGTAACATATCTATGACGTCATCTAGGCGCCATTTTGTGATTTTCGGACCATGTTACATGATCGATCATAACTTCATAACTAAAGGTCATTTCTGTATCATTTTCGTTGGACATAAAGTTCAGGTCACGCTCTATCTTACTTTTTAATGCTAATTACCCAGGACATCATTACGCGCGCATTAGCGCGCGTCAAAGTTTTTAAATGCTTAAAACGACTTCCCAATGGGAAATCTCGAAGTTTCAGACAATTTTAAGCGTTCCGCGCGTTCGCGTCCGTCCGCGCATTTCCGCGCGCAGTGCGCGTAAGCAACATGAAAATGCACATTTTTTGACAGATTTGGATTCCTGATACATTAAGTAACAATATCCATTGATTTCCGATCAATTTCGACCTATAACAAAGGAATGCGCTGGCGTCAAAGTTGAAATTTCGTGTGCGCGTCTATGTGGAAATATAGCGAAAAACATGTCTTTGTTTATTTCGCCATAGCTCTTTAAAACGTCAGGTGACCCAATGTTTTTATTGCATATTACAAAAGCATATGAATTGAAAATAACGTTTCAAGTATCAATATTTCCCTAAATACATTATGACGTCATCATATCATCATCTGAAATCAAAAAAGTGGAATTAATTTTTTTGAGGTACTGTTTCTGACATTCATTTGCTCGTATCTCTGTTGTTTAAGCTCAATATTATCCCAAATTCAGATATGTTGTACTTTGAACATTTGCCTTTTAAGTCCAAGTCATGGTTTTGAATTTTGATGACGTCATCATAACTTAAATTGTGATTAAAGGTAAAGATGCAAAATCGGACAAGTTTACGTGTTATGTCTATGGGAGGTGATTTTTTTTAAACCATGCATTGACTTGACAACGTTTAAGCACCTTTATCTCAGCTGATTTTGCTTCATTTCCTCTGAAACTTAAGTATGATGTAGGTGAGACAATAAGCTTCAGTAATCATGCATTTTATTTTTTGAAATCTCATCATCAGGTTGACAATTTGCAGTTTAAAACTGAAAATGAGAATGGAATGTGGACAAAACGATTCCCGATTCAGCTTTCACATACATAAGTTTACGTTCCTCATATTTTCTCGCCGAGACGTATGGCCGAGTGGTTAAAGGCGACGTCTCAGAGACGTGAGGTTGCGGGTTCGAACCCCACAAGATCACGAAACAAAATACTTAGCTATTTTACTTTTTTTCTTCAATTTTGTATTACATATTCGTCCATGTAGAAATCACGTTCGTATATAAACGCACCTATACACACACACAGACACACAGACACACACCATATCCCTCTTTTTTGTGTTGGAGACCACATTGCTTCGACTGCTGCAAAATTTTGCAGGCTCACTTTGTCTAACCGATCATAGTATGTAATGACGACGACGGAGGTGTTGTACTTTGAACATTTGTCTTTCAAGACCATGTCATTGTTTTGTACTTTGATGACGTCATCACACTGAAAATTGTGATTAAAGGCAAGGTATCAAAACCAGCCGATTATAGGCTTTATGTCTACGGCGCGTATTTTTCCCAAGTTGCCAGAAATGGCATAGCGACATCAGTTGTTACAAGGCCGCATTTCCGTCTAGCAATGCAATACATGTTCACGCGGCCACGATTGTTGAGTGGGCATTGACTTTTTCCCCCTGTAATATCCATACATTTCTTTTTTGCCTTACCATTTCCGGGGATGTCCCGTGGCCGAGTGGTTAGAGAAACGGTTTTGCATGCACGCTCAATATAACTTCAAGGTGCCTATATCACATTCTTTTCTTTGTCGATCACAGATGACCGACACCTGATGACCCCAAGCGTATCACCTAACTCGTCAGCGTGACGAGTTTCATATCTCGTTCTTCTTTCTTTCTGGACAATTTTGTGTCATCAATATCTCAAGAATGACATTACGGAATAACATGACATTTTCAGGGAACATGTCTCATGACAATATCTAGCCACAATAAGGTTTTCATGACAGTAACATATCTATGACGTCGTCTAGGCGCCATTTTGTGATTTTTGGACCATGTTACATGATCGATCATAACTTCATAACTAAAGGTCATTTCTGTATCATTTTTTGTGGACATAAAGTTCAGGTCACGTTCTATCTTACTTCTTTTGATGCTAATTACCTAGGACATCATTAAGTGCGCGTAAGCGCGCGTCAAAATTTTAAAAGGCTCAAAACAACTTTCCAATGGGAAATCTCGAAGTTTCAGACAATTTTATGCGTTTCAAACAATTTTGCGCGTGCGCGTCCGTCCGCGCATTTTCGCGCGCACAGCGCGTCAGCAACATGAAAATACACTTTTTTTGACAGATTTGGATTCCTGATACTTTGAGCAACAATATCCATTGATTTCTAATCGATTCCTACAAATAACAAAGCAATGCACTTGCGTCAAAGTTCAAATTTCGCGTGCGCGTCTATGTGCAAATATAGTGAAAAAACATGTCTTTGTTTATTTCGCCATAGCTCTTTAAAACGTCAGGTGACCCTATGTTTTTATTGCATATTACAAAAGCATATAAATTGGACATGACGTTTCAAGTATCATTATTTCCATAATTACATTATGACGTCATCATATCGTCATCTGAAATCAAAAAAGTGGAATTAATTTTTTTGAGGTACTGTTTCTGACATTCATTTGCTCGTATCTCTGTTGTTTAAGCTCAATATTATCCCAAATTCAGATATGTTGTACTTTGAACATTTGCCTTTCAAGTCCATGTCATGGTTTTGAAATTTGATGACGTCATCATGCTTTAAATTGTGTTTAAAGGTAAAGACGCAAAATCGGACAAGTTTACGTGTTATGTCTATGGGAGGTGATTTTTTTAGAAACCATGCATTGACTTGACAACGTTTAAGCACCTTTATCTCAGCTGATTTTGCTTCATTTCCTCTGAAACTTATTTATGTTGTAGCTGTGACAATAAGCTGCAGTAATCATGCATTTTATTCTTTGAAATCTCCTCATGAGGTTGACAATTTTGCAATTTAAAACTGAAAATGAGAATGGAATGCGGACCAAACGATTCCTGATTCATCTTTCACGTACATAAGCTTACGTTCCTCTAATTTTCTCGTCGAGACGTATGGTCGAGTGGTTAGAGGCGTCGTCTTAGAAACGTGAGGTTGCACACGTACGGGTTCGATCCTCACAAGAGCACGAAAGAAAATAATATATTTTTTTTACTTTTTTTCTTCAATAGAGTACTACACCTTCGTCCATGTAGAAATCACGTTTGCATGTAAACACACCTATACGCACACACTCACACAGTATACCTTTGTTTTGCGTTGGAGACTGCATTACTTCGACTGCTGCAAAATTATAGTTTTGCAGGTTGGGCTTTTCAAACTGATATAGTATACTGTCACAACATGAAATTTGTTCATATTAATTCAGTAACACAATGTAGTCGTGGTTACTTTGTGCTGATTTATACATGTAACAAGCTATACATTGTAAAAAAGGTATTCAGTCTTCTGTATTGATGATTATTTGTCAATTAGTGGTTTTTGTGGAGTTTCAGATAGTGATAAAAAGTATGGATGATAAGTGCAGCGATAATTCCTATAGTTAGTTCAAAGCTGTGTTACAGATGTTTGATACATACATTTAGCATTGTGTGTGTGTATATACGTGTGTATACAGGTTGGCCATATGACACATGCTAGACAATTACTCTTAATTGATTAGCAAACGTGATCAGCTATGGAACTGAATATGGTACTAATGTATGATGTTAATGATTCTGATTAAACTGTGACGAGTTTAAAGGGATAGCGTAACTGTGTGTAAAAATAAGGCAATTATAAGGATATTTTAGGGCAATTTGATAACCATGCCTATAATAATTTCATACAGGTACTAATGCCTGCCTCATATTCAAATGATAGATCGTCATGTCAATAGCAAACTGACAACGTACGATGAATGTGTTATATATTGAACAACTGTCTTTCAAGTCCATAACGTTCCCCATATTTTCCCGTCGAGACGTGTCGCCGAGTGGTTAAAGGCGACGTCTCAGAGACGTGAGGTTGCGGGTTCGAACCCCACAAGATCACGAAACAAAATAATTAGCTACTTTACTGTTTTTTTTTTCTTCAATTTTGTATTACATATTCGTCCATGTAGAAATCACGTTCGTATATAAACGCACCTATACACACACACAGACACACACACACGCCATATCCCTCTTTTTTGTGTGTTGGAGACCACATTGCTTCGACTGCAGCAACATTTTGCAGGTTGACTTTGTCAAACCGATCATAGTATGTAATGACGACGACTGAGGTGTTGTACTTTGAACAATTTTCTTTCAAGACCATGTCATTGTTTTGTAATTTGATGACGTCATTACACTGAAAATTGTGATTAAAGGCAAGGTATCAAAACCAGCCGATTATAGGTTTTATGTCTGCGGGACGTATTTTTCCCAAGTTGCCAGAAATGGCATAGCGACCTCAGTCGTTACAAGGCCGCTTTTCCGTCTAGCAATGCAATAGATGTTCACACGGCCACGTTAGTTGAGTGGGCATTGACTTTCCCCCCGTTATATCTATACATTGTTGTTGTTTTTTTGTCTTACCATTTCCGTGGATGACCCGTGGTCGAGTGGTTACAGATACGGTTTCGCATGCACGCTCAATATAACTTCAAGGTGCCTATATCACATTCTTTTCTTTGTCGATCACAGATGACTGTCATCTCATGACCACAAGCGTATCACCTAACTCGTCCTCAATGTGACGAGTTTTCATGTCTCGTCTTCTTTCTTTCTGGACAATTTTGTGTCATCAATATCTCAAGAATGACATTACGGAATAACATGACATTTTCAGGGAACATGTCTCATGACAATATCTAGCCACAATAAGGTTTTCATGACAGTAACATATCTATGACGTCATCTAGGCGCCATTTTGTGATTTTCGGACCATGTTACATGATCGATCATAACTTCATAACTAAAGGTCATTTCTTTATCATTTTTTGTGAACATAAAGGTCAGATCACGCTCTATCTTTCTTTCTCTGATGCTAATTACCTAGGACGTCATCTAGGACGCGTAAGCGCGCGTCAAACTTTTAAAAGGCTCAAAACAACTTTCCAATGGGAAATCTCGAAGTTTCAGACAATTTTAAGCGTTTCAAACAATTTTGCGCGTGCGCGTCCGTCCGCGCGTTTTCGCGCGCACAGCGCGTCAGTAACATGAAAATGCACTTTTTTTGACTGATTTGGATTCCTGATACTTTGAGTAACAATATCCATTGATTTCTGATCGATTCTGACAAATAACAAAGCAATGCACTTGCGTCAAAGTTCAAATTTCGCCTTCGCGTCTATGTGCAAATATAGTGAAAAAACATGTCTTTGTTTATTTCGCCATAGCTCTTCAAAACACCTGGTTACCCTATGTTTTTATTGCATATTACAAAAGCATATAAATTGGACCTAACGTTTCAAGTATCATTATTTTCATAATTACATTATGACGTCATCATATCGTCATCTGAAATCAAAAAAGTGGAATTAATTTTTTTGAGGTACTGTTTCTGACATTCATTTGCTCGTATCTCTGTTGTTTAAGCTCAATATTATCCCAAATTCAGATATGTTGTACTTTGAGCATTTGCCTTTTAAGTCCATGTCATGTTTTTGATATTTGATGACGTCATCATACCTTAAATTGTGATTAAAGGTAAAGATGCAAAATCGGACAAGTTTACGTGTATTGTCTATGGGAGGTGATTTTTTTAGAAACCATGCATTGACTTAACAACGTTTAAGCACCTTTATCTCAGCTGATTTTGCTTCATTTCCTCTGAAACTTTAGTATGTTGTAGCTGAGACAATAAGCTGCAGTAATCATGCATTTTATTCTTTGAAATCTTCTCATGAGGTTGACAATTTTGCAATTTAAAACTGAAAATGAGAATGGAATGCGGACGAAACGATTCCTGATTCACCTTTCACGTATATAAGTTTACGTTCCTCTAATATTCTCGTCGAGACGTATGGCCGAGTGGTTAGAGGCGTCGTCTCAGAAACGTGAGGTAGCACACGTACGGGTTCGATCCTCACAAGAGCACGAAAGAAAATAATTATTTCTTTTTTTTACTTTTTTTTTCTTCAATGGAGTACTACACCATCGTCCATGTAGAACCATGTTTACATGTAAACACACCTAATACGCACACACTCACACAGTATACCTTTGTTTTGCGTTGGAGACTGCATTACTTCGATTGCTGCAAAATTTTGCAGGCTGGGCTTTTCAAATTGATGTAGTATATTGTAACAAAATGAAATTTGTTCATATCAATTCAGTAACACAATGTAGTCGTGGTTACTTTGTGCTGATTTATACATGTAACAAGTTATACATTGTAAAAAAGGTATTTGCATTGTTCCTTTAAGTCAGTCTTCTGTATTGATGATTATTTGTCAATTAGTGGTTTTTGTGGAGTTTCAGATAGTGATAAAAAGTATGGATGATAAGTGCAGCGATAATTCCTACAGTTAGTTCAAAGTTGTGTTACAGATGTTTGATACATACATTTAGCATTGTGTGTGTGTATATACGTGTGTATACAGGTTGGCCATATGACACATTCTAGACAATTAATCTTAATTAATTAGCAAACGTGATCAGCTATGGAACTGAATATGGTACTAATGTGTGATGTTAATAATTCTGATTAAACTGTGACGAGTTTAAAGGGATAGCATAACTGTGTGTAAAAATAGGGCAATTATAAGAAAATTTTAGGGGAACTTGATAACCATGCCTATAATAATTTCATACAGGTACTAATACCTGCCTCATATTCCTGTCATAGATCGTCATGTCAATAGCAAACTGACAACGTAGGATGAATGTGTTATATATTGAACAACTGTCTTACAAGTCCATAACGTTCCCCATATTTTCTCGTCGAGACGTATGGCCGAGTAGTTAAAGGCGACGTCTCAGCGACGTGAGGTTGCGGGTTCGAACCCCACGAGATCACGAAACAAAATACTTAGCTATTTTACTGTTTTTTTTCTTCAATTTTGAATTACATATTCGTCCATGTAGAAATCACGTTCGTATATAAACGCACCTATACACACACACACGCCATATCCCTCTTTTTTGTGTGTTGGAGACCACATTGCTTCGACTGCAGCAAAATTTTGCAGGTTGACTTTGTCAAACCGATCATAGTATGTAATGACGACGACGGAGGTGTTGTACTTTGAACAATTGTCTTTCAAGACCATGTCATTGTTTTGTAATTTGATGACGTCATTACACTGAAAATTGTGATTAAAGGCAAGGTATCAAAACCAGCCGATTATAGGTTTTATGTCTGTGGGACGCATTTTTCCCAAGTTGCCAGAAATGGCATAGCGACCTCAGTCGTTACAAGGCCGCTTTTCCGTCTAGCAATGCAATAGATGTTCACACGGCCACGAATAGTTGAGTGGGCATTGACTTTCCCCCTGTTATATCTATACATTGGGTTTTTTTTTGTCTTACCATTTCCGTGGATGACCCGTGGCCGAGTGGTTACAGAAACGGTTTCGCATGCACGCTCAATATAACTTCAAGGTGCCTATATCACATTCTTTTCTTTGTCGATCACAGATGACTGTCATCTGATGACCACAAGCGTATCACCTAACTCGTCCTCAATGTGACGAGTTTTCATGTCTCGTTAAAGTTGATTTTGAAGATGATAGTTTTTAATTTCGATAAGTCAGCAATCATTTTCTTCGATTACTTATCTTCTTCGATTTCCCTCCTTCATCCGGCGACTGAATATGAAGGACTGTTACAAATAAAGTTCTTCCTTTCGAGGACATCAGCAGAGTATAGCTGAATCTTCTACCAACAATGTATGTAATTATATTGAATAATGACGCCCCAGTTGTCGATATTATGATTGAAGGCAAGATATTAGGTGATGTGGATATTTCAACTCTCATCCGGGGTCCATTTTAATGCACCGATAGCCGGCTTGCTCCTGCAAACAGATAGCCCAGCTGTTCAGTCTTATTTGAAGTAGCCGGAAGAATACTAGTAATTCGGATTTACAAAATGTGACCGCTTCCCTGCTACACTGTCAGATTTACAAAGCTGCAATACGGTCTAGTCTGATTGGTACAAGGATATAGACATGTTGATTTAATTTCAGGTGAATAGTGTAATATTTAGGTACTATGGAACTTATATGTGACTTATATGACTTTTAAAGAGTTTTAATCCTTATGTGATTGAACCATTGGCCTACAATTTAGATTGAATTTCGAGATCATTTAGACTGTTTGCAAAGCTCCGGGGTTTTTGTTATAAGTAAATAAGAAAATGATTATACAAACTGCAGACATAGGCCTAATATAGACACAGAGAAAATACACAAAAACACAATGAATTTACATTGCATAAAATCCTTTTATTTACACTTAATACTGATTTTGAAGAGAGCGTTAACTAAATGATAGTTAGCAGTGATTATTCACATAGTCGGCAACTTTCATGACCATAAGAACGAGAAAGCACAAAACTTTGACAAATGGATCTCATAATTTTAATTGGATTCCTACCTGTGAATTCAAGTTTGCTTTAAAAGCGTTGAAATTATAATATTCTGCAGGATAATATTATCATCTACTACAATAGCAAAGATCTTTTCCTGAAATTAATGGTAATGATGATCATAGAAACGGAAACCTCTGAAAAAAGGGCGAGTGTATAATGATAATGATGAGTGTAATTACATGATAACCATTGGAGTCATGTAGTTTTTTACATGAAAATGTTGCACGAACTTTCTCCTATAAATATTACGACGGTCTTATAATCTATAGTTAACAAAAAATGGGTATTTTGCCAGTATCATTTCCATCGTTAATTCCTATCATTATTCGATTGTCGCAAACATAACTCAGTTCACTCCACTTGTGACTTCGGATGAATTATCTACACGAAGAATTTTTTTTTTTTCAAGTGAAAATTAGGCTCAAAGGAATATTAAGCTCTTCAATGAATAAAAACGTAAAGAAACGAAACGCTGGTCATCACGTCGAAAACAACAATAATGATAGCAATGCGTGTAATATCATAAGGACAATGCGCAACTAATAGATTTTGTTTTTGACGAGATAAACAGTGAGAATAATACATTCTGCATGTATTAAACTCGAAAACACAGTTGTAGGAGCTAGCACAAAATAGTAGACATGTCTGCGTGCGGTCAGTTCCAAGTCTGTTCCCTGCACGCACTGTCTTACAATAATACGTTTCTTTACGACAGACATGGAATTCTTCGAAAGGCATTTACAAGGTACTTATGATTTGACAGTATTTCAGTTACACAGTTCTCAAAAGAATCACCGAGCTCAGAAGCATTTCCTGTGAACGATGCCTGGTCCCGACTCGTCGTACTCCTGTTTGCTGATCCACATCTGTTGGAAGGTAGACAAAGACGCAACAATGGAGCCTCCGATCCAAACAGAATACTTCCTCTCGGGAGGAGCGATGATCTTGATCTTCATGGACGGCGGAGCCAGGGCGGTGATCTCCTTCTGCATCCTGTCGGCGATGCCGGGGAACATGGTGGAGCCGCCGGAGAGGACGATGTTGGCGTACAAGTCCTTCCTGATGTCAACGTCGCACTTCATGACGCTGTTGTACACGGCCTCGTGGATTCCCTCGATTTCTTGGCCGATAAACGATGGCTTGAAGAAAGTCTCGGGAGCTCGGAAGCGTTCGTTGGCGATGGTGACGATTTGGCCATCTGGGAGCTCATAGTTCTTCTCCAGGGACGATGACTTCGCAGCGGCCTCTATCTCCTGGTCGAAGTCGAGCGCGACGTAGCAAAGCTTCTCCTTGATATCGCGAACGATTTCTCTCTCGGCTGTAGCATTCGAGACAAAATTGATATTAAAGAGGCATTAACGAGGTTGCGATTTTAATTTACGACAGAGAGACGCACTTGCTTTATCGTTCAAGATAAAAAAAAAATGTTTAGACTTTATCCGAGTATTTTATCGTTGCTCCTAGGAAGTTTACAACTTTAAGCCCTGGATGTAATGAATGTTGGCAAACATTCATATTGCTGTTGCATAAGATAATCTGTTGAAATTTGTGTAGATACAGACGATTAATATTTCAATCGCATAGCAAAAGTTGTAAAAAGAATGTATTCATTCCAGAGGAAGGATCTGAGATGAAGATTGAAATCAGTGGTTGAAAAAAAGGTTGATTGTGACAACAATGGCATCATTATATTAACACAAAGCGTCCTTACCCGAAGTGGTGAACGAGTGGCCCCGCTCTGTGAGAATGGTGATGAGGTAATCGGTGAGATCCCGACCCGCCAGGTTCAGCCGAGTGATGGCGTGGGGCAGCGAGTACCCTTCGTAGATGGGAATGGTGTGCGAGACGCCATCACCGGCATCGAAGACAATCCCTGTTGTCCTCCCCGAGGCGTAGAGGGACATGACAGCCTGGATGGCAACGTACATGGCGGGGGTGTTGAACGTTTCGAACATGATTTGCGTCATCTTCTCCCTGTTCGCCCTCGGATTCAACGGAGCTTCGGTTAGGAGTATAGGGTGTTCTTCGGGGGCGACGCGGAGCTCGTTGTAGAACGTGTGATGCCAGATCTTCTCCATGTCGTCCCAGTTGGTGACGATGCCGTGTTCGATCGGGTATTTGAGGCTGAGAACACCCCTCTTGCTCTGGGCTTCGTCTCCAACGTAGCTGTCTTTAGACCCCATACCCGCCATCATTATCTTTGATAAGAAAACACATCACAACAAAGAATTTTAGTTATCTTATTTTCTCCAAGCGTTAGGCCTATAACATCGTGTGAATTAAGGCGATATTGCATCTAACATTATCATGAAGAAAACCCAATTAAATTTCATTTTCCTATTCCCTTACCCCTATCTTCCTTCATTCCCCTCATTATTTGTATTTTCTTTTGAATCTTTCTCTTGTGCGGGACATTGTCACTTTAATGATATATTTTTTTTTTGTAGAAATACTTTGTTCGATATACATGGCTATATCGTCAACATTGTTGACGATATTTATATTCACTATCATAATCATTAGTGCCTTCTTTGATGAAAAAAAAAAAATGTTTATGAAATCATCATTACCATTCGAAAGAAAAGAAAAATGGCGCGCATTGTGAACCAGACTATTTTCAGCGTCAAGCAGCATTGTCATAGGATGGTAGACACATTGGATATCCACAGATCATACTAGAGTAAAACCTTGCACGAGGTCCCATATTCTCTGATTTCTCTCAAATAAGCGCGATTATTCATAATGATATGGCCTTTAAAGAAAGGGAAGCAAATCAAAACTGAACGTTAACCTATAGAACGTTTAGATAATCGTGGATGAAACATAATTGCATTTTTGCCAGGTATTTGCAAATCTGTAAAGAAAGGTCACTCAGACATCCAATTGGGGCTTTTGTCCAGAGTATGTGGCGGCCATTTTATAGAGTCTGAGCAAATCTAGTCAGACACAACTATGAAAACTATGATACAGATAATACATTGTATAAATTTGACATGGTGAACATTCACACTATTGACACTGAATTATTATAAGACCTTTGCAGTATGCATGGATATCTTTTCTATGATCGTAGGTCCTAAAGGACAAGTCCACCTTCATATACATAAGGATTGAGAGAATGCAGCAATATTAGTAGAACACATCAGTGAAAGTTTGAGGAAAATTGGACAATCCATTCAAAAGTTATTTATATTTTTTAGTATCTGCGCAGTCACTGCTGGAAGAGAAGACTACTACAGTGTATGATGTCACATGCGTACAACTATATAAGGAAAATAAAAAGAGAATTTCACAAAACTTTACTTTTTGAATAAAGTGCACATTTCTTCGACTTGCTACTGACGTATGTTAAGGGTAATATTATGCCCCCTGCCTTCTGAAAGAGAGAAGTCGAGAGTTCTTTTGCTATGCGAGAAAAATGGAAATATGTTGAATTTTCTTTATTCTTTCTTTATATCGTTGTACTCATGTGACATCACAAGCTATAGTAGTCTTTTCATCCAGCCGTGACTGAACAGAAACTCAAGAAATTCATAACTTTTTAACGGATTGTCCGATTTTGCTCAAACTCTCACTGATGTGTTCTACTAATTTATTGCTGCATTCACTCAACCCACATGTCTATGAAGGTGAACTTGTCCTTAAGTATCTTATTTACTTTTGGATAAGATATAGTGAATTGATTGCATTCACCACTGTTCACGTATATATAGCGTTTGAGTGTATATAGTTTTTGCCAGAACGTTTATTGATAATCATTATAAAATGTGGCTTTGAAGTGTTTCTGTCCTAAGACTACAATCAGATTATCACATTGCTAACAAAATCAGTAGGTGCTTGTGCATGCAATCATAACAATTTCGTGGCTGTTGAAAGTGCCCGACAGAAGCCATGTGCCCTATAAATTCGTAAAAGCACTTTTGAGCGTCATTTGCACAGCCCTATAGACTTCACTCGACCTTGTTACAGCAGAACAGTGACTGTTTTACACAGATGGCAACAACGATAAAAATTAAACTATAAACGAGTCAATTTATTTTCGATATCACACCTCATATTATGCTTTGCGAATTAAACAAGCCCAGCAGATTTTGGTCTGCATACCTGATGCCTCGGTCTGCCGACGATAGAAGGGAAGACAGCTCGTGGCGCATCGTCCCCTGCGAAGCCAGCTTTACACATCCCGGATCCGTTGTCCATGACCAGGGGACTGATATCATCATCGCCATACTCAGACATCTTTGCGGGTTTTAATGTCAGCTCTTTCAAGGAGAATCGAACCATAATGATAAAGAAATAAAATAAAGTATTCCGCATGTAATGTCTCCTTATTGCTCGCAGTGTGAGTATGGCCTACACAAAACTGTCACACCTTAGACGTCACAAAGTCACACCATCCTAGTCGCTAAATCATTACTTTTTTTACGTGGTAAATCATTCATTTCATTTAATGCTAATTTATCCTTATACGTGACCTCATTCATCATTGTCTTTTAATCCAACTGGCACAATGAAATCAGTTATTCAATATATTCCATAACCAAGTCTTTTTCTGATGTACAATTTTGTATAATGTGTGCATTTTTTTTATACATTTGCATTCGCAGATTGTTCAGCTAAACTGCTTGTATTTATCATCCTTGACGTGATCTGATTTGATTTGAATTATTGACTTCTGCATTATCGTTGTATTTGCACTATAATAGTACAGTCATGTATGATTTGTACACACATTGTTGGTATAATACTGACGATCATCAATGTTCAATGCAACCATGTCAACATCATTGTATATAATTCTTATAATCCCGTTCGTATTTTATAGTATGAGTTTAGAACTATTCATGCAGTACAGGCCTACTCTAGAGCAACCACAATTCTTACACTCCTGCCCCCCCCCCCACCCCCAGAATGTGGTAATTTTTCGCTTCTGTTTTTGCTAAAACTGGAAGTTTCGGTGGATACACCATTTTGACATCTAACACTTTGTAGAACTTTACTAACAATAACGGGACCTCCTACCAGTTTTACGCCACAATCACGGCACTTATACCTTAGATAATTCTGTATGCCTCAAGCAAGAATGTGAAATAGAAGGGAGTTAGACTTACCTATAATTATTCTCACTCGTTGGTGGTGGATGATCCGCCTTGATTTGACTTGAAATAAAGTCTCACTGAAGCTCTCAAAAGGCGCCTTCACAAAAACAATTTCTTCGATGTCAAGTTTTGATGGACCAGATAGGTACCTGTTGCGCTTACACTCAGCTGAGTATCGATACAGAGACTATTGGTCGAATGAGCGTTTGCAAGTGGTTGAAAAGCTCTTAACTGTGCCTTTCTTTTATACCCTTCAGCATCCAACTTCTAAATTTCAAGTGCATGTACTCATGTCCAAATATGGGCGAATCACTAGTATTTGCTTGTCGGGAGAGCTCTGAATCACACGACTGTTATCATTTCAATGCATTTCAATTATCTTACTCCAGGTATAGCTTCGATAATAAGTTCTTCGCATCCTCATGTATATTCAATGTTGATGACCTTCGCCCCAGAGAAGAGGGCCAAATATTTATTGAGGGAGGCTCGACGTGGACTTATAAGGTAACCCTGTATGACTGGGTGCTGCTGAGTGCTGCGTTAAGATTAGTCAGAACAATGAAATAGTAACCAGGTCAGTCGCATGTTTACACGGCTGCTACCACTTCATTTGCCTCAGCTAAGTTGACCCGAATTAGAGTACACGCCATCTTGTTGATCTCATTGGCATGTTTGGTTTTTGATTAATCATATTCGACTTCAGTGTTCTTTGCAACTGTGTTCCCTCCCATAATCACTCACCTGTTTGGTTTTATATATTTTTTTAGTATTATTTAGTTGAAGTGGAAACAAAGGTAACGGACCACCCATAACATCATTCTAAACCTACTCCTTTACCCCTTACGTGAGGATTGATTCCATATTAGGGAATTTTGAGGGTGTTTCTTTCCACTCCATTTTCTGTGCCAACGCGGTGACCTTTGTATCGGGATTGATATCGATAATTTGCAAGTCATTGATTGCCCTATAAAAGGCCCAAATGGCTGAGAGCGTACAGCGGGCCATATCATAGCTATATTATACATACTCATAGTGTAGAACAACCATGCTTAAAGACACTTATAAAGGACAAGTTCACCTTCGTATATGCATGTGCATTGAATGGCTCAGGGAGATGAGACGTGTAACCTTCCTGAATGAACGCAACAATACTTATAACCCCATTCCATACTAATTTCTGAAATCTCAATAGACTTAATACACAGGCCACCAGGTTCTCGCATGGAATGGGTTAATAGGACACATCAGTGAAAGTTTGAGGAAAATCGGACAATCCGTTCAAAGATAATTATGATTTTTTTTTTTTTTTTAGGTTTCTGCGCAGTAACTGCTGAATAAGGGGGCTGCATGCTACAGATTATCATGTCACATGCGCATAGAATGAATTAATGTCACCGTACATCGTATTGCGATATACGTCGAAATATTGTGATCGGTCAATAAAGTCGCCCAAACATGACTTTTAATATCTAATAGACGACTATACTATAAAAAATATAATTATCTAGACAGAATTATTCAAGCCTGGGTATGATGTGGTGCACACGGACACGCTTGTACAAACCGACATTATATATAATATTATATCATATTACAGTGTATATTATTATTCATATTATATTATATAGGCGTAAATGCGGTCACTGTTAATAATCGTTTTTAAAGGCAACCACCACACCATGATGAAGTAGACTTGAACAAATAAATTAAGAGAATAAACAAATAAAGTACGCCTCAGTACGCCTACTGGCTGGGGCAACAGTTGCTTAATATAACAATGGTGATAACGACGAAGATGATAATGATAATGATGATGATGATGATAATAATAATAATAATGATAATAATAATAATAATAATAATTATTATTATTATTATTATTATTATTATTATTATCATCATCATCATCATTCATCATCATCACCATCGTCATTTTATCATACAAGTAATATCAATAATGATTATACCAATAACAATAACAGTCGCAGCAGACGCAAAGACAACGAGAATTTCACGGCCTTGTAGTAACGAGAATAAAACGACACTATAATATAGTGCCGTTTGGCTGCGTCAATTCTACATTCATTTTGAAAAAAAAAAAAATCATACTCACTTAAAGGAACGATAAGTAGTGGTGATGGATGAGAATTGGGTTTTTAACTTTTTGCAAGATACCAAAAAATCACTCATAAAATAGCACAGAGCATGCCATTCTAAGGAATTCAACGTTAAAGATAGGTAGATGAAAATCGGTTTTGGAATGGTTGAGACATTCAAAAACAAAGTAAAACAAGGCAACCGTAATAGAAGGTGCATGGGTCCCATCTTTTTTAGGGTCACTCTGTTTCGGATATTATCTCAGCCATTTCCAAACCAATTTTCATCAAATAATATTGTTTTACGGTGAATTCCTTTTGGAATCACATGCTTTTTCTCACAGGAGGTTTCTCGTTATCTCACCAAAGAATTTTAGAAATCTGAAGTTAGGTCTCAACCAAAAATATCCCTTTAAAACAAAAATTTTATAGTATCGTTCACGATGGAAACCATGTATTGTGATTTCCTGAAAGTGCAATCAATATGTACGTCGTGGGCGATTGTGAGGCAGAGAGTGTTACTACATGATTGTATTATAGTGTGTACATGACAGAGACGCGGTATTATCATCCCGTTTATTTCTCTTCTTATAGATTTTTGTCACCGAACAAACATAGTCCGCAGTCAAAGATGTTTTGGTGTCCGTCGAACCGTTAAAATTTAACCAAAATGAGTTCAGTTAAAGAAAAAAAAAATCACTACCTACTAAACTGGAACCTCTTTGGCCTACAGTTCCACATCTAGGCATAAGAGCACACAGGAATGGATGGGGGTAGGGGTAGGGAGAGAGAGGGGAGAAAATAGGGTGGCTGCAGTATGGGCAGTAGACTGCTGATTACGGGCGCTAATTATTATTATTGCCATATATTACAGTATTATTCTTTGGTGGAGATTGTGCAGTCATTGAACAAAAGAGGGCAGCACACAGTACATATTTGGGTTACTGTTAAATCGATTATGAATCGATCATAATGAAGAAAAAAAAATTGTTCTAGTAGTAGAACAATCGGAAATTTACACAATGACAGTCCTAAGAATTATTTTGTAATATTTTGATATACGTTTGAAATGTCACGCTGCAAGCAACACAATTAAATATTGAATTGTAATCAATGATGGATGATGAAATCGAAATAAAATATTGTTTGAAACAAAAAAAAAATAATCGTTTACTGTACTCACAGAACTTTCTGTGACTGTACTCGATATAAATGAGGCTCACAAGGGTAAATGTTTCCGCATACAGACGTGTATTAAGATTCACAATTAAAAAAAAAAGAAATATGTAAAAAATGCTGGGAGAAATGAGGTGTTTCAGCTTCACTAACCAGAAAAAGTTAAATACACCCTTTCATTCATTTGGTATTTTCAAGGGGGGTTCTTCAGCTAACTGTGTCTAAGGGTTCGCAAAGCTAGACTTTGAGTGCATTTTACTCATATAATCAAAGAATTTTTGTACATGCACTAATTCACATATAATAGTCCCTTCAAATTCCATGAGAAAAGCTTTCATCTGCCAACCCAAATGCAGTTCATTTTTTTTTTTGTGCCAAACTGCATTCTGATTTTTGATTAATTTTGTTCTTCATTTGTTTGATTATCTTTGGTACGATTTTGTGAAGCGGTCAGGGACATTCCATTATATTTACAGGCGTGAGCCCTATACACATGAAACGCCATTTTGTATCAGTCTTGTTTGGTTATTCAGTTTCAGCTCTGAGTTGCATGTGCCTGGCGGGCAGATCATGGCCATAACTAGTGGAAGGGGGGGTTCAGGGGGTTCAGGGGGTTCCGCTGGAACCCTCCATCCCCCCCCCCCCCCCCTCGCCTCCCCCGGTTTGGTAGCAACATAGAAAAATAATTATGATATTAATGACATAACATAAAAGAGAGAAATAAAAACAATGAGTTGCGGACCCCCCCCCCCCCCCCCCCCCGTTTAGCAGGAGCCCAGCCAACCCACAAAAAAACAAACAGATAAAGAACAAAATTAAACAAAAAACAATTAGATAGCAATGACAACAAACATACAGAAAAAAAACAGAAACTGGGGGTTTTTTGTGTTTTCTTTTTTTAGTGTTTTTTTTTTTTTTTTGGCCTGGGTAGCTTTGTGTGTGTGTGTGTTTGTGCGTGCGTGTGTGTGTGTGTGTGTGTGTGTGTGTGTGTGTGTGTGTGTGTGTGTGTGTGTGTGTGTGTGTTTTAACAGCTTGTCAGCTTTCCTTAGACCCTGAAGTGGCAAAGAATTGAACTAAAAAGGTCCACTTTTTACCAATTCTGAACCCTCCCATAAAAATCCTAGTTACGAGACTGCAGATGTTCTGTGCGTATAATATTTTGTGCGTGGGATGAATTTATGTCTCTAATTTTCGTTTGCTCGGCATGTGCATAAATTCATGTGTCATTTTTCTGATTATGATGCACTGCTGTTTTGGTACAATCATTAATTCTATTGTGCTGTTACCTCTTTCGGTATTTACCTATATTGCGATAAACTTCAGAAAGTAATGGTGTGCTACTATTTATTTATTAGTATCCTGTCGATGTACGTCTCGTATGATGGCCAATGCGTGTAGGCCTATTAAAGTAATTAGGCCCACTTGCCTACGTACAAAATCTTACAAATCTTGCAAATCTTACAGTCAAAGGCAATCAACATGATACCTTTCTCATCATCATAATTATTTCAAAGAGCTAACAGAGAAAACCATGTGCCGCACAGCTGCCTACTGCCCAAGGCTCTACCTACTTAGAGTGTACAGCGTCCTCTACGGCGGCGACGGGCCAGTCGCAGTGTACGTCGAGTACATGGCTCCGAAACACTGCGTTTGGAACTTTAAAAAATTAATCGGCTCTTATTTGGAAAATAGAAAATTGTGGAGAGTAATTTGGTATCAGACTGAAGCTACATCTCTCTCAGTAATTCTGCTACGATATTTATGGCGGAAACGAAGAACCCAATAAACATTTTGTTCGAATGTTGTGGGGGGAAAAAAACCCGGCTACTCATTCTCAGTATCTGTACGATTGTAAGCTCATACGTATATGATCGATCATAATCGATCTCTATCGTTTCTTTGGATATAGCGTTAAAGAATTTAGGTAAACAAAATACGATGATTATTTTTAACATTGTAAGTAGCATATTTTTAAAAATCTATTATGTGAACCCTAAATAAGTACATTATGCAAATTTACATATGATCAGTAATTAACAATGGCAACAATACTCTAGTCATAAGATAACCACGTAAAGATATATATTGTTTTTTATATATACGGATTTCATTACATTACCTGCATCTTGACAATGTGTGATAGGACGGACGGATAACCCGAAAACGTCTCCGGTACACTTATTCTCCTAATAGTGTACATTATTTGGAAGTGGTCGTGGAGGCTAGCTACCTTCAACCCGGCCACCACCTACGACTCAAAGAAAGAATAATGTATAATTCTGAATACCTCAAAGCATAGTAATCTGGAGGACGTTTTATCATGATAGCGTGCGCTGAGGATCTGGCGGGTGAAGACGTGCTCCATGATAGTATTCTACAGCAGTCCAGTATCTACGTACCATAGTTTTGCAAACACAGGATCTATAAGTCTCTATCCCTCCCCTGTCCATACAGCTTCAGTACGCGGTGTACTCGTATGTGACAGTGCACGGAGGTGACTCGGGTGAGAAGATTATCAATGGCCTTCCTGCTGGACAGTGCTAGTGATGTGTGTAGTCTTTTTAGCGCAGACACCTTTCCAACCGACAAGGGATTGAGCTTGCGATCACTCGGGGGAGATCTTACACCTCCCTGGCTCACTAAACATACCTACCTGTCCTGCTGCTTCTGTTCTGTTCTTTTCTCTTTTTTTTTTTTTTTTTTTGGGGGGGGGGGGGGGGAGGGGATCGGGGAATTGAGGGAGGGGGGGGGGGATGCTTGTGTGTTTCCACTATAGGACCAATGAGAGTTCTTGTGGCGATCGTGGTGGTGGTGGTGATGTGTATTCCAGTCGCGTTATCGGTTTTCAAGAGGTGTATGACGGGCCAGAAGTGACGAAATTCAACACAACCATACAACTAGCGCCAAATCCTTATCAGAATGGGGAGGCGCCTTTACTTAATTAAACGGGGGGGGGGGGGGGGGGTGCACCACTTTCCTCCGTTTTCTTGTTAAAAAAAAATAATAAAAAAGAGGGGAGCCCCCGATGCCCATTTTATCACCATGTTTCTTATTTTCTTTTTTGAGATTCTGAGGCTGCCATCTCCATCAAGCATATGCATAAAGACGGTAAGCTCCTGCATTATCTTCTTCCTCTTTTTTCGGAAACAAGTTTATCGTTCAGTGATTCCTTTGATCGCATTATTAAGTTTATACTTTAAAGATTGTGATTATGATACTACGAATGTAATATTGTTTTGTTTTTTCCTATTCTGTTTTCAGATACACGTGTTGTCATCTATGATTAATTTTTCCTTGAAAAACATACAGAAATAAAATCGAACTGGTTTGAACTGAACTGAAATTATTAATTATTTTCATTACCTTTATATAGCATCACATTGTTATAATAATAATACATGTAAGCATCATCATTGTAGTTCAATTGATATCATCACACACACACACACACACACACACACACACACAATTATTGTTAACTGCCAGACAAGGTTCATATATAAGAATTCTGTATAGACAACACAGGATTATGACGTTGTCAAATCTTTGAGAACGTTTTTACTTCAACCCAATACTATGTAGATCCTTGGGATATCTTGTTTGCTTGTTTGTTTGTTTAATATTCGTTTGTTTTTGGTGTAAGAATTATCATCTTGCCACCATGACATCGCCAAATTAATGTTGCAAGAAGTTGATCCCAAGATAATGTCAATATGAAAATAAAGATTTGATCTTTGATCAGCTAAAATGTATCGACATTTAGATTTAGCAGTATTTATATAAAGACGCTTTTAACATTTCATTTGATTTCATTTATTTGTGTCCATATCTAAATGATACAAAGCAATTGCCATGAAGTATGATAAACATTAGACCTTTATATAAAGAACAAAGGACCAAAAGGTAGTTTTGTAAGATTTACTTCATCTAAAATAATAAAAAAGTTCTTTCTGCCTTTTTTTTTTTTTTTTTTGGTTGTCACTGCTCCCTTCACTGCTGCACAAAATATTGAGTAGAAATTTCTCTCCAAATTTACAAATGTAGCTTTTTTATTTCGTGCTGATTATCATTTAAACCGGGGATGGTACAGGTTTGTTTGAGATGGACTCGAGGTGTCCAACGTTTTTTGATGATGATTTTTCTAAGATAATGAGATGATATAAAATGTGAAATTGCATATTGTAACTCTAAGAGGATTTCATTTTTTTTTTTTACAATTGGTTTTGAAATTAAAAATGGCTGAGCTAACAAAAACAAAGCGATCCTAAAGGTGGGACCCTTGCACCTTTGATTAGGATTGCTTTGTTTTACTTTGGTTTTGAATAACCATCTCAGCCACTTCAAAACCAATTTTCATTAAATAAAGTTTGAATTCCTCTTAGAACAAACTGTTCAACATTTCATGAAGCGGTTTTAAAATATTTTGCAAAAAGTTAAAAGCTATAATAAATCAAATACTATGCCATCTCTTTGAAGGTCGCAACTCGATTTGTATCCTTGGCATAATCTTGCCCCGTTCGTAAAAACAGAACAAATGTGAAAAAAAAAAAAAAATATCTCGGCAATTCTGAACAGCAGACTGTATCTTACTGCAAAAACCCGTGTTCAAATTGACTACATACTATAGACAGATCAATATAATCGATATAAGGAGTAACAGTTTATCCGCTCGCATCTCGTTTGACGATACATTCCACGTTCATCCACTGAATGTGCGTGCGCCGGCAATACCTGCTGTATAAAAGATAAAATCGATTTTAAATTTCCTTACCACACAGGCTGCCATTGACTTACAGTTGAAAGCAACTATATAATAAATTTTAACTCTTCGTAAAACAGGGCCCGCTGGCCGTGACTTTCAATCGATTGCGCCTATTTGTATTGACCCGATGGTCGATCATTTCTTAAGGCTTATCATGCAAAATTATAGTTTCATAAATCATTCATGTAGAAATGATCCAATGATTACTACTTTGCTGCTCACTCTTTGCACGTAGAATTGTAATTATTATCTAAAAGATAACAAATTTCACACCAATATGAGTAAAACTTAAAATGGCTAAATTGGCGTAGATATTACATTTTGTGCTGAGATAACCATACTCATATCAATAAAATCCCTTATTTTTTTTTTGACGGACCCGTATACTAATCGTACTTGTTCAGTGCAGGCAGTGTAGGCTTTAGGAGATAAGAGTCTCCGGAATTGGAAGACCATCCTTCCTTCTGTGCTGCTACTGAGCATTTTTCTCAATATGCGCAATTGAGAATTTTTGTAAGTGTGGTCATATGGGGGAACCCCCTTCGACCACCAGCTCCTCTGAAAGAAAGAACCTTAATACTCATGTCTTTCAGTTACGTAAACATGCACATCTCCTAGACTGCATCAAAGGCAGTGAGAATATCCAGGACAGTCAGGAGAGTCAAACCATCGACGACCAGAGCACGGAGGTGAGAAGAAACTTCCGTTCGCTACATGACGGAAAGACCGAGAGGACGCGGGAATCATCAGATGTGACAGTCCGCACTCGGACTCCCGTCCCCATTTCTATTCACTTTTCCGTGACGATGGAGCAGGAGCGAGAAGATCGCTGATATTGTGCCCAACATCGGACTGGATACTATTTTGATCGAGTACCGTTCTCGTTTTCCCCAGGACGGGAAATTTTTCGGATGTGAGCATGTATACTATAGAAGCAAATTACTTATTTTGAACACCGACCGGGCACGCTCAACCTACCGGCCGCGTCGAGCGTGCATGTTAAAGGGATGGTACAGTATTGGTGGAGATGAAAATTGGGTTTTTAACTTTTTGCGAGATACCACACTTCTGATATAGTACAGAGCACACCATTTTAATAGGAATTCAAACTTTATATGATGAAGATCGGGTTTGGAATGGCTGAAACATCTAAAAACAAAGTGAAACAAAGCGATGGTAAAATGTGGGTCCCACACTTTATCAGAATTGCTCTTTTTTTGGATATCTCAGCCATTTCAAAGCCAATTTTCATCAATAAATGTTGAATTCCCCATAGAATTACATGCTCTTTCATATTTTAAAAGAGGTTTCTCATTATCTCACCAAAAATTTTTAGAAACCTGAAATTAGGTCTCAACCAGAACTGTACTATCCCTTTGAAAGTTCTCTAATGATGAGGTGATGGGTGATCATGATTGGTGAGAATGAATATAGCAAAACTATAATTATAGATACCCATCAGCGACGGATCCAGGAATTCCGTAAACAGTGGTAAAGGGAGTGTGTGTGTGTGTGGGGGGGGGGGGGGGGAGGGGAGTTCTTTTAGGGTCATCTTTTAACATGATCTTCTTTCAATTTAAAGGGACGGTACAGTATTGGTGGAGATGAGAATTGGGCTTTTTACTTTTTGTGAGATACAGAAAACACTTATTATGTAGTACAGAGCACGAGAGGAATTCAAGGTTGATTTGATGAAAATCGGGTTTGGAATGAGTGAAACATCCAAAAACAAAGTAAAACAAAGCGATTGTAATAAAGTGCAGGTCCTACACTTTATCAGAATCGCTCTTTTTTGGACATCTCAGCCATTTCAAAACCAATTTTCATCAAATAAATGTTGAATTCCTCATAGAATTACATGCTCTTTCATATTTCATAAGAGGTTTCTCATTATCTCACCAAAAAATGTTAGAAACCTGAAATTGCTGAGTTCTCAACCAAAACTATACGATCCCTTTTAAGGAAGATGTTGAAATATTATAGATTTCTTTACAATGATAACAATCTCATTTATATCTGAACCTATAAAGGTATACATAAAACTAGATTCCAGATCACCTTTCTCTTCCATTCGATTATGTTTCATAATACTCAGTAGACCCTGTATCTTCGATGTTGGTCGAATGTCGAAGCATTTTATTCAAAGCCAAAGGGCATCCTTTGTTTTTTGTTGACAACAGCAATTCCATTCAATAATTTCAAAATTGTCAATGACAGGTTGTTACAATAAATAGGCCTACTATAGAGCATCTCGATGCTAAAAAGTTGTTTTTGCATGCTGTTTTAATCGAATTTTCAACATGAAAATTGTGTGGATCTGCACATCAATAATAATAATAATAATAATAATAATAATAATAATAATAATAATGATAATAATAATAATAATAATAATAATAATAATAATAATAATAATAATAATAATAATATCACTGCAATTCATCTTATATGTGCGTACGTTCTTGAGATCAGCATTATTGTTTATTTGTCTGTTTGGGTTTGATTATACATTTACTCCTTGGGCCAACCCGAAACCTTATTTGTATCCAATGTCAGTGAATTTGATAGATACATAGGCTTATGCATCAATAACACTCCTAAAATTTTCATTATGCATTCTTCACGTTGAGGGCCGGGGATGAATATCTAATGGATCTAGGACGTAGAAAATCAGTTAAAAAATATTATAGATATTGGATATTTAGTTTCCAATGTCTTTTGGCCCTACAATAGGGTTTACTTAGACCCGTCGAAAAAAAAAAATAAAAAAACGATTAGGGTTACGATAGGTTTCAGGGGCAAATGATTGTAACTCAGGGGCAGCGACACGCTTTTCAAGAAGGGGGGGGGGGGGGATCTGGGCCCGCGAGGGGGTCGAAGTCAATGGTAACCGGGGAAGAGGGTGGGGGCATGGACCTACCCCCTCCCCCCCCCCCCCCCCCCCCCCCCCCCCCCCCAATCTCATGACTGATTTGTTGTGGTTCGCGGACACGCGGCCGCTGACCGCATGCATGCATGCTCGAAAGTTGCGCAATACACTCTGTACCTGGGCATAATACGTTGTACCTACGTACGTAGGCATATCAGAAATTCACTACATTACACACACGTACGTACCATAGAGACCACTGGACCCACACACACGAGTGACACAACCTGGCTGGACGGTACCGTGATGCGATTTTCGATCACGAATTAATCAAATTTCACCTGCACTTTTTGAGTATGACATTCTGAGTGACGTCTCATCGTTCCTGATTTAATTTGCCACACAAGACGTTTTGTCCGGTGAGTGTTTTCGTTTTTTTAACAGGTTTATACACCAGTTGATCACGATCGAGTAATCTACCGGTATAACCTGTTACTAGTGTTAGCATGCCATTACGGTAACTCCCGGGGCGCGGCGGGCGTTCCTTGTACACACAGGGACGTAGGTACTGTGAGGCCACGGGCCGGTTGGTCGTAGTTTCTACAGTAGCTGTTTAGTGTATTGATGAATGAAGTGCCCCTGGCCCTGCGTTTATATGCACAAAGTTGGTTGATATGCAGAAATACAAAGCAGTGTACAACTGTAGCTAAACCAACATTCCAAGGTAACCATTCTTTTGTTGTTATTGTTGTTGTTGTGTTTGCCCTATCATAAAGATATGTGTAAAATTTACAAGTTTCATGGGATAATCATGCTTGTTTCTTAATCTTTAGATAAAATTTACGGGTTACATTGGTTCATTGGGGATTTGTGATTTGTCAATGCTCAAAAGATCATACAAAATCTTGAATTTTGGCTGGAGACTAGACTAGTCTATATCAAATATTTTAGGATCCAAACATTGTAGTTGTTCTGCGTATTGGCAGTACTAGAAATAGCAATAATAAAGTCACAACAGAGGAATGCAGGGAATGCATTAATAGCCAATCTTGATTTAATGAATAATCCGAATTTTCGAGGAACCTTCCTCTTCTTCAGGGATGACAGTGCGAATATTCACAATGATGCGCACAACATGCGTTTGTTGCTATTATCTATTATTTTTTTGTTTTGGTTACACTTATTGCACGTGCTAGCAGGGTAGTAACACCTCACTCTTAAAAATCATTGTGAATATTCGCACTGTCATCCCTGAAGAAGACTGATTTGTTGTGGTTCGCGGACACGCGGCCGCTGACCGCATGCATGCATGCTCGAAAGTTGCGCAATACACTCTGTACCTGGGCATAATACGTTGTACCTACGTACGTAGGCATATCAGAAATTCACTACATTACACACACGTACGTACCATAGAGACCACTGGACCCACACACACGAGTGACACAACCTGGCTGGACGGTACCGTGATGCGATTTTCGATCACGAATTAATCAAATTTCACCTGCACTTTTTGAGTATGACATTCTGAGTGACGTCTCATCGTTCCTGATTTAATTTGCCACACAAGACGTTTTGTCCGGTGAGTGTTTTCGTTTTTTTAACAGGTTTATACACCAGTTGATCACGATCGAGTAATCTACCGGTATAACCTGTTACTAGTGTTAGCATGCCATTACGGTAACTCCCGGGGCGCGGCGGGCGTTCCTTGTACACACAGGGACGTAGGTACTGTGAGGCCACGGGCCGGTTGGTCGTAGTTTCTACAGTAGCTGTTTAGTGTATTGATGAATGAAGTGCCCCTGGCCCTGCGTTTATATGCACAAAGTTGGTTGATATGCAGAAATACAAAGCAGTGTACAACTGTAGCTAAACCAACATTCCAAGGTAACCATTCTTTTGTTGTTATTGTTGTTGTTGTGTTTGCCCTATCATAAAGATATGTGTAAAATTTACAAGTTTCATGGGATAATCATGCTTGTTTCTTAATCTTTAGATAAAATTTACGGGTTACATTGGTTCATTGGGGATTTGTGATTTGTCAATGCTCAAAAGATCATACAAAATCTTGAATTTTGGCTGGAGACTAGACTAGTCTATATCAAATATTTTAGGATCCAAACATTGTAGTTGTTCTGCGTATTGGCAGTACTAGAAATAGCAATAATAAAGTCACAACAGAGGAATGCAGGGAATGCATTAATAGCCAATCTTGATTTAATGAATAATCCGAATTTTCGAGGAACCTTCCTCTTCTTCAGGGATGACAGTGCGAATATTCACAATGATGCGCACAACATGCGTTTGTTGCTATTATCTATTATTTTTTTGTTTTGGTTACACTTATTGCACGTGCTAGCAGGGTAGTAACACCTCACTCTTAAAAATCATTGTGAATATTCGCACTGTCATCCCTGAAGAAGAGGAAGGTTCCTCGAAAATTCGGATTATTCATTAAATCAAGATTGGCTATTAATGCATTCCCTGCATTCCTCTGTTGTGACTTTAAATATTTTAGGATTCATAGTTGCTTTAAGATTGTATTTACCTACCTATACCTACACTGTATCTATGGATACCTATGGAAGATTCTGAATACACGCTGAGCCTCTGTATTCAGATCCAGGTTTCTATATAAGATGAGCTGGGTCATGACCAGGTGGCGTGGTGTCGAACTTAAATTGTATGGGTTCATTGTCCCAGAATTTATCCAAACCACCTTCAAAACTGAAGACACTGGGTGCATAGTTCTTGGTAAACTAGTATTCCATGGTTTCCTGATACGTTTGTAAAATTAGTTTCTTCTTGTAGTGGTATGTGATTTTATTTCTACCAATGTCTGTGCACAAAAGGGTCTGCATTTAGTTGTATTTACAATTATCAAACTAGTAGTTTATCTGCCAAATATGATGCCTTTTTTTTTTCTAATCACACCTGAATTCACCTACCAGTCTCCATTTTCCACCATGATGGATGAGTCTCATCTTCTCAGCATCACAACCAGTCGTCTTCTGAGGGCAGGAGATATTGAAACGAATCCAGGGCCATATACAAACAGGTAAACATGTTGTTATGATATTCTGGATGAAATCTGTGTTAAGAAAAAAGTAAACAGTGCGAAGCGGAATACTATTCGTGTCAAACCCATTAACCTGTTGAGGACAAGTCCTAAGGATCGGGCGTGTGTCTACGGCCCACGGGAAATGCGTGTTGTAGCAAGATCAGTCCGTACGTTTTCAACGGGTTAAAACTGTATAGTATGTGGCAACTGAATGGATTATTTTTATTGTGAGAGATCAGGCTATTGTTAAATCTCTTAGACTCTAGACCTCTAATCTGTAAAGAAATTATCTTTGAGTAGATCTTGAAGGTCACAAAATGGATGCTAGACTGTGAAAAAAGAAACAAAAAGAAAGAAACAAAAAGACAACTGGAATACCCAATGATTAATGAATGGATGCACATTCCACTTTTCATTTCAGTAATTCTCAGTAACAGAGATGATGTACAAAGCGTGTATTTGATAAAGCCTGTGTATCTTTCTTCATCAATTTTACAGCACCATAGATGATAACGAGTTGCACAAAGTGGTGACGACAGCCACCTATTTCGACGTACCAATGTTCACCCGAATTGGACTGGCGTTGGGCTTTACACCAGAGGAGGTACACGGTTTCGTTGTCAAGCACGGTGTCAGCGGGGCATTTGCGTACATGCCCCTTCAGGAGATCTTCAGTATTTGGAGTAAAAATCTACCGCATGACACCAACGTGAGGGCAGCATTCATTGAGAAGCTATGGGAAGCAAATACCCACGATTTTGCCGACAGACTATTGGGAAATTTCACAGCACCGTTTAGTTGTGAGTACTATGAGCACTATACTTATAGCTCTAGCACCAAGCTTGAAATTAAGCAGTGTGTGTACATTTCAAATTGTAATGAGCTGAGATCTGAAGTAGGTCCCAATAGTTTTCATTTCATCATAGTGTGATAGTGATTAACCCGTTGAGGACAAGTCGCGAGTATACTCGGGCAGGTGTCTATGGGAAATGCGTGTTGTAGCAAACTCAGTCCGTCCACAATGGGTTAAAAGGGGCAGACTTGTAGAAACTTTACATTGACAAGTGCGGCAGCCACCTATGAGAACTACCAAGTGAGATTTGGAATAATTTATTGATGGATGGAATTACTTTCTATCCAGTCTTACTGTTGCAAAAGAAAATAATTGGCAAATCACCTACTCATTACTTTTTAATGTGTAAATTGCCTTGTTCTACTTTGTAGCCAGATCTGAATTGAAGCAATTGTTCAAGCTCAACATATCTATGTCAAAATATCTATTGCACTGATTACTGGTCAAAAGACAGACCATGATTTCTCATTATGTAAATATTAACACTTTTGACACATACATCCTTTTGCCAATGTTTGGCAGTAAACGACTATCTGATTAAGAAATATTCTCCTCGTTTATAATAGGGCCATCCCCTAGTGATACTCCCCTCACTGAGAAGCAGATCCTTCAGTGCAGTTTTGATCTACGGGACCATTATCGCATCACTAGAAATGGAGTCAAATTGGGGAAATTTGTTGTAATGCCAACTGATGATCTTCTGGAGGTGAGCCTAAGTAAGCATGAAAAGTACGCCAAGGAGAGACGACTCATAACATATGACGACCTCGTGGAGATGAACCTCTCACATCGCATCTTGGTGGAAGGCGGAGCTGGTGTTGGCAAGACGACGCTCTGCTCAAAGATCGCATGGGATTGGTGTCGGGGGAAAGTGCTCACACAGCTTGACGTGGTCATCGTCATTCCACTAGGCAACCTCGATGTCAACCTGAGCATAGGGGAGGTGACCAAGACGTACCTGTCAAAATCCAACACGTCAACCGCTACACAAATCGAAAGATTTATCCATGAACATCCAGACAAAGTGATGATTATTCTTGATGGATTAGATGAGTACAAAGGAAGCATCTCTGCGGAGAAGAACATGACAAATGTCGCAAGCGTCCTGCGCTCAAATCGATTCCCTACCTGCAGAGTGATTGCCACAACAAGGCCGAGGAAAGTAGGTAAGATCTTACCTCTAGATATTCTTCTTGACAACATGAGATTAGTGTACATTCAAGAGTTTGGCTTGGATACTCAGACTGCCTTCATCAAGAGTTTCTTCCGTACAAGAGGAGAGGAAAGCCTGGCAGAGGAGTTGATGATTGTCCTGAAGAAGAATGATGTCATGGCTGAAATCACTTCCCCGCTTCCATTTTACTCTGCCCTTTTGTGCATTTTATGGGATCTGGTAAGCAATAAGGAGTGTCCAGATATACTGAAGTTACAAACGCATTCTCAGCTCATAGAAGAGCTCATTCGCTTTCTGAAAGAAGAGTACATTTCCAAGATGTGTGAAGATCTAACAGAAGAAAAAACAAGGCAGCTGTCACGGGATGTGGATGAGCGGATTCTTCAAGTTGGTGAGATGGCATTTGAAGGGTTGCTTGGCAACACACCTGCTTTCCCAGAACACAAGCTGACACAGTGGAAGGATGCTGTGGACACGTGCTGTGAAATTGGAATCTTGACTGAAGTTGAGGAGGTGATATCCAGCATTAGCAAACCTACTATAGCTGACTCCAAGCCTTCAAAGTCATCTGTCACATTCCCACACAGGATCTTTCAAGAATATTTGTCTTCCTTGTATCTCGCGTCCCTTTATGGCAGCAACCATGAGAAGTACAAGGAGCTGGTGATGAGAGTTTTACTTTTCCATGAAGAGTTCCATCTTCTTCTGATGTTCACAGCATCCTTTGGGAGGGACATTGGGTTGGACATCACTCGGAAACTAGTAGATCAACATGCCTCACTTGACATATGTGCCAGTGTTGCCTTTGAATGCCGTGTGGAGGAAGTTGGTAGAGTGGTTGGTAGCAACGTGAAGATGGTGGAAGTGAAGCGTGAGACACCCGCACATTCGCCGATCAGTCAGCTCTTCTTGCTCAAGTGGTGTCCTCTGGTAAGGCAAACATGAATTTGAGTCCATCAGAATTGCGAGGAAATCACTCAAAGATAACTCACAGTTTCACTCTTTGTTTGCTATCTTTGTGGTATTGGACATCGTGTAACATCTACCCCAATATGGTTAAACTAACTTCATAGCTTTTACTGTTGTTTTTTTTATAGATCAAAATAAAATTATGAGAGGTCTTAAAGATTTTCATATAAGGGAGAAAGAAAAGAGAAAAAAATAAAGTTAACTTTTCCACCGACTTTACAAAAGGCACATTAATGAATAAGACTTCATGCCAAGTTCACATTTAGTAGCACTTTGTATCTTCCTTCCAAAGTTTTAGTCAATTGTGTTTCAAGTGTGAATTTCACCTAAATTGTATAATGATATCTTTGTCTTATCACATCAGGAGTCATTGACAGTGGCGGACATCTCTTGTGGAAGAACCACTTCTCGTTTCCTTGGGGATGTTGTATATTCCAGTCCAACTCTCAGTACTGCAAGCATTCACTGCCCACATCTGGATGCTGACTTCTGCTCCATCTTGAGAAGAACTGAAAGAGCCGAAGGAGCGGTATGCAAGGTTCTTTTCTTCTTTACACTTACAATTATAGTATTATAGCTACAGGTGTCAGCTGCTATGGTTCCTGTTTGTTACATTTGCCATGACGGCGGTTAAACGTCCCACTCTCTGTGATTCATGTTGGTTTCATTTACCATTGCAGTTGAGGCTGTACAAAGGAACTGTTCAAGACATAACTTATATCATGTTGAGTTTCAGAATAACAATCTTGACACAGCTTTAAAATTTCAAATGTATACTGAAAATATTTTGTTTGAGCACAATTTTGCTTAGAAGCAGAAAATAAGTCATGTGAATCTTAGATTTTCTCTCCATAGAAGATACATTTTTGTAAGGACAGAGTGAAGGGCAGAGAAGACCAACTTCTCCATCTTTCAGTTCTGGGTGCCCCAAACCAACATGTCTGCTTACAGTGTGAAACCAAAATGTGCTGTGTAAAGGTCTAAGGGGCCTTTGAATAATCATTACATCACAGATGCTTAAATATCAGTGAATTTAAAGGACAAGTCCACCTTCATATACATATGGATTGAGAGAATGCAGCAATATTAGTAGAACACATCAGTGAAAGTTTGAGGAAAATTGGACAATCCGTTCAAAAGTTACGAATATTTCAAGTATCTGCGCAGTCACTGCTGAAAGAGAAGACTACTACAGTGTGTGATGTCACATACGTACAACTATATATAATAAAGGAAAATAAGAGAATTTCACAAAACTTTACTTTTTGAATAAAGTGCACATTTCTTCGACTTGCTACTGACGTATGTTAAGGGTAATATTATTCCCCCTGCCTTCTGAAAGAGAGAAGTCGAGTGTTCTTTTGTTATGCGAGAAAAATGGAAATATGTTGAGTATTCTTTATTTTTTCTTTATATCGTTGTACTCATGTGACATCACAAGCTATAGTAGTCGTTTCATCCAGCCGTGACTGAGCAGAAACTTCAAAAATTCATAACTTTTGAACGGATTGTCCGATTTTGCTCAAACTCCCACTGATGTGTTCTATTGATATTGCTGCATTCACTCAACCCACATGTCTATGAAGATGAACTTGTCCTTTAAAAGCCAATGTATGCCCTGTTTGTGCAATGACCTTTTTCTGCTCATGTACAAAGTGGAACCCCAAACTTGCTTTAAATATTGTAGCCGCTTGACAGGACCAGCCATGAATAGTGGCAATCTATCAAATAAGAATTCTCTTCTTTCTTCAGATTCAGACCTTGGAGATGGACATCGGTTCGTTTTCTTGCTCCCCCGCTGCGGCAGAAGATATTGCCACATTCTTGCTGCAGTTGCCTTGTCTCAAGACCCTCAAGCTACAGTGCTATGACATGCCTGATGTCTTCTTTGCTAAAGCTGAGTCACTGGCCGCATCTAGTCAGGTATATATTCATGCTATGAAGATCAAGCTTCCCACAATATACATGGATTCAACCAATGAAGATAGATTAGTGACTCAATCAATGAATGTTTAAGGGAACTATGTGATGCCAATGCATATTTACTTTTAATATGTTGTTTCATAATACTCCTGGTATCCTTTATGTGGCCAACAGAATATGTAAATAGAGGACGTATTATATATTGTATTATAATTTTTCTACTATTTTTCCTCAGATACATTTGTAACTTAGATGTGATGAGCAGGGTCTCAAAAATAAAAGATTTCTTAACCCATCATTTATAGAAACGAGCTGACCACAAAATGAACATATGACAAATTACCACACTTAGAGGCAAAGGTTTGGAGGGATGTTTTATAGAGGAGACACATTTTACATGAAAAATCAGAGTATGTTACCTTTAATAAGGACATCAGAATGGCATACCCAAAACATCTCAAATGAGGTACCTTGAAGGTACCTTGATGGTGCTCCACAATATACTTAGTAGCAATACTTATGTAATTCAGTCTTGTCTTTTAATGTGGTCAAGAATGCATTCTCATTCACCTGTCAATTCTGTCCATATTCTCACTGAGTGGTTATATCAGTTTCTTTGCCTCTGATTCAGAGGACTTTATTTTCTTGACTTCTCGGATACCCTCAAAGCATCACCTCACTCCTACACTATTGCCTCCTTCATAGTATTTTTTTTCATAGTATTATGTTGCTCAATCTTGCAATGTACAACATATGCAATATTCCTGTGAGAAAGAAATAATCGAAGAGATTGTTTGCAAAAACCAATAAGTCCATTTTTGAAGATTTTGAATTACAGTCTCTGTCATAAAGTACAAAATAATACCTTTTAAATGATATATTGGTTATTACATATAAAGGTACATTTTTGAAGTTATGGTCAAAAGAAGCAAAAATTTTCTTATTATTCTCTTTATTTTTCTTGACCTTTAATCGCAAATATCTCCATTTGGCAAATATGGACTCATCGGTTTTTCAAACAAACTCTTCAATTAGAGATAGGTGAAAACCAATATTTGATGACATACTATCAGATCACTGTCTATAAGCCTGGTATAAGTGTTTAATTTTGTATATCATCTGTCTGTTCCTTTTGTCACAGTAACTCATGTGGCCATCTCTTCACTTGTCATTATCACTGCAGAACTCCTCTTTTCACAATGAAATTCTGTTTGTTCCTCCTTTTTATACAACTTGCCCTTTATACTTTAGGTGAAAGAACTAGACCTGGATCTTGGCAGAAAGAAACTGAAGACTTCTCCAGGCTCGGACATGGCGGCGAAGGATCTCGCTAGATTTGTTATGCAAAGTTTGAATCTCACGAAGCTGAAAATGCATTGCAAGTTGGCGTCTAATGCCTTCTATTCAGCGCTCACTTCATTTACCACATCTTCACAGGTAGAGAACCGGAAAATTACTCGTACAATTATTTTCTTCAGAGTAGCAGAAGTAGTAGTAGGAGGGGATTACCAAAGTAGTATGAAGAGTAATAGTACAGTAGTTTTTTACTGGCTACTGAACCAGAGCAACATATGCATACCATATACAATTGAGTTGTAAAAGTATATTCACAAGTGTGGTAGTAATTTTTTTCCTTGTTTTTTTTTTTCCCTGTTTGAATATCAGTTTAAAATAAAAGATTATATGAATTGTATTTCTTAATGTACCTCCTGCAAGTAACCCAGTGTCAGGAATTTTTGAGTATGATCATGAATATGTTACTGACTCGTGCTTTTAAAGTAAGCCTCATAGTCTCAAATAAACATCTTGTGACTAGCGAGTCAATGTCTTTGTCATTTAAAGGGTTAACAACCTTGGCAAGGCAATAACTTAGAATTTTTGAGTCACTGATGCCATGATGGGGGTGTATTGTAATAGGAAACACTCATCTTTAAGGAGATGGCATAGTTTTGCTTTTCTAGATGGGGATTTGGGATATAATTTTTTTGCAAGATAATTAGAAGTCACTTCTAGGAAAAGGTGGGTCCCACCTTTTGTTAGGGCCACTTTGTTTTGCTTTGTGTTTGGATATCTCACCCATTTGAAAGCGAATTTTCACCAAATAAACTTTTAACCCCTCGTAGAATTTTACGCTTTTGATATTTCATATAACTGGTTATAATTATATCACGAAAAATTACCTGAATCCCCATCTCAACAAAAACTACCATCCCTTTAGAGCAAGAAGAAAATTGTGTATGTAAAAAGAGAGACCCATGAAACTTGCATGGATGCAGTTGTAGTTGATTGTATTACTATTCAAACAGACTCATAAGGCTGATCCTTTAGGAGTTGATGCCAGCCGTGTTCATTCCATTGTCCTTTTGTCACTGCTGACTGCCTAGATTCAAGAGATGGATCTGGATTTTGATCGCTGGAAGATGGACCACAGTCCAGAGGCTGAGGCCGGTGTGAGAGACCTTGCCAAGTCCCTCTTCCAGATGCCAAGCCTGCGACGCTTAAAGCTGCGCTGCTGCATATTTGTGGATGCCTTCTTTGGCACAGCTGCTAAATATGCCGCCTCATCAAAGGTGTGGATCAATTTCATCTGCTTCTCTATCAGCTATCAAATTATGGAGAAATGCTGCCTCAGACAGTATTATGGTGCCCTCATTAACTTAGCGACTCAGTCTCTGTGCCTATGTCGCCTCAGAGAGATTAAACATAACTGATACAAGTTTATTAAATCTACACAAAATCAGAAAAGAGGTACAATAATTTGCCAACAAAGCACTCATTTTCTAACTTGTGTTGCCAGTGTCAGTGGAAATCACTGGCAAAACACTCAATGAAATGCCCCCAGGTTTTCAATTCTCTGTCATTTGATGTTTGATATCAAGGTATGTGAGGTTTGCTCTTTGTTTGCATGGGAAGAGGGGTCCAAATGGGGGGCCAATTCTAAATTTATGTTGTCCTCTTGAAAACAGGTGATCAAATTTGTCACCAAACGTGGCCATCATTACTGCTAGGGTTGTAGAATACATAGTGTAGTAAATCAGCACCATGCCCCCGTAGAAGCCCCATGGGATCACAGAGCCCTAAAATTAGAGAATATATTAGAATTTGTCTTCTTGAGAACCAGATAATTATGCTTTGAGCAAATCCGCAGGTGAGAAAACTTTCAAGTTCAATAGCAGATGTAGGGGTTACTTCCTGGGGGCTGGAACCAAGTTGGGGCCAGTTTTCACTTTGTGATCTTCAAGATATAATTTACCATTTGCAGGTGAAACAAAAACCCAGCATTAGTGCTGTTAAGATGGTTTCAACATGTGAGTTTGGGATAGAAACAACCACTGTAAGAATTTGAATCTGTGTAATAAGCGATGTTAAGTACAGGTATTGTTAAATCGACAAAATATGAACAATAGTTATAATGATAAAAATGTTGCTAGACTATACCGCCTGCAGTTATGGTTTAGTAAGAAAAATGCTAATATCTCCTTGTATTTTAGGCTTTACTGCAAAATTTTTATATGGTAGGATGTTTTGTAATAAAACAGACCTACACGTGTGCATCAAATGTGACATCTTGAACATTTTTTAATTCACTGTTCCCAAAGGTAAACAGGACCTTTAAAAGCACAATCAAATTTTCTACAAATCCTGGCTTAAATATTTTCTTTATTCTGACCCAGCTAGAAGAGCTGGACATTCACCTTGAGATTCAGGTCATGAAGAAAGATCTGATGAGGATTGGATTGGCCAGTCAGAATCTGGCCCAATGCCTGCTGCAGCTACCCTGCCTCACCCATGTGAAGCTGAGAAGTAATGTCCTTCAGGAGGAGTTCATCTCTACAGCTGTATCCTTGGCGTCATCTTCCAAGGTAAGTTTGTGTGTTTGTTTGTTTGTTTGTTTGTTTGTTTGTACATTTTTCATCTGAGAAGATGGCTGGATAGCCCACACTGTATTCAGCTATGCTAAGCTGGTCTTCCATGGGGTCCAGTTGGATGTGAGGCGGGACCACTTCACCGGGTTAAACACCCTGCTCTTTGCGATGACTGGATGAAGTGGGATCTTTTGCGTTCATGAGTTGTGACTCTCTCACACACAGGACCTCCATTTTATGTCCTATCCGAGTTACAGAGTGTTTTGCCTCTTGCTAGAGGGGACGGTATGATTACACACAACATTGCACAGTCCAGACTTGGGTTCAAACCTGTGTTGCTTGGGTCGGAGGCAGACACGCTACCGACTGAGCCAACTCACCGCCCTAAGTCAAAACGTGAGGCTTTATGTGACATTCTTTTGGTGTTCAGATGACCCTTTTATGTGTCTGTAAGCTGCTCCAATGGGATGTGTTCTATCAGCCCTAGTCCAATGATGTTACTGCAAAAGTGATTATGTTTGCTAGATTTTAATTTTTGTAAATTTTGTGAATCATGGTTGGGCCGCAAATTTAGCAACACACAAAAATATTGCAAATTGACAAGCATTAGTGCACTTCCGATAGCTTCTAGGTCCAAATTGTGAAACAACATCTTGTAAGATGTCTGTCACCTTTTCATTCGCGAAAATATCTGTACATGAAAATAAATGCGTTTGTAATACCTTCTTCTATAAAGTTAGACAGCCTGCTCAGGTGAAACAAGACCTCCGTCTAGCATATTTTCACTTTCCCATTTGAGAAAAAACTTTGAATTGATCTGTGCTGCATGATGTAACACAGCAACCATGCAACAATGTTGATGAGAGAGAGACTTATACTGTCTTAGTGTACTGTTTTGTGCAAGCAATGAATCACAACTTTTGTGCTTTGCCTCCCCATACTTCTTTCTGCAAAGAAGCCATATATATCGGCGCTGAGGTGACAAGACCTCGTATCTCCAAAATGTCAAATGTTCAGGGGGTAAGACAGCTAGGATTTGATAATCTGACCAGTAATTCAAAAAAGTCACTTTCACCAAAATTGGAGATACTAGGTCTTGTCACCCTAGCGACGAAATACACATGTTATCTTTGCATGTGTATAGTCCTTTATACTGAATATCATTGGTTTTGGATTTTCTGTTTTTTTCAATGAATGCCGGTAGCTGGAAGGCTTTGATATCGACACCTACCTGGTGGGTTTTAGGAGGAGAGCTGACTTCCCAACCAGTGAGACAGCATCCCAGGAATTTGCCACATTCCTCATGAGCCTGCCTTGCCTGACATACCTCCAGCTGACAACCACCCAGTCTCTTGAGGAGTTCATGTCCACCTTGGCTTCTTTCGCTCCGTCGTCACAGGCAAGTCTTGCAAGTCTGGCAAATTTTATCACATGTCTGCAGTGATGATGATTATAGTGACAGCATAAATGCTACAATCAATTATTATGTTGAGGGAGATAATGAGGATGATGCTAATGATAATAATGATAATGGCAACATGAGAAGCTCTCCGTGAGCGCACACTTCTGCCAAACAGCTACTTTCCACCAATGATCTTGTTCTTCCACAGAGATCAGTGATTTCCACCCATACGTATGCATGCTGAAAAATCACCCGATTTCCCAATGTAGAAGCCTTTTCTTACGTCATCAACCCTCAGTTGCGCGGCGCGCCTCGCAGTAGAGCACGCGCTTTAGTATGTGTGTCAAAACCTAAAAAATGCTTGGCTTGAACTCCTAAGTTCATTGACCCTAACTGCCAAAATATCGAAAATCCATAACATCCATAAAAATTTCCAGATCACTACCAAAATGTAATCATCTGTTCCTTGTGTCATTCTCACCCTTTCCTGCAAGTTTCATCCAAATCCGTTTGCAATTTTTTAGTTATTTTGCACACGGACAAACAAACGGTACAAAAACATAATCTCTTCCCTTGGCGGAGGTAATATTGATTTTGATTGGAGGATGATACAAAAAAAAGGAAGAGTAGGAAATGGACAAGGAACAAAGAGGAAGAGAAGATAAATAGGAGCAAGAATACGACAAGTATTTCCAATATTGATAACCTTTTCACTGTCTTTTGCTTTCTTTCATAAGGGGATTGAGTGAAATATATAATGATATGCTATATTTGATACATGTTTTATGCATAATTACAAGTAGACCAAATGTCAGATTTTTTGATGATTTTGCAGTTTTCATTTCAGTACATATATACATGCATACTGTATACACTGAATATTTCATAAAAATTTTAATTATCGCGAATTTTGCTAGTCAGGTGCTATTAGTGAATTTGAAAACACGCGTAAATATTGACTCTGATCCCAACATGAATGTGACCTGCAGGCATAAATTTCTGCATTCAGTATTGTACCCCGCGACTGGGAATTTAACCTCTTGCGAAATCATCCTGGGGCCGCAATACGTCTCAGGTAATAAGTGGCTTATGCGATATTTATGTGACTGTGTAATGTGTCTTCTAGTTTAGTTCTAATGAACTTGTTATGGAAATCACAGATACAACATGTGAAAGTAGACTACCGAGGACTACAGAACTGCTGCTATCTTAAAAAAGACAAGCCGATTCGTGATTACGCCAGATTCCTATTGCAGATGCCATGTCTCACCCGCTTGGAAGTAATGTTTTGGGAAGGTGAAGTGCCCGAAGCATTTTGGTCGACGGCTTCTGGGCTAGCAGCCTTGTCACAGGTAAGGATGCTACAAGATGTCTTTCTACGTATTCTGCCTTTCTGATAATTATAGTTTCTTTTTAATGAAAAGTGCACATTCCCTTAACTTGTTTGAATATTGGAGTACGTTTAAGGTGATATTATTCTTCCTGCTTTCTGAAAGAGGTAAGTCAAGTACTCTTCCAAAAAATCAAAATGCATAGAATTCCCTCTATATATATATATATATATATATATATATATATATATATTTTTTTTTTTTTTTTTTACATAGTATTGTACTAATGTGACATCACATTCCTTACTAGTTATACGTTATGGCACATGATTCTGAAAATCCATAACCTCTGAAACAATTATCCAATTTCTCTAAATCTTTACTGGCGGTTTCTATTAAATTGTCCATCTTGAACCTTTGTTATTTTCCCTTTAATACAATGAAATTTTGCCTACTGTCACATTCTATTTTAGTAATGCTACTGATGATGTGATTTTACTTTGCTTGGTTGTTATGATTTTGAGTTTTGTCACCACAGTTAAGTGTCATTGTGTTTCAGAAGTAAATAGCCAAATAGATCAACGCATTTATTTTCTATGTAGCCCTAAGGGCCACAGACCTATGGGCATTTTCTTACAGTTGACTTTGAATGTCCTTTTTAAAATTTTCAGCTGCAGGACCTTGATCTTTACGTTTCAAGGAACTCATATGTGACTCTCGACGAGAAGGCGACAATCCACTTTGCAGAATTTCTTCTCCGCCTGCCGCATCTTTCTCGTTTGAAGATAAACTTCAGGGATTTCCCACCCGCTTTCTTGGCAACGCTCGCAGCTGGAGCTACGACATTACGGGTAAGAAATGACTCGGGGGCCTCTTTTGGACCAAGTCTCTGGCTTGACACTTACACAGTGTCACAGAATTTGCCCGATTTCCATCCTTTTATATGGAAATAAACGGAACAAAGAAATTTTCATAACCTCTGAGAACTGTTGGCAGGCTGTAACTCATACAAGACGAAACGGAGGAAACAATGTGCATTCAGTTAACTCAAATATTTTAATTGTCTATAACTGACTATTGGTTTTACAGCAAATTATAAAAAGAGAAAAAACGAACATAAATTATCCCTGCTCAGTGGCTTTCTGGCTCTTAGGGCTTTATTATGTTTAACTCAAATTGGATTCATTTCACCTCGAATGGCTGTCACGGATGTACGTTGTGTGACGATGGCTTATGACGACGCATGACGACGTATGACGATGACAATGCAGGTCGATGACGATGTCGGTTGACGACGGGGCCCCGTTACGCTGGTGCTGGGATGGACTGTCGCGTGGTCTGTCGTAGCAACTCTTCGCGATTGCCGTTCGCGTGGTCGCTCTCCCGACGGACGTCTTAGCGGTGTCTCCTCAGCATCCAGGAATGAAGTCCGGTCGACAGTCTATGCTCCCTTACTGCCTCGGAGCTGGTCGACAGTCAACGCCTTTATGAACCTGCCTCTTGCAGTGTCAGTGGGCCCTTGACCCTTCGGGAAACCCGGAAACCCACTGTCTGTGGGTATCTCTAGTTAATACTGACTGGGGTGGCGGCCCCTGTCACCGTTACCGAGTGGCCATTCTCATACCATGTGTCACGGAGACAGCACCACAGCGTGATGTCCCCTTCAAGGCCTGATGTCATACTGCCGCTCCTTGCCACACATAGCACTACCGTGGCTCTACCGAGAGCGGTCTGGAATTTCTTCTATTGAAATGCTAAAGAGTTTGCGTCAATTTACATACTTAAGTGCTTATTTACAAATTCTATGCAAATTGACCTCAGTGGAGGAGAGCGTCTGTCACTCCACTCGTGACAAATAACCCCCCATTTAAGATGACAGTCGCTCTGAAACAATAGCCATTTCTCTAATAAAAATCAAATGTCTGTAGCAGGTAAGTACTCTCTCACCATTACTCTTCTAAATCAAAAGCATTATACCCCTTATAACAATTCACTACTTCATAACTTCACTTGTCGTGATACATGACAGACTACTGTTCCAAATGTCGGCTGCTGTCCATGGAGACAGTTTATATGGGTATTCTATCGAACCAACAAACTCCACAATATACTATACAATCTGATTTACTCAGTCAATTGGATAACATATAAACGTCATCATATTATCTCTTTTAACACTCCTGCGTTATTATACCAGCCACAGTTCAATAATAAAATTACCTCTTTTGCACCGCACAATACAAAATTGACACTTTCGGCACAATTTCAATAGACTCTCCTTGTTGGCCAGTATGACATTGGAGAATATTATGATACCTGTGCTAATCGCATATTATGTGCATTAGCTGTTGCTACAAAATAAAATGTAATGTGCAAAACCTTCTTATGCACGGTATTATACCGGGGTGTCTGATTCAGAGCAGTCAAATAATTTCAGAGATGTATGATTCAACTGCCTATCTTACCTCATACTCAGCATATATAATTTGTGTAATGCTGTAGCTTTACAATATACCTCCTAGCATACAATGTATATAACAGTAACAATTAATTCATTACAAAATTACGTTGTGATCAACTCACATAATTATAATAGAGATAGCATGGGCTGTTTACGCCTCTATTTCTACTCAGTAGGGCATCTGCTGAGGTAATCAGCCCCAACATTCTCTGAGCCCTTGATTACCTGTACACGATACTGGTATGCCTGCAGTGCAAGCGCCCAGCGCATGACTCTTGGGTTTTGCATTCGCGCGTGTGTTAGATGAGCAAGCGGGTAGTGGTCAGTTTGCAGCTGGAATGCTCGGCCATACAAAAAGTAAGAGAACTTTCTGACCGCCCACGCAAGAGCTAGACACTCGCGCTCTACGATTGGGTACACGCGCTCGCGTTTCAGCAGTTTTCGAGAAGCGTAGCTGATGGGGAAGTATTTCCCCTCGCTTTCCTGCATCAGCACAGCGCCGAGTCCCACATCGGATGCATCGGTCCGTAGAACGAACTCCTTGTCGTCATCGGGTAGTCTTAGAATTGGGAAGTCGACTAGTCTGTCTCGTAGTGTACAGAATGCTTGCTCATGAGATTCGTCCCATCTTATCTTGTCAGGCTCATTCTTCTTCATCGCGTCTGTGAGGGGAGCGGCGATCGTGGACATGTTTGGAATAAACTTCCGATAATATCCCACGAGCCCCAAGAATGCTCTCACCTCCTTCTTGGTTGTCGGTCGCGTTGTCGCCATCACCTTCTGGATCTGTTCTGGGGTAGGTTTCATCTTTCCTTGTCCTACGATGTGTCCTAAGAACTCCACGGACTTACACGCGACATGACACTTTGTCGGTCTCGCTGTAAGGTGAGCCTGTCGCAGTCGGAGGCAGACTTGTCGGATGTCATTCAGGTGCTCCTCCCATGAGGAACTGTAGATCAGAATGTCGTCGATGTAATGGACGACATGGGGCAGGCCTTCCAGCAGAGCTCTCATCATCCGAGTGAACACTGCTGGGGCATTTACTAGCCCGAATGGTAGTACCTTGAACTCGTACTGGCCGTCTGGCGTGACAAACGCGGTCTTCTTCCGGTCTTCTTCGACCACGGGTATCTGCCAATAGCCTTTGGCCAAATCGATCTTGGTGAAGAACTTTGCATTTCCTATCTCTGCCATCAGTTCTTCGATGTTTGGGATTGGTTCGTTGTCGACAACTGTCTTGGCGTTCAACTTCCTATAGTCGACGCAGAAGCGATTCTTCCCGTCCTTTTTCTTTACAAGGACCACGGGGGATGCGTATGGCGATGTCGACCTTTCGATCACTCCCATCCTCAACATGGTGTTGACCTCCTCTCTGATGGTCTCCTTCAGTGACCGGGGGACTGGGTATGGGCGAGAACGTATCGGCTCGTTCGTTTTCAGTTCGATGGCGTGCTCGATGATGTCGGTCCGTCCTGGGACATCGGTCATGACATCCGAGAACTCCAGCACGAGGGATTTTACCTCCTTCATCTTCTCCTCGTCTAGCTCGTCACTGCACTTTACGTCATGCACGCTTTCCGACGCTTCGATGGAGGGAAATGAGAGGGGCACCGATCCGTCATCATCTACCTGGTCGTCCACGACACTGACGTAGTTCGCCTCCAGTTGTCCCTGGTTTTCGTTCTCGAGGTCGTCGACTTTCTCGTCTTCTCTCCCAATGTACCGTTTCAGGAGATTGGCGTGGTAGGTCCTTTCCTTACCGTTCACTAGCAATCGGTAATCGTCTCTGGCAATTCGCTGCACGATTTCGAATGGACCTCGCCATTGCATTTGCAGCTTATTCCTCGTCGTCGGTAACAGGAGTAGCACTTTGTCGCCGCACTCGAAGCGTCTCTCCTTCGTCTTCACGTCAAAGTGTTTCTTGTACTTCCTTGATGCTTTGGACAGCTCCTCTTTGGCGAGTTCACACGTCTGTTCGAGTCGGTTTTGGAGATCGATGACATACTGGTACGTAGTCTTCGTTTCTTCCTCAGGGATCTCCTTAGTCCACAGTTCTTTCAGTACTGTCATGGGTCCTCTCACCACTCGGCCGTACATGAGTTCGAAAGGAGAAAAGCCAAGGCTTTCGTGAGGCACCTCTCGATATGCGAAGAGAAGAGCTGGCAGGAAGCGGTCCCAGTCGCTAGGTCGCTCCTGGCACATCCTCCTCAGCATCTGTTTCAACGTGCCGTTGAATCTCTCGCAGGCGCCGTTCGCCATCGGGTGGTATGGTGTCGTGTGAAATTGCTTCACTCCCAGGAGTTGAGCTGCTTCTTTCATCACACCTGAAACGAATTGAGTGCCGTTATCAGAGAGTATCTCATTAGGAATGCCTAACCTCGAGAATACTTCAACTAACGCCTCTGCTACCCGTTCTGCTTCGATTCGTGGTAATGCTACCGCCTCTGGGTATCTAGTAGCAAGATCGATTATCGTCAAGATATATCGATTCCCTCTCTCGGTGATCGGTTCAAGTGGTCCGATCAAATCGACCGCCACTCTACGGAAACATGTATCAATCAAAGGGGGGATGGTCAGGGGTACTTTCCCTATCTTACCCTTTGGCGTGGTGCGTTGGCATGAATCGCATGATGCACAGTAACGCTTGACATCGGCTTGAATCCCTGGCCAATAGAAGTGGGCGAGAATCCGGTCAGCCGTCTTCTTCGTCTGCAGGTGACCTGCTAGAGGGGAGTCGTGAGAGAGTCGGAGCACTTCACTGCGATACGGCTGGGGCACCACTAGCTGCGTGAATGTCTTTCCTCTCTCGACGTAGGGAGACCTGTATTCACGGAAGAGAAGATTGTCACGACAAAAATATCTGACCTCACTTCCTTTCCCTACAGCCTTAGCCTCACCTTTCTCCGCCAACTTCCGAAGTTTCTCCAGTGTGGCATCTCGCGCCTGCTCTCTGATCATCTCCTCCCTGGTTGCAGTGATCGTCGGCTGGTCTGCTGATCCTAGTCTCTTCCAAGGCCGTTCCTTCGATTTCCTCATGCCTCTTGTCTCTACTGCTGCACTTTCGTTGGTTGTAGGTAGGGGTGTCGGTGACTGCTTCACACTCTCGTCAGTGTGGTTACGATCACGACTGTCGGAGGTCGTTGTGATGCCGTTCTGCGGTGTCCCTTTCGAAGACTCTGCTTCCGCGGACTCTGCCTCTGAACTGGAGGTCGTCATCTCGTCAGCTGACGGCTTCTCCCTAGCATCCTCTCCGCTCCATCCGATGTCCTCGTCACCAGGCTGCCTAGCACCACTAACATTACCTATGATTAGATCGTAGATAGTATTCGTCATACATAAAGCATGTGTTGTTCCAACAAAGTATGGTGAATCGATTTCAACTTTTGCTAGTGGCACTTTTCTCACAGTACCATCTATGAGCACACAAGTTTGAATCTCACCAGTCAGCTGTGATTCCTCTATCAGTTGACGTTTCACCACTACGGTGTTGCAACCAGTGTCTCTCAGCACCTTAACTCTTTTACCATTCAACATACCTTCAGATGTCGGCATGCCTGTGCCTACGTTACACCCACCGCTAAGAAGGGGTAACTCGTGACCACACATCAGTTTAACAGAAGGTGTGCCACTAACATTCCCTCTCTCATGAGCATCATGAGTAGGGCATACTCCTACCACACATGTTGCCCCTGTCTGTTTTGACTTTGGCACATACTGCTTGTTAGTTACTTTCGACTGGTCAGTTTTACGGTCTGGACACTTAGAAGCAAAATGTCCTTGCTTACCACAGACAAAGCAACCCTGGTTTTCACGTGACGTAGTGCCCCCTTTCTTTGCTTGGCTTGCTTCGTTGCCCTGGTTACGAGACTTATTATCGTCGCGTGCGCGTTTACCGGAGCCGCCATGCCCGTGTGCGTCCCGATACCGATCTGCGATATCTGCCATCTCCTTCACCGATCGTGGGTTTCTCTCACGAATGAAAACAGATAATCCACGATCACAACATTCGAGCAGCTGTTCACGCACCGTTAGCTCTAGTAGCCCTTCATAGGACTTACTTGTACCCGACATCTCTACCCATCTAGTAGCATATCCGGTTATGCGCGTTGCAAATTGCCCAAATGATTCGCCCATTTTCTGCCGCGCCTCTCGAAAACGTTTGCGAAAGCCTTCTTCAGTTAGCGCAAACTGCCGCAAGAGTGTATCTTTCAGACTTTCATAGTCGTCGGCTTCATTTGCCGGTAAGAGAGAATAAACTTCCAAAGCGCGCCCGGTCAAAAGGTTCCCCAATGCAGGAGCCCAGCATTCCTCTGGCCACTGACTTTGTTTTGCATATCTCTCAAAACGCAACAGATAAGCGTCCAAATCGTCAGAGTCAGCGCGAAACGCCGGCAAGCTTGGTAAGCTACTCCTTACACTATTTGTTGCCTTCACATTGACACTCCTATATTGAGCTATTTCTAACTCAATCCTCTTTTGCTTGGTTATTTCTTCCCTCTGTACCTGTCTTTCATCTCTTTCTAACTTTTCATCTCGTCTCTTTTCTTCGAGATACTTGTCTCTTTCAGTGCGGGCAAACTCCACTAGTTCTGCACCTTGCAGTCCACAATCTTTACCTAACTGTACGTACTTCTCTAATTCCATTGTGATATCTTATACACACAACATGAGGTTACACAAATCACGTCTCAAATTCTTGTATGAATAAACCTTGCCAAGTTCTCTCTCCCGGACAAGCCCCCAATTGTCACAGAATTTGCCCGATTTCCATCCTTTTATATGGAAATAAACGGAACAAAGAAATTTTCATAACCTCTGAGAACTGTTGGCAGGCTGTAACTCATGCAAGACGAAACGGAGGAAACAATGTGCATTCAGTTAACTCAAATATTTTAATTGTCTATAACTGACTATTGGTTTTACAGCAAATTATAAAAAGAGAAAAAACGAACATAAATTATCCCTGCTCAGTGGCTTTCTGGCTCTTAGGGTTTTATTATGTTTAACTCAAATTGGATTCATTTCACCTCGAATGGCTGTCACGGATGTACGTTGTGTGACGATGGCTTATGACGACGCATGACGACGTATGACGATGACAATGCAGGTCGATGACGATGTCGGTTGACGACGGGGCCCCGTTACGCTGGTGCTGGGATGGACTGTCGCGTGGTCTGTCGTAGCAACTCTTCGCGATTGCCGTTCGCGTGGTCGCTCTCCCGACGGACGTCTTAGCGGTGTCTCCTCAGCATCCAGGAATGAAGTCCGGTCGACAGTCTATGCTCCCTTACTGCCTCGGAGCTGGTCGACAGTCAACGCCTTTATGAACCTGCCTCTTGCAGTGTCAGTGGGCCCTTGACCCTTCGGGAAACCCGGAAACCCACTATCTGTGGGTATCTCTAGTTAATACTGACTGGGGTGGCGGCCCCTGTCACCGTTACCGAGTGGCCATTCTCATACCATGTGTCACGGAGACAGCACCACAGCGTGATGTCCCCTTCAAGGCCTGATGTCATACTGCCGCTCCTTGCCACACATAGCACTACCGTGGCTCTACCGAGAGCGGTCTGGAATTTCTTCTATTGAAATGCTAAAGAGTTTGCGTCAATTTACATACTTAAGTGCTTATTTACAAATTCTATGCAAATTGACCTCAGTGGAGGAGAGCGTCTGTCACTCCACTCGTGACACACAGCCTATTATTAAAGGGACTGTACAGTACTGGCTGAGGTGGGGATTGATGTTTTGAACATTCCTTAGTGAGATAATGAGAAACCTCTTATGAAATATGAAAGAGCATGTAATTTAAAGAAGGATTCAACGTTTATTTGATAAAAAATTGGTTTTCAAATGGCTGAGATATCCAAAAAAGTAATAATAATAAAAGGCGACAGGCCACGCCTTTTATTAGGATCTCTTTGTTTCACCTTGTTTTGGATATCTCAGCCATTTCAAAACCGATTTTTATCAAATAAACTTTTGATACCCCTTAGAATTGCATTCTCTTTGACATCTCATAGAGTGGTTTCTGAATATCTTGCAAAACGTTCAAAGCTAAATCCTCACCTCGACCAGAACTGTACACACCCTTTAACCTGTTGAGGACGGACTGATTTTGCTACAACACACATTTCCCATAGACCCATGCCCAAGTATACTCGGGACTCATCCTCAACGGGTTAAATGAGATTTGCTCATAGGGGTCAGTGGGATTCCTCATAGTGTGATTTGATACAACTTGATTTGATTTGATTTCTGCATTTCTTTCTGTGCAGTGGGAACATCTATATCCCTTAACCCCATGACACCTCTAGTATAAGTGACAATAATGATGATGATGATGATAACGATAATGACATTAGAATATCAAATCTCTAGTCCTTGTCACAAGTCTGGTAGCAGAATCTTGACTGACCCAAAGTTTCTGAAGTTGGTTGTCTGGTATTAAGGTTTGTTGTTTAAACTGTTTGATAAAATCAACTGCAATAATGCAATCACAGCCATTTTGAAAAGACTTCTGCCATTTAATAATTAAAGTGACACACTATGAATGAATATCAAGCATCCAGAATCCTGTGTATTAGTCAATAGTTGAATCTGTTTAGTGTTGTGTGCTGCTGTTAATTAATGATGCACTGTGACAATTGATTGTCAGAATAAAACTCTCGTAAAGTGAATTGAGCATTAAATCATACATATCAGACCTGTCATTCATTGTCCTTTATATGCATGATATTTGAAAATAACATGTGATGAATTCATAATCATTTGTTTTACTGCAGATACAAGATCTCGACTTCAGCATGGGCCTACTAACACAAGATAACATGACCTGGACTGAGGAGATAGTGAAGGACATCCCCCGATTACTGTTCCAGATGCCGCTCCTGAAGCGCCTGAAATTTTATTGTCTCGCTCTTACTGATATTTTCTTCGAGTCTGCAGTATCAGAAGCGTCATCATCTCCGGTAAATCTGACAGCACCTTGCTGTCCCCCATCAAATTCACAGAAACCACATATTTCTGGTTGGTGCCGTATCTGTACTGGGATTTGACTTCTTGTAGGCAAGGTTGACTGTTCTCTGATACTACACATGTGTACTCACACATAGGAACATGCGCTCCCCAAAATAATTCAAAGTAAAGTCACACCTTTTGCACATTAAGGGCAGGAAATACACTGTTCCTATTGAATTGTCATGTAAAATACACAACAAACCATTCAACATCGGACAGTGCTGTCTAAAGTTCAGTGAGATGTCCTTTGGATGTGTCGACTGTGAAAGAGTCTCTGCTTCACAAGCAATTTTTATTTGTTAATCATCACCTGTCTTATTTCCACAGGTGGAAGACCTCATCTTGCACATCTGTATCCGGCGATGGGACCCCCTTCCGATTGTGGAGAGGGCGGCCCAAGACTTTGCCAGGATGCTGTTCCGAATGCCGCATCTCACCCGTCTAGTAGTGGAGTGTGACACCTTGCCCGACATCTTCTTTGCAACGGCTGCTCAACTAGCCCCATCTTCCAAGGTGACTGTTGCTTCTTTATCAGCCACAGTAAGCTCAATTTCATTACTGACTGTATGGTGTTCCCTTTCTGACAGAAAGAAACCATTCAACACTGACCAAAAAAACGTAAGTCTGTGAACACTATCCTAGCGCAATGTGTCTTCATGCCTTATTTCTGCTTTTGAATTCGTTTTTCCGTAGTTGCAAGAGCTTACCCTGGACATCAATATTTGGAGAACTCATAGTCGTCCAAGGTTTGGTCAGAGTGCTGCCGGATTTTTGTTCCAGATGCCCCATCTGTCCAGCTTGAAGCTGAAGTGCAGTAACGTGCCGGACGGCTTCTATGCAGCGGCCTCTTCACTAGCCCCGTCATCTCAGGTAAATCTATAAAGCATCGTCATGTGGGATGCTGTCTGTGCTGGTGTGTTAGCTACAATTTTATGCCAGTGGGAATATCATTAGACTACAAGGTTACGCGGTTTAGTTCATGGACAGTAACAGCAAGTTTCTACCCAGATAAAAAAGGGTCTTTGTGTACAATTCATGAGATCAGCCTAATTATACAATCTGTTAGCAGAAGGTAATATTTTGGAACATGTGAGATGAGGTTGGGATATCAAATGATATCTTGAAATTTTGGAGGCTTAGAATAGTGAGTCACTTTCCAGTTCTGAGACATTGAGTCTGTATGGTGCACTCACGCAAAGCTGTACAGTGTAAGAATATGTAACTCTAAACAAACTCGTAAGTGACTTTATATTTACTGATGTGACTTTAGATCTGACAAATATGAACAGATAGCTACTTGTTTGGCAAACTGGCCAGACTTTGTGGTTGAGGTTAATACATAAAATGTGGTTGACATGCAAATCCTATTCAAACCAATAATATGGTTATGATTTTTCAACAAATTCTGTTGCAACTAGGCTTGTGCCACCACTGTCAGAATTGTCTACCTGTTGTGTGATATTTAATCGATGCATGCACATGTAATGCTTTTAGATTTAATTTGCTACTACCTAATTTCCCCAAACTTAGTTTTGATGTGAGCTAGGTAAGTTTTTCTTAGTATGTTGAGTCTTAAAAATGAACTGAAACCTCCTCTAAGATTTCTATTTTATGTCAGTGTGTTAAGCTTTGAAAATATGCTGAAAAGATTTCTCTTTGCCTTATCTCTAGTTTCTTTGTGTTGTTTCTGGCTAACATTGTTCATCGACATCGCTTTCATAAGTGAATATCTGTCAGTTATACTGTTTTTTTGTTTGTTTGTTTGTTTGTTTTTTCTAAGATCCAGGAACTGGATCTAGATCTTGGCACATTGACCATCAGCCCTGGAACTGACTCTGTGATGAAAGCCCTGGCTAGGTTGATCTTCTGGATGCCTTGTCTGACACGTCTGAATCTGACATGCAATAACTTACCCAAAGTTTTCTATGCAGCGGCGGTCTCTATGCCACCCTCACAACAGGTAGAGTTACTTTTCTCATTATTATTAATATTATTTTTGAATCTTACTTACGAACAGAAATTGTACGCATCAACTGTTTTTGGCCTTTTTTTAACTATGAGTGACATTTAGTTGAAATAGAAAAAAAAAATGCTGAAACCTGTAAATAATTGTATACTAGTTTATTCTTTTGAAAGGAGCAAACAATTCACATGCAATATGAAGCACCTATAGAGTAGCTGAACCATCTTAAGCCTCTACTCATTGGTCGGATTAAACAGCTGAAACCAGAAGACGTTCAGTCAATATTAATGCACATAGGTCATACTGTATCTGTCAGGTAGAATTTAGTTTGGTCGTGGAATAGATCATTTGTATTATTATGAAACTCTTTCTTTATTGCTCGTTGGACTGCTATTCAGGGCAGAGGTAGTTTCAAGCTGCTGTATTGCTGGGATGGTTAAGTTGCATGTTATGAGGTAAGGAAAACGGTGTAGATGTATTCTCATGAATTCAAGCAATCATTTTTCGATGGTAATATTTCTCTGCAGCTGACAGACATCACCATCAATGGACGTCCCTATCAACACAGATATGATCAGGAAACACAGGCTTTGTTGCAGGTGAGAATTGATTTTTGTCTCGCCCACCGGAGGTGAAGGCGAGACTAAGGGATCCAAATGGCGTCCGTCCGTCATCCGTCCGTCGTCCGTCCGTCGTCCGTCACAAATGTTAAAGTTTACCTGCAAGACTCTCTTATGATGCATAACTTGGCAACTGTTACAGCAATGGCAGCCACACTTGGGTGATAGAAGCACTAGGGGTATCTTCATGTTATGGTGTTGTCAGAGGTCATGTGATGATGTCAAAGGTCATTTGAGGTCATATATTAAAGAGTATGTGCAAGACTCTCTTTTCTATGTTAAAGTTTACCTGCAAGACTCTCTTTTGACAAATAACTTCACATAAGTTGCTTGGATTACAACCTAACTTGGGTCATAGATGCACTGGGGCAACCTTCATGTTGTGGTGCCGTTGGAGGTCACAGGATAAGGTCAAAGGTCATTTGAGGTCATACATTAAAGTTTACTTGCAAGACTCTCTTATCACATGTAACTCGACAACTGTTGCTACAATGGCAATCAAACTTGGGTGATGGATGCACTGGGGGTACCTTCATGTTATAGTGCCGTAAGAGGTCACATGATAAGGTCAAAGGTCATTTGAGGTCATACGTTAAAGTTTACTTGCAAGACTCTCTTATCACACGTAACTCAGCACATGTTGCTACAATGGCAATCAAACTTGGGTGATGGTAGATGTCTCTTGGGAAATTGAAGGTAACCACAAGGTCAAAGGTTACAGACAGGGGTCAACAAACTTTTAGGGCCCAATGTTAAGTTTTTAGGGCACATTTCGTTTATGGCTCATAACTTTTGATCCCTTTGTCCGTTTGTGACCAAACTTGGATGGAAGATGTCCCTTGGGGAGATGAAGGTCGTCACAAGGTCAAAGGTCACAGACAGGGGTCAACAAACTTTAAGGGCCCAATGTTATGTTTTTAGGGCGCGTTTTGATTGTGGCTCATAACTTTTGATGCCTATGTCCGTTTGTGACCAAACTTGGACGGTAGATGTCCCTTGGGGAGTTAAAGGTCATCACAAGGTCAAAGGTCACAGAAAGGGGTCAACAAATTTTTAGGGCCCAATGTTAAGTTTTTATGGCGCGTTTCGATTATGGCTCATTACTTTTGATCCCTTTGTCCGTTTGTGACCAAACTTGGATGGTAAATGTCCCTTAGGGTGTTGAAGGTCACCACAAGGTCAAAGGTCACAAGCAGGTCAATAAACATCTGGGAGTTATAAAAAATATTAATTCCTTGTACGCGAATGGGCGAGACACAATTTGGCAATTGCCTTGTGTTATCATGTTTGCATCATTTACATTCACTCTGTGTGTATTTTCTGAGAGGTCATGATATCATTTGATCTACTTGATGGGGTAATCCTTTTGGCTACTCACATAGGAAGCTATACTGGGAAGATACACATAGGTGAAGTGAGCTATCAGAAGGAGTGTCATGACGTTCACAAATGGTGGTTGGCAGACAATGTTGTAGCAATTGATATTTTAGTAAAAATGCTATGTCAAGTGCAAGTAAACACTGATGCAGTGTACTATAATCATGTAATGTTAGCCTGCAGGTAGCTGCATCACTATTATGAAGGGGAGGGCAGCCTCCTCCAAACTAGATATTGATTTAGAATTGACATTTGAGCTAGTCAGGTTGCTCAAGACCCTTATTGTTCTTGGGTAACTGAGTAATAGACCAGTTAAACAATGTACTGACAAAAAATTCCTGAACTTGTTAAAACAGAAACTCTTGCCCTCTGAGGAAGACGTGCCCTCATTGTCAGATGATGAAGCATCCACCCCGCTAATGGAGCCCGAGGTATCAGATGACAATTCATCTGCCCTAAATGTGGAGCCCTTTAAATCAGATGAGGAAACGCCTGTCCTGAAGATGAAACCCGTGTCATCTTCAGAGGAAGCATCCACCTTGCAGATGCAGCCTGTGACATCAGATGAGGCAGCATCCACCCCACAGGTGGATCCAGTGGATGTAGGAACAGGTGCATCTCTGGATGGAGAAATGCGCCACTCCCTCCGTGACGATGATGAGGAAACTTCCAACCCATAGCTGCCTCTGATGGATGCAGAAATGGGTGACTCTCAGTCTGATGGAGGGCCCGGCCCACTTCTCCAGCCGTGACTGGAGCATAGGAGACTATGAGGAGGGGTGACTCTTCCAAAGTATAGAGTGTCATGATTATTACCTCCAACCATAGAGAGATTGTGTTTTTGTCTTTCTTTGATTTATTGTCTTTTTTTTTGCAAATTATTTGTCAAAAAGTAATGAATGAACTTGAATGAAAGTTGTAGAATAGAGCTGTTGTGGTAAAGGGAACTGGTGATTAGGTACAATTTAGGTTCAATTTCGACTTTGGTCTTGCCATTGTCCATGGTATTGGCTGATACGATGCCACTCGGTGTTTATGTTGGCTGAAAAAATAACTACATTGTAAATAGAGCAATATCTAATAAACAAAATCATAAAAGTATAATATAGATAAGAACAGCAGAGCTGAAATGGGGAAGTTAGGAATTTTAAAGGTTTCACGTATTTTGGTAGAACAGTGATAATGGTTTTGGTGAAACCATATTGTGCAATTTGGCTAAGACTGTCATTGTTAGCACACTGTTGTAGACCATGTTCTGAGGATATCTCTTTTCATGTGTGTACCATTCTTCATGTTCTCTACATGGAGTCCCATTGTGTATCACCCTTGAAGAATGTGAATATTGTTACAAATATGTCTCTGTATTATTGTGTTATACGTAGTACTTAGTACATGTATATTGCTTGTCATTGTCTTTGTACACATGTTTTCTTTTCAATGAATTAATCAAACAGAATGAAATGACAACTATCAATGTACATTTGTTTGCTTTTTAAGAAGAGGGAAAGAGTGTGAAATGTATGTCTTTCATAGCATTTAATGTTCATTTAAAATTGCCATTATCTTGTCAGTTGTAGCCTTTATCTTGTCAGTTGTAGCCATTATCTTGTCAGTTGTAGCCAGTTTTATTAGGTTCATGAAGGAAGGATCGCAAAGGTCTTATTTGCAAACAGGTCAGTGATTCTTCGTTTGTTTTTCTCCTGCTCCTTTACGTTGATGGCAATATTTAAGGAGTAAACTAATGATGACTACATTCACTGTTCATTATCTTGTGATGTACTGTATTTGTATGGCAAAGTTATATCAAATCTGCATCTATTTTTAAAAGTATTTTCTATTTTTATATTATACTGAGTAGTACATTTAATCATGTATTTCTGACTGTAGATGTTCTATGGGCTCTCAGTTGTGTGCCACGTTCATTGATATATATATTGATATGCAAGTGTTTGATTGTGTTTGACTTAATAAAAGCAGTATCAAGCCTGAATGGTGACAAATGCCAAGGCCATGATGGCATCGAGGCTTCTGTTGTTAAAAAAAAAAAGAAAAAAGAAAAAAGATGTGTTCATTTAATTACGTCACATCTTCAATACAGGGTACTTTGATAGAAAAAGGTGTTGCTTTTTTTTCCAATTGACTTTAATAGAGATAGCAAAAGTAAATTTAAGTTATCAATGATTAGAGAAATAAGGCCTGTGTGGTAACAATAGCCAAGACCATGATTAATGGCATCAAGGCTTCTGTTGTTTTAAAAAAAAAAAATGTGTTCATTTAATTACGTCACATCTTCAATACAGGGTACTTTGATAGAAAAAAGGTGTTTTTTCCGACTGACTTAGAGATGGCAAAAGTAAATTTAAGTAATCAATGATAAGAGAAATAAGTAATGCCAAAAATACAAAGCTCCTTGTCGTCACTGTTGATTAACATCTCACGTGAAAAAGGCCTAGTTCATAATATCTCAGGTAAAGTAGCAAAAATGTTTTTCTGAAAAAGGCTGAATGGTCTGCTTCCACTACGTGTTATGGTAAATCTTTGTGATGCCATGATCTTGCCACAGTTGTCATATTTTGTCATCGTGTGAGGAAACTATCTGAAATATGCTGAAAATTGTCATCAGTTGGGGAGATCATATAATAGGAGATTCTGACTTCTACCAACCTTCGTAATTTGCTGGCTGAAATATGTGTACTAGTATCTCTGGAATACTCTGATTGTCTTACAAACGTGCAATTTGTTATGTCACAAAAACACTCTTGCTCCAGCAGACCCTCAGTAAGATATCAGGCTTATTCACTTTACAAATAGCATGCTTTATGTATACCTTCTCCAGACATTTGATACCTAAAATTTGTCATGATTATTTTGTTTATGTGTATGTTTGAACTGAATGCCATCATGTAATGTGTATCTTCCTTTTTCCTATTTGTGGAAGTAAAGTCAAAATTTCAAACTTGTGGGATCAGATACTTCTTTCGCATTGTTTAATTGAAAATTGTTTCATTTCACGTAGTGACGGTACGAAGTATGTTTTGACTGATTGCCTTCACAAGATGTGTATTTTTTTTTTCCTATCGGCCCTTGTGGAATAAAGTCAAAATTTGAAACATATGGGATGAAAAATTTCTTTGGCATTGTTTCGTTAAAAATTTTTACATTTCACAGAGTGACAGTACGAAGCAGCGTGCATTGCCAGAATTGCTTTGTGATGTCACCATTTCTTTGTGACGTCATTTTGCATAAAGTATAATTATGCTATTTGCAAAATGTCACAAAAGTGACATCATTTTGCGAATAGTACGCTGGGGAGTATCAGACATGCCAACATTCTGACATAGCTGGAAATTCCTACAATCATGTAAAGCTCTTTCAACCAATCACTAAAGGATACATTTTTGATCCAACATATGATAGGCCCTAATAGTAACAGAGGTAGAACTATAGAGTGAGAAGTGAAGTTGAAAGTACTGTACTATTAGTAGTTTTGTTGCTGTCGTTGCTCCCCTTGTACAGACTTGTGGTGGTAGGCCTAGTGTAGTAATAGTAGTAGTAATAGTAGTAGTAGTAGTAGTAGTAGTAGTAGTAGTGTAGTATTTCTTTGATCTATTAAAACACTCTCTCACACACACACACATGTATATGCAGTGAAAGATGAAGAAGTAGAGTGGTAATGCATTTTGAAATTTTGGAAGAATACATTCGTCCGAAAATTTGGTCTGAATAAATAGCACTTTTGGACTGTCAAAATGCATTACCACTCTACTTCTTCATCTTTTCTATACTGGTACCAACACGCGGACTACAAGTATCATTATATATAATATATATATGAATATATTATGTATGCATATACATGTATTGCATCAATTAAATTATGCTTTGTGTGTCTGTTCCATTTCCAACTTCCTCCAGTCCAAGTGATATCTACCCCCCCCCCCCCCCCCCGACTCCATCTCTCTCTCTCTCTCTCTCTCTCTCTCTCTCCTTCGCTCACTCTGCAGATGAGGCATATAGAAATGCAGGACACAGCTGTTTGGAATACAAGCAATCATACTGTACATGTATTTTATAGTCAGTTTACAATATTACACGGATATGGTACATTTTACCGCCATTTTCTGGTGCTCGTATCACCATAGCATATATTCTTAGATACATGTCTCAAAGATTGTGTAGCATAGAAAAAAGCTCACTTGTAATTAAGTTGTTCATTTTTATTTTTGTATAGTATCATTTTTTTAATATTGAGTTGACATAATCGACAGCATATAAGTACAGGATGATGTTAAATGTTGATGTAAACGTCTATCACAATTACCATCGGACATTACCAGACAATAACAGATATATTCTGTTACGGAAAGCAATGTTTAAGGGAACAGGGTGTGTTCAGGATACGATGACTACCAAATTGCGTAGACAACGGGTGAAAAATTTCTGCAAGATAACACTGAACATCTTTGCCACAACATGTGTCCAGTTGTCGCAGGTACAAATGATATTCGCTTTGATCTTTGTCGCGATTAAAACTTACCTGATAGTTCATTCGAATCGAAGCTTATTTCTCAGTTACTATAATCTCTTCATTTCAACCATTCATTTATGATTGTAGTTTGATATTTTTGTCACTTCTGTTGACAGCTGATTTGCCTACAAGTATTTTTCAAGAAATGAAACGTGTAGAAAAAAAAAATCCCCCATATAACAAAACAAACTAATCAAAACTTCAGAAACAGGGACGTAAGAGCAATGCACAATATTACTGCTCTGTGACAAAAAATCGAACACAACTGCCAGAATGCACGCGGGACATGCATTCAAAGTTCCATAATTCAGCCTTCAAATGATTTAAAAGCATTTTCTGTGAACCATGCGTGGTCCCCACTCATCGTACTCCTGTTTGCTGATGCACATCTGATGGAAGGTAGGCAAGGAAGCCAAGATGGAGCCTCCGATCCAGACCGAGTACTTCCTCTCTGGAGGAGCGATGATCTTGATCTTCATGGATGGAGGAGCTAGGGCCGTCAGCTCCTTGTGCATCCTGTCAGCGATTCCAGGAAACATGGTGGTCCCACCAGAGAGGACGGTGTTGCTATAGAGATCCCTTCGGATGTCTACGTCACACTTCATGATGCTGTTAAAGGTGGTTTCATGGATTCCAGCCCGCTCTTGGTCCAGGAAGGACGGTTGGAAGAGCGCCTCGGGAGCCCGGAAGCGTTCGTTGCCGATGGTGATCACCTGACCGTCGGGAAGCTGGTGGCTCTTCTCGAGGGACGATGACCTCGCGGAGGCTTCCATCTCCTGGTCGAAGTTGAGGGCGACGTAGCAGAGCTTCTCCTTGATGTCGCGAACGATATTTCTCTCGGCTTTAAATCAAACAAAATTCCTAAGATTACTTGATTCAATATTTGTTTGTTCTATACATTTTCTAACAAATTATCAAACCCATGACATCTACAGTACTTTCCGTAAGACGGTTATGATAATATGTATGCTTCATTAATCAAAGGGAAATAAACGTAAAATGTCCTAGTTTGATCAACAAAAACAAACTTATTAGTCTGTGTTCGACTATTACCCAAGGCAAGTGACGTATGACACTGAAGTTTAGACATAAAAAAATAGAAATTGAAACAATAAATTCTTACTAAAGCAAGAAATTATTGTTAAAAATAAATCACATCTACCTGTGGTCGGGAAGGTGTAGCCTCTCTCGGTGGGAATCTTCATCGTGTGATCTGTAGTTTGATCAACAAAAACAAACTTATTAGTCTGTGTTCGACTGTTACCCAAGGCAAGTGATGTAAGACACTGAAGTTTAAAACAGAAATGGAGGCAGTAAATTCAAATTCAAGCAAGAGATTAATCACATTTTTTATCTCTACCTGTGGACGTGAAGGTGTAGACTCTCTCGGTGAGCATCTTCATCAGGTAATCTGTGAGATCTCTACCGGTCAGATCCATACGAAGGATAGCATGAGGGAGGGCGTAGCCTTCATAGATCGGCACGGTATGGGAGACGCCATCACCAGCATCGAAGACGATCCCTGTTGTCCGTCCCGAGGCGTAGATGGACATGACGGCTTGGATGGCTACGTACAAGGCTGGTGTGTTGAACGTCTCGAACATGATCTGCACAGAATAAAAAAAAAAGATAAGAATAAGTCCATGCGGTGTTGCGTCATATTGTGTGAGTAAGTTTATAGTGGTATTCTAACATATACACAATGTCATGCAGCATAAGAGAAATGAAGCTATACATACCGTTATATTTTCCAAGAAATTTAGTTGATAAAAACTTGAGGACCTAATATGACTATTGATACTGTACCTTTTGATTTCATACTGGCGGAAAGACGAAAAACAAACAAACAAACAAACAAACAAACAAACAAACAAACAAACCGAAAGAAATGGTGACACAATAATATTACAAGACAAAAGGAAGGAAGATTGTAAAGTACCTGCGTCATCTTTTCCCTGTTTGCTTTCGGGTTCATCGGGGCCTCGGTGAGAAGTACCGGGTGTTCTTCGGGGACGACACGGAGTTCGTTATAGAACGTGTGATGCCAGATCTTCTCCATGTCGTCCCAGTTGGTGACGATGCCGTGTTCGATCGGGTATTTGAGGATGAGAATGCCCCACCTTCTTTGGGCCTCGTATCCGACGTAGCTGTCTTTGGGTATCATGCCATCAGCCGTGAATATCTGAGTGGGTAAAATTTAGTACATTGTAGAACGTATATCACCGTTCACAATATTGTCAATTGGAACTTAATCGAATGTTTGGTTCGCATTTCCTATCACACTAAATAGTGATGAAATAATTATAACATGAATTCTTGTATCATAACTTAGACTCTGATATCATCTCGCAAATTAGTACATTATGTCCATTAATTTCTTTCATATTTCACTATATAAACCTACATTTTTATAGATATACTGTACTAGGCATTACTACGATGCATACTGATGATATAGATGGTATGAATACGAAATACAATGTACACATTATCAATTAGTCATTAATTTTTAATTTCATTTTCATTTTCCAAGACACATGAAATGGAACCTTAACTTTTCTCATAAAGTCATATTAATTTCCCCTCTTTCAACATTTCCTGCCAATTAATTATGTTGTTGTTTTATAATTGTTTTCTTCAATTACTTGATCAAGGCAGCGGAATGTGATAGAACGTTGAAGTCAGAGAGAGAGAGAGAGAGAGAGAGAGAGTGAAATAGAAAGAAAGAGATTTTCTTGAACTCAAACAGTGTCAAATGAAACAGATTTTACAATTAAGTATGGAGAGGGGTTATCGTTTTACCGGGGAAGTTGGATAGTGTCTTGGTCTTCCAACAAGAGAAGGGAAGACAGCCCGTGGTGTATCATCCCCTGCGAAGCCAGCTTTGCATATCCCAGATCCATTGTCGATGACCAGGGGAGCGACATCATCATTCACGAAGTCGGCCATATTTGTTGAATTTGTTTTGGTTTCATTAGCCAAGTAAGAGGCCAAGTGAATCTGTGTGAAATAGAATGAAATACACCCGCACATTATCAGCATGGAGTCTTAAGGAATACTTAGTATAGGAATGCAGACATACATAGTTGGTTTTGTTGGATGCCATAATTCCTATCAGAGAAACCATCAGATCGTGATAAAATCGACGCATTTTAAGCCTCTAGCCAAGAAAAGCATTATCATAATCAACAAATATAGTACATTGATAAATTTAATAGCAAACAAAGTAAAAACATTAAACATTCAAATATTTACCAATATTTGCTGACAATCGGCTGCCGAAAAAAAAAATGCCGACGGCACGGAAGAACTGTGCGCTGTTGCATAAAACTTTTTCTTACCATTAAAAAAGATGGTAAGTAACTATCGTTTCTCTTACCATCGATGGTAGCCTACCATCGTTCTTGAAATCCGTTGCATAAAAGCGATGTTAGGTTGCCATCGATAAAATAATGTAATTGGCAGTTTGAATATTCTTGAACGAGCCTCAGGCGGGCGAACGTGCACACAAATCCCATTGATCGCACAATATTTGCTCCGCGATGGGATCGATCGTGCAGTCTATCGTAACATTCGGAAGTCGTCTGCAACACCACTATACATACGGTTAACTAATACACGTAGATCTGCTAAACGCCGGCAGTTCTTCTCTTGCTACAATGAACGTAAGTAAATAGTATCATTGATTCATGTGATACAAAAGTGATTTCCATGTTAAATTGTCATTTTGGACATGTTGGAGACGCATATAGTGCCTGACACTCTTGTTTTCAATTGTCTGCTAGAAGCGTCAGATCTGAGCAAAATTGAGACACAACAAGATGATCACTCTGTGAAAGTTACAGCAGGACTGAATAAATTGTGGGGTCTACAAAATAATCTGGGCAAGCTCTCAATGGTCAAAAAGGCAATACTATTTTGATTGGTTACAAAATACTGCATATATTAAGTAACTGCAAAACGATTGGCTGTCATACAGTAATTATTCATAGCTGTTTCATTTGCATACAAACCAGACATCACCTGACTATCTGACAGGAAGCGAACTTGGCAGCAGGGTTGTGAAAACGCAAGATGTCCCAAACTTGTTCCTGGATGCTGGGTCCTATAGATGGTCACTTCTGTGTGTATGGCCGGCAGATCTGTCTTCTCATGAAGGGAAGTTTCCAATGACTTATGAAGCCAGACCTCGTCCAGTATTTTTTATACACATCTGGGACCATCAGAAACTACTTGCGCAATGTTAGATAACAGTAGCCTTATATGGTTTACCCGGAAACCTGGCTTTTGAGAAACAACAATTCTCTGCATTTCTAGTTTTGATGCGTCTCCTCTTGAATATTCATTAAGTGCGCGCGCATTCATTCGTGACCGGTTACAATAAAGTGAGTAACACCTTAACCTAGCACGCAAGGATCAGGTACTACACTTGTACTTTGAACAAAGTTTGTAACTGTTTATTCCCTACAGATTGGTAAATTATATAAATTGCGATATTTATTGTCATCTAAATCATTACATATGCTTTACAATGCATTTATTTCCCCTCATATGGCTGATTGTAATATTGTTTGAGGTAATTGTAATAAGACGCAGGTAATTTTTTTTTATTGCAAAAGAAGGAGATCAGAATATGTTCACACTTTTAGCGCATACGACCCCGTTATTCAAGCAGCTAAATGTGTTAAAAATTGATGATATACATAAGTTTCAAACTTATGTAGGCCTATTTATGTATAAGCACACACAAAATTTGTTACCACAAAACTTTTTCGATTATAATGCTAACTTTTATTCGCACCCTACAAGATACTCAACGGATTTTTATCTACATTATCCAAAATCTCTTATAGCTCACAGGTCAGTGAAGCATCACGGACGAGTATACATGGAATGCTTTACCCGACTCCCGAAAGACACGAACTTCTTTGGGGTTTTTTTAAAGCTAGTTTAAAGAAATCATGTTAACTCAATATATTTAGTAAAATAAATTATAATAATTTGATATGATTTTGTATATGTTTAGGTGTGAAATTATTAGTATCATTGTATTGATAAACGGAAGAATAATCATATGTTATAAATGGCCCCAACACAAACATTCAAGTCACCTATTGCACTCGCACAACACTCATTCACATCTTTTCCCTATAAAACATACTATTGTAATGTAGAACAAACAAACAAACAAACAAACAAACAAACAAATTGTACTTTCCGTGCGAGGCATACAAGAGTTATATTTCCCAATAAGGACTTCAGCCCAGTCAAGCTATGCTTATGCTGAAGGTCTCCTGCTTCCCTATTATATTTAATCAAATGTACTGCCTTATTTGTATTATATGTAACAATCAATGTTTTACAAATGTTTTTGTTGTGTATGTAGTATCAACTGCACTTTTGTTTTGATTTGCTCCTTTGTCATTTGGTTATATTTGAAGAGTTTGTTCGCAAAAAACCGATAAGTCCATATTTGCCAAAATGGAGATATTTGCGATTAAAGGTCAAGAAAAATTAAGAGAATTATAAGATTTTTTTGCTTCTTTTGACCATAACGTCTTCAAAAATGTGCCTTTATGATTATGTAGTGACCAATATATATATCATTTAAAAGGTATCATTTTGTACTTTATGACAGAGACCGTACTTCAAAATCTTCAAAATTGGACTTATCGGTTTTTGCGAACAAACTCTTCATTTGGTTTGAATGTGTCACATTGATGTTATTAATATTTCATTTCATTTGATTTGAGAAGCAAAACAAAATTCGAACGAACGAACGAACAATGGTCTTATTATAAAAGATCACATACCGGTCCTTTCCTTTCTGATCATGAAAAATCTTAAAATAAACGACTTGCACGCATTTTGGTTGATTGTAACAGTAATTTACTTACCCAAAATATTATCTAATAATTTATTTCATCTATAGTCAGGAATACATATTTATACCAATCTATCTCCCCTTATTGAGAACCGTGCATACCTAAATATGTTTGTTTATACAAGACCTAGCATTTGGAATCCAATAAACGATTCTCCAAAGTACATTACTATACATTATCTAAGTACACTGCCAAATAATCAAAATTGCTTGTGTATTAACATTCGAGTTTTCACCTGATTTGACGATGGATTGGTTCTACAGTAGTACAAATAACCTTCATTAAGGAAACCGATAAGAGCCCTACGATACCAAAACAAAACAAAAACAAAAAACAAAATAACCAGGCCTCTGAATTATTCAGATGAGAAGAGTTGAAATGTGATTTTCAGTTTGAAAGTTTCTTCCAAGCAATACATTTCATTTTATCACTCCTTTCCTCTCACCTTTGAAAAGTTTGCATTTCTTCCCTTATCATTCATTTCATTTCAATAAAATGTAATCTGTTTTGTGATATACTCTAACATTCACTTTGGAATACATGTATACTGTACACATTTAATCAATACAATTTGTGACAATGTGCATTTGTATTATGTTTTACCCTTTTGAGAAAAAAAAATGATTGTAATTGAATTGAATTGTTGTTATCTTCCATGTGTCGGTATAAGACTGTCATTAATCAAATTGACTACTGTGTATATAGGGCATGGTACTAAGTCTGAAAACCATGATGCTGTTTTCTACAGTTTATTTCCTCGATATATTTTTAGGATAATTTCATATGTATCACCCTTCCTTTCACCTATTTCATGTCTATATTTCCCCCTCTTTTCTTTTTCTCGTACTTCATTTTCTTTCTCTACTAACACAAAAATATTCAACCGCACCCTATACACATAATGAGGCTTTTAGTCCACGTGTTGGTTCACACAAAACAGATGAAAACAAGAGATCTTAATGCATTATCAACTTTTAATGGTGCACCCATTAAAAGATGTTGGACGCTAACACTAATAATACATTCCAACCTCTCCTTTTCATATTTGTATATATATATATAATTTGTTTGTGTGTGTATGTGTGTGTCTGTTCAATAGTATTTCTAGTCATCAAGTCATCTTATACCTCTATATCAGTTGTTCCTTTTGTAATTTAAAAGTCTTCATCTTCTCTCGTCCCCTACTTCTCTCTTTCTCTCTCTCTCTCTCTCTCCCTCATCCTCTCTGCAAAATGACCAACACAATAAGAAAAGTACGACAAAAACCTATCTCTTAATCTCAATGATTTACCGTAACGATAGTATACATTTATTTACAATTGCTTTACAATATATATATATATATATATATATATATATATATATATATATTTACATGGTTTTGCATTTATCTCACAAAGACATTGAACATGATACCCAGCATTGCCCAGGGAAGTTTTCACCTCCCTGGTCTACCCAAACTGCTGCTTGGATATAGCTTATTATTGCCTTTTTGTCTCAATAAAGGAGGTGCATAGCATAATTCATATAAGTTCTCGTCGAAATTCATTTTAAGGTATACTTTAAGGTGTACTACTACATAATATTTATCTGTCTTGTTGACATTAGTTAAACATGCACCGATAGCATACGAGGATCCATGTCATTATAACATGTCACTATCTTTCACCACAATATTATTGTCGGACTGCGCAGGGTGATATCAAGATAATTATGATTATACTGCTTCGTCACTCTTCAACCTTTAATAACTCAAAAAGAGCAAAATCAATGCAACTGAAACCGACATAAGATATACCGTAAACCATTGCTTATACGGACAAGTGTTATGAGCAAGGATAGGAGTACGACAGTATCTCGGGGACAGCGCTGGTTCACATTTCGTAGACCAATCTTTGTTGCATACATTATATCTTTCTCTCTATAAGAATTAGATGACGTTAAGAATATTTTCCCACAACCTGTGTTCTGTTGACACTGATATATATTTTTCAAGTGTTATCATCTTATTATTTTTAAGTGATTTTGGCAGTCCGTTTGCATCAATACTCTGTAGAAATTTCATTCTTGTCTAATTGTGAGGTGTTTTTGTCACTTCTGTTTGCGACTGATTTTGGCAACAAATGTAGTTTTCAATGAAATAAAACATTTGGAAACACACAATTGTCTACTCCATTTAACAAGACAACCCAACACACTTACCAGTATGTATCTTTAGCGTTAGCATGATCGGGTATATAAGAGCGCTGCACGTGACAGCTCTTTGATGGAACAACGGACACACTACTAATCATGCCTACAAAAGAATGCACACGATATTTCAAGTTCCATACTTCAGCCGATAAATAATTTAAAAGCATTTCCTGTGAACGATGCCTGGTCCCGACTCATCATACTCCTGTTTGCTGATCCACATCTGTTGAAAGGTAGACAAGGAAGCCAAGATGGAGCCTCCGATCCAGACCGAGTACTTCCTCTCTGGAGGAGCGATGATCTTGATCTTCATGGATGTAGGAGCTAGGGCCGTCAGCTCCTTGTGCATCCTGTCAGCGATTCCAGGAAACATGGTGGTCCCGCCAGAGAGGACAGTGTTGCTATAGAGATCTCTTCGGATGTCTACGTCACACTTCATGATGCTGTTAAAGGTGGTCTCGTGGATGCCCGCCAGCTCTTGGCCCAGGAAAGACGGTTGGAAGAGAGCCTCGGGAGCCCGGAAGCGTTCGTTGCCGATGGTGATGACCTGACCGTCGGGAAGCTCGTAGCTCTTCTCGAGGGACGATGACCTCGCCGTGGCCTCCATCTCCTGGTCGAAGTCGAGAGCGACGTAGCAGAGCTTCTCCTTGATGTCGCGAACGATTTCTCTCTCAGCTGTGGGGCAAACAAAATTCCAAGATCGCTTAATTCAACATCTGTTTTTCTTTACATTTTCCTACCAATTATCAAATCCATGACACCGACATTACTTTCTGTAAGACGATTATCATTTGCTTCATTAATCAAACAGAAAGTAACGTAAAGTTCCGTAATTTGGACAACAAAGAGAATCTTATTTCACTATATAATTATGTTCGATTATTACCAAAGGTAAATGATGCACGATACTGAAGTTTCAAAAATATTATCATAACAGAAATGAAAACAATATACTCCAACCTTTTAGGTAAGAAATTATGAATCAAAATCGTTATCACTACCTGTGGACGTGAAGGTGTAGCCTCTCTCTGTGAGTATCTTCATCAGGTAATCTGTCAGATCTCTACCAGCCAGATCCATACGAAGGATAGCATGAGGGAGGGCGTAGCCTTCATAGATCGGCACGGTATGGGAGACGCCATCGCCGGCATCGAAGACGATCCCTGTTGTCCGTCCCGAGGCGTAGAGGGACATGACGGCTTGGATGGCTACGTAGAAGGCTGGTGTGTTGAACGTCTCAAACATGATCTGCACAGAAACATAAGATTAAGAAATGATCCGTAATGTTGCTTCATATTATGGGAGTACAAATAGCAGACGATTAACTACAATGTGAAACATATTTCTCCTCAAGCGACGACCCATATCCATTTTATTTATCATCATCTAAGCTGAATAAAATCATTGTGATAGTGTTCCAATGAGTATTAAAAGTGACTAAGATTAGAAAACTGGTATTTCCAGAGTGAAAGACAACATCAATATGGAGCAGAACTAAGAAGAACTTATATAAGTTAGAAAGTTAGCTGTAACCTACCAACAACAGGAGAGAAAAACGAGTGACCCAATACATACGCAGCATAAGAGAGATGAAGCTATATACAGTATGTCCCCAAAAAAGCGGAACGGTGGATTTTCAGTACCTTGCGGTCTTAAAGTTATATATCCTCTGACATCATTTGAAAGCGCATCTTCCGCAGAAGACTATGATACCAAAATCATTAAATTTGGTTCAGTACTTTTTATTCTACGCCAATTTTTGAAAATGCAGTCTTCGTCAAATTTCGCCGGATTTTTGCGACTTATGAGATAATAATTTGAGTGCGACACGCGATCCATACAGTGAATATTGTGTAAGCTCGGTGATCCATGTCAACAAAGGATACAGCTTTCACATTGGGCACGGGACAGGAAAAAACAGTGTGTGTGTGTGTGTGTGTGTGCGCGCGCTCCCAATATGAAAGCGTTATCTTTTGTTGACATGGATCAACGAGCTTACACAATTCACCGTATGGAACGCGTGTCGCACCCAAATTATTATCTCATAAGTCGCAAAAAATTGAAAATGACTGCATTTACAGAAATTGGCGTAGAATAAAAAGTACTGAACCAAATTTAATGATTTTGGTATCATGGTCTTCTGCGGAAGATGTTCGTTTTAATGATGTCAAAAAATATCACTTTTAGAACGCAAGGTACTGAAAATCCACCGTTCCGCTTTTTTTGGGACACCCGGTATATACCGTATATATTTTCCAAGAAATTAAGTTGTTAAAACTTAAAAGCTTGAAGACTTAATTATTATGACTACTGACACGGAACCGTAAGATTTTAGACTGGCGGAAAGACGAAAAACAAGCAAGCAAGCATACAAACAAACAAACAAACAAACCGAGAGAAGGAAGAAAGATTGTGAAGTACCTGCGTCATCTTCTCCCTGTTTGCTTTCGGGTTCATCGGGGCCTCGGTGAGAAGTACCGGGTGTTCTTCGGGGGCGACGCGGAGCTCGTTGTAGAACGTGTGATGCCAGATCTTCTCCATGTCGTCCCAGTTGGTGACGATACCGTGTTCGATTGGGTATTTTAGGCTGAGAATGCCCCTCTTGCTCTGAGCCTCGTCTCCGACGTAGCTGTCTTTGGATCCCATGCCAGCCATGATTATCTGATTACGTGATAATCATATCATAAAGCACATTAAAATGTTGAGATATTGGTAATGTCAAATACTTATGTAAAAAAAAAAATACACAAACCCATCCATCCCTATCAATGGATGATGATTATTTTACTACAGCATGACATCATAATTTTGGTCTCACTTTATAGTATAGCCAATGTGTCACTGGTTTGTTGTTTTTTTTCCGAGGGAAATCGGGTGATGAACGTCCGCTACTTTGGAATGAAGAAGGGTATAAATGTACATAACCTCATCTAGTCCTTTGGCCCATACTTATTCAGAACATTGTTACATTTCTTACCATTCGTTTTTATTTGATTTTGTTTACCTGAACCTACAGCATTTCTTCATTTTCTGCAGACAATCAGACAATGGAATGTAATCGTGACGTGAGAAAAACAAGAATCAAGACAGCGAGCGAGAATGATATATTTCTACTTTAAATTATTAACTATGATTGTCTTACCTGGTGCCTCGGTCTACCGACAATGGAAGGGAAGACAGCCCGTGGCGCGTCGTCCCCTGCGAAGCCAGCTTTGCACATCCCGGATCCGTTGTCGATGACCAGGGGAGCGATATCATCACCAACAAAGTCGGCCATGTTTCTTTTTAATGTGTATTGTGTTTATAAAAAGATTGAAAAGCGAAGGGATGTTGTCTGAAAAGGAAATGAATAAATGATAGAAATTAAAAATTATAGCTCTCATTATTGATGAACTTTACATGAAACCGAGACTATTTTTGTTGTGTAGTTTTTTTTTTTTTTGTCGGGAATTTATTCAGAATTTATAAAACCATTTCAGAAGAACTCTGTGCATAATTATCTTCACATTAAATAAAAATGAGGGAAAAAACTATCCTCGGAAAACTTGGAACAAAAATGTATGTAATTGAAAACGAAAATTAAATAGTCTTATCTATAATGCTTACCAATAATTTGTTGACGATCGGCTTCCTACAAAATTGCTGAATGCAATTGGTTGATGTAGTGCTATATGAATATGGATATCCTTTCAGATTTTCTCAAGAATGCTCCAAAACTTCTTCCTGGATGCTGGGTCCTAGATGGTCACTTCTGTGTGTGTGGCTGGTAGATCTGTCTCCTTATGAAGGAAAGTTTCCAATGACTTATGAAGCTAGACCTCGTCCAGTATTTATACACATCAGGGATCAGAAATTACTTGCGCAAGGTTAGATAACAGTAGCCTTATATGGTTTACCCGGAAACCTGGCTTTTGAGAAACAACAATTCTCTGCATTTTTAGTTTTGTTACTTCTCCACTTGAATATTCATTAAGTGCGCGCGCATTCATTCGTGACCGGTTACAACAAAGTGAGTAAACATGATAACCTGGCACGAGCGTCAGGCACTACATTGTACTTTGAACAAAGTTTATTCGATCTTCGTTTTCTGACGAAGCATTACTCATTGAACCTTCTATAGTTATAACCCCTCCCCCTCTCTTTCTCTCTCTCTCCCGATGTCTAAAAAGGAGGCCACAAGTGTGCATAGTGAGTCAGGGGTTTGGATGTGATAGCGTTTACACAATGTAGGAGCTTGACCAGTTCTAAATAAGTCATCATTACACGTATAACAAGTATTTAGAATCATAAATGAAATCTGCTTCGTGACTGAGTGTACATGCTCATTAGACACAAACAACTATTGGAAAATCTGAGATTGAAGCATGAAACTTAATCAGACAATCGTTCTCCTATATTTCTTCTATTTTATCGCTACTGAGCACATAAAGAAAATAACAACTGATTCAAATAGAAAACACCCCATGGGTAGAAATGTAAAAATTCATGGGAACGTGATCTGTTTTAAATCCTTTTCAACAACTACAAATTCCCTATACCGTGGTACCATATGACTCTTAATTTATTGAAATCCGGACATTTTGTAGAAAGATATATAGATAAAAACCATAGCAACTGTGTTTAAGCCGATCGAAATAATCCTAAAACCGGCCACTTGTTAGGCATGGAATTACAGCGTACTAATAATATCTTATATTTCGTTCCATTCCTAAAGTAGCTGTCAGAACGTAAAGTAACAACGGAGGAAATTTCTTCTGTTTTTTTTTTCATTGTCATCACGATCAACACAGAATGATATAAGTGTAATCAGTTTTGTTCCTAGTTACCTGAACCGCCGTTGGTATCAACTTGATCGCATTAAATATTAGCTTTGCATAATTTGGATCTCAGCTACGAATAATTCCGGTAAGATTCATGGCTATTTTGCAAGACAGCAGTGAGTCAAATACTCATACGATCTGACATCCAAGTTAGGGGCTGACCATTACGCCACTGCCGAACAAGAGGGCACGATATGAAGTCGACAATAGCATGTCCATATTTGGAACGTGTCAATACGGAGTCCCTCGGATCATCTCATTTGCATATAAATCGAGGAGGGCTTCTGTTCAAATAATGGATGGGGCAAACACAGACCTATTCTTTCCACGCAGACCCTCTTTGAGTGTGAAACGCCGAAGTCCAGTCAGTGTGTATAATGTATGTAAGTGTATTAGTATTATATATAAATTGAGTGCATTATGTCCATTCAAATTCAACAAATCACATTTTTTGGTTCATGTTCGCGGAGTGCAAGGAATACGAAAAGTGTTATGAAACTATAATGAGTTATATGGCTGTTGGTGTTCTATACTTCTATACAGTGACGAGCTTATAATCGTAATGCACTTGTAACTAGAGGATAATCATGTACACATAGGCCTACACCGCTACACTGCTCACAATACAATATTCAGCCGTTTAACATTTAAACGGCCCTCACAAACTAAAACAAAGCAAAACAAGCAAGCAAACAAACAAACGAAATAATAGATAAAATACAAGATTTATTTTTCCTGAAGTAGGCCCTAAATGTACATGCATAAATGCATACGTCTAGTTACCTTCGTTTTCTCTATCATGATCTTTAACTTCCCTCATTAATAAGTTTAGTACATTTCAAATATCATCACTCAAAATGTGTCAATGATTGATGCATTTCCGCAGTTCTCCGTGTACTGTTCCTCTATCCACTTTAAAGTCCTTCAAGGTCTGGATATCAGACTACTTCCAGAATGACCTTATTCTTCACGTAGGGGAATACCCCTATATGGGTTTAGAGCCATGTATAATGGTTCTGGGGCGATATGAGTGACTCAGAGGATTACTGGGCATAAGTCCACAGTGAGTGATGATTAGTTGTTTGGTTTACCCCTCATGAAGCGTTTGGAGTGGTCATCTGTTTACCTGCCACGCCCCATGAAAAGGGGAATCCCCCATGAGTAACAGGTGCGGATCAGTTAAGTTACTTCATTTTGTAAATAACAATTCGTCACTACTGCCTTCTGCAATTGAAATGAGCCAGTTCGTAGTTCCATTACGAGCATGAATATAGGGGAAAAGTTCATTTAAGATAACAGTAAACAGGCTTGTTTTTTATATATCTCTGATAAAAAATACATGTAATGTAATGGTTATACAACATGTAGTCCTTTTAATACAGATGGAACATTACGTGGAAAGTGTTAGTAGTAGAAGCACCAAAGGAAACGGCAGGAGCAGTAATTCGTCTTAGTTGTGATATAGTGCTAATAGTAGTAGAAGTAGTATTGTGGTAGTAAATATTACAATCATAGAAGTAGTAAAGACAGTGGCAGCTGTGATAATAGTAGAAGTATACGAGGAGTACTCCAACTACTGAGGCAGTAATGATAGATAAGGTAGCAACTAAAGTGAGCATGTTAGTCACAGAACGCGTCATGTTTTGTTTTTTGTTTTTTCTTGACAATCATGCTTGACCCCAAAACGTCTCCTGCAGTGACCAGCCCCCATACGGCCAAGATTAGTGAGTCACTTCGGATGACGATTGGGGATTCCCCCGCTTGTCATCACCATCCCCCCCCCCCCCCCCCCCCCAATCTAACACGGGTTACCAGTTAGAACATTGTGCTCCAAAATACACTCGCGCATTGAGTACGTTTAGATACTGTAGTCTAGATTTCAGACCGTTTATGTTACTGCATATGCAACATAGACTAACTAAAAAAAAAAAACCCAAAACACATACACACAGGCACAGACACATACACACACACAAGCACAAATGCACATGGGCCTACACCAATACACACACAAGTTCTCCTTCCTCCCTCCCTCCCCCCCCCCTCTCTCTCTCTCTCTCTCTCTGTTAAAGACAGTGCTATAAAGTCACACCTACATTTATAATACTTTTGATTTGTTGTTGTTGTTGTTGTTTTTGCTTTTATTTGTTGTTCTTGTTTTATACGTCTATAAACAAAATATGATGTGATTGGTCCCCCAGGCCTCTTCATAGCAAGTTTTAAATTCAGTGTTGTGGTTGATTACCAGATTAAAGGAAGATCAAAGGTCTTCAAAATCAGTGTCCGGTACATTTCTTACAATCCTTGAAAAGAAGGTAATTTGAATCTGCACTGTTAATAGCCCCGTTAATAATTGTATGACACAATCAGAAAAACACAAAATGAAGAGAATGATGGGAGAAAAACAAGCAAACAAAGAATAGCAAAAGTTGATAATAACATACGTCTCCTGCTTTCTTGTTAGGCCCCTAATACCCAACTGGTTTATGTATATATCATGATGCAAAATTACTAATAATGAAATTCTATAACATATTTTTTGTATATAAACGCGCAAGTTCATCAATTATAATCATGAAGGTCGGGTTTAGACACTCACTCGTCGACAAATCAGAATGATACGTGGTTTTCACGATTTATGAAACTAAAAGGCTGAAAATCTTAGCACTGTAATGTCAGTTAAAAAAGGGTCGAGAATTTTGGTAGCATTGACACGGGTATGTAGTCAAGGTAGCCGCCGAATCGCTGTCTATTCTTTAAAGACTAACTTTGATCCTGGATCGTCAATCGATATCCTCGTGTGTACAGATAAACAGTCATGCAAATTGTGATCGCTCAAAGAGAATCGAATGTCTCCATATATGGGCATTGAACCCTGGCCAGTGTTTACATGCCCGAAACACAGAGCAATGGTATCTGTTGCACCCATTGGCAACCTGCTGTATGTACGGTGGATAATTATGATTTCTGAGTTGAGCAGTCCATATAGGGCAGTGTAGGAGTGAACACGGCTTATTTTTCGGCGGTACGTAGAGAGCATAATGTGATGTCGTTCTTCTTAATATTGTGGTAAAAAGAAAAGATTTCGATTGAAAACAATGAGCAATGCACATTCCTCCAACAGAATTCATGTAATGTTGCTCCCGTTTCAGATTCCGAGGACCCCAGCTACTTTACGTTGCAGTAGCATCATTATTATCTATTTTAGGAGAGCGAAAGAGCGAATGAAAAAGAAGCATCAAAATTTTATTTAAATTTCATGAATTAAAGACGCTGAGCAAATTGATTTGTTGTACATCCATGCGCATTTTTTTTTTTTTTTTGTCAGACAAAAACATTTATCGGGTTGCTAGGACATATTTGAAAAAAAGTCGTGGATCCGGTGACTGCCTTATTTGGTATGTCCACGGTGGGTTCATATTGCCATCTATAAGCTGTATACTGTTGTTGACTGGGCAGCAGTGTACAGGTAGTTGACCAAATAAGGTATTAGAGAGCAACTGCTCCATCCCCTCCCCCCCCCCCTCCATACACACACACACATACATCTACACACTTACACACATGGTGATCATAACAACGCTCAAGTCATTATTATTGCGACATTGATAACCGTATCATTCAGTGAAACGAGACTGGAATTACCGTCTACCCCAATAACCACCTATTCCATATACCGTTTTTCTTGTTGATAGTTACTAATAACCAAATCGCGATTGCTTTAATCCATTTTTCTTTGGTGATTGTGCTGACAACTTTTTTTTTTTTTAGATTAATGGACTGTCACATTTCACAATGATATCAAATTTTACTGTCTGTAAGATGGACAATCATTATTCTTCACCCTCTCTTCAAAATCAGTTGAAAGGTTCCGTCAGCAAATACACTGTATGAATGAAAAGCTGAAAAAAAAACAGATACGAGGATTCAGAGCAAATATCTTATTATCAATATGATTTAGCGCTTGTCTATATTGCTCATCCAAGATATATAGCCCTACCTTCTTTGTTATGTCATCGTAATGTACATAAGTGGTCAAGCACCCTTCAATTTTTATCTAAGGACATAGAATCATGTAAAAACTCTTATTGTTATATACGTTGGTGAATCACCGCTTGCGATTGGCTCTTTTCTTATAAACATCTGTAAGAGAGAGCGAAGGGGAGAGGCAGACAGAGCGTATGGAGAGAGTAACAATAGAAGAGTGAATGAGTAATCGAATCAACAGCAAACAAACTCTGCTCCAAATGGTCTTGTTTATTCACTTCGTTATCTGCCACCGGCGATTCTAACTGACTATGAATATTCATGACAATACCACGACAAGATTTCAAATGCGCACAGCTCCAGTAATCGTTTTTAAAAAGATCCTTTGAGTTCGAATCATCTAGGTTTCAGAGCGAACCATATAAGGACATTGTGATCTAACATTGCGCAAGTAATTTTTGATCCCAGATGTGTATAAATACTGGACTCGGTCCAGCTTTAGCAGTCATTGGAAACTTTCCTTCATGAGAAGACAGATCTACCAGCCACACACACAGAAGTGACCATCTAGGACCCAGCATTCAGGAACAAGTTTTGGGACGTCTTGAGAAAAGTTAACAGGAATTCAACCAGGTCTTCGGTGCAGTCAGCAGTCAGCCGATCAGCAACAAATTATAGGTAAACGATATTTGACACTATCTAATTTTAAGTGTCATAATTATATACGTTAATCCCTTATTACATGTTTTTCAAGATTATTTCTTTCCTCATTTGATTTTGTGCAAGGCTAATTATACATTGTCTTTCTGAAAAGGTTTGATAAATTCTAACTGAACGCCCGTAAACTTCATCACCTCCCCCCCCCCCAAAAAAAATAGTCTTGTTTCCTGTAAAATTCATGAAATTCCTAAAACGTCTGTAAATAGTTTCAAGAATAGATTAGACAAATACTGATCAAAAACCATGTTCTTGACTATGCACCTCCAGTTCAGGTCAAGGTGTGTATTTTTTTTTTTTACGCCTCTGTCCTTTCTCACACAATGAGCGCTAACACTTTTCATTTTAATCATTTTTTTTCTTCCAGTTTCAGACGACTTCCCTTGATAAACACAATATACACAAAAAAAAAAAAAATAATGGCCGACTTCGTGGGTGACGATATCGCTCCCCTGGTCATCGACAACGGATCTGGGATGTGCAAAGCTGGCTTCGCAGGGGACGATGCGCCAAGAGCTGTCTTCCCTTCCATTGTCGGCAGACCGCGGCACCAGGTAAGACAATTATATAGTTAAAGGGATCGTAAAGTTTTGGTTGAGACCTAATTTCAGGTTTCTAACATTTTCTGGTGAGATAATGAGAAACCTCTTATGAAATATGAAAGAGCATGTAATTCTATGATGAATTCAACGTTTATTTGATGAAAATTGGTTTTGAAATGGTTGAGACATTCAAAAAAGAGCGATTCTAAACAGTGTGGGACCCACACTTTATTACGATCGCTTTGTTTTACTTTGTTTTTGGATGTTTCAGTCATTCCAAACTCGATTTTCATCAAATAAACTTTGAATTTCTCTTAAAATGGTATGCTCTGTACTATATCATAAGTGTTTTCTTGGTATCTCGCAAAAAGTTAAAAGTCCAATTCTCATCTCCACCAATACTGTACCATCCCTTTAATATCTTCTGACAGTAATATATAGGCCCTATATATATATATATATATATATATATATATATGATATACAATGCAGTCTCGTTATTACGAAACAGCTATAACAAATTCTCGATTTAGCGAAGTCGAATTATTCCTGTCCCAAAATTATTATCTATATATCTGTATGTAATTTTTCTGTTTGGCTACAGCGAAATTTCGATACATAATAAAAGTGTGCGTACTTGTTTTATTTTCTGTTTCCCGCGGACTATGTCAAATTGTCTTGTTGCATTATTGCTATAATTTTCACGACTCACGAGGGGACTGCATTCTACAAGCTTGGCTTTTTAGCAGTCCCCTCCATTTCCGACCTTTTCTTTCTTATGATTCAGTCACATTTTGCCCATGTATTTTTTTCAACTAGTATGTTTATTGAGTCATGTAAACAAATGACGTGTATCTAAATTTCATTTGGAAATGTAACAATTACATTGTACTTAATTTGTTTATATGAAATTGTCATATTATATGTTTTGGCCGGAAATGAAATAAAAAGGGAAAAAAAATGAAATGAAAAAAAAAAAAAAACACCGGTCCCGAGGACTTCGTTATAGCGGGAGTACACTGCACTCTAAAAGTGTTCATGATGTATATCATCACTCCCCCTAGCTTGTTCTCTCGATCTCTCACTTTTCTCACGTTACTATTAAATTCCAATGTCGGATTGTCTCTAGTAACTTAAGAAATGTTGTAAATTCCGGTAAACAATAATCAAGTAAACTTAATGATAACAAATGTAACAATATTCTGAATTAGTGTGGGCCAAAGATCAACATGAGGTTATGTGTACACGTATGCCCTTCTCCAATACAAAGTTGCGGACGTTTATCGCCTGATTCTGAATTTCTGATTTTTTATTCTGCACTCTAAAAAAAAAGGACATTTAAGCTACCTATTAATCGTGATACCAAAAGCTAACTAATCATCACCCATTCATGGGAGCATAATGTCTTTGTGTCTTTTTTTTTTCAAAACTATTATCTCAATATGTTAATGTGCTTTATATTATTATTACGTAATCAGATAATCATGGCTGGCATGGGATCCAAAGACAGCTACGTAGGAGACGAGGCCCAGAGCAAGAGGGGCATTCTCAGCCTCAAATACCCGATCGAACACGGCATCGTCACCAACTGGGACGACATGGAGAAGATCTGGCATCACACGTTCTACAACGAGCTACGCGTCGCCCCCGAAGAACACCCGGTACTTCTCACCGAGGCCCCTATGAACCCGAAAGCAAACAGGGAGAAGATGACGCAGGTACATTACAAATTCCTTCTTTTTGACTTGTAATCGTGTCGTTATCTCTCTTAATTTTCGTCTTTGCGTCAGTTTGAATCGTCGTATGGTTCAGTGTCAGTAGAGTCACATTAAGTCTTCAAGCTTTAATAAACTACATTTCTTGGAAAATATATACCTGGTACAATACCGCTTCATTTCACTTATGTTGCGTACATGAGTTAGATCACTCGTTTTTCCCTCCTGTTGTTGGTAGGTTATAGCTAACTTTCTAACAAATTATGTAAGTTCTTCTTAGTTCTGCTCTATATTGATGTTGTCTTTCGCTCTGAATGTACCAGTTTTATCATCATTGTCACTTTTGATACTCAGTGGAACACCATCACAATTATTTTATCTAGCTTAGACGATGAAAAACAACGATTATGTGTCGTCAGGTAAGAAGTACATTAAACAAAATACACTTTTCACTTTTGTCACAGGTTACAGTTTGTAAATCCTCTGCTATTTGTGTAATGTACCATCATCAACTGACTTCCACAATGTGAAGCAACATTATGGACTTATTCTTATATTTCGTTTCTGTGCAGATCATGTTCGAGACGTTCAACACACCAGCCTTCTACGTAGCCATCCAAGCCGTCATGTCCCTCTACGCCTCGGGACGGACAACAGGGATCGTCTTCGATGCCGGTGATGGCGTCTCCCATACCGTGCCGATCTATGAAGGCTACGCCCTCCCTCATGCTATCCTTCGTATGGATCTGGCCGGTAGAGATCTGACAGATTACCTGATGAAGATCCTCACAGAGAGAGGCTACACCTTCACTTCCACAGGTAGAGATGATAATTTTTATAATACATTTCTTGCTTGAGTTTGAATTTATTGTTTGCATTTTTTTTTAATGTTTTAAACTTCAGTGTCATACATCACTTCCCTTGGGCAGTAGTCGAACACAGACTAATATTTTTTTTTTGATCAAACTCCGAAACTGTACGTTCATTTCCGTTTGATTAATGAAGCACAAATTATGATAATCGTCTTACGGAAAGTACTGTTGGTGTCATGGGTTTTATAACTGGTTAGAAAATGTAAAGAACAAACAGATATTTAATTGAGCAATCTTGGAATTTTGTTTGTTTCACAGCCGAGAGAGAAATCGTTCGCGACATCAAGGAAAAGCTCTGCTACGTCGCCCTCGACTTCGACCAGGAGATGGAGGCCGCTGCGAGGTCATCTTCTGTCGAGAAGAGCTACGAGCTTCCCGACGGTCAGGTCATCACCATCGGCAACGAACGCTTCCGGGCTCCCGAGGCGCTCTTCCAACCGTCCTTCCTGGGCCAAGAGCTGGCCGGAATCCACGAGACCACCTTTAACAGCATCATGAAGTGTGATGTAGACATCCGAAGAGATCTCTATAGCAACACTGTCCTCTCTGGTGGGACCACCATGTTTCCTGGAATCGCTGATAGGATGAACAAGGAGCTGACGGCCCTAGCTCCTCCATCCGTGAAGATCAAGATCATCGCTCCTCCAGAGAGGAAGTACTCGGTCTGGATCGGAGGCTCCATCCTGGCTTCCTTGTCTACCTTCCAACAAATGTGGATCAGCAAACAGGAGTATGATGAGTCGGGACCAGGTATCGTTCACAGGAAATGCTTTTAAATCATTTCAAGACTGAAGTTTATGGATTTTGAAATACCTCGTGAATTCTGTAGTAGGCATAGTAAGAGTTGTGTCCACTGTTCCACCAAGGAACTGCCATGTGCGTCGCTCTTACGCACCTGATCATGGCATTGCTAACGCTGAAGTTATATCAAGGTTGTTTGGTTGTTTAGACAACCAAACAAAGTTAAAAAGGAACAGAGCTTTGTCGCGCGTTTCTACATGTTTTATTTTATTGAAAGATGCATTTGTTCCTAAAAGCAGTCACCAACAAAAGTGACAAAACAACACTTTACAATTAGAAACAAAAGATTATAGAATCAGATTATCTGCGGAAAAGATTTAAAAACAATATATCAGTTATAGCGGAGACAACGGAAAGCAGGATGTGGCAAAGTGTTTGCAATTTCATCAGATCGTCTTAAGGTAAGAAGGAGCATGATATTGTATGCAACCGATATTTGTCTACGAAATGTGAACCCTCGCTGTGTCCGAGATATTATGGTAGTACAAGTACACTGTACTCGCGTATATTTATCGCAAAAGTTTTCATATAATTTGGGATCAGTTGCATTGATTTCATATCTTTTAGTTATGAAAAACGGAAGAGTGGCAAAACCGAACTTAATCATCTTAATATCACCCTGATCAGTCAGACAGTAATTGTAGGGAACGATAATGACATGTGAAAATGACATAATAATAGGTCCTCATATGCTTTCGGTACATGTTAACTAATAATATAAGAGAAGAAAATATAATAAAGTATATACGTTGACACAAACGAATTGTGAAAGAACCTGCATAAATTATGGTACGCACCACCTTTGAGACAAAAAGGCAATAATAAGTTATTTCGGGGGTTTTTTTTTTATATCCGAGAGGTAGAATGGTATACCATGGAGGTGGAAATTTCCTAGGGAAGACCATTTTGAGACATAAATGCAATATCATGTTTTTGGTTTTTTTTGTCCGAGCAGCAGAAAACAACGCTAGATGTATCATATCGATGTATTTTTGTAAAGCAATATTGTAGATAAATATATATCATGGTAAAGATTAAGAATGGGTTTTGTCCCACATTTTGAATTGTGTGGCTCATTTTGTAGAGAAGAGAAAGAGAGAGAGACAAAGAAAGGGAAGAGACAGGGAGACACAGGGGACGAGAGAAGATGAAGACTTTTTAATCATAAAAGAAACAACTAATATAGAGTATAAGTTGATTAGAAATAGATCTGTTGAATATATACACAAACACACACACACACCCACTCATATTACATTTATATACATTACATATAATATATAATATATATACATATACATATGTGTATATATATATATTTATATATATATATATACATATATTTATATATATATATATATATATATATATGTATATATACATAAAATGAAAAGGAGTTGGAATATATATATCGTCATCAGCATCCAACAACTTTTAATGGGTGTACCATTAATAGCTGTTGGACGCTGATAAAGCATTACAGTATCTTCTTTTCATCTTTGAAATTTGTGTGAACCACGTGAAATAAAATTACATGTACGAAAATCCTCATTATATGTGTACGGGGTGGTTGAATGTTTGTGTGTTAATAGAGAGAGAAAATTAGGTACAAGAAAACGAGAAAAGAGAGGGGAAATGCAGAAATAAAATTAATGAAAGAAAGGGTGATATGAAATTATCCTAAAAATCACGAGGAAATAAAGAGCGCAGAGAACAACATGGTTTTCAGGCAAGTATATTTACAAACCACGCCCAACACAGAAGGGAATTTGATGTTGCATACCCCCTATCAACACAAGAACGACACTAACAATTCAATTAGATTCAAATCAATTCAATTCAATTCAATTCAATTAAATTCAATTCAATTAAAGTTATCTTTTTTTTTCAAATGAGGTAAAACATAATGCAAATGTACATTTCACAAATTGTATTGATTGATGTGCAAAGAAGTCGTGTAGTCCAAAGTGAATGAAAAAGAATATTACAAAACAGAGCATGTTGAAAAGAAATAAATAATAAGGGAAGCAATGCAAACTTTTCAAAAGTTGACAGGACATTCAATAATCAGATGGTGGAAACATGGATCCTTGGGTCCATGGTGGAAAGAAGTGATCCCCTGAAACTCAAAGCCAAATTGTTCCCATCATATTGATTAAGATGTCGGTGTATTCTGTTAGTTGTTGTTGTTGTTGTTGTTGTTGATGTTGATGTTGTTGTTGTTGTCCAGTTGTTGTCGTTGTCTTTGTTGTTGTAATAGCGCTAATCAGTTTGTTTGTAAAAGTGCAGAATAGGAAATTATTATTATGATAATGATGATTAATGATACGGTCGTCATTACAGATGAAAGCTCGAATATTATTACAAAAAAACAACAACAACGATTTGATTTTCTGGCATTGCACGTAGATATAATAGTTATGTACTTATGTATGCGTTTATGAATACAACCGAAAGATTTGGCAAACAAAATTACTATCGTTATCATCAGATCATACGAGCTATATCGTGGTTAGTCATACATAAATAGCTTCTTGAAACAACAGCAGACCAAAGAGAGAGAGAGAGAGAGAGAGAGAGAGCTTTGACTAATTTTAGATGTTACAACAGAGATTATGAGAGAACGTTTCTTGACAGGGGAATTTAGATTAGTAGGTTTATGTGTTTCAAGGATTTTGATAATTATGTTACGCCTGCACTGCGAAGAGTTACATTTGACAGCAACAAAGTTATCGCATATATGTACTTTGAGAATTTGAGTATTGATACAAATCTTACACTTTGTCTTACAACCAATAATTTCTCTCACCAATCAAGAGATTTAAGAACTGATTATTTAGACAACTTATTTAGATGCGCTTGAAGATCTTGACGCAGCGTCTCGGCTTTGATATCTGCTCCTTTTTTAAGGATAACGCACTTGTAGCCATTGTGATTTGTATATTAAGTACAATGATATACCCCCCCCCCCCCCAAAAAAAAAAAAAAAAAAAAAAAAAAAAAAAAAACTACTTATCTTTAATCTTAAATTTGTGGAGCAAAATGATGGTTTTGATAATATTTTAAGAGCTAGAAGCAGCGTCTGGAAACAATCCAAGGTCCGTATTCGTCATACTCTTCTTTAGAGACCCATAGACCCTCATTGAGAGGGCTTTGGGTAGCGAACATTGACCCTCCGACCCACGAAGCGTGGTTCCGTGGTGCCGTTACTTTAACTTCCGTTGACGACGGAAACAAAATGGCAAGCTCCTTCTGCAGTCGTTCGCTAAGCCCGGGATACATGGTGGGTCCACCGGAGAGTACGATGTTGGCCAGGAGATCGTTCCGGATGTCGACGTCGCATCTCTTTACCGTATACTGAATCATCTCGTGGATGCCTGACACCTCGAGTTCCATTAGACTGGGATCGAAAAAGAGTTCGGGAACGACGAATCGTTCTTTTGCGACGGTCACGACTTTTCCGTCTGGAAGAGTATAGTGCTCTGTGATCGTCGACGATATGATAGAGTTTGCGATCTCCATTTCTCTTTCAAAGTCGAGAGCGACGTAGCACATCCTCTCTTTGATGTCAGTGGCAACTCTCCAATCCGCTATGGCAATGGAAATAAAAACAAGAATTCAAATTTTCCTTAACGTTATAATATTATTGTAGCCTTTTTGCAGGGAAAACAGTTGTTATAGTAAGTTGTTAAATTATCTACCAAATCAGGGTAATCACAGATGCCTTACATGTCCAAACCAGCAGGAGGTTTTGAGGCGTATATTATATCACCTCTTTAATCTACACCAGTCACCTTTTTTTGCGACCATTAAGTCTAATCAGTAAGTCAGTCAAACAAAAAACAACAACAACAAACAAACAAACAAAAATACCACAATTTTACAAAATTCATTCACCTTTTTACTCTATGTCCATGATGTCCTCTCTGTATGAATTTTAGCTATTCTGCTTATCTGATTCTATTTCATTTATTGAAGTCACATGGAATACTATGACAAATCACATGTTATTTTTGTCTTTACTCACCGGTGGTCTCGAACGGGTAGCCCCTTTTTCTGAGCAGGTCGAACATCAACTCAGAGTGTGTGGAACCGGCAAAGTCCATGTGACGCACCTGATGCTTCAGCACGTGGCCCTCGTACACGGGAATCGTGTGGATGCTGCCGTGCCCGACGTCGAGCACGAGTCCCGTGGTGATGTCGGCAGCGATGAGGGATGCCACGGCGTGGGGGAGGAGGTATAGGGCTGGCACCTCAAACTTTTCAAACATTTCCTAAAGGAATATAAGTCGAATCTTAGAGTACTTAGGTTTTTTTTACTCACCGTTTGCCCCAATCTATGTGTACATAGCAATTCCGCTGAAGCACGACATGAACATAGAGCGTAATACTGATTATACTCTCGTAAAAATAAATCAAATTCTTCTTTTCGTGTGAAGTCAATTTACGTCTTTTTTTTTTTAGATTAAAGTCCCTCCATTCTAGAAATGTAAGCATTTTCATATCTATACATCTCCAACTTTTTCATCTCTCCCTCTCTCCGTTTATTTCTCTGAAAGAAGTAACCTATTTAACACTTCATTCATTTCATCACAACATCTATTACTTGTCTTAATCGACCATTGTCCGCGCACTCGTGTACACTGAAATGGCAACGTAAGGAAGGACAAAGGAACAGATATAGGGGTGGGGGTGGGATGGGATCAAGCAAAATGAATTCACTTGCGCCAACTTCTGCCTGTAGACTTAGAGATTCATCGGATGTTCAGTGAAAAGGACCGGGCGTTCTTCGGGGACGACCTGGAGCTCGTCGTAGAAAGTGTGATGCCAGATCTTCTCCATGTCGTCCCAGTTATAGATGAACCCAAATTCTACTGGCCATTTCTTCTGAAGCATCTCCCTCTTCTCCTCCGCTTCACGTCCGATATGAAAATCCTTCTCACCCACTGAGTCGGTTGACGTGTCCTACATAAATTTCACGGTGTGTACGATAACGAATTTGAATCGGCCACTTCGCGGCTTTTGTGTCAATATTAATCACAAAATGTTCGTTAATACCGTATAGGCTCTTGTTTAAAAAGCAGCCTCAAAGCTGCAAGGAGCTAGTACAGCAAAAAGAGATGAAAGGTAGAACGCAAGGAGATTAATAAGAACGGGAAATTGAGAAGCAAAAGAAGGAGGGATTCTACAAGCAAAAAAAAAGATAAGAAGGGGGTGGCAGAAATTAATAATAATAATAATAATTGACAGTGCTTATATAGCGCATAACACAAAGTGATAATGTCCCTTTATATGCGCTCAAGAAATAAAAAATGAAAAGATTATACAAAAACATACAATTCCACTTACAGTGATGGTACCGAGCTTCATGTTTGCTTACACTGTAAACAAATGCGTTTTCAAGGCAGACTTGAATCTATCAGTAATTTGTCTTAATTTCTGAGGTAAATTATTCCATAAAGTAGGGGCATTAAAAACAAATGTTCGTTCTCCGTAAAATTTGGTTCTTCTGGATGGAATAACAAATACATCTTTACTTTTTGATCGAAATTTCCTCTCTGGTGTGTAGATATGAAGTAGCTCCCTTAGATAATGTGGAGCAAACATATGAAAACACTCAAATGCTAATAACAGTATCTTAAACTAAATCCGATTTTTCACTGGAAGCCAGTGTAAGCTTTTTAAAACTGGTGAAATTTGTTCATGTTTCCTGATTTTGGATACTACTCGTGCAGTAGAGTTTTGTATTGATTGTAACCTCTGTATCTGTTTGACCTGCAATCCATAAAGCAATCCATTACAAAAATCATGGTGGCACATGACAAAAGCATGAACTAATTGTTCTACAAAGAACTTTGAGAAATAACAAAACCAAAAGAAGAAGCAAATGAGGAAGAAAGGCATTAGAATTGAAACATGAAAGAGGATAATATGATGAAGGGGAAAATATATAGATTACAATACTTCCAAGAAAAAAAAAACACCAACGAGTGAACAGTATGACAATAGCGGTGCACCTGTTTCTTCGGACGTCCTACAACGGCTGGGAAGGTCACCCGTGGTTCGTCTTCGCCCGCGAAGCCCGCCCGGCACGTACGAGAGCCGCAGTCGATGACTACCGCTGTGCCACCCCCTTCTGGTTCGGTCGTCATTACTGCGACATTCTCTAGGCGAATTAAAAGGCGGGAGGGGTCGATACGAAGGAAAACGGAAAAAGAAAACAGCAGAGACAGTGATCAACGATATATACGATATGTCATCTATCGGCACAATTCAGTTGGAAATAAGTTTTGCATGCAACTGACTGACAAATTGCCCTACAGCGACGTAAATAAGCACTGAATTGATCAGTGTTCTAGTAGTAGCCATGATAATCATGGGTGTGCGTACTCGAGCAGGATTCGAACCTACGACCTCCTGATTTCCGGACAGGCGTCATCTCCACGAGATCACCGAGCTTCCGTCCGACAGCAAGTGTTGATTCTAGTCCTTGTAGCATGCAACGGGTACTACGTAATTGTGCAAATTAATGAAATTGTTAAGTCGAGATGTTTTTTCATTGCAACTAATTGACACATTGCCCTACCTCTACGTATACATTATGTCTCAGGTTTCATATTCCACTCAGCGCGTCTTGTTCGAGACTAACAGCTGGGCAAAGCTGGGCATGTTCACTGATACCGAACCGGGCTGGCCAGAAAATACGCAAAAACGGCCCATGTGATGGGAAATGACAGTCTATTTTAGAATCTCCAAAACTGCGGCAATAATGCAGCAAAATTAATTTGAATTTGTGTTCCTTAAAGAAAAAAAACAGATATTAGTATAACTTACAGTAGGCATTAGGCGTAAACATTCATAACTGAATCACGTACGCCTTAAAATTAAAAATAACAACAACAACAACAGCGGGTGAAAGCACGAGATATCGTTTTAATCATATTCATGTATCAATCAAGCAATCACTCTTTCACTCACTCACTCAGTCACTCACTATAAAGTCTCTCTCTCTCTCTCTCTCTCTCTCTCTCTCTCATTAACTCAATCAATCAATCAAGCAATAAATCTCTCTCTCTCTCTATCTATCTATCTATCTCTCCATTTATCTAGCTATCTCTCTACTTGTCTATTTTTTCCTACCTATAATATACATCCCTATAAATAACATGAAGAGTTTGTTCGCAAAAACCGATAAGTCCATTTTTGAAGATTTTGAAGTACGGTCTCTGTCATAAAGTGCAAACTAATACCTTTTAAATGATATATTGGTCACTACATATAAAGAAATATTTTTGAAGTTATGGTCAAAAGAAGCAAAAATTTTCTTATAATTTTTTTCTATATTTTTCTTGACCTTTAATCGCAAATATCTCCATTTGGCAAATATGGACTTATCAGTTGTTGTTTTTTTTTTGCGAACAAACTCTTCACATGCATATTCATTTGTATTTACCTGGCTATATACTCACCGCTTCACCAGATTGAAATATCCCACAATCTGAATGCTCCACGAAGTGATCGCGATCCTTTATAACGTCTTTGCACAGAACGATGAAGTTGGTATGCAAAGATTCCAGTATGAGCGCAATTTTGTATATGATCTACAATGTAATTTCAACCTAGCTGTTACCGGGACCTCGCATATCCATGCCTAGCAGACGACCGCGGGTTCATATTCGTGGTTTGTAGTTTTCTGTGCGTGCAATCGTCTGAATGTAATTACAGTCATCCTCTCATAGCTTCACGGCTGGTTTGACGCTTTATACCCTATCAACTGACACGATTAAAATATTATGTCGGCTCAACACGACACAGAGTACAGCGAAGCGGAATGATGTAGAAGTACAAAGTTCATGATTTTTCACCAAGTGGGATATTTAATTAGTGTAACTAAAGTGCGATCTACTATTACACGTCCACTTGTGAACGCACATTTACAATGTGTACAAACAAACACGAAAAGATATGACTCGAAAAATGTGTCAGGAGGAAATGACGCACATGTAGTCGCGTTTCTTTTTTATGTTTGCTTTACTGTATAATCATAGAGTGTAGATGTGTAATATAACAATAGACAAACTTACATGCTAAACAATGCTTAGACATGATTTGTCATCACGGGAGCGTAAAGAAGTCGCTAAATGTTCAATCATGAATTATTTTCTATTTTTCTTTTTTTTAGCCAAATGAAATAATGTTGCCGTTATTTGTTATTGCAGCTTTGGCATTTTTTTTTTTTTTTTTTTTGCATGGATAACGAATTAACAGCCATAATTTACTACATAAGTACAAACCTATACGAATTATACAAAATTATTACAAAGTAAAAATATTTTCCTAATAATAAAATAAGATAAATCTTAATGTTGTCGAAAAATAGTGTTTTTTTTTTTTTTTGGGGGGGGGTCTGTTCAAAGAGCTAGAAGCAGCGTCTGAAAACAATCCAAGGTCCGTATTCGTCATACTCCTCTTTAGAGACCCACGAACCCCCATTGAGTGGGCTTTTGGCAGCCAGCATTGATCCTCCAACCCATGAGGCGTGGTTCCGTGGTGCCGTCACTTTTACTTCCGCTGACGACGGAAACAAAATGGCAAGCTCCTTCTGCAGTCGTTCGCTAAGCCCGGGATACATGGTGGGGCCACCGGAGAGTACGATGTTGGCCAGGAGATTGTTTCGGATGTCGACGTCGCATTTTATCACCGTGTTCTGAATTACCTCGTGGATGCCTGGCATCTCGAATTTCATTAGATTTGGATCGAAAAAGAGTTCGGGAACGACGAATCGTTCTTTTGCGACTGTCACGATTTGTCCGTCTGGAAGAGTATAGTGCTCGGTGATAGTCGACGATATAATAGAGTTTGCGATCTCCATTTCCTTTTCAAAGTCGAGAGCGACGTAGCACATCTTCTCTTTAATGTCCTTGGCAATTCTCAAGTCGTCTGTGCAATGGAGATAAAAGCGTGCTCAAATTTTATCTCACGGAAATTAAATGCATCCTTCAGTATGTATAAAAATACCGCTTATTCTGTTTGTTTGTTTGTTTGGTTGGTTGGTTATATTTTCCAGCACTATTGATAACGTTTATGGTCTATGGAGTAATCAACCTCTTTAATGTAAGCATGGCTCTTCAATTTGTAAGGATACCTCCATCCCAGCCTTGCCAAGGATACTCATTCATAAACCTGGGTCTAGAGAGACATCATGGGTACATACAGTTCAAGGGCGCAAACACGAGGAGTGGCTTTGAACTGAGGACCCTGGTGTTGGTAGCTTCAGTGCCAATATTAAGGAGTACAGCGCTGTAGAGTTCGAAGTGTTATCATTACTACAGCGCTGTACTCCTTAATATTGGCACTGAAGCTACCAAGACGAAAAAAGTTAATGTCGAGTCTTTAAATATGTCATGTTTTGTGGAAGCGGTGTACTGAGGTCATAAGGGATAATGCAGTAGAACTCATAATTTCTAATCAATTCAATTTAAATCGATATTCTTGAAACTAAGTTCCCATTACACATTCTCTGAACGTGAATTTCACAGTGAAATTCCACAGCATATGGCTTTGTCTTCAATACACAGAGTTTTAATTCTATTATTTGTTTCAAACGATAGAGTGGTAAAACATTCAATTAAGTCGCACCTAAAAAAAGACAGCGATGAATCTTTCAACGTTTTGCATGTTTTCAAGAGAGAGATGTATTAGTTGCAATCAGTTCTGCAAACAAGAGGAGGTGATGACGTACTCTCTTAACGTGTTTCCAATTTCGTTCGAACATAAAATTTCACTGAATTTCTTGCATTTCACATGAAATCAGCATCAACATCAAGATAAAATTACAGTATCTCTCTCTGCTCTGCCATGGACGTCACTGCCCGTTGGTCATTGCTGATGCGATAAGCATCCTCCAGTATGGAGCGCCAAGTGTCGCATGGTCTCTTTCGTTACGAAATGACTAATTTCGTAACGAAGGAAACGACGTGACACTTAGCGTCCCATACTCCAGTTCCCTCTGTCGTCGCCCTAGTGCTCAGCAGCAAGGTGAATAATCTTATAAGTACAGCGTACTCCTCGGGACCGACATTTTTCTTTCGTTATAAAGACATTCTGTCATAACCGAACAGTATAGCGTACAAAGATACATAGATGATATTATTGAGACCTGGATTTTGATTTCGTTGTAACGAGAATTTCGTTATAACCGTGTTTGATATAACGGGAGTGCACCGTTACGTATGTGTGATGATTTAGCAACAGGTGATATTCCTGGGGAAATGTCACATTTGTAATTGGTGTCAATTCTCACCTATAGTCTCGAATGGGTAGCCCCTCTTTCTTAGCAGGTTGAACATGAAATCAGAGTGTGTGGAGCCGGCAAAGTCCACGTGACCCACTGCGTGCCTCAAGACGTGGCCCTCGTAGACGGGAATCGTGTGGATGCTGCCCTGCCCGACGTCGAGCACTAGTCCTGTGGTGATGCCGGCAGCGATGAGGGAAGCCACGGGGTGAGAAAGGAGGTACAGGGTCGGCACCTCAAACTTTTCAAACATTTCCTGAAGGGAGATGATGTGATCTTGTTTCATTTCAGTTCCTTGGTCTGTCTTCTTTTTTTCTTTGTAGTCTGTTTTAAGTACAAGTGTCCAAGTGTATATTATGGCTATTCCATTAAAGCATATCTTTAATTGCAACAAATATTTCTAGCTGTAAATTGCTGATTTAAGTCTTTTTCTCCCTCTCTATATTCTAAAAATGCAAACAAGTACTTGCATGGCATACCAGGTACACAACTTACTCTTAACTTACACTGTTTTCTCTGACAAAAGCTTCCCGGCTCGCTGTTACCCCTCCCCACCCCCCTCCCCCCAATAGGCCAATGCCACATGTACATATATGTATGTTATACTGTATATGTGTATGTTAATGTCGATGCAACCATTCAACACTTTCACGTATGTATCAAACATTAATGATGTACGTGTATCTTGATTTTGCATACCATCATGTCGATACTGTTATAGATTTTGTATCGCTGTATTGCCGATTGAAATGCAGAAATAAAACTGAATCGAGCTCGATCATCACATCCGATATCCAGATCATAGGCAAAGAAGACGGAGAAAAGAGATGTGGGGGGGGGGGGAGATTGTGAGAGAGGGGGGAGAGATAGGGAGAGGGGGGAGTGAGGGAGGGAAAGGGGGAAGGGAGAATTAGTTCAAATTCACCTGTGCCAACTTTTCTCTGCTGACTGTGGGACTCATCGGATGTTCAGTGAGAAGGACCGGGCGTTCTTCGGGGACGACACAGAGCTCGTCGTAGAAAATGTGATGCCAGATCTTCTCCATGTCGTCCCAGTTGGTGACAAACCCATATTCCACCGGCCACTTCCTGCTTAGTATATCTTTCTTCGCCTCCGCTTCACGCCCAATATAAATGTTCTTTAGACCTGTTGAGTCGGTTGACGCGTCCTACATGGATTTATACGATGTGAATGCTGTGAATGTGCCAATTATAGTGTTGTGCGGTACAGATCTTCATGACATCGCACATTTTAGAACATGTCTTCCGTTTGTAATTATAAATACAGGGCCCTGTTGCATAAGAGTTGAGATCAAACGTAAGTCTGAAAATTCAAACTTAAGTCCATGAATACTCAGTTCTGATACCTGACTTATGTTAGATTTTCCGATTTATTTGATAATATCTTTTTAAGTCTAGAAGAAGAGGAACAAGAGGATGAAAAGAGGAAAAGAAAAGCAAAAAGGAGGTGAAGAGAAGGAGGAAAAGAAGAATTAGAGAAATGGAAATGATAGAAAATAAGGAAAATAAAAAGCAAATGCATGAAAATAAAATAGGAAGGGAATTGTGAGCAAGTTAAGGAGAATAAGATGATGGAGAAGAAATAATTTGGATTGAAAAGAAAGAACCCCAGAAACACTGGAAGAGAATGGGTGCACCTGTTTCTTTGGACGCCCGACAACGGCTGGAAAGATGACCCGTGGTTCATCTTCACCAGCGAAGCCCGCCCGGCACGTAAGAGAGCTGCAATCGACGATCACTGCTGTGTCATTTCCGTCTGACTCGGCCATGTCATTAAATCTATTCTTCTTCTTTTTTTCTAGGGAAAGGAAGGATCGGGGAAGGATTTGTTTTAAAGAAGAATGCTAAGTATTTCTACAATATTTCTACACCATACATCGAAGGATGATTGTCTGTTATGTTATTACATTTGATGAAATTGATCTCAATTCCGGAGGTGATCAATTCCACAATTCTTCAGAGTATTAACCTTCAATTTGTTAAAAGAAAGTGGTGCTCATTCAGTCGTCATTTCGTATTTAGGTCGAACGGGACCCAAGACTGACAAGTATTATTCACACAGAATGTAAGATTTATATAGCCTTTACCCACTGCACTTTGTCAAGTAAACGGTTGGTGCTTTTCTACCTGTTTGCACGTTTGCTTATATCCACACACTTCACACAGATCTTGTATGGTATTATGATCAACCGTAAAAAGGCGCAGTTTGACATTAAAACGTATTATAATGCTCACTAATATGATTTGAAACATATCTCTCTGTTGTATGATAATACCCCTCTCTCTATCCTCCTCCTCCTCCTCCTCCTCCTCTCTCTCTCTCTCTCTCTCTCTCTCTATCTATCTATCTATCTATCTATCTATCTTTCTATAACTGCTATCATTCTTTATGAATGTCCGGCGCTGTTGTTATGCCTTTTAACTTACTTTTCAATACTGCGACTATAATTCTATGCGGTTTTTTTTTTCATATCATTTATGCGGGCATGCATTCTCTGAATACTCGTGCATGCAGAATCCACGGGCTTGCCCAGGAATATATAAACCATCAGCTACATCACCTATATTTGTATCTATCATCTACATGTGTCTACCAAAATAATTAGGTTAGCGTAGCAGTTAATGACTGTTCAACTCTATAATGTCAATCAATCAATCAATCAATCAATCTGTCTATCTACCAACCAACTCAATCTGCTACTCTACTTACCCAACCTTTATAATGTAGGCCTACTTAGACACTTATAGTCCTATCAAATCTATATCTGCATTGTTTGTTTGCTGACGGATATACCTCACGCGGTTCCATATAGCCTACGTACAAGTTCCCCCACAATCTGTATCCCCGTCATCCCCCCCCCCCCCTTTAATGATCCCTATTCAGCTACTGTTAATCACATATCACGATGAAGTATTATTTGTATACCTACGTAATGTGATTGCAACCTCGCTGGATGAGACGGGACCTCGCATCACACCATGCCGAGGCTGTTCCGGCGGCCGGCTGACTTCCTCCGCGTCGGTTCTCACTCCACTATCATAGTGGCATGTACACTGTTCGTAGTTTGCAACAAAGAGTATGGTTTGCAGCAATTCTCTCACGCCTGCTCACCGGCATGCCCCATTTCACAAAGTGGATTGTCGATTGAACACAACACACAAGGCAGCGAAGCTGAATACCCACCATAAAAAAAAAAAATGTTCATAATATTCCACGGACAGGAATATTACAGTGTACAATATATTTGTAACTGAAGCGTGCTATACGAGTTCACTGTATTACACGTCCGTCAATGCACACACAGACGTCATTAATTTTTGTATACACACAAACTTGGATATTATACGCACACAAACTTGGATATTATACGCACACTGATACACGGACAATTCGTAGCCCGAAGTTTATTTTGTGCATGAAAAAAAAAGAAAGAAACCGACTTGGTTGATCGAGTTTCCCTTAATGTCCTGTGAACTCCGTGGACTATATCGAAATATGCAAATTAGACATATGAGGCCCTACATACAATGTGATCTGAAAGCTTGGTAAAATCCCCAAATATTAGTTCAGATATTCCCCTTGCACGATTTGATTGTACCATTTTATTTTCGACAAACGTAACCCAGACCAGCAAGAAAGTAGTCCATCAGGTAAGCTCAGATATGAGAAAATCGGGTGTGGAGTTAGGATATGTGCAGGAAAATACCATGTTTATGTCTTTCTTTATATATATTTTTACAGGCATGTATGTGGTTTCAAGTCAAATCACTTAATCGTCTGGCAATTTTCTCGGATCCGAAATGTCTACATTCTCATGATAACATGAAAATTATATATAATATGTAATAATTATTGAGTAAGCTGTCTACGTGTTGGTATGATGATATCATCAAAAATAAAACTGAAACCAAGTTCATGTTGTATTCACCAACAGTGTTCTGAAATAAACTGTTGTTGAATGCAGCATGAACTTGGTTTCAGTTTTATTCTTGATGATATATAATTATATGTATATACCCATATCAATACACTTTTGATTATAAGTTCTTGATTCTTAAGAATCTTAAGAATCCTTTTGCCCAAAGAGAAATACTAGCACTAACGCCGACTGTTAACAGTCATGCAATGCTATAATTATTACAACTTCCATTATATCAAAACAGCCCCAAGGGGCGTCTGAATTGGATTTTAATTTCTTTTATTTCAACATGGCCTCTCAGTTCAGCCAGAAAATGTTGTTCTTCCTGAACTGATAGTGCTTCCTGTCCCAGTCCTTGAATCAGAACGCATAAAGGCTTACTGGGGACCCTCCTGCATGGTAGTTTGATTTTTCTTCTTTGTATTTCATATACTGAGTATGTGTTCTCTCATGAATGATATGCTTATTTCTCATATGCAACATTATAGCCGTGGTAAACGATGACTTTATGTTTATTGTTAATTTGTACCATACAGAAACAAAAAATGAATGAAATTAAATTAAATTAAATGACAGGCAAAACTAAAATCAACATTTTTGGTGTCTAATTCCAAATTTGCTGAACACTGACTGAAAAAGAGACACAAAAAGAGAAATTCCAATTTTTTTCGTTATGGCAATTTGCATAATACAGAAAAGTTGAATATCATAAGGGTGGATTATCACTTTCAGGCAAGAGCATTATTACAAAAGCAGTGAGTCTCCCCTAAGAGATATAAAAGCTACAAGATACATTGACATACATATACGAGATTCTATGGTCATGTCAACAGTTTAGTGTATTACATTTCATACACCTCTGTATCCACGTAGTTGAGGCTTACAATCACAAACGGATTAGGACTACATTTAAGAGTTGCAGAAAAGAGGAGATGATAGGAAAATGCCATTGTGTATAAACTTGGATACAGGTTGTGACATCATCAACTATTCTGTTACTTGTCCATACAGAGTGTGCCATGGTTGTATAATCGATACCACTGTTGAAGCCTATTTTGTCTTTTATGTCCGATTCTTGTACACATTATTCCATTTCATGCATTTAGGTTGTTTAATTACATTCCATTTTGTTTTAATCGAAGTCATCTTGAACATGCAATGGAATTGCACTTTAAGCCGAGTACGGTTACTTTTTTTTTCAATGTCGACCACTAATGAATTTCAATTATCAAGATCGGTTATTCTAATCAAATGAAAATAACACTTCTTGAAAATAAAGTAGCTTCGTCAAATTTGAGCTTTAAATACGAAAAGCCATTGTCTTCTTTCCTACTGAATAGTTCGATAAAATGAGGCTAAAGAAATACCAATTCCACGGGCAGATTTAGAATAATGCGAGGTAAAATGAGTGAAAACATCTTATTGTCTTAAATACAAGAACAAATAAATCGTTGATCTATTTAATTTGTATAATCTACAAACAAACCTTGCTACGTCAAACACAACCCTTAACAGGTCGGGAGATATCACATTTTGCATGTTCTAGCTTGACAGCATCATGTACTTGAGCAGCAGAGATTAATTAAACACGTGGTAAGAGTACGAGGAAGGTGAGAATACATTGAGACAACGAACTCTCTTCAAGAAACAAGTTACTTGCTTGGAAAGTAAATTCAAATTCAAATTGAGATTAATTTCCGATATCGCAATTTTACCCGACACAATCACAAAAATCAGTGCAATGCCAAATGAAATATTAACATGAATATATGAATCTATTTCATTATTTTTATCATTATTGGAAAAGAAAGACAATGAAGTCATTCCTTCTACACGTTCTATGAGTATAGAATTACAGTTTACAAAACGATCCTGATCTTAAGTAATAATTTAAATGGAATCAAGTAACAAACATGTTTCTGACATATCATACAGTTAGAAATCTAGAGGCCGGTTAGAAAGAGGATAGAAGAACGGAATAGAGTACATACATATATACATAAAAAAGTACTGGATATATTGGTATTACGAGCAAAATTGTAACTAACGTAGAGACGAAAGACATCTTGAAAATATTCAATTATGTATTTCTTACAAAGAAATATTATGTCATATATCAATATCTAAGAGAGACGAATTTTAACAAGAGATCTGTATGTTTTCTATCTCTTTGTACTCACGAAGACTTGTGATACAGCAACATTACATGAGACGATATTACTGTAAGTATTCTTGTGTGTTGAAGTGTAGGAGATGGTTATTGTCTTCAGGTTACTCTGGCAACATTTGATATGAGAGGGGATACAATGTGGTGAGTAGCAAAAAATTTAGAAACACTTCTTGTGAACGATACTGGGACCGTGGCACTCATACTCTTTCTTGCTAATCCACTGCTGTTTGATGGGTGCAAACGCAGCCAAGACGGACCCACCCATCCAAGCAGAATGCTTCTTGGGGTGAATGACTTTCACTCGAGCCGGTGGTTGCACCACGGTGCCGAGCTCGTCTTGCAGCCGTTCTTGGAGCCCACGATACATGGTCGCACCTCCAGCGAGTATGACACCGGCCAGAAGTTTCTTGCGGAGCTCGGCGTCGCAGTCCATCACGGCGTCGTAGATGACCCGGTGGATGCCGGGAGAGTCTTTGCCCAGGAGCGTTGGTTTGAAGAAGACTTCGGGAACGAGGAGTCTTTCCTTGTCAATGGTGATGGAGTGGCCGTCAGGAAGCTGAAAAGTTTCCGTGATCGTCCGCGGGTTCGCTGTCTCGCGATCGAAGTCGCGAGCAACGGCGCAAAGTTTTTCCTTGATGTCGTCCACTGTTTTCATGTCTTCATACCATCAAATGAAATAATATACAAAAGTATAGATTTATAGATTTACATTTTTTACATAAAAACAATGCACAATATACTGACTCTGATTACTTATTCTAAATTGGTGCATAATTTTAAGGTAATTCACATTGATTATGATAACTGGTAGATTACTTTATTATCAGCTAGAATCTTACCAAACTGATGGGTAAAGTATGCAGTGGAAGGAAGGAACATATTTTAATGAAATCTATCTAACAGCAAGTTGCTGACGTTATCCAATATATATAATTATACGAGTTATCAAGTGAGAGCGTTTTGTTCTGAAATTTTCTGTCTGTTCCTAGTACTTAATTTCTCCCTTTGAGTGTCTACATATTTATGCACATCAATAATGTAACCATCCTCTGATATTGTCCTGACACTGACACCAATTTTCAGTGCCCCGGGCCAATGGCCCAGCGAAATTGTCAAGCCTTGTACCATTAAGGATAATCTGCCCATTAAATCGTCAAAGGTAACAAAGAACGTAAGGTGTAAAACAGTAGTACCTAATGTCTCGCTATTATATCCACGATCCTTAAAGGACAAGTTCACCTTCATAAACATAAGGATTGAGAAAATGTAACAATATTAGTAGAACACATCAGTGAAAGTTTGAGGAAAATTGGACAATCGATGCAAAAGTTATGAATTTTTTAAATTTTTGTGTTGGAACCGCTGGATGAGGAGACTACTACAGCTTGTGAGTCATATGCGTACAACAGTATAAAGAAAATGTAAAAGAAAATTCAACATATTTTCACTTTTTTCGCATAATAAAAGAGCACTTGACTTGTCTCTTTCTAAAGGCAGGGGGAATAATATTACCCATAACATTTGTCGGTAACGAGTCAGGGGAATGTGTACTTTTTTCAAAAGATGGAATTTTGTGAAATTCTCTTTATATTTTCCTTATATTGTTGTACGCATGTGACATCTAAGTTATTCATACACTGCAGTAGTCTTCTCATCCAGCGGGTACTGCACAAACACTTCAAAAATTCATAACTTTTGAACGGATTGTCTGATTTTCCTCAAATTTTCAATGATGTGTTCTACTAATATTGCTACATTCTCTCAATCCTTATGTTTATGAAGGTGAACTTGTCCTTTAAGCAGTCCCAGCAAGTATTCTGAATGATGGGACCCAGCTGATGTCACGTGACGGATGGCATGACGTAAGCAGTGGCCTTCGTAAATCGGTACCACGTGACCAACACTTGCCCCGACGTCCAATACGACACCCGTCGTTCGCCCGGCAGCGAACATTGAGGCGACTGGCTGGCTGACTATGAAGACGGAAGGGACGCCGAACGTGTCGAACAAGCACTGAGGGCAAGAACGAAGGACAAGACGGGAGTGATACACTCTAAGAGCTAACCCATGTCAATCAAATTTTCCAGACCCAGGTTTGAGTTTGAGTTTATTCAATTTTCGCCGCTGCCCAACTCTTTTCATCCGATGGCTGTTCTTTTGTGAGAAAAAGGAGAAAAATGAGCGAGATCAGCAAAACAGACAGCGTCTATAACACGGCTTTTATCTCGGAGGAATTTTTTTTTTGAGGGGGGGGGGGTTCTATTCTTATCCATCCATTTTTTAGTTGGCCGTATACGTCAGGTGTATAAGTTGGCCGCTAAGGCAGGTTTGACTGTATTCCGAATTTTAAAATCTGTTTAAAATCTTAGAATGTAATAGGCTCTTACTACATAATAATTAACTATTGTCTTTGTACACCAGATTTTGTAACTGCAAGACGCAGAAGAACAAAATATTTTAGCCGTGATACCTGTATGGCCTTCTCTCTGTTGGCCTTCGGGTTACTCGGGGACTCGGTGAGGAGGACGGGATGGTTCTTGGCGTCAACGTTGAGCTCGAAAATGTGATGAAAGATCTTCTCCATGTCGTCCCAGTTTGTGACGATCCCGTCTTCGACAGGCCAAACGAGGTTTAAGATACCTCTCTTGCTCAGAGCCTCTTCTCCAACATAAGAACTCTTGCCTACCACGCTTTCGGTTACAATCTAGAAGACACAATGCAAGTTTGATGAATTTTGAGAATCTTGCAATATTAAAGACATAACAAAGATAATAAACACAAAACTTTTTGCGCATTTATCATTTAACATCAAAGTTGAGTAACATATCCTGATAATTGGAGTAGTTATAAAATGATCAAGGGCAATGTACATTTCATTCAGGATTTAGATGAATTCAGAACTTACAATCGAATTGATTGAATCTTAAATAGGAAGTTTCCACAAGCACATCTGTAGATTTACTGAATGCAGAAAGATTTGTAAAATACTGCGTGGTAGTTTGAGGGTAATTCGTTATAGCGAAAGGTATCAATTTATTATTAATGTTATCATTAAGATATCAATTTCGAAGACTTTTTTTATTTTTCTGGTGCATGTTATATATTTCTCATACTCCGAAAGGCCGGGGTCGAAAGAAAAAAGTTCAAAGTTTAATGTGCACTCTGTCCATGGTTTGAAACTCTCCAAACAAGCTTCGTGATGTCAAATTGGTAGGACGATACCCTTAACGATGAAAACAATTCCGAATCTCAACTATTGTGTTCTGAAAGACCTAGTTTGAGCATGTTGAGTGGTCTTCTTTTCTTTTGATATTTTATGTGTATATATTCTGTTAACAATTGCTTAATATATTCTAATTCTTGTGGAATCGAGGAGGATTAAACAAAGCTATATAAATTCATAGCCTTAGAATAGATTGCATGACTATCTTCAAACATTCACTGAGTTTTCCACAGATTTCTATGTTTACCGAATCAGCATAATGCTTTGTGAAATCTCCCTTACGGCCGTGGTGGTAGTCGCATTGGGTGCACGTCACTAGACCGACACCCACGAGTCATATAGCCTACGAGTTATACAGCTCGCTATTCATACAGCCTATGAGTTCGACACTAAGCAAACAAGGCCCAAGAGACTGCGACATTAAACCCCGTGTATCTGTGGAACTCCTGGGCCCTGTTTCATAAAGCTGTTCGTAAAGTTACGAACAACTTACGAGCGACAGGTGATCGTTCTGAAGTGCTATAGACCTACTTATCAGAATTTCAATGATTCAGAACAAGAACCGATCACCAGTCGTTCGTAAGTCGTTCGTATTACTTTACGAACAGCTTTATGAAACACCCCCTGGGCTGTTTTAACTAGCGTCGGTCTCATGGGTTTTATTTGGCTAGTGTCGAAATCGTGGGCTGTCGGACTTGTGGGCTGTATATGACTCATGGTTGAGGGTCTTGTGGGATGATCCCATCGCGTTTTCTATGGCTATACTACTCGAACATAAATAAGTTGATCCTAAGAATCGGGGGATGGAGTATGTACATGATGTAGTTGAAGTCATCAGTTTCAGACTCCCCTTACCTCTCTTCGGAGATGACCTACGACCGACGGGAAGACAGTTCGCGGATCCTCATCACCCTTTAGCCCTACCCGACAAGTGAGAGACCCGACGTCGATGATCACGGGCGGTACCTCTTCGTCGGCCTCTGCCATGGTCCTTGTCTAGCTTCCAAAGATTGTGTAAAGCCAAAGAAGATATATCGTTTAAACGTAATATTTCAGGTCTCTGAATAATGAAAATGTGTACCATCTAGTAATTCAATAAGTCCATAACAGTCAAGTTCATTTCATTATACTCTTTACAGAAGACCCAATGATGAAATATTGTGCTCCCTCTTCTGTACCCATAGTCTCATTATCTATACAGTTATGAGCGTCTATACAGTCATGCACACACAGCAATCACTCTGAAACATAAACACACATATTATACGCTTACATAATATGATCATGCACATTGTGAATTGTGGAATACTGACCAAAAAGTACGTTTACTGAAAGGGCTATAGCTTACCTATAGTTGACTGATGCTGTATGCAAGGAAGTTGAACTGACTGGGGTTTTCAACTAATAGAAGCTTCTGCCAGGTTAGTCTGCTTGCGTTCTGCATGTGTGCTAATATCATACATATTATCAATATAAACTGCCTTTCCCCATTTTATGGTTGACATTAGATGGTTTGGTTCGGTCAAAGTACAGTCAATGTTTATAGTTCTCCGTTTATAACTATTAGGTGTTTGTATAACAAGATGTCATTTGTTACCCTTGTCCAGAGGCGGTGCAGGGTGCTTTGAAAGTCTAAATCTGTAGGTAGGGTGTGTATAATGACGATGATTATGATAATAATACTCTCTAAAAAAATCGAGTGAAAATATTCACTCTTAAAGGAGTGAATACAAAAAAGAGTGAACTTAGAGTGAAATTGGAGTGAATTTCGAGTGAAAATGTTCATTTTCACTCATTTTGGAGTGACCTCAGGGATCACTCGAAGATTTTGGAGTGATCCCTGACGTCACTCTAAAACAAGTGAAAATGAACATTTTCACTCAAAATTCACTCCAATTTCACTCTAAATTCACTCTTTTTTGTATTCACTCCTTTCAGAGCGAATATTTTCACTCGATTTTTTTTTTTCAGAGAGTAATAATGATAATTCAGTTCAATTTTTATTTCACTTTCCAACACGAACATAATTACAGACATATGTGTGTGTGTGTGTTTTTTTTTTTTTTGGTAACACAAAGTAAGGTGCGTAAATCTGTATAGGATGAAAAGAAAGTACAAATGATTGTAGCACTTTACGATGATTATATATAGTCATAAATGTCAAGTGATTAGAAGTAAATAAACAACATGCAAAATTCGAAAAATGGACATGATAGAGGGATCTGCTAATTCAAAAAAGACAAAACTTGTAGGATGTAGGCCCCCAGGGGCGGATCCAGGAATTTCGTAAAGAGGGGGCGCGTTTACAAAATTAAAGGGGGGGGGGCGCACGCACCCCTCCCCCATTTTTCTTTTTATTTCTTTTGTTTCAACAAAAAAACAAGGGGGGCGTGCGCCGGTTGCGGTCCTCCCTGGATCCGCCCCTGGGCCCCTATGTGCGAAGAAAAAAATCATTAGACCTAATGTAATGATAATAATAATAATAACAATAAGGATAATAGCAGTATTTTGATGAGGGATGATAATTTTGGCTGTTTTTGTTCACCACTGATCTCAGATTGTTATCACTGTAATGTTTATCACGCAGGTCTTTGTAGTTCAGTCTAAAATAATCTCAAATCTATCTTTTGTTATTTTATTCGACATATTCAGCTCTCACTTCATAATGTGTTATTTGTGGAAAATGTAAGTTTCATGTAAGAACTCATTTTTAATAGCTTCTTGGAATATCATCTCTACACGCATATTGCTTCTTTGTCTGTTTGTGATAGTAGATTCATTGTATTCCACATTTTTGTTATCTTTTTTTTTTTGGTAATAGACAATTTGCGCTTTCAATTCTCAATATGTTTATGATTTACATGTGAATGTGGAATATGGAACAATAAAACTAAGCGAAAATCCAACAAGATGTAAATTACACTTAAAATCACAGATATGACATTTTTAGTCCGTGTGCTTGATAATTTACCCAGTCCAATACAATAAAATTGATTTATATATCAATCAATAATAAATCGCGCTAATAAGGCTTAATTTATAGTTCTAATCCGTACATGATAGAAACTAGTCACTGATGAAACATTCATCAATGACATATCTACCATAATTAGTAGGCCTATATATACAAAAAAAATACACAATACCAATTCATTATTTTGTGGTAAAAACGTATTCATGATAAAATATATTTCTTTTGTAAAGAAGAAACCATTATTATATAGTAAACAATTTACCAATTGACTACTCAGAATGAATGAAAGATAATTCAATGAAGGTATATGATAGTAACATTTCTTACCTGTAGGTAGAGTAAAGTTACAACACGTGCAGTCACGATGGATGCAGTCCACGTTCAAATAACATTCACAAGGGATGCTGTAATTTTTCTCAGATTGGATTTCAACTCCACTTCAATAATAAATATTCATATTTCTTGGCTGGATGAATCAGATTTGAGAGGGATTTTTTTCCCTATGCTTAAATTTATATACATTATTTCCCAGAACGCCCAAAGATCTAAGGGGGGGGGGGGGGGGGGGTCGTCGATTTTGGGGGCATACAAGGCACATTTATGAAACCTTAGTTAAACTTTGTTCGTATATGTACATATTACTAACATGCAGTGCGTATTTACATATTGACATTTCATGTTTGATTAGTGTCAGTAGTGGCATTGTGATCGTGCTATTTATATGCTTTTCAGGATCTACAGTATACTAGTTCTTAGTACATGTATATGGCGAAATCAAAACAATATAACTACATGCAATACGTGTAGCGTAGGAAATCTCAATTTGAATGCCAAACATGAATATTCATGAGAGGGAAATCGACTGGAAATTTTCGCCACATATGGTAATGGTGTGTGCTGGTGCGGAATTGGGGTTGGGGGACAATAATACTTGTAATATTGTATGCTAGGCAAACAAACGTACTACAAAAGAGAGCTAGAGAGAGAGAGGGAGAGTGTGTGTGTGTGTGTGTGTGTGTGTGTGTGTGTGTGTGTGTGTGTGTGTATGTGGGTGTACGGCAGGATTCGGGTGAGGGGTGAGACACGAAATGTCTGATTTATTTCTGATTCACGGTAGTTATGACTTCAAGACCATCATTCTGCCTAATAATGATTATTACAGCACATCGAACTGTGCTGCTTCCCAGAATATTCACGCCCTCTAACGACGAGAGAAGTGACCGGTCAAGCTGGATGGATCTCCGCTAGGGTGGGATTTCACGGAGCACGCGAACGATTTGCGAAGGACGCGAATGGCAAAATCCAGCATTCGTATTTTAGTCTGCAAAAGTTCGCCAAACGGTCGTGAGCGTTCGGAAGCGTCGTCAGTTGTTCGCGAATGTCGTTTTTACTTCGGCGAGAATTTCAAAAAAGTTTGAAATTTTTTGCGAACCTTTTCCGCACACTTGGTCGTGATTTGCTCGTGAATTGTTCTCGAAATTGTCTTGAAAGCTTCGTCATATGCGCAAGACCTTCGCAAGACACGCGCGATGTTCGCAAAATGTTCGTGAAACCCCAAACAGACTCCGAAACTTTGGAGAATGTCTCGCGTATGTTACGCGAAATCTGCGAAGTTTTTCCGATCATTTTACGACGTAATCGCAAACGGTTCGCGTACCTTTTGAGACATTCTCGCGAACGTTTAGCGCACGTTTGGGTGATGCATGACTTATACGTTTTCTGCAGATAAAAATTGTAGAATACATCTAAACATCAAAGAATTATTAACAACTATAGTAACAAAAGAAATTAAAGACTAGCAAAGATAAAGAGATGTTTGATATACAAAAAAATCGCAGAATACACTTAGAATATATCTTAACTATGTAAAATTTCATTTGAACTATAGAGATTATGTGTCGGAGGAACTGAAAAAACAAATCAAATGCTCCTTACTATAGTGGAGATAGGTATTAAGAAAAAGAATGTAGGCAAGCACACGATAGAGAAATGAGAGAAAAAGAAAGGAGAAATAGAGGAAAGAAAAAAATTCAACTCAAGACAGCTTCCACCTCTCCTTGGGTACATTTTCTCCCATGATTATTGAAAATTTTTCGTTGTTCGCATTTCCGTCGCGTGTTCTTCGTGTACGTAACATGCTGTACTTTAGCAATGATACACACGACATTCGCACATACGTCGTGGAAACTTCGCACAAATTGCGCAAGAATAGTTTTCGGCTTCATTGTCGGAAAACATTCGGAGAAAAACTTTTCCGAATGTTGGATTTTGTCATTCGCGTCCTTCGCAAATCGTTCGCGTGCTCCGTGAAATCCCACCCTTATAAGGGTGGGATTTCACGGAGCACGCGAACGATTTGCGAAGGATGCGAATGACAAAAAAAGTTTTTCTCCGAATGTGTTCCGACAATGAAGCCGAAAACTATTGTTGCGCATTTTGTGCGAAGTTTCCACGACGTTTGTGCGAATGTCGTGTGTATCATTGCTAAAGTACAGCATGTTACGTACACGAAGAACACGCGACGGAAATGCGAACAACGAAACATTTCCAATAATCATGGGAGAAAATGTACCCAAGGAGAGGTGGAAGCTGTCTTGAGTTGAGGTTTTTTTTTTTCTTTCCTCTATTTCTCCTTTCTTTTTCTCTCATTTCTCTATCGTATGCTTCCCTACATTCTTTTTCCTAATACCTATCTCCACTATAGTAACGAGCGTTTGATTTTTTTTTTTCAGTTCCTCCGACACATACTCTCTGCAGTTCAAATGAAATTTTACATACTTAAGATTAATTTTAAGTGTATTCTGCGATTTTTTTTGTATATCAAACATTTCTTTATCTTTGCTAGTCTTTAATTTCTTTTGTTACTATAGTTGTTGATAATTCTTTGATGTTTAGACGTATTCTACGATTTTTATCTGTAGAAAACGTATAAGTCATACATCCCCCAAACGTGCGCTAAACGTTCGCGAGAATGTCTCAAAAGGTACGCGAACAGTTTGCGATTACGTCGTAAAATGATCGGAAAAACTTCGCAGATTTCGCGTAACATACGCGAGACATTCTCCAAAGTTTCGGAGTCTGTTTGGGGTTTCACGAACATTTTGCGAACGTCGCGCGTGTCTTGCGAAGGTCTTGCGCATATGACGAGGCTTTAAAGACACTTTCGAGAACAATTCACGAGCAAATCACGACCAAGTGTGCGGAAAAGGTTCGCAAAAAATTTCAAACTTTTTTGAAATTCTCGCCGAAGTAAAAACGACATTCGCGAACAATTGACGACTCTTCCGAACCCTCACGTTTGTTTGGCGATCTTTTGCAGACTAAAATGCGAATGCTGGATTTTGCCATTCGCGTCATTCGCAAATCGTTCGCGTGCTCCGTGAAATCCCACCCTAAAGGGCTCACACCCATAAATATTTTTTCCCCATAGGGATGTGTGTTAAAAATCAAACTGTAAAAAATTCTGTAAAATAACTCATACAAATGGCGTCTTTCATATCGCATGTCAAACTAAAGTAAGATGTGCCCTTTCACTCATCAAAATATCAAGGGGGGTTTTCAGTTCAAACTCTGTCAAAAGGTCCGCAAAGTCAGACTACGTGTCTTTTTAACTCAAAAAGGCTCAGATTTTCTGTGCGTGCGCCGAGTTAAATTAGTCCCTTTAAATTCCACAAGAAAAACCTATCACCTGCCAAGCAGAACATATTTTGTAGAGGAATTCACACTCATCAACGTGAGCTAAAAACTTTTCTTCTACCTTCATTTCCTGATTTTTTATGATTTTTTTTCTGAATTAATTTTGGTATCTTTGATACGAATTTGTGATCAGGCCGGGAAGAATCCATTATACATGTATTTACGGGTGTGAGCCCTAAAGGCACGGGTGCCACGGCTGTCGTGGGCGGTGTGGAAAGGACTATAATGAAATATATATGGCAAAGTGTCTGGAAACCATACTAGATTCATGGAAGGGCTGACTTGTTTGGGTTTGGGTTTGGTTTGGAACAGTTTAGCCCTAATCCTGCATTTAAAAAAGAAAGACAAACAGACATAAAATCAAACTTGAATTCAAATTATATAAACCCATGGCGAATGCAATAATCAAGATTTTAACAAAAGTATTACGATAGTAGAAAACATGGCACTACAATGTATATAGTAATGATAACAGTAAATGATGCAAAAAGATCAACAAGACCTACAAAGATAAAAACACATACGATGGAAGTAAAAGGGGTCTCATTTTATGCTGAGAACATTCAATAATAAAAAAAAAAACACGTTCATTTATTGTTGCATAAGTGCATTATGAAAGTTGAATGAAATGAAAGATTTGAGTATATGAATATAAGAACGATCCAAGTCCATGGAAGACCATTTCGAGTAAACTTTAAAAAACTTCATATCTTTTTTATTTGTCCAATAATATTCTATTTAACTGTGATGGGAAAGCAACATTGTATTATGATTTGTATTTAAAATACAAATCATAACATATATAATTATGACAATTAACATTTACATTAATTGTGGAGAGGCCATTTTGTGTGATGGACTTGGGTCGTTCTTTGATTCATATGGACTTGGGTCGTTCTTTGATTCATATATACATGATATTCTATAGAGATGAGAGAAGGAAGAGAGAGGGCGCTATAATATGAATGTAAGAATGACCCAAGTCCTTCATTCTTACATTCATATAAGATTTAACTCATTTATTTCAGGCACTTCCGGGGTAATTAGAATTTATCTTTTATACACAAGATGAGTCCAAGCATAAGCTACAATAATTTCCCATGTCAAACTGAATTTGGCCAAAAAATTGGACTTGGGTCGTTCTTATATTCAGGTCTATTGGAAAGAGTAGCTATGTGTTTGCGTACAAGAGGAAGGGGAGGGGGAGAAGGGGGAGCTAAGGAACCTATATTTATTCTTCAGACTTTGAGAAGAAGCAAGGAATACGTTGTTGTTGTTTTTTCAAGAGAGAAAATCTAGATTAGAGGTGCTATATAGCAAAAAATAAAAAAAAATAAAAAAAAAACAAGCTGTCCCAGCTTCTATCAACTTTTATCTGCCGATGGAATCTCACATCTCAGAAACATTATAAAACGTCAATATTATTGAACTAAATTGAATCGAATTTAATTGAACATAAATCTGTATAATTATTTGCTTCAGAATGGTCTCATATTCAAGTAATGTGCGGTTTAATGTTTCTAGGTTATACCGTATAGCATGCCTGTACCGAACAGTGACGGGGCGATTGAACTGCACATTACTTGAATATGAGACCATTCTGAAGCAAATAATTTTCACACAACAATAGCTGTATAATGTACTCCTAAATGAATCCCAAAAGGATTGGACCAATCATCCCCCAGCATTCCCACTGATTCCCACTGATCAGATACTAGCCGCCCTTCTCATTCTCGCCCGAGGCAATGTTGACGTCCGGTGACCGTGAGCATCGTTCCATATCTTCGTAAAAGAAAACGTCTGGTATTCAGGCTATACAACTTCTGTGGAGAAATCTCCTTGTACACACACACATACGCAAGGGTGTCCTTTGAGTAGCTTCCTGCCGTAAACAACGTACCGCTATAACAGTGAAGAGAGTGCAGAACCAATAAAACACGACAGTGTGTTGTGGGCATTGTGTGAACGCTGTGATGATTTTTGCCGATATGTCGTCTAGAGACATCCCCTGAAGCTTGATACACCCGTGACATTAATTTTTACATCGATATCGACCCGTACAGTAGGTCTCTACCTGCAGATGAAGCGTGAGTGTACTCGACTCGAGGACATAACTTATTATAACGGCGGCCGAGCATGAGTCTGTGCACGATCACTGCGGGGGACCGGGGATCACCTGTCTTATTTTACTAAACAGGTAAGACACGGTGATTCCTATCGATGTATTTATACTACAATCTGTATCATGTTTTGACCGCCAGAGCCCTTCTGTTGCAGACCCGGAAACGATGAGAGAGGTATACTTCCGTAGAGATAGGTCTACTGTCTACATGCATAATATGCAACGGACGTGTTTTGGTATCGCACGCCTCTCTGAGCTGGTTCGGTTGTACGTTTGTTATGATATATTCTGTATGCCATGTGCGTCAATCTCTCGCGCTAGCTCAGCCACGCCCATCTACCATTTCTAACGACATTTGTAAAACAAGGTACATAGTCATGAGAGTGTGATTTTGTATTCATAATGTAAATACATGAGACATTACTACAACTGCTAACTTTACTGCTATACCTCTACCAACGTATACCTACTGCACTTAGTGGCCTGCTATAGCTATCACTACTACTGCTACTGCTGAAGTACAGAGTGTACTATAGTATACTACTACCACTACTACTACTACTACTACTACTACTACTACTACTACTACTACTACTACTACTACTGCATATAGCTGCTACTAAACCTCGCTGGTTCCTGTCAGCAGCATGGACAGTGTCGATCATTTGTAATATCTTGAACAACTTATGACCTTTATCTCTTCGCACAAACGGCCCTCTGCTTGTCATGACTCACCGATCGTCAGTGGGTCACCCCCCCCCCCAGCAAAAAACAAAACAAAAACAAAAACAAAAACAAAAACAGATCTCCCGTGAAAGAAAACTGATATATGACACGGATATACTACACATTTAAGCCGACTGTCTACAGCATCAGGATACAAACAAGAATATTAGAAAATGGATTTCAGTTTTGGATCCATTCCATACAACTCGAACTTAGCATCTTCACAGCTATTTCATTTTTTTCCACGAAGAGAGATCGTTAAAGCACAGTGATAGTGTACGACACATGTACTAAATAAAGCTCTGTCTTATTAGCTGGGAGGCCGTGGATTCGAATTCGAGTTAGACAAGATATTTCAACCACACTAGGGCCTACCTCTCTTGAGAACAGAAACCTTAACGTTGAGGTGGTGATGAGACCCATCGGTAGAACAATACAAGAGGATGAGCTGAACTATCCTTAGCAAGTACTGTCTAAAACAGCGCATTGTTGAGTGTATCAAGAGGACGTATCTGTACTGGTTTTGCCTGATTGCATGTGTATACTTTCGGTTGTCAATTTTGCGTGACTGTGGCACAGTATTGATTCAGAACTTCAATTGAAGAAACGATACACAATCAATCTTATACAACACCAGGAACAACATCAACTAGGGAGAGTCACGTAGAGCAATAATTTGCATAAGTAAGTTGGTTCTCTGGAAACATATCCATGATCAGCGATGTTTCGGTATTTACGGCAAGGGGTAAGGTGACGTGCAGTGTAACCCGTTTGAATTTTCCGCAGTAAAGCGCGGTCTGAAGCCGTACAGTTGCTAACGCTGCGATACCAGAGTCGATCACGATGGATGAACTCGATTACAGCTGCTTCATGATCGACAGCGGGTCGGGGCAGTGGAAGGCGGGCTTCGCCGGTGAAGACAAACCTCGAACTTCTATCCCCGCCCTTGCTGGAAGGCCAAAGCACCAGGTAAGATGTCAATGCAAGTACCTTTGGCATTGTGTGGTATATCATCAAAGATGGTTACAAATGCCTTCATACGCATGAATCATTCGGGTTGGGGTGGTGGAATGTACTATCCAATACCAACTATGATTTGTGCCCCTAAGACAATTATGATCATCATCATTATTTCAAGAACAGTAGCTGGGGAAGACAAGTTTGTTCAAAGTTAATATATCCACCTTTACCAAAGAAAGGCCGACCTGAAGCTTACTCTGCAAGATCGCTCGGTTTCAATGTAATGCCACACCGTAGATGATGATGGTGACGTTTCGAGGAAAAACAAATCAGATTTTTTTCTAACTTAATGGAATCCTTGTTTCATATTTCATCCGTATTTCCATCAGTTTATACTATTAAGACTCCGATGTTTGGCCTTTCGATTTCTAGATATTATGAAGTCTTCTCGCATTATAATCCAAGTCTTATATATTTCTGTCGGACTTTTCATGTCATTTTTTTAAATTTATTTTTTGATAAAGCTTATCCAGCCAAGTATGGTGTACTATAGCGAGCTGCGGTACATCGGCGAGGAAGCGCTAGAGAGACGCGGGCTGCTCGACCTTCAGCACCCCGTCCAGCGCGGGGTTGTCACAAACTGGGATGATATTCAGAAGCTTGTGGGTCGTATTTTCTACTACTGTCATCGAGCTTGTACCGAAGAGCATTCCACCTTGTTCACGGAACCTCCCTTCAATCCCAAGTCACAAAGGGAAAAGATGACTGAGGTAAGACATCTGTGTTTAAAGCCTGTGTGTCCCTTTTGCAACCTTAAAAGCTCCAAGATTCCATTCAAAAGCTGGTATATTGTTGTGGTAGGTAACTAAGACTTTTCCTCAGAATGATAAAACTGGAAACTGCTTTATCGTGGAGAAGTACCAAAGATTCAAATGGATTTATTCGGAACCCGAAAGAAATTCCCACCGTTATTTCCTGTACAAATGACGAGCGTGTTCCCAAGTAACAAGGTGTTAGTTTTTCTTTTCCTTTTTTGAAAACTCTGAGATGTATACCATTACCGTAAAATTATTCTTTAATCATGCAAAATTTCGTGACGTTTGGATAATACGACCTTTAATAGCCTGTAGACTTGACTCGAGTCCAAGCAACAAGATGTAACGTGACGCGACTCTTCCATTAGCAAAATTCTGGGTTGCTCGTATCAGAATGGCCACTGTCGTTCAGAATGATAACCCCCAAATAACCCTACCCAATGCCTGCTCTACGGAAGCAGCTTACTTGCACCCTTTAAACGTGCTTTTTTCATCATCATGCCTCGACAATGGGGGTTAGATATCTAAGTAAAGTGTAATTATTTCACAAATTATTCATTTTGTTTGTACATGATCAAGTATGAATGAAACGTAAAAATTTAACAATCAAACACATACACACAAAGAAGTTACCGGACGGTTTATTTCTGTGCTGTTGCCGTCTCTCATTCTTTCCCTATGTTGTCGAAGTGTTTTGCTCATTTAAGTTACGTTAACTAATGCTGCTTGAATCACCTTCAAATAATCCGTAAAATGACAGAACATGGGTTCCTTCTAATGCAGTCAAGTTATCTTTGACAAGTGTAAAGTAACGTTTTCATTCCTACGTGATTTATATCGTTTGTTTTCTTTCACACATCTGGGCTGGAAAATCGTCTTCTCGACAATCAGGTGATGATCGAGAAGCATGACATGCCTGGGATCTTCTTCGCCAACGCTGCCGTCCTGGCGAGTCAACGAGATTCCCTTGTCCTCGACATCGGGGAAGGCGTGTGCCAGGTCGTCCCTGTCCGCGACGGCGAGGCGATCGTCCACGCCGTCCAGCGAATGGACCTTGCAGGAATCGACTTGACCAATTACCTACAGAACCTTTTAAACAAGAGAGGCCTTTCATTTGTTACCTCAGGTACGTTCCTGAGGGAGATGATGTTCTCATGTTCCTGTTGCATGCTCGCAAAAGAGTCACATCTGTCGATTATTTCTCTTATTTTGTAAGCAACTCAAACATTCTTCGAGAGGGATTATGTAATTGACCTGTCTTTGAGATGTTCTTGTTTTCAAACAGCGAAGTTCTTGATTTTTATGGCATGAACAGTGTTGTAAGGAAAGTATTCAATGGGAAAGATGATGATTATTTGTCAAATTGATACTAAAACGGGAACCCAAACCCAAAGAGTAATGTGGATTGAGTGAAAGTAGCAACATTAGTAGAATACATCAGTGAAAGTTTTAGGAAAACCGACAATCAATGCAAAAGTTATGAATTTTTAATGTTTTTTTTGTGTTGGAACCGCTGGATGAGGAGACTACTAGATGTTATGACGTATTATGAGTGGACAATATTAAGAAAATATACAGAAAATTACACATTCCATCAACTTGATACTGTTTTTACCCCTGCTTTCTGAAAGCGGTAGTCAAGTCCTCTTTCATTATGCTAGAGAAATGAATTTTAGTTGAATTTATTTTATCATTTTCTTTATAATTGTTTTCCACTCATATGCCATAACCTCTGGTAGTCTCCTCATCCAGCGGTTCCAACACCGAAACTTTAAGAATAAATAACTTTTGAATCAATTGTCCATTTTTTTTTTCAAACTTTCACTGAAGTGTTCTACTAATGTTGCTGCTTTCACTCAATCCACATTGCTCTTTGGGTTTGGGTTCCGTTATATGATAAATGAAGTTGATATTTCTGTCGGGTTTTCTTAAAAAAAAAAGTGATGAAACGACAATTTATTTTGCCTACTGGTTTATCTGCAGCCGAGCATGACATAGTGCGTGAAATCAAGGAAAAAGTGAGCTACGTCGCTGTCGATTTCGACCGCGAAACGGAAGTCGCGGCGAGCGCTCCAGAATCTGTCAACAGTTCCTACGAGCTCCCCGATGGTCACGACATTACTGTCGGCAGCGAGCGATTCCGAGCCGCCGAACCCCTCTTCCAGCCCAAGCTGATCGAGAGCGACCACCAGGGCGTTCACGAGCTCGTCTACAGCAGCATCATGATGTGCGACGCCGACATCCGTCCGCTGCTCTTCGGCAACGTCATCCTCGCCGGCGGCTCGACGATGATCTGCGGGTTCCCGGAGAGGTTGAAGAAGGAACTCTCAGCTCTTGCCCCGCCCGGAATCAAGGTCAATGTCATCGCGCCACCAAAGAGGGAGTACTCCGCCTGGGTCGGCGGGTCAAAGTTAGCTAGCTCAATCCCCTTTCAGGACAATTGGATCCCGAGACAGGAATACCTAGAACACGGAGCGAGCCTCATTCACAAGAAATGCCAGCTGTTCTAGTGTGCGTTGTCATGGGAACGTTGCGTGGCATCAGCGAATCAAGTTGTAAAGAAACTTATTTCTCCGTGTAGATTCGGAAGTGAAACAAACAAACATGACAGAAACTATATAGCTGTTGGAAAGCTGGTCCCTAGTATTTTATCCATAATTTATGTTACATAATCATTTTACAGCATGGCAACAACGTGTTTAATGTCACAAGGAAGGTCGAAGACAAACAATCATGAAATCAAATGAGACACGATTACGTTTTATTTCGGATTTCCCCATGCGGTCCCTGAGTGCAGGTCAGGAAATAGGGCCTTCACGTTATGAAGGCAGATTGACGTCATCATTTCTGAAATTAACACTCTCCTTCTCTGGAGAAAAAAAATATGTGAGTGTTGCCCGTTTTCTGAGAAGGCCCCTAACTATCGTGCAGAAGATATCTCCAACTGCAGACTAGCAAGATCGACCGCCAATATGCCTCTGTTAGAATCACAGTAAATATTATAACTGTTATAGAAACTCGAATATGCATTGAAAGTTTGTGAACCAAAAAAAAACACAAAAACACAAAGAACAAACACCTGCCTAAGCCAGATAGCAGAAAAAGAAATATAAACGTATTTATATCAAATATATTATTTCATATACGTGCATAAAGTATACACGGAATATGCATATATTTCATCCTTTGTAAAGATTTAATCCTCTTCTAACATGTGTCTGAAATTGAGACTAAGTTATGTGTTCGTAAAGGTTACCCCGCTGTGAATTTGCCGAGCAGTCAACTGCAACGTCAAACGGCGTAGTCTTTTGTTATCAGGATCTGTATTATAAAAACGACAAAGGAGCGTGTAAAACTGTAGCAAAACTACTGTGGGGTTTCAATACGAAGCAACATGACTGGACTGTAACAGCTTTGTAACAGCCTATATTAAATTTTAGAGTATTTCTTCGCATCTGATGAGATCTTTAATGAAATAAATTTTAGTGTCATGACATCACGCTGACTTCATGCCTTCTATTTCTGTATGTGTAGGCCTACATAAGTCATGGAAGGAATAAATATTTCTCACATCAGCAAAAGCGTTGTTGCCCCCCCCCCCCCAAAAAAAAAGTATTAGAATCTGAAAGCGTTCTCGACATTCAAACCCTGGCCGGTGCCACGTTTTCAAAAGGGGGATGGGGGGGGGGGGGGCACTTCAGACTTCTAGTGCCACTTCCGGGTTTCATCAGCTTACAAGCATAAAAAAAACACACAAAGGCCTTACCGTGCTCACACTTCAATCTTTCTATTTATTTCCAGTCCCTCCCCCCCCCCCCCCGGTTCCGCCGGCCCTGGTACACTTGAGTGACTGTCGTTGCAAATTTACCACATCGCAGAGAATGTATACTGTACGTCTATATAAATGGCCCCTACAAGAAAGCGATAACGCTGCAATGGACACAGGTGAACGACTCAATACATTGTACACGACTATCACATCATCCACATCTTTGTATTCCTTGTCGAGCGATTAATATGTCAACAAGAATTCCGAGGAGACCAAAAACCAGGAAATAGTAACGAAACTCACTATTCCCACCAGTTACAATGTTAAAAACACAATAACAACAACGACAACAACATCAACAACGACCACTCCTACTAAAATGCACTACTACTGTACGACTGCGACTACTACTACTACTGCTATTGATACTAACTGTACTTCTAATGATAACAATACTGCTAATGAAATTAGTAATAGATAATAATAATCATCATGATAGTAATAAAATGAGCATAATAGGAGTAGTAACGATAATACTGATACTTAGAAATCATCAATATTTCAACGCATGCTCCAGTCACTGCTGACCCTTAACATCCTGCAAATACCAAACTACCACAGCAACTACTGACTCTACTCGGTTCTACTTCCGTGATCAGTTTTACTCACTACTGCTAAATGAACCTCCTTCTCTTGATGAAAATGGTTACAAACCCTTGGATTTTTTTTTTTTACTTTTTGTTTACAATAGTTCACTAAACGTTTGATGATTTATGCCGGAGCAAAGGAAACGGAGCGAAGGTAATGACGCAGTTTTGCTGCTTTTGTTGTCATTGTTGTTTCTCTTCTTCTCTTCGATTTTATTTTAGTTTAATTAAGTTTAGTTTTGCTTAATTTCTGTTTTATTTTGTTTTCTTAACCCTGATTCAAGAAAGTTAGACTAGGGACCGAGCAATTTAGGGAACATCTCTGTTCTAGAAAATATTATTCTTTTTGTTTCTTGCATCGGTAGCTAAGACCTGGATGAGATGCCATGGATGATGACGATGATGAGGTGAACAACGCCGTGGTCATCGACAACGGGTCAGGCGTGCTGAAAGCAGGGCTAGCAGGGAATGACTACCCAAGTGTCGTATTTTCATCCGTCGTTGGAAAGCTGAAGAAACAGGTGAAATAAACAACTCTCTCTAACTGCAGTCACATCAAATATTAGAGTTGTGGAATCATTTGTCCCATGTATGCATGGATACCTGACAATGCTGTACGCGTCAATGATAATTACAAGGTCCTTTCTGAGAGCAGTAATAATACTGAATTATTACCCTTGCTAAATAAGACCAAATATCATCGGTTACAGTCCGTTATTCTGAAGGTTCGGTAAATCAACTTATCCCGTTAATCCGAATATGAAAATAGGGTTCGTTTTTTTTTTTTTTTTCAAAGGCTTGTTGTTCCCAAGGTTTGGCAATCCTAAAATGAAAAAAGTCGTTATTTGCAAGGATCGTTAATCTGAAGTTGTGTAATACCGAAGGTTTGATAGTACGCACCTCTTCGTTTTTGGATCAACGAATGATATTAGATTTTCATGTTTGGATTTACGAACTTCACCTCATATTGTCATAACCACTACAATTTAGCCATCTGTACAGTCACTCGAACCGAGTCGACTACCAGTTCGGGAGTATGTCGGGAGCGACGCCCAGAGAAAGAGAGATCTCCTGAACCTCACCTACCCCATCGACCACGGCATGATCAGCGATTGGGACGCCATGGAGACGATCTGGCGTCACACGTTCGACCACGAACTCGGCGTGGATCCCGAACAGCTTCCCGTTCTACTCAGCGACGCACCGCTCAACCCAAGGGACAGTCGAGCCAAAATGGCGCAGGTACTTTCTAAATTCATCTCGACTAGCACATCTTAGTACACACGGCCGGCGGCAAGTTTTTAACGTGTGTGTGTGTTGGAGGGGGGGGGGGGGGGGGGGGGGGCAGTTTATATTTCTGGTGCCACTTCCGGGTTTCATCAGCTAACAAGCAACAACAAAAAAGACCTTCATCGAAACTTTTCCGGGTTTCTTCAGCTGACCAGCAAATAATTTATGCGTTTAGAAACGTCATTATTGCACAAGTGTTATTAACTATTATCATTATTAAATAATGTTTTCTTCTGAACCTCCGTTTTAACGTGTGATTCAGCTGTATCTATAGTTACCAGTCTTCGCACAGCTTGTGCCGTACACTGTTGTATAAAATCCGCTCTGTTTGTGCGTGAACCCTTTCCCCTTCCCTTGTCGTAGGCGTATGTATAAAACTGAGCATGTGGGTATAAGCAGTTTAGATTAAGCTTAGTTGGAGTACATACACCCACAGATTAATCCACGCAAAATATATACAATGCCAATACAGAAGTTAAGACATGAAATTGTATCCATCAAACAAACAGGAATTAGATTAGTGGAGTTTGTACGGACCAATTATCAACAGATAGAATAAGAATTTTGATTTGCACGGTTATCCTTTCATTGTAGCAATGACATGGAACTGAGTGGAAAATGGTGTACGACCGTAATTATTATCGTCGAACATCATTTTCGACTAAATTCCATTTTGATGGTCATTTTTGCAATGAAATGATAACCATAAGAATAGAAATTCTTTGTGATTATAAATGGAAACGCACACTATTCATGATCGCCTTTAAGAATCCGTAAATTTCAGACTGAAAACATTGGTCAATTCTGGAACCATCTACGAAATATCACAGGAGATTTATGACGTCAGAAAGAAGATAAAGAAAATTACCTATACTTGTCCCCCTCTCAATGCTTACGTCATTCTCAATTGAATGACGTCATGACAGATCCTGTTTGAGAAGTTTGGAGTGTGTGGCGTACACGTGGTCAACCAGGCCATCCTGTCCCACTACGGGATTGGTCGCACGTGTGGCATCGTGGTCGATATAGGCGACAGCGTCATGGACATCGTGCCCGTCTACGAAGGCTTCATCATCCACCAAGCCGTTCAGCGTGTTCACTTCGGTGGACGAGATCTGACGAATCACCTGATGAATCTTCTTAACCAGGGAGAATATTCGTTCTCGACTTCGGGTATGAGATATTTTCGATCTCGTTGTTTTACCCTGCGTTCAGACGATCCCCTGCTGCGAGGGGAATCTCCCGTTTGCCAGGACATCCCCCGGCAATCCCATCGTGTGGACGCTCGGTGGGACATTCCCCTGTCCCCCGGAAAGCTTGTCGAGCCCGGCAACAAATTCTGGTGGGGGACAGAGCGCGCAGCTCATGCAGCTGTTTTCCTCCTAAGTGCGCATGCTCAAAATGCCATTTTGTACGCGTATACGGTGCCTAGCCGTGATTTGTCCCCCCTTCAGCGGGGGATATCAAGACACGTGTGGACGGTCGATCGTAAAAAAGATACAATCTCTCTACGCGCTCCCCGCGAAGAGGGGGATCGTCTGAACGCCGAGTTAATGACGTTATCATGTAGGATTGCCAATTATTGATCGATAAGATGCAAGATAGGTACGTCCAAATCGACACGTGCTTCAAAAAATTTTTGGAACGTTGGTGAGGTGATGTTTCCGTTGTAAAGCGTGTGAAAAACTTAAGGTCATTTGAGCAGTTTGTAAACATGGATTAAAATTTTGAATGATGCAAGATGTAACTTATAACTTTCGTATAATGACAAGGTTATGATTGAATGATGTAAGTCATTTAGAAACAGGAGTTAACATTATCTAGCTGCCAAAAAAAAGAAAGGAATAGCAACATTCTGCGCAAGTGGTGGTCCTTTTTTGGCTCACCTGAGCCAAAGGCTCAAGTGAGCTATTGCGATCGCCCTTCGTCCGGCGTCCGTCGTGCGTCGTCCGTCGTCCGTCTTCCGTCGTGCGTCGTGCGTCGTGCGTAAACTTTTTACATTTTCATCTTCTCCTTGAAAACCCCAGGACCGATTTTCCTCAAACTTGGCAGGTAGCATTTTTAGGGGGTTAGGAACTCAGTTTGTTAAAATGGGCACCATGTCCCACCCAGGGGGACCCCAGGGGGCCCAAACCCTCCAAAATTAAGGAATCTGTAAAAATCTTCTTCTCTAGAACCAGAAGTGATAGAGCTAAGTTAGTACTATGAGTTAGTACATTGATGACTGTAGTTTCAAGTTTGTTCATGGCAGAATCAGGGGTGCCCCCTTTAGGACCCAGGGGAGGGGGTGAGGCGGGGTCCTAATGGGGCCTTAATTGTACATTTTTATCTTCTTCTTGAGAACCTCATGACCCATTTTCACCAAATTTGGCAGGTAGCATCCCTAGGGGGTTAGGATCTCAATTTGTAAAAATGGGCACCATGCCCCACCCAGGGGGCCCCCTAGGGGGGAGGGCCCAAACCCCCAGATAAGGAATCTTTAAAAATCTTCTCTAGAATCAGAAGTTATAGAGCTAAGATAATACTATTAGTATCATTATGAGTGAGTACATTAATGACTGTAGTTTTAAGTTTGTTCATAGGAGATCCAGGGGTGCCCCTCTTGGGGGCGGGGCGTTGGGAAGGTCCAAATGGGGGCCTGAATTGTACATTTTCATCGTCTTCCTGAAAACCTCATAATGTATTTTCGTCAAACTTGGCAGGTAGCATCCCTAGGGGGTCAGGATCTTAATTTATAAAAATGGGCTCCATGCCCCACCCAGAGGGCCCCAGGGGGCCCCAATCCTTCCAAATTAAGGAATCGTAGAAAATTTTGGCCCTTATTGTACATTTTCATCTTCTACTTGAGAATGCCTGGTCAAATTTTGGTAGAGCTGTGAATAATTTAGATTAGTGATTGCGTGAAAGGTGAACTTGCGATACTCAGGTGAGCGCTAGACTCGCGGGTCTCTTGTTTATGAACTATTGGAAAAGGGGAATTGATCTTTTGTAGGTTTCCTCGTGATGTCACAATTATGCACATAAATGAAATTTGCATGACAATAGATCAATAGTAGAACAAAGGATACATATTTCTCTCCTTTCGTTCATACACAAACATTACAGGTGAGTGGGAGATTGTCAAGGAGATAAAGGAAACTTTTGGCTACGTCGCACTAGATTTCGAAGACGAAATGGTTACCTCTTCCAGCTCAACTTCGATTGAGAAGAATCATGCCCTTCTGAACGGCGACAGCGTCACCGTGGGCAAGGAGCGATTCCTCGCCAACGAGCCGCTCTTTCAACCCCGACTTGCTGGGCTCGATCACCCGGGCATCCACGAACTCGTAAAGCGCAGCATCGACAGGTGCGACATCGACTTCCGCAGGGATCTCTACTGCAACATCGTCCTCTCCGGGGGCGCCTCCTTGACGGAAGGGTTGTCGGAGCGACTCCGGCAGGAGATATCCGCCATGGTGTCTCCTAAAATGAGAGTGCATGTAGTGTCCCGACCCGAAAGAGCAATCTCCACCTGGATAGGTGGTTCTGTTCTCGCCTCTCTGTCGAGGTTTGAAAATATGTGGGTCACGAAGAGAGACTACGAGGAATACGGACCGAACAGTATCCACATGAAATGTGTCAATTAGTGCATGTTGAAAACTGAACAATACGAGTACAGTTTTGAAAAGGAGGCGGATGTATCTTGAAAAACTCGGGGTTCGTGAAATTGAAATATCAATGCATTTTCTTTTGCACTTGTATGTTCAAAATCACCTGTTGGCGTATGTTTCTCTGAATCAATAGATTATTTGTGTCTGTCTCTCCCCCTTATACCAGTGATGATGTGGGAAGACGGAGGAGAAAGGGGGGACAGAACTTCTGCCATCTGCCAAAATATATGGTGGAATTGTGTATCTTTTTCAAAGATGGCATCTGTGCGATACTGCAACTGTGGCAGTAAAACAAGAATGGTCAAGAGTAATGAACAAAATGGAAGTTTAGAATGATCTTTTTGAGAGCTGCCCTAATTCTATACAAAATTTATGACATCTAGTTAATATCTCAAGGTATTCTTTATATGGTAAAGGCAAATACAGCTCGTTGGAAATGTATAAAACTATGCAAACAAAACTTGATGCGGAGAATGACTGAGAGAGAGAGAACGAAAAAAAAATGCAATATCATTTTAATTTTACGCTAGCCAATTATCATATTGGTCGCGGTAGATTAAAAAAAAATTAATGCATTTTAAGTAAACAGGTGTATCAGAACAAACGAAGTCTTTTTTTTTTTTGTAAACTGCTCACGGATCAGGCGGTCTTATTGGACGATGAATGATCACATGATTCGTGATTGGGCAGCTTATGATGGTCTACGTGACAACTGCATGATGGGACGGTGTATGGTTGAACGGCGTATGATCGGATGTTATATACTAGTATTCAGACTGTGTATTTGTTATGAAGGAGGATGCATATTATAATCCTTTGGGGTATTTTTTTTTTTTTTGGTGCTCTGTGGTGCCAAATAGAGATTAACCCTTTTGTACCTTTTTTAATCAAGAAAAATAATAATGTATGGTGCATCATAATGGGCGTTTGAAGTAACTTGATGGCGGCAGCAATATCGATGCATGTCCTGGGTCAGGCATATAAGCACGCCTCGTGTAACTCAAGAGTTTCAAACATCAGAAAAATACAGAAATAAAGATTGAAAAAAAGGAATATGAAATAAATTGGGAAAAAAATTTCTCATACTGTACTTTGTATGATTGCATATGAGCCTTTAGTAGAGAGAAATTTAGAGATAAAAAATCAAAAGCAGAAAGTCAGATATCAAAAAATGCAAGCAGAGAGACAGACAGACAGACAAAAAATAAACGAGATGCAGAGAGATGCATGTACTACCTTATTTCTTTTTAATAAGAGGGACACCAACAGTTTGTGTGTGTGTGTGTGTGTGTGTGTGTGTTCCCCTCTGTTTGATGTATTTGCTTTTTCTTCATCCCTCTTTTATACAAATTCTTCCTTTTTCATTTGTAATACGCTGTATTGACAATGTGGAATTTATGCTGTCATACTGAAATCTGTATTATTTTGCAATTAACTTTTATAATTATTGTTCATATTAAAAAGAAAGAAAGATAAAAATTGGCAAATACAAAAAAAAAATGTGTGTGTGTGTGGTTGGTTGTTTATGTATGTTTTTTTTTTTTTTTTTTTTGGCAGTGGACTATCACAGGCAGGTGAAGTTCATCCAAATCGTAATCGTGCGAGAAAGAGAAACGACAGTGAAACGAAAGGAAGAGAAATACAATTCATTATGCACTTGAGGGTACATAGAAATACCCTGCAATTATATCATGGCCACACAGTTCGGTGGGAGTCACACTCTGTTGTAGTCGGTATAGGCAAAGATTCCGCAACGGAAATATTGCGGAAGAAAACATCAACAACAACATAAAGAAAAAACAGAACAAGTCCAAGGCTATTAGAATATTGTTCTACAGGTCAAATGCACAAGAACAGTGGTGACTGAACCATGTACATGACATTGTGTTGTCTCATAGGCAGTGTGTGTGGACAAAGTTGGACCGATTTAATCATGTTAATGGTTCACAACTATGCAAAGGATAGTAAACTGCGGAAGAATAAGCTGCTTTTTGCTCGAAATATGGCATAGCGCGCGTACTTTACCAAGCAACCCGACAGTGTATGCACTCTCGCTGAATATGGGTTTTCCAGCCGTTTTCCACTATCTCATCTACTAGTATCACTTTGTCTTTGTTATTATTGCTTAGGTTCTCTGTTTGTAAACTTATGCTCGTACTGTTTGATGATATTAATTTTCTCTTGTTTGTATAGTTTGTATAACATTGCATTTCTGTAAACTCTGTATATTTGTAAAGTTATTTCATTTGTATGCTTTTTATGACGGGAAATAAAACCAAACCAACCAAACCAACTATAGGGTTCATCAACTGGAGTGTAGGCTGCAGATATTTCACCATTATTATCAGAATACCATTGGAATACACTTTTCTAGTGTGTAGAACAAGTAGTGCATACTGCAGACCTTTTCATTTAGAAAAACTAGCAATGTAAACACTAGTTTTTGTTGCCAGTACTGGTTATAATTCGTGGCAAACATATAGATAGAGCCTATCTACACAACAATAGGGGCTATGACTATCACTACTACTACTGCTACTATACTACTAATGATATTAATACCACCATCACCACTTACTACTAGGCCTACTACAATGTACTATCATACTGCAGTGACTGATCCAGACGGGGGGGGGGGGGGGGGGGTGCGCCGGGCTCACGCCTTCTCTTTATTTTTTGCTTTAAACACAAGAAATAAAGATTAAAAAAAGGGAATTACGAGATCCGCCCCCACTACTGCTACTACTACTACTTACTACAACTACTTACTACTACTTCTACTACTACTACTACTACTAGTACTACTACTACTACTTCTACTACTACTACTACTAGTACTACTACCACTACATGTACTACTACTGCTACTACTACTACTGCTGCTAGAGATACTAGTACTTAACTGAATATAGTATTACTCACACACTATTACCACTACTACGAATGATAATAACAATAGTGATAATTATGACAATGATGATGTCACATCTGACCTGTCAGCTTGACGTGTAATGATAAAGATGCTCAGGAGAAGGTAATATCATTATTTTTTTTCTTCTTTTTAATGTTGTATTCCACGTCTGCACTACCATGTCCTATACAAATTGAGGTAAATAGAACCGAATGGCTGAACCAGTCGACGGCTTTGATTTCCCCGCCGTCGTCATCGACAACGGATCCGGGACGTGTCGGGTGGGTTTTGCTGGCGAAGATCATTGCGTGGCGGTGTTCTCGTCCGTCGTTGGGAAACCATTATCCATGGTAAATACCACTATTTGACAAAGACTTGATTCCAGAACATGCCGAGTATTTAAACCAACAGGAATTACAGTGTCTGGCCAGTACAGTACATTAGTATATACAAGAATACTTTGATATTGATGCAGATAGTAAATTTAAGTAAGGAATCACTACCTTGAAAAAAAAAATCAATCAATTTCACTTAGCAAACATGTGCAACATTGCTAAACAGTAAGCAAGGTCGTGGAATATTCTAAACCGTGTGCCCCTAATTCTAACCCTTAAAGGGATCGTACAGTTTTGGTTGAGACCTAATTTCAAGTTTCTAACTTTTTTGGTGAGATAATGACAAACCTCTTATGAAATATGAAAGAGCATGTAATTCCACAAGGAATTCAATGTTTATTTGATAAAAATTGGTTTTAAAATGGCTGAGATATCCAAAAAAGAGTGATTCTTATAAAGTGTGGGACCCACACTTTATTACGATCGCTTTGTTTTACTTTGTTTTTGGATGTTTCAGTCATTCCAAACCCGATTTTCATCAAATAAACTTTGAATTCCTTTTGAAATGGTATGCTCTGTACTTTATCAAAAGTGTTTTCTTGGTATCTCGCAAAAAGTTAAAAGCCCAATTTTCATCTCCACCAATACTGTACTGTCCCTTTAAAATCAATTTAAGTGCTGCAATCTTTCTGGCTTTGAACATACTTATTTTACAATATTACCGAAATATAATTTTCAAGCATATAATTACGAGCCAAATGTCCGTTCTTTCTCTATTTATTATCTATTTATTTTTTACTTAGTTACTTTCAAGTGTGTTTGTTTGCTACTTTTCTTTTTCTTTATTTGTTTGGTGGTTTGCTTTGTTCGGTTGGTTTTTGTCTCTTGGTTTAGCCTTGCTTAATCATTTCTGGCCGGACACGCATTGTGATAGTGCAGTTCATGCGTGCCAAGGGTAAAGAAGGTCACCACACATTCGAATGTGATTCATTATCATAGTATATCATGCTACGTTGAGGATAACTTTTTTTTTTTGTTTCCTGGACGCATAAACTTATAGGAATGAGGTTGTTCACCAACTTGACTTTCCCCATATAAGATTACTGTCTTACCGACTTCAACAGGTGCCGTTATCAAGGGGCGAGTACATTGGAGACCACGCCCAGAGAAAGAGAGATCTCCTCAGCATCCGCTACCCCATCGAACACGGGATCGTGGCCGACTGGGAGGATATGGAGAAGGTGTGGTCGTACGCACTCAGCAACAAGCTCCACGCCCCCCCCGAACTCAACCCGATCTTGATGTCGGAGGCACCGCTAAACCCAAAGGCCAATCGGGAAAAGATGGCACAGGTGGATCCCTAACTTTACTGTCAGTTGCTTGTGCAAAAAAGGAAGTTGTTACAGCAACTTCCTTTTAATTCTCTTTTTTTTTAAATCTATACCACCATATAAACAATCCCCTCACACTGCATGTGCATATAAGTTAATACCTCGTCATTCAGTGCGTGATATGAAATTCATAATTTCTTGATTTTTCACACCGTTTTAGCTCATGGAACAAGAGACTCCAAAATGTATGAACTGAGCATGTAATGAAATTGTAGTATCGTTTCAGTCATCGGGGTTAAACTGCGCTATCTTAGCACTGAAAACATTATGTCATGTAAGAATAATCAGTATCCTAGTGCTGCCATGTCGGGTGAGAAAAAGTTGTCTGTTTTGTGATTCTTGTTTGTTGGTTTTGCTTTCATGTCATTTTGGTCTAATTCTGATCTCGCCGATCATAGTGTTACATCGTAACCACGTGATGGACCTGTAAATAATATATATCATCCAAATCCCTCCTTCACTGCAACAGGTGATGTTTGAGAAGTTTAATGCAACTGCCTTCTACGTGGCCAACCAAGCCGTCCTATCCCACTTCTCGTCCGGGACGACCTCGCTCCTCGTCGTCGATATCGGCGACGGTGTCATTGACGTCATGCCCATCTACCAAAGTCACATCATTCGGCGCGGCGTTCAGCGGGTAGACTTCGGCGGAAGAAACCTAACGGATTACCTGATGAGGCTGCTCAGCAATCAGGGATACTCATTCACGACGACAGGTAAGTGTAGGAATCCATGCATTTGACCTGGGTCCCGTTTCATAAAGCTTGTTATTAGTGACAACTGCCACATTCTTATGACAAATTGCTCACAGGCAATCAGATGCAATGATTTCAGTAGCCTATAAAAACTAATCGTAACTTGTTATTGACAGCAAATTTTATGATACTGGGCCCTGATTTCGACTCATACAGTGTATGTGTCTAACCTAAGAATTCTAATTCTAATTCTAAATAAGAATAATTTATTCGGAGGTTTGTTATTTCGGAAGGTCCGTTAATTCGGAAATGAAATTAGGTTCCTTATTCCGAAGGTTCGTTGATCAGAAAAATAAATTTCGTTATTTCTCACCTTCTTTTCATTTTCGGATTAACGATAGAATAGCGAACATCACCCAAGTTTGACGTACGAGCCACGCAATGTTGAAGGATTGCGGAGCATTGTATTTCTTGTTACCATGACAAAGTGTACATTGTTTCTTTTTTTAAAATAATATCATTCGTGCATATACTTTATACATTGTATTCGACGAACTGTCCTTATCAGATGAATGACAGCCGAACTGACAACTTGTATTGCTTTGAATCATGTTTCTTGTTCTGCTTTGATGGAAATAAATGAAATATTTCAATTGAATTAAATTGAATTGAAAAAAGATCGTATGTTTTATGGTTAAGTATCAATGAGTAAAATACTCGGATTTCGTTTGGAGAGGTTTTTTTTTTTTCATTATAATTGTGCAAAACCTCCCTCACGCATTCGTGCCTGTTCTTATCTCCGTCTTACATAGCTGACAGAGAACTGGTTCGAGAAATAAAAGAGAAATTCGGCGCAGTTGCAATGGACTATGAACACCAGACGCTTTCCGACAAGTGTTCTCCGATTTTCTACGAGTACGGCGATGACCAGTTTATCAAACTTGGCCGCGAACGATATCAAGTCGCCGAGCCGCTCTTTCGGCCCTCACTGCTCGGTCTCCCAACCCCGGGCATTCATGAGCTCATCTACGATAGCATCATGAAGAGCGATGTGGACTGCCGAAAGGACCTGTACAAATACATATACCTCTCCGGTGGCTCGACTTTGTTTGAAGGGTTCGCCGATCGTTTGAGGAAGGAGTTGGCCGAGTTGGCACCGGCCGCGGTGAACATCACTGTGAAACCGGCAGACGACAGGGACGCAGCAGTGTGGATTGGTGGATCGATTATGGCATCGATAGCTAGAATGGAAGGGATGTGGGTTAGGAGAGAGGAATATGAAGAGTATGGACCGAACATAGTTCATCAGAAATGCGTTAACTGAGTAAGATTTGGGTTTAAATAACGAGTAATGCATTCCCTTTGCAAACAGACATTGTACCAACGTCACGTCCATTTTTTTTCTTGTAAACAGTCAGTCTGTTAAAGAAGAGTTCTTCATTATCTTCTGCATCGTGCGTGTATCCTTCGACTAGTGTGTAAGGACAAACAACTCAATAAGCAATTGCATTTTCAAGGATGCCAAGGCAAACTCTTGCTCTTAAAAAAAGAAGAAGAAGAAGAAGAAGAAGAAAGAAGTTGTCGCTGAGTGGACGTTAGGGGCCTATACTCCAAATAATCCTGTGAGGAGGTTGATGTTGCCAAGGGGAAAAGACAATGTATTACTAAAAAGTCGAGGGCATTAGGTAGTGACATGCACTATCGTATGTTAATATATCTATCGTTTTTACAACCTCCGCACAGTCATGACAGTAGACCAAATGTATATCAAATTGCATACGAGTTTTTCATTGTTGTTGACGAGGCATATCGGACCTTCTACATAGCACGTCTCTGAAACATAAAATTATAGTCATGATTATTCCTATGAGAAATGAATAGGAGACGATGAACATAAAGAGGCAATGGTAATAAAATGAGTTTAAAGAGGCAAGGCAAGTAATATCATGTACTATATATTATGTTTTGTTTATTTTGTGAAATATGAAAAAAGGTAAATTCAATTCAATTTTCTTTTCAATGACAGCGATAGACAGAATGACCTAGAGGGAGAGAGAGAGAGAGAGAGAGAGAGAGATAGACAGACTCACAGACAGACAACCAACATAGAGACAGACAGAAAGAAGTGCATTTATATTAACTTTCCTGTTAAGTGATACGGGTATAGCATGTAATCTCCTTCCAACAAGTATTCATGTGTATGAATTGCTTTGTAAGTACGTTGATATGATTTTTTTTTAAATCAGGTATTTTCGTCTTTCTTTACCTTTCTCTCGTTGTTATTTTCTCAAAGGACTGCGTCAGGAAGATTTTTTTCTTTTCCCGCGTCACGTAGTGATAACTTTATTTTGTATGCAATACAAAAAGGGCTACTAGTAGAGAGTAAAGTCAATAATAATTTCATCTTTTTGTCAATCCATGTCACCAAAATCTTAAAATAGTAAATACAGCCTCAAATGGACGTGTGCATTTTTTTGTGTGGTTATCGCCAAAATTGCTTTTATTGTTATTATTAAGAAGAAATATAGTAAAAATAGAATCGTCTCCTTTACACACCCTTGTATTTCAATTACCAAGACACAAACCAATAGTTTATCTGATGATTAATTTCTCTACATACAATCTACAATATTCCCAAATGTGTATATATATATATATATATATATATCATATATTATATATATATTATATATATATAGGGCCTATAGATAGATAGATAGATAGATAGATAGATAGATAAGTAACAAAACTGGAACAAATTTCATGCTGTATAATTCACCAACAGTTTATTTCTGCACACAAGTTTTCGAGCGTCTCGCCGCCCTTTCTCAAGTGTTCATACAGAAAGGGCGAGACGCTCGAAAATTTGTGTGCAGAAATAAACCGTTGGTGAATACAGCATATGAACTTTGTTCAAATTTTGTTACTTATCTTTTTATCTTGCCAACACGTGGACAACCTAATCAACATATACATATATATATATATATATATATATATATATATATCATGAAATTCGAAAGTTAATGTTGCCCAAATATTCTGTCATATCATGCCTTTCGGGATATTGCCCCTGACATAGACGACGACGGAAAAATCTCCCAAAATGAGAATTTTTTTGTAACTTTCCATCGACATAATACGTTGCACATAATTATGAAATTGAGAAAGAAAAAGAAATCCTCCTAGACGACCCGAGTGTTTTCATCGTATAGAGCAGGCTGGATAACCTGACATCGATAAGTACAACACGTACAGAAAGTACATGGTATACCATAACAAAAGAAAATTCGCCGAAATACTGTAATCTAGCATTTCATGAAAATGGCGTTTCCTCAGACAGCACTGTTGTATGAAATGTTTTGTTTAGATATGCAGATGCATATCGTGATTTTGAAATAGATAATTGATATCAAAACGGGAGGGGGGGGGGAATATTCAAGTAACAGAAAAGACAGATGATATGCCAGATATACAATAGCTTGTGGCATTGGCTATGTTTTTTGTTTGTTTTTTTTACTTCATTGGGTTGAAAGAGTTTAAGAAGTTTGTGTGTTTGTGTGTGTATCTTTTGTGTGTGCGTACGAGTAAAGTTTCTGTATAGATAATTGAAGATGTAGGTTGTGATTCTCGGGCTATGTGCCGTTTGATTTTTTTTAATCGTTTGATTAATAATCATTGTCGATTGAATATTGTTTTATAATTATACTCGTACATTCAAGATTATCTTTTTTCTTTGTTATGTACAAGTTAAGATATCAACTAAAGATTATGATTAGATTTAGCAGATAAATAAAATATGTGAGTGTGTGTGTGTGTGTGTGTGTGTGTGTGTGTATGTGTGTGTGTGTCAACATGACGGGAATGTGTATTTTAAGAAGAAATTTGCAAAGTGATATTTTCTCCGTTGCGCAGATTTTCATGCATCTTTCTTATGCTTCATCTCAAGTGGTTATCCATATTTTCACGTGTATATTTCACTGCAGAAGATAAAATAATTTATGAATCAATAATATGGCCATTAATAGGCTTTCATGAGTTGTCGACGACAATTCTACGATTGGCTGCCGATACACAGCCCATGGCATTAATGTACATACCTATGTATTTTCGTTTGCCCAAAGATACAAGTCAGCTTTGAATTTGTTTATTTCATCTAGTTTGAGACTTCTATGCAGCATCCACCCTCATTGAATCAGTAAAGGCTCGTTAGGTTTTTGTTTTAATTGTGTGTTTTTTGTTGCTGTTGTTTTTTGTTTTGTTTTTTAATGATCGAAATACCCACAGGCAAATTTTCCTGAATGTGTCTGGAAACGAAGACTAATTCGCGGGAACACGCTTGACATCAGCCCATCCCAGTGTGTTAACACCGCTGCTAGCAGCCGATTCTCGGCACTCAATACACCGCAGATTCTCTGTCTGTACAGACTCCATTGCTTGTTTGTGACAGGTTACCAGCATTTGTACCGTGCACGCAGAGAGCGCTGAAACAGCTCTGTTGAGTCCATGCTAATACATGTACTTTCGTTTTTGTATTTCTAGTATTGCTTCGAAAACTGGGCCAAAAATCGCCGTCATATTATCATGTCAGGTAAGTGTGTATCGATCAGCCTGTGAAATGTTTGTACGTTGTATACTGCATTGTGTCCCGAATGCCCAATCCCGTTTGTGTGATGGACACAAGCTTCGCGTGTACGTACGTGTAATTATAAGACATAACCTCCGGATTCATTCTCCATTGGTTAAATTGTCGCTCTACCCGAGTTCCTACAATGTTTTAATTGTCGATCTGTAGACCACCAAGAGGAAAAGGAGTGGAATATGAAGATCCTATCGCAGGACATGCTATAGACAAGATGAATACGTTATGACAACTGAAGCATACGTACGACTTGTAAGGAGACTCTACTCGCTCTGTTTGGGGGACGTTTGTGTTTTGCACTGTAGTCTTTAGAAATAGACCTTATAGTGGGTCAGGTCATGCTTATAGAAGAGTGTGTCTGCGGATGTAGTGAGCAAGGCAGTTAAACGGGATGAAGTTTAAAGTCAGCGATTTCTCTCTTTTTTTTTCATTTTTAAACACATACCGTCGTACGTAGAAAATTCCACGCACACAAAAATAAAAAATCATTTTTCATGAAAATAACACATTCCGTCAACTTGAAGAACTGACATTTAATAGCAATTATTTCCTCTGCTTTTTGAAAACGGCTAGTCAAGTGCTCTTTCATTATGCTAGAAAAGTGAATGTTTGTGGAATTCCCTTTTTATTTTCTTTATATTGTCCACACATGACGTCATAACCTCTAGTAGTCTCCTCGCCTCATCCACCGCTTCCAACACCAAAACTCTAAAAAAAAAAAAAATCATATTTTTTGCATTGATATAGTCCGATTTTCCTCAAACTTTCATTGATATGCTCTACTAATGTTGCTGCTTTTAGTTAATCTACATTTCTCTTTGGGTTTTGGTTTCCTTTAAATCCCAAGTTACCCTACCTTGGGCAAGACTGGCATGGAGATAGTTCACCATGGATGACGACGTCCTAGATGATTGTGCCTTCGTCGTTGACCTGGGTTCTGGTCTTTGTAAGGCGGGGTTTTCCGGCGACGAGTCACCAAGGTTAAGCATCCCCTCCATCGTGGGCAAGACGAAGTATGAGGTAAGATATAGGAGATAATCAATCCTCTCTGTGCCAGGGACTTTGGACAATCATTCAAGGACAAGTCCACCTTCATATACATAAGGATTGAGAGAATGCAGCAATATTAATAGAACACATTAGTGAAAGTTTGAGGAAAATTGGACAATCCGTTCAAAAATTACGAATATAATTTTTAAGTATCTGCGCAGTCACGGCTGGAAGAGAAGACTACTACAATGTATGATGTCACATGCGTATAACTATATAAGGAAAATAAAAGAGAGAATTTCACAAAACTTTACTTTTTGAATAAAGTGCACAGTTCTTCGACTTGCTACTGACGTATGTTAAAGGTAATATTATTCTCCCTGTCTTCTGAAAGAGAGAAGTCGAGTGTTCTTTTGTTATATATGGGAGAAAAATGGACAAATGTTGAATTTTCTTTATTCTTTCTTTATATCGTTGTACTCATGTGACATCACAAGCTATAGTAGTCTTTTCATCCAGCCGTGACTGAGCAGAAACTTTAAAAATTCATAACTTTTTAACGGATTGTCCGATTTTGCTCAAACTCTCACTGATGTGTTCTACTAATACTGCTGCATTCACTCAACCCACATGTCTATATGAAGGTGAACTTGTCCTTTAATACTGTGGGGTTTTCTCTGCCATTATGAAGTTTGACACTCATATTACACAAAGGCTTAATCCATTGCTTGCAGAACCAAATGTATCCTGTGCAAAGTCTTTTGACGGTCTGAGAATATCGCAGGGAGTTAAAGGGAATGGCTAGTAACTGATCCGTGGGAATCAGTGGGAATGCTGAGGGATGATTGTTCCAATCCTTGTGGGATTCATTTAAGAGTACATTATATATCTACTATTGTGTGAAAATGATTTGCTTCGAGAATGGTCTCATATTCAAGTAATGTACAGTTTAATGTTTCCAGGTTAGCGTGCCTGGTCAGTTACGGGGCATTAATCTGCACATTACTTGAATATGAGACCGTTCTGAAGCAAATCATTTTCACACAACAATAGATATACAATGAACTCTTGAATGAATCCCATAAGGATTGGAACAATCATCTCCCAGCATTTCCACTGATTCCCACTAATCAGTTACTAGCCTTCCCCTTTAAATGAAAGCACAGAGGTGGGGGGGGGGGTGGGGGAGGGAAGATAAGAGAAGGGGAGAGTATAAGCACAGGAAAGGGGTGGGGTGTTCGAGCGACGGGATGGTGATAATGGACGACGTATTATTAACCTTCACTTCGTAAGCACAGCACTCATAGTTGTGACATTCATATTCACTGCTTCTTGTTTATTTCTTTAATTTGTCATTTGATTAAGTTTGATATTATGTTCCAGCATGGTTCTGTGATAAGACCTACAGAGAGAGATTGTAGAAATGTATTCTCAGGATTAACACATGTATTATGCAGTAATAGTAATAATGATAATAGTAAAAATAATAGTAATAACAACAATAGTAATAATAGTAATGAATGATAATGATAATGATAATAATAATAACAATAACAATAATAATAACAATAACAATAATAATAACCATAATAATAACAATAACAATAATAATAATGATAATAATAATAATAGTAATAATGATGATGATGATTATTATTATTATTATTGTTATTATTATTATCAGAGGTATTTGTAATGCTCCTTCCCACTCAGTCTTAGTGCTCAAAGGGCATGTAAATTTCCTCTGTACTCGACCAGTTGTGTTCGGTTCCACTAGTCCTATGGTCTCTCTGTGTCGTTCGCCTTGCAGAAACTTGTGCCTTTCAACGTCGACGATGATTCCATGAGCTACCTATACGTCGGGGATGGGGCCCAGTGCAGAAGAGGTCTTCTCCGACTCAGGCACCCGATCGACCACGGGGTCATCGCGAACTGGGACGACCTGGAATTACTTCTGGAAAATATATTCTACAACAAGCTCCGCTGCGGTGCCGACGAACTCCCCGTGCTCCTCACCGAGGCAACGATGAGCCCGAAGTCGCAGAAAGAAAAGCTCGCGGAGGTCGGTCTCGTTTTCAATGTCCTAGCAGCAATCAGAAAGACCGCCAAACCAAGTTTTTCAGCAGGGCAGTTGGCCCGCAAGACATGTCCCAATCATTATGACGTCATAAGGAGAAAAGGGAAATTGGGAAGGGAGTATGATATGTAGAAGGATGAAGAGAATGAGGGGAAGAAAAAGAAGGTAAAAAAACCCCGCGAAAGTAACGTTATTAAAAGCAAGAAAAAAATGAAGATGAAAGAGGTAATAACGATGATGCTGATGATGATTATAACGATGATGATGATTGTGATCACGATGATCATGATTATGATGATTGTGATGAAGGAGAAGAATACGATGAATAAGGGAGAAAAAGGATGGGTGAAAAAATCATGAAAATCAAGGGGAAAGCAAAAAAGAAGATGAACAGGAGGTGCAATATTAGCAGGACATAAAGAAAGATTAAGGACAGAATAGAAGGAAGAATTATTGCCCAAAAGTGCTTCATGAATTAATTTCAAATGTCGTAAATTTTCACCAGCTGATGTTCGAGAGTCTGGAATCCACAGCCCTGCACGTGGCCAACCAGCTCGTCCTTTCGCACCACGCCTCGGCCAGCGAAGGCGGCATCGTGCTCGATGTCGGTGACGGCGTCTGTCAAGTCCTGCCCATGTGTTACGGCTCCATCCTCACGGACGCCGCGCAGCGAGTCGATATGGGAGGAAGGGACCTCACGAAGCACCTGGTACAACTCCTCAATGATCGTGGTTGTAGCTTTCATACCACAGGTTAGTCCAGGCTGCGAGGTAACGTTGGTACCATGGGCGTAGATCCCGGGGGGGGGGGGGGGGGGGGGGGGGTGGGATGGGGGGATATATCCCCCCTGAAATGGAGAAGGGGGGATGACCTGTATAATCATCCCCCCCCCCTGAAATTTGAGAAAAAAATGGAGGAAGCAGAAATGTCATTGTATCAATTTCATGTCATATTGCATGACGTTCGTACGCCCACCTTCAGACAGGTAACAGAGGTGAAGAGTATTCTATCTTGTAGGATAATGTATACATAATTTTCTCAAGCGCTCGCTCGCTTCGCTCGCTCGCGAAGGTAGTAATATCGACATAAGGTATGGTCTAGACGTTGCCAACGTCAAATAGCATAGGCTTACATGTAAACATGCTATGAGGCGAGCAACTCGGGACCATCTGCAAATTATGTACGAAAACAAACAAACAATAACAAAAACTATACCGCCATAATTGAACCTCCCTCCATTTCCTGAATCATTCCTGAAACGATGATGATTCTGATACTGGGCATACCCAGGGATGATCAGGGGAGTCGAATCTATCTCGGGGGGGGGGGGGGGGGGGCGGCAAAGGGGCATTTGTCCCGCCCCTACGGAAATGTTGGGGGCAGACAAATCATTTGTCCCCCAAGCAAATCCCGAGATGAGGACAAATCTCGAACTTTCTTTATGGAAAATTGGACAACTACCGCCAGAATTATGCACCGGATCGCTGAATTGCAATCATGAATATGCAAAAGCTCCGCTACTGGGTCCCTTTCGCTAGACTTTGTACACTTTTGAGATTGACGTTTTATTTCCTTATATTTATCAAAGAGTGTGCAGCAGATCTTTCACTTACAAAAGCTCCCTCATAATTATGCAGACGCGTCGATGGAGGGGGAGGTGGATGGTTCCCCCATAAAAGTATTGGGGACAAACAGATCATTTTGCTCCTCCTCGTAACTCCCGAGATGTGGAAATGTTCTTACTTTTTTGATAGAAAACTGTCTAAATATTTCGCCCAAAGATGGATGGATTTCAATTCTGAAAATACAAAATCTCCCTCGCGTAAGAGGGGATAGGCCTAACTATTCCCATACCCTCCCCGTTCAGTCATTTCTACTTAATACACTTTAGATTGACAGATTTCAAAATGTTTCATCTAAAGTTTGCACAAGGTCTGTTACTTCAGTTTGAAGAAATGCATATATTCCTTGGGTGGGAGGAGAAATCTAGATACTTTCAATTAACGGAGGGTTCCCCCCCCCCCCCTCCCCTAAAAAAAAAAAAAAAATAGTATACACTTCTGGGATTGAAATTTCCCCAGATTACATCAGAAATGTGTTTACGAGATATTTGTTGCTGCCAGTAATTGCCAACAGTTGCGCCCGGTGCGCCCCCACCCCCCCCCCTTAATTTCCTAAGCGAAAAAATATAGCTATAAACGGCCGTTTTTGGATTGTACAATGTCAAAATTTTCAAGCTCGCTTTCTTCGCTCGATTGCATTTAATCGTTATGCCATTCTCCTGATGTTGCTGCCAGTAATTGCCAGCAGTTGCGCCCGGTGGCCCCCCCCCCCCTTAATTTTCAAAGCGAAAAAATAAGGCTACAAACGGCAGTTTTTGCGCTGTAAAATGTCAAAATTTTCAAGCTCGCTCGCTTTGCTCGCTCGCATTTAATCGTTATGTCATCCTCCTGATGTTGCTGCCAGTAATTGCCAGCAGTTGCTCCCGGTGCGCCCCCCTTAATTTCCTAAGCGAAAAAATATACCTACTAAATGTCAAAATTCATGATCATGTTCATTATCTTCAGTGTAAGAATTAATACGAGAAGTTTCTCTAAATGATACCATTAATATAGGCAAAATTGTTCAATAATAATCTATATAAAATGTACTGCTACCTTAAACATGTTGGACTGTTTCAAGTCGATAAAACACGCAAAAAAATGCATCAAATTGCACCATTTACAACATCAATATGCAAAAAGTTCTCACTGTGGGAGGGGCAAACCCCCCTCCCACACCCTCCCCCCTCGCTCGCATCGCTCCCTCGCATCTGAATGCTCCCCCTAAGATCAAATCCTGGCTACGCCGGTGATAGGCCCCACTATTTAGTAGACCTTCACAGTGATGTCGCACAGGCGGAGCAAGAGCTGAAATACCACGTTGTAGTCATTCAATTATCTATAAATATTTCTTTTTCTTACTTGTTTTTTGATAGGAAAGAAATCCCAAATTTCACCAGAAGTGTCCACCAGATCGCTGAATATTAGGTCTGAAAATGCCAAATATTCCTCGTGTGGGAGGGGGATACCACCCTCCCCCCGCTAGCCCCCTCCGCTCCCTCGCAGATATTCAAACTCCAAGTCCCTCCCCTACCCCCCCCCCCCCATCATTAAAACGGAACGATGCCCCTGGGATGATTGCTTAACTGACTTAAATCAAGAAAATTGAAGAATACAATTGATAGCTACAGGAAAATATCTACTACGTTATTACATACGAAGGAATGGATATCCATATTAGCATTTTATTGAATATATTTAGGCATTATTCAGGGCTGCGCTACGTTTTTGAAAGGGGGGGGGGTGTCAAAACCGCCTGTCAGTCAAGAAGAAAGAACATCAAAAGACAAGAGAAACAACAACAAAAAAGTCTTCATACTTTTAAGGTCTGATTTTCCGCCGAAAGTCGGCTGACAAGCAAAAAACAAACAAACAAACAAACAAAAACAAGAACAAAAAGTCTTCATATTTTTGCTGCCACTTCCCTTCCACTTTGCATGGAAAAGAGTGGGACATTTGATCCCTGTAAAGTGTGTGTGTGTGGGGGGGGGGGGGGGGAGGCAAGCTTCCCCCTCCCCCCCCCCCCCCCCCACTCCTCAGTACGGATTTACGCCGTTGGTTGGTACGGATATGCTAAGAGGGTTCTAGAGCAATCACCCCCTGGACAATTACCCCGGAACCTTCCCCTGACTCATAAACCTAATCCTAGTCCTGAACCTAATCCTAACCCTAACCCAAACTCTAACCCTAAACTTAACCCTAACTGCGAACTCTAATCTTTCCTCTTACCTTATCACTAACCAGTAATTAGCCAGGGGTATTCTCCTCCGGGGTATTTGCCCTGATACATGCTAAGGGCCAGTCGTCGTACAAACGTTACTGCGGAATGTGAATGAAATACTGCGTAGTATACCGTCAAATAACGATGCACTTGCATTGAGTATCGAAATTGAATCGCTATTCTTCCTTTCTACTGTTAAGAGCTCCCATTAGACAGGAATTGAGATGACTTGGCACATCTCAGTTTGAGGCACTTTCCCGATGTGGGTTCGACACCTCTGGGAACTTTCCTTTCTCCAATAGGCTCATTTTGACAATACTCGACACGTCTTGTTGGGTGTTATGTGCAGTAGAGATTTATTTTATTAAATATAACTTAAATTCCTTAGAATAAAGTAGGAAAAGAGGAATTTTCCCCAGAGAACCCTCCCTTCGTGTAATCACTTTCATTTTTATGTTCCATATACCGTCATTATTCAGCATCACAAAAGATCCAGCTCAATTTGTCTCCATCGATCATGTCGATGGCCAACTAGATAATAATTTTGATTTTCATTAAAGCCATTGATTGGGTAGAAACAGGAGATGGGAATCTGTACTTAGGAACCTATAATAGAACTTACATGACATGATATCAAGGCACCTAATCGTGAAATGTACTCCAAACATCAAGGCTTGTTGCTCAGATATGACATTGTCAACAGCTACCTATTCGTGATGATCCCAGCGAATAATATTCTTTGTGCGCGTTCGACGGCTATATAGGTCCCAACTAATTTATGTACCTCGCTTCTTGCTGACTGGGTTTCAAACAGCTATACTTGCTGTTACTGAACGCACTGATATTGTGGTCTCACTTCGAATACTTTGTTAAAATGTTACGTGAGTCATTCCATTTATATTAAGTAAGTTCCCCACAGTTGCAGCTCTAATTCCAATTATCTAGAATTACCCCCCCCCCCCCAAAAAAAAAAGAACAAAAACAAAAACGTACCGAAACTGTAATGATCGCATGAGCCGTACTCATCACGCAACGGTAATGTTACGCAAGGAACTGAATGTTGTAATGACTGACTGGTTATATCATATCTTCGAAGAGCCAAATCCGTGTTCAGAACCTTACAATTATATTGAAATTACGCACTGAAAGCCTGAAAGTGATTGATATTTATCCTGTTGATTCTTTACGGAATCTGGGAGTGTGGTTTGATTCACGCCTAGGTTTTGACAGACATACCTCTGAATTATGTAAAAATTCATTTTATCATTTGTTTAATATTGCACATATTATTCGGAAGCATTTGACACGGGAAAGTACTGAAAAAAAAATCATCCATGCGTTTGTCACAAGCAGATTGGATTATTGTAACAGTTTATTTTATGGCTTACCTGATAATCAGTTAGGTAAACTACAAAGGGTGCAAAATGCGTGTGCTAAATTAGTTTGTAACTCTCCTCGTTTTTCTCGTTGTAGTCCATTACTACGTGCATTACATTGGTTGCCTGTAAAGCAGAGAATCATATGTAAAATTCTGCTAATTGTATATAGAGCTATTCATGGTACAGCACCAGTGTACATACAGGAACTTGTAGAGTTAAAAACATCATTTCAAATAATTTATCATCTTCGAAGTTCACGGGATCAAACATTATTGAAATATCCATCGGGGAAATCAAAAGTTACTCTTGGTGACAGGGCATTTTTGTACGCTGCACCAACATTATGGATTAATCTCCCTTTGTTTGTAAGACAAGCAGTTACAATTAGGCCAGGTTAAAAAGTCATCTTTTGAAGTAATGTATTTTCTGTTTGAATTTCTTTTATATGCATGTCATTTTGTAATGTGTAGTAGAGTATATTATTATAGTAGCTGAGCAATATAAATGTCCTTTATTATTATTATTATTATTATTATTATTATTATTATTATTATCATTATTATTATTATTATTATCATTATTATTATTATTATTATTATCATTATTATTATTATCATTACAATAGTGCATCATTCTTTCATGCATGTGCGGGTGTCAACTAGAAATGCTCTTAGTAGTCAGCTAGAAATGTTGTAACTTCTTCACTTGAAGGATTTCTCCATCCGTTCCTTTCTAGCGGAGCACGACATCGTTCGCGATATCAAGGAGAAAACTGGGTACGTCGCCATGGACTTCGACAAAGAAATCCAAGCCGCCGACGACGTCGAGAAGACTTATGAACTGCCAGATTATCAGGAGGTCAGTGTCGGACGAGAACGATTCCTTGCGTCCGAGCCCCTTTTCCAACCAAAGCTCGTTGGTCGCGAGTGTCCGAGCGTTCACGCACTCGTCCACGACAGCATCATGAAGTGCGACGTCGATCTGCGCAAGCTTCTCTACGGCAATATCACCGTGGTGGGTGGCTGCTCCATGTTCCCGGGTTTCCTCGAGCGACTGGAGAGAGAGCTCACCGCCATGGCTCCCGCAGCGATGCCGGTCAAAGTGGTCGCCCCTCCGGAGAGGAAGGAGTACGCCTGGATTGGCGGCTCTATCCTCGCCTCTATGTCTAACTTCCGGTCACTCTGGGTTACTAAGAAAGAGTACGATGAGCATGGAGGCAGGATTGTCCAGCAAAAGTGTGGGCTATAGTTACTGTTATAGACCAGTCCAGAGACACACACACGCAGAATGAACTAATAGTAAGTGGAACTGAGCTGCTGCACCCCTACTTCTGGGGGGGTTTCACAAAGAATGGAAGTCGATCTCAAAAGATGAGATCAACGAAATACATTTTGTACTATGATATGTCTTTAGTTTACCTGTTCAGCTTTATTCGATGTCTTTGGAGTCCACTTTAAATTGTTAGCAAAAAGTAAAAAACAAAATATTATTCCTCTTTTCATTTTGTATATGAATGGCCGCATATAAAAGTCTCCAAAATCGTATTAAAGTAAGAACATCATAAGAACATGACGTCACTTAACCCTAAAGGGGCCGGGCTATGCTCAGGCCGGGGGGGGGGGGGGGGGGGGGGGGATGGATTCTGCCCCCACCCCACCCCCCCCCCCCCCCCGAGATCTCGGCCATCGGTGGCGCGATCGCGATGAAATTTTGCATGCGTGAGACCCGCGTCATAATCTACAAGATTGTGTCATAAGATTTTTTTGAAACAATCAATTTCTAATTTTAATTAATTAATTATGCAAATTAAGCTCAAGATCATATTTTAGCCTAATTAAAAGCATTGAGAGTCTAATTTTTGATCTGTAAATCTGTTTTAGCATATTCAACGATTGTACATCACAAAAACTTCCAAAATTCATTTCAATTCTTATGTATTTTATTGTTTTCAGAATTTCTTATGTATTTCATTGTTTTTCAACTTTTGTTTTTTCTTTGTTTTTTCATTGGAAATTGTCACTGACCACTTTTCTACCATAATTAGCCCAAAACTAATCAATGAAAGTGATTAATTGTAAAAACAATCGGGTTTTCATGACTTTCATGACAGAGCACTGTTTTCCATAGGAAATGTACACAAAATCACAAAATTGTGCCCGTTTTGGGGCGACATTCCGTTACAAAAATGGGCGTGGCTTCGCAAAAGTATGCGTGGACGTCGCAAATTTGGTCTCAAAAGTTGCGCGAAACTTGAACAAACAAAGTCAAGAAGCCTCGCGAAGAGGCCTTCTCGCGTAACAGAATTATAGCGCGAAACATCCAGGGGGGGGGGGGGGGGGGCGGGCGGATTCCGCCCCCCCCCCCCGCCCTTTTAGGGTTAAAGGACAATTCACCTTCATAGACATTACTAATGTGGGTTGAGTGAATGCAGCAATATTAGTAAAAACACATCAGTGAGAGATTGAGGCAAATCGTACAATCCGTTCAAAATTTATGAATTTTTCAAGTTTCTGCTCAGTCACGACTGGGCGAGAAGACTACTATAGCTTGTGATGTCACATGACTATTGTGTACAACGATATAAAGAAAGAATAAAGAAATTTCAATATACATGTGTATTTTCACTTTCATCGCATTACAAAAGAGCACTTGACTTCTTTCTTTCAGAAGGCAGGGGGAATAATATTACCCTTAACATACGTCAGTAACAAGTCGAAGGAATGTGCACTTTATTCAAAAAGTAAAGTTTTGTGAAATTCTCTTTTTATTTTCCTTATATCATTGTACGCCTGTGACATCATACACTGTAGTAGTCTTCTCATCCAGCAGTGACGGCGCGGATACTTTAAAAAATTCATAACTTTAGAACGGATTGTCGGATTTTCCCCAAACTTTCACTGATGTGTTCTACTAATATTTTTGCATTCACTCGATCCACATGTATATGAAGGTGGATTTGTCCTTTAACTGTTGATCTTAAATTTTAGGATTGACTTACATTGTTCGTGAAACATCCCCTGGCTTCAGCTCCATTTCGTTCGGGGTTTTTTTCTGGTAATGCTTCTGTTGTAATAGTCCAGTAAAATGAGTTACTTGCGTGATCATCCAACCGTACAATCATCCAATGAGAACACGTCTCTAAGCTGACTCAGTTCAGAAGCATGTCTACGCGGCACTCGTGAGGTTCAGGGTTAGAATGAAATTAACTGATCCAGTGTTAGGGTGTGTACATGCTGCCTTCTCTGGACTAAAGAGGCAACATACTTTGTCTCTCGAATAGAACATGAAATAGAGGTTGCGTGTGTGCGAGTGAAAACGTATGCTCCGCCTTTTCTTACAGAGAGTATGATACGAACCCACTGAAATGGTCCGTCCTCGTATAGGCCCTACCCACTGCAAAATAAATGAGATGAAAGCCTACCACTCGTGGCCCAATATTAGCCTCTTCCACATTGAATTCCGAAGCCCTCATAGACATAATACACAACTCATCAGGTTCCCGTAGTGAACAGGTTAACCCATGTGCCTCTCAAAGCACGTGTGACGCCATCAGACAGAGCACTAATGTCTTGGTCATTCGAAAAAAGGAGATCCCGTATAGGACGACCATTGCACAGAGAGAGAGAGAGAGAGAAAGAGACTGGTTATTTCCTTGGCAGCGCACAATCGAAAAAATAAAATAAAATCAGGCCAAAACAAACCCTGTTTGTTTTAAGGTTGAGGTCAGCATTATTGATGCCTCGTAAAAATCAAATCGAGGAAGGGAGATTTGAATACTACCTCATGACGTAATGCATAAAGAAAGTTTGATGAATCAAGATGACGAAATGATAATACAGATTGAGGCTCAAATGAAGTTCGAACATTTTATATGCGTACATGTCTTTTGTACTACATGCTCAATATTCCGTGTCTTATGTGAGATTATAATCATTCCAAACAGTGGAAATACCTAGATTTTAATTAATGTTCACACAAATTGTGATGATAATGACGTCAAAATAAAAGTTGTTGTAGTGTTAAGGATATCAATGTCACTAGTAGTATTAGCGGTTGTAACCTCGTCTCCCCCTCTCCCCCACCCCCCCCAAAAAAAAATCGATATCACGATCTGTTTTTTTTTATTAGTCAATATTAACCAAATCAAGCGTTACCTTTCATTTACATTGGTAAATAACCTCACATTGTCTTCCTTCCAAATAATAATATTAGTACTTCTATGAACAGAGTGATATTCAGTGGTTAATAACAATTTGAAGCACTCTGCAGTAAACTATTGATTACTCGAAGATATACAATATAATTTTAGCAATAAACTTATTCATTAAAATACTCGCCGGTCCTTGTGATGAAATGCGTGTATGTCATGTATGTGCCGCGATGCTGCCAGGAAACGCCCTCTAGTGTTTAGGATTTGTTGAATACTAGTAGTCCTCTGACGAGAAACGATATGACAGCCTAGTCATCGACTTTCAGTGTCTGATTATGATCCTCTTTAATTGACGATGATTTGTTTTGATTGATTCAGAGAATTTTTTTTTCTTCTAGTAAAACAGATTTGATTTAAGGAGGTTTACAATCAACAAAACCATACCAGCAACGAGCTGATAGTAAATACAGTAATCGAGGTTTCTTAGGAATGAAAGTGATCGGTAAGTTTTTATTTTGCAACGGGAACCTTTACCTTTTAGAGAAGAGAGAAAAAGCAGTTCAACAGAGGAAAGATGTTGCATGCTTCTATGAATACCGAAATACAGGAATGTAGATCATGGGGATACAGTTATTGTTGTAATGTTGTCATAATGGTTGTGTAATCAGGGGTATACAACGAAACATAATTGCATTCATACCTGGGGCAGAGATTATTGACCTTTTTAAAAAATGAGTCATGTACGTGTGTAGGGATTATGTTAGTCAAAGACTAAGAGAAGAAATCAGAAATAGTTGGAATGTTGAACAGAGTGTATTCTGCTATTGTTCTCCTTGACGGGAATAAATCGGGGGGGGGGGTGTTTCATCAACGTTTGTCAGCGCTGACAATTTCAGCAAAATCCTTAGTTTTGATTGGCTGAGATGCTCTGGTCACTGACTGTTACTATGGTGATTCAAGTTGTCAGCCCTGACAAACGTTGATGAAACACCCCCCTGAGATGGACTTGTGTGTATGGGACATGAGAAATCATGATTACGAGTTTTGATGGTTTTTGTGGTAAAACTGAAACATTTTTGTAAAGATGTACAAATACCAGAGATGGTATGGCTATCTGCAATATCACATTTACTTCGTCAAGAAAAAAAAAATATATATATATATATAATTAATTAATTCTAAAATTAGTTTTGTGTGTTTTCTCTCTTTCTTTTGTCCTTTCTTTTCCTTGTTGTTGTGGGGTGATGGTGTGAATGTTTACTTAACAATGAAATGTACCTTTGTTTCTTCACCAATAGCTGACCCATAATAATTGTAGTGCAGTATTTTGTATTCACTCTTGCAGCTGTCTTGTCCTTTGGATATGAAATACACTGAATTTAAAAAAAAAATGAACAATAAAAATTTCCCAGTTTTCAATTTCAGATCTGGTAGTCCCCGTTAAAAGTGATTTTTTGTACTGTCTTTTAAACTACAGTATTCCTTTCGTAATGGCAGTACTACTGTAGTAGACCTGTAGTCGTAGTAGTAGTTATAGTAGTAGGACCCCCAGTAGTAGTACATGTAGTAGTAGTCGTAGTAGTAGTAGTAGTAGTAGTAGTAGTAGTAGTAGTAGTAGTAGTAGTAGTAGTAGTAGTAGTAGTAGTAGTAGTCTGTAGTAGTAGTAGGTCTAGTGATACAAATATTATACATGTAGTAGTGAGGTTGGATGACTATTTTTTTTCTTTTAGAAGTCATAGTGTGAATATCTTTTAGGTGTGCAAGATAGTGCCTACCGAGACTTTTTAATATCTTTATTTTTGGAGAGCTATACCTATATAAATTGTATAGTCCCTCTGTCGTCCTGTTTATCTCTGTGTCTGAAGGAAGTGAAAGCATCACGGCGCCCTTATTTAACGAGAAAGTTGGCAGAATCGTTTATGTTATTTGATTACATTCATGACTGAAACATGAAACTTTCAAATTGTTTAAAGGCTTCCTTTGCAGCTTCATCTCGATGTTGTCACGATTGCACACTTTTTCTTTTTTTTTTTCTTGTTACCTTGCCACACAATATAGAAGCACTGAGAAGACGACACCCCCGCAGTTTCCATAGCAACCTTTCCCTCCCTCCTCCTCGCTCAACTTTGCGAAAACCTGTAAAGGTTTGCGAACTTTCCCAGTTGCTTGGTATTACTCCCATGGATTTTATTAGGTAACGAATTAGCATAAGTCATTGTAAGTGGCGGATCCAGAGCTAGGGGGCGCACCTGGCACGCGCCCCCTCTTTATTTTTTGTTAAAACAAAAGAAATAAAAAGAACAAATGAGATGAAATCCAGAAGTAGCACCAAGAATATTTTGCCCCCCCCCCCTACGACATTCCTGGATCCGCTCCTGATATATCCACGCTGTCATCAAATCACATGTATTACTGATTTGCGAAAGAGGTGGTAGGATTCCTAATATCGTATTCAGTTACGAATGTTTGAGAAGAGGAAATGGTACCCTGGGTACATAAATTAATTTGATAATGAGTAAAAAAAAATATTTGATAGATGATGATGACAGAAAAACGTAACAATAATTACCAGTATGATTTCAATGGTTAAAAGTAATATTGACGATAGTTAAGTAAAAGAAAAGAAAAGAAAAAAAAGAACAATAGCGGGTACGAAACTGTATAAGGCACCTGCTTTAGCAAGTGAGATGATCACGATGAAACTATGATGATGATGATGATGATGATGATGATGATGATGACGACGATGATGATGTATAGCAGCTCAAGGGTAATAACGAGAGACAGATTATTTTCATTTAACTTGACAATATCCTGTACATGCAGCGGAATATTAGAAAAAAAAAAAATCTTTTTAACGAAGATATGGGTTACATACCCAAAATAAATAGGGACATATTTTCTGATTTACAAAAACTGACGCGTGCTTTCCTCGTCATCATTCATGATGACATTCGCAAACGAAATCTTCTTTAAAGCGAGGTTGGTCTTTGCTAAAAGAAAGTAACTTGCTATTCCAAACGTCATGTTAGTTTACGTTGTTCTTAAAAACAAAATAGAGCCACAAATAAAACAGGCTCCGCGTTTCTCTTACTTCCTAACTCATGTCCTGCCCAACCCACGACAATGTAATTTTCATAAAACATACAGTACCAGGAAAAAGACCGACGCTCTGTTTATCATGCTGTTGCTACCCCGCGAGTTTGAAGGAAAAGTCGGCGGGCCTTCCCGCGCTCCCCGCGCCGCTCCCTTCCGCTGACCTTCAAAGCTGGTTTCCACTCCCTAATTCTCAAGGTTATTCCCTTGGTGCAACATCATGGCTGTTGGTGAGCGTTGCTTGGCAACGAGGCAGAGTTAACGTGGGTGAAGCACCCTACATCACAAGATTCCACGGCCCGCCAAAGATGCAAGGAGGCAAATCAAGGACAATCTTTTTCTTGGCACTCTTTTTGCCTTCATGTCGTGGGCCTACCAAGCTTAGTTTCTTATTTCGTTTTAATTTTTATTTGAAAACAACACTGACACTTCAGGAAATCGTGGGAAACTAAACAAAGATAAAACCTTTGATTTCCGTGGTGCCAAGTCGTTTCCCCGACATGGCGACTCGACCTTCAATTCAAGGATTTTAGGAAGATGGCGCTTTCGACGACTTACCCCCAAGAGGAAGTCTTGCAGCTGCAAGGATGCGAGACCGGAAGACGGTTGCCATGGAGACGGAAATTGGTGCCAAAGATGACGGAAGAGAATGTGGGAGGATGGAGCAGTGGGTGGAGGAGGGAATGCCAACAAAGAACACCCCTCCATGTCATCTTTAATGTGTTGTGACGCAAGTAGTATAATCAAAACTTGCTGCAGCAGCTTGCGTTTTAAATTTGTCCCTACTTGCAATTTTTCACCTTTCGGTTTGATGGTAACACCTAACCAAAATGATTCAATTCAAACTTCATCTTTTCACACGTTTTTGTTTTTTAACAGAATTTACAAGGAAATACGTGAAATTTGACATGTATGAAATGATACACAGACATCAAAGAATAACAACTTGTTAATGTCTGTAGTCAGCATAAAAAGATGCATAATATATACATACATATTTTATACATTCTGCGAAAAAAAATGGAGGTACCCACTAAAATGAGTATCCTTGTACTATAACCGTGTATGTGGGTACCTCTTGATGTGCCGATTCATGGATTTCTTCTTTTTTATGCGAATTAAAATTTGATTCTTGCAATAGCTGGTGTGGCTCTGTGTATGTATGAGAGAACATGATTACGTATTCGGTTAATCAGTAAAGTTGCTTTTGATCATAATTCATGATTAATAGTAAGATTGTTTATTTCATCATAGCTGCTCGGCTCTCAGTTCTAACGTGAAGAGCAGTTTAAAGCTGTTGCTGTAATGGAAAGCTCAAACAATGATTGTGTCCCCGTAAATGCAAAGTCTAAACAGATTTAGAGTCAATTTTACTATACACTACAATAGAGTAAGGAGAGCCTGGAACTACTGGGGCTAGCAATATTCTTAGTTCAAGAGTGATAAACACGTGACTTGTCTAATAGTTGGGAAATAGATTCGCTTTAATCGTATTTCTGTATTTGTTTTCTTTTGGGACAATAACAAGAATGGATATAAAGCATGGAAACAAAATAAAAGATGCAAATCAAAATTCGAATCGCCTATTCCGTGAGATAAGTGACCAACTAACACTGTGTCCTTCATTACGTAACAGGAAAGAGACGACATTGAATACAATCATATCAAGAGAGGAAGAAAAGGAGACTGCAGTAAGCAGGCTCTGAGTTGAATGGGGCCCAAACAGATGAACAAAAGAAAATCTACTTACTATACAAAACAAATATAATTATATTAAAAAGGAAAGGACGCATTATTTTTGTGATGTTTAAGTATTACTGCGAAATTTGATACCTCCATGTTATAATCTATTACAATGTATCACTTTATTCTTCTTAGCTTTATCATCATTGTTGTGATGATGATGATGATAATGATGATGATGATTATTATTATTATTATTATCATCATCATCATTGTTATTATCATTATTATTCCATCATCATCATCATCATCATCATCATCATCATCACCATCACCCTAATCTTTTAGTGATTCATGTCTTCTTTAAAAAGCAAAGCAGCCCATCCAGTTTCAGGAGATATTGCTCTTGTAGAAGACCTTGCTTACTGATACATTATTTTGTCACGGTCAGAATACAAGCAGCGAACAAAAAAACATGATTCTTGAAAATAACCAAAGCCGGTCTAATTGTGATAGAATTTTAGAAAAGTAAACAAAGTACTTGGTTTTCAATTGTGAAAGAGAACAATACATATAGCATCAATGTGAGGCCTCCAGAATAACACTGATGTAAAGCTCGTAGAACATGATATATTATTTCGATCCTATCTAGAAAGATACGATGCTCAGAGAGACCTATAATGTATTTGCCACTGTCATCGTCAAGAATGAACTCGATGACCTTAAATTTGGCCTACGTGGTTGCTTGCACCGGAAGTAATTAACGCAGTCCTGTGGGGGTTGAACTCTCCGCGGACAGGCGGATGCGACTCCACGCCTTCTTGGCTCCATGATCGCGGTGACGAACTGCCGGGTGCTCTTAATTTCTGTTTGCCTCCATCTACGGTGAAGTCGGACAGTTGCTCACGAGCCTCGCACTACAATAAATATACTTGTACACTAAGTACAATCTATACACTGCAAAAAGTCCGGTGTTAAATATGAAACACCGAGCTGGTGTTAAATTTCCGGTGCTCATTCATGGTGTTAGAGTAACACCTCCGGGTGTCATTTCAAAATATAAAATTGTTTCTTTGATAGTTTCTTAGTTACTGAATTTCTTGTTAATTCTGAACTTCTACAAGACGATGAAGAATTTTCCGATAAAGTACTTGATTTTTGAAAAAAATGTGTAAACACATTTACACCACAGTAACACCAGTTGGTGTGGTCTCCTATTGAAGCTGGACGGGTGTTATAACATTGAAATTAACACCACCAATATCAAATCAACACCATGCGGTGTCATTAATGAATTAACTCTAGCCCAGTGTCAAAAATATCACCAGCTACAGTGTCAAATTAACACCACGAAGTGCCAGGTGATCACTTTTTAACACCGTCACAATACATTTTCTACACCTGTTGGTGTGGTCCTCTATTGAAGATTGATCGGTATTAGATTTAACACCCATGGTTTTAAATCTAACACCGATGTTTTTACAGTGTACTACGAGGGGAAAGATGTTTCTCTTTCGGAAGTGAAACAGTACTCATTTAACAACAGATATTGAAATTGTGTCATATCTTGATCATAGTTGTCATTTCCCTGGAAGCTTTTTCGTCTCAATTTATCACAATTATCAGTTCCATGATTACATGTTTCTGCTATAACACTAAATATCGTCATGGTCACCATCCTAATTAGTTGCTTGCCTTGACTGATATTAATATTTCGTTCTTCCAGTAGAAATGCTTCCAGTAGAAATGTTGCAAGTTCTTCAGTTGATGTTAAAACCGTTCCATTATTGAAAATTAGAAGGCTTCCTTTTCTTCCCCTTTCCCTCAGTTTTTTTTTCTTCTGTTGACTCATTTTTCTTCTTCATTTCTTGCTCCACATTTCTCTTTCGCCTATTTTCTTGTTCCTTCTTTTCCTCCTTATACTCCTTCATACCTTTCCCAGCTGTTGCTGTAACGTGCTCCATTTCAGAGGAGGCAAGGTCCCGAGTGACCACGTGTCGAACAGTCACGAGTCATACAGCACACGAGTCATACAGCTCACGAGTCATACAGCCCACGAGTCATACAGCACATGAATTCGACACGACGCAAATAAGGCCCATGAGTGCGACGCTAGGCAAACAAAGGCCCACGAGGCCTACCACCGTGATGTAATGTAGAACTCGTGAGTTGTTTTTGCCTAGTGTCGAACTCGTGGGTCTTTTTTGCTTGGTGTCGAACTCGTGAGCCTTGTTTGCTTAGTGTCGAACTCGTGGGCCTTATTTGCTTCTTGTCGAACTCATGGGCTGTATGTCTCGTGGGCTGTATGACTCATGGACCTTTTTTTGCAATGTCGAACTCGTGGGCCGTATGACTCGTGGGTGTCGGTCTAGTGGGATGACCCCGAGGTCCCTGGTTCGAGTCCCCTAGCAGCTGTACCTGTTGTACCCCTCCCTCCTCCCAATACCGCACAGGCAATTCATCCTCACTGCCTAGTCCTATAGAGGAGACTTCAAGCCTTATGGTTGGCTGCTTACAAGCACGATTCATCACTTTCTTTATAGCGGTCACATGATAATCAAATCAATTCAAATCAATCCGATTTCATTGAATCTAATTTTAGTGACGACGAAATGAAACTTTTGATCTATAAAATGAGCGTCAGAGTTCAGAGTGAAGAAACTTGTCAATAATTCATAAGTTGAATCTTATTCAGCTATTTGGGTTTACATAACTCGTGGCAACGGTCGTTGGGTGGTCAACCTACTCTACATTGCCTTCATCAGCTTCAACCTCACCAGTAGCAGTAAGACTTTTGATTTCCTTATTCTAACAGGAAATATAATAATTATTCTACGGCAGCCTGTTAGAATAACATTGACGTATTATAACTTGAAAATGATGACGTGTCTGGCCAGCCTGTCAGAGCACTCAATGCGGGGACATCTGTTTGAGATGAACTTCAGCTGTTGTCTTGAATACGAAAACTTTCTTCGAGTTGTGCCCTGTCTTCATTTCAAAGGTAGAGAATAAGGAATTATCTGAAAGAATAGTTGCCTACACAAAAGGGTGAGCAGGTTGTCACATAAATATTCGTAGGATGTCATTCTAGTGGGGCAAAGATGCATGTCTGAACATTTTGATTTCGTTATTTGGAGAGCAATTAATGTGTGACAACAAGAATATAATGCCGTCAGGAATTCGCCTTCTGACATCCACCACCTGTTTTAACCCCCCCCCCCCACCAATGTCATTGATCTTTTTTTGCGGTGTAAAGTGGCAGAGTTGAGTGAAGAGTCGCCAATTCATTCCGCGAAAGGAAGGTGAATGAGCTTCTCCACAACGCAACAACTTGGCACATTAGCAGCACTGCTGTAAAACTTTTTGTAATCGCATCGGTTAAACTCAGTATTCAATCGCCATCAGAAGACGATTGATTGATTGATTGATTGATTGATTGATTGATTGATTGATTGATTGATTGATTGATTGATTGATTGATTGATTGATTGATTGATTGATTGATTGATTGATTGATTGATTGATTGGTTGGTTGGTTGGTTGGTTGGTTGGTTGGTTGGTTGATTGATTGATTTGTTGATTGATTTATTTATTTATGTATTTACTTTTTTTGAGAGGGGAGTCGTGATTATAGAATCGGTCGTCCTTTTCCTTGATTTGCGACGATGGTACCAATACAAATTACAAAATGACATGGCATGTCCGTTTTGTGTGATCTTTGGAAAGACACATATTGCACTCATTAGATACTGGGCCATAATTCTTATGTGAAGGGATTTAAACAATCTGGCAGATGACATACATTCTTTGTGATGTAACAACTGTGACTTGTAAACTTCGTATAGGTAAAGATACTGGCTGTCAGATTGTAAGTCAGGCCGGGAATAATATTATAGAAACAATCCCTGAAAATCCGTAGGCAAATATTTCGAGAGAAGTAAACTTTACATCACACTATGAGTTATAATTGCTTTAAAGGACTCCGAACGATAACACAAATAGTAATTTATCCATAAATTACACTAAACAAAACCTCCTCCATGATGTATCACCGTTTGACTGGTTTATTAATTCATGATATCATGTAGGATTGTATCACCTCAGTTTATAGAGAGATATTTATGCTATCATATCAAGTCATTCAACATACAAGTTAACTATCCATTACAATGTATCCTATATAATATCTTATAAAAACTAAAGACATCGTAATGTATCTGTCATATCATTATGATCACACGAAAATCATATTAAACAAAAGACGAAATTCGACTAAATTACTAGATCATAGCTAAAATGTATTCAAATACGCTGTAGTTTAGCTACACTTGTATATTACAGCGATTACAAAAGATACACGCCCTCGTACAAAAATAAATGAAATAAATATCAAATCGTCAGAACTGCCATAAAAATTACAGTTTCAACATTTTCTTAAAATGTTTTTAGATTATATAATTAGTAAAACATTTCCTTACATCATATTATGCTGTATCATCTCATTTTAGAAGACAAAGTTATAATGTGATTTATCACTTTACAAAATATAGTATCAAATTCTGCCAAATATTGTTGAAAAGTCCAAATTAGCAGGCAGACCTGTGCATGTTCAGCATTGAAATTCATATATTGGCTAATGTGCTCATTGATAAGAGTACGTGTTAATTACCAATTTGTTTCTTCAAGTAATCATAATATCCATCTAACTGTTTGACTGGAGGCAATTGAACCAAGGAAGACAAAAAGTATTTTAAAAAAGACGAGATAAGTCATGACGATGCGTCCCCTACTTTTTTCTTTCTGACAGAAAGAATTGTGGCTAATACAATCGTTGCCCGAAGAGTGTCTACATGATAACACTTTTGCACTAGGCATCTAAGCTTTACACTTTGCATTTCTATAATATAGCATAACTTAAAGTATAAACATAAAATATGTTCGCTTAGTTTGGGAGAAAAAATTATAGTCATCCCTAACCACAACGTTCCCCCACACTCCTCCTATTCCTCCTCCCTTTAAATTGTACTCATGGAAATTTGACAGCACACTGCGAAGTCGATACTATAGAGTATGAGTGAGGATGGATAGAGGGAGAGAGGGAGGAGGGGTGGGGGAGGGGTGGGGGGAGGAGGGGCAAGGGGCGAGAGCCGAATGACAGTTAGAAAGATAAAAACAAGATGCGTGCAAAACAGAGCCAAGAACAATTAATGTTGGATTGCACGTCCGAATGCCCCTTCCTAAACGACTATTTTTGTTCTTACTTTTCCCTTTTCTGTGATGGACGACCTCTCTCGTTGAATCCGCGCCAACGGCAGCCGTTCGGAAGCAGTCATCATAATATGAGAATAACATCAAATTATACCCATGCGCGTCGTAATAACAGCAAACTTGACAAGCAGGCCGTTGTGAACCCCCTCCACTCACGCGGGTGCATCCCCGAAGCTGGCCCGCGCTTTCTCGGACTGAACCCGACAACCATTGCAGCTTGAAACTTCATAGCTTCACTTCATCTAGGATAGAGCTGGTACAGTGGAGGCCTCTCGCTAGTCAAGAATCGCACTCCTCGCCGCTTCGTCCCACCCTACGAGCCCCGTCCGAAGCGACGGGTACCGCAAGACAGCTCGCCCGCAGGAGCGCCAGAACTACACACGGTTGATTGCTACACCCCAGTCGCCGTCGTGCTGGATCGGGGCGAATTACACAACTGTCGCTCTCGCACGTGAAACTGGGCGCACATTATTCGCTCCTATTCTAAATTGACACCACAGCCGGCTAAGCAAAGACAGAGCCTGGCACTCCTGATCTCGTATCCAGGTGCCGAGTGAGTAAACCCTTTTCTTTTCACTGGGGTGGGGGAAAAGAGAGCGAGTGAAAAAAAAAATGCATCGCTTTAGTCATCATCTGCTCAAATGACGGCACTATAATGTTTTAAGGAATCCCTTGTGCTAAAGAAAGAAACAGGAAACGGGGTAACACGATTTTCGTTTGGATAAAATAAGCAGAAGCAACGATATGGATAAGTTCTAACACAAAATATATATAATCAACGCGAACAAAGTCCAGTGGTTAGAAAGTACGATTATTAAATAAAAAGATATAGTAGAATATATCTATTGGTATTATGTTATATATATGAGTATGTATGTACACTGTACAAGCATATAAGCAGCATGCATTTTTATATGCAAATATTTTGATGTGCAGAGAACACAAAGAAAGTCCGCGGGTTAGAGTGTACGATTACATTGCATAATTTAGTGTTTATAGGTGCTATGTGTGTGTATGATTATGCTTGTGTGATATTGTTATGTATGTTTGTGTATGTGTTCGTGGTGTGTCTGTTAATGTTGATATAATTGTTTACGCAATGCGCATAGGCCTACATAAAATATGAACCAATATTTTGATGTGCATATAACTCAAGTAGTTTTGCGTGTGTGCGCGTATGTGTGCGTTTTGTTTTCGTTGTGTTTGTGTGTGTGATTCGACGTCTTTCTCCTCAACGATCTGCACCAAAGTTTATGACCCGAGTCTAATTGTCTCTTTTTGCATGCGATTTGAAAAGGGTTCCTCTTTTACACATTACGTTGTGGTTTCTTTGTGCATGAGTTTGTTTGTTTGTTTGTCTATTTGGATGTTTGGTCTCGCATGGGGTCATCCTAATCATGAACGGAATCGCTGGAGGTTTGTTCCGTTTCATTAACGCACCTTGGAAGCAGCGGGTTAACTTATAGTCGCCGTTTTATCGTTCAGTGCTCATTTTTTTGATATGTTATTGTTATTCTTCTTCTTCTTCTTCCCCTTCTTCTTCTTCTTCTTATTATTATTATTATTATTATTATTGTTATTATTATTATTATTATTATTACTATTATTATCATCATTATTATTATTATTATTATCATTATTATCATTATCATTGTTATTTGTTTTGTTGTTGTTGCTATTGATTTCCAGTATATCATAAAGCAGAATGTCACCTTCGCTTTTGTTCTAGCCATTGCCCTTTTGAGCTTCAGAATTATCAGAAGCTTCTAAATCACTAAACTTCCTTACTGTCCCTTCAACTAATGGTCTTGCAACACGTATTAGAAGCAAAAATTTCTCTTTTGAACAGTTTTGAACATATTCAATGACTTTAACAGCTTTCATTTAGTTTCTTTCCAGTGTTGGATATGCGCTGGCAATATCAGAGTTGCCAGTCTGCTGAAAAAAGAATGATAATTTCAGATTACCACCACGATTTGATGGGAAAAATTGGAGGCTACAATATTTTCCGGTACTTCGGTGTCATAATTATAGTGTGACTGAGAATATTACAGAATTTCCCTTCTAAACCCCGCCCCCCCCCCCTATTGCAAGTAAACCATTCTGAAACGAGAACAGCGCATGCGCAGTGAATATGAACCTTATTACATTCGCAAAAACATGAGAGCATTTGATTCATGGTCAAGTATCATCATAACACCAAGTGTGTCGAAGGTTATAATGTATACTTAGAAGTAGTCCACAGAAAACTATGCAGGAAGCCAAAATTAACAGGTTTGTGATTCCTCGCCAAGGTTGAGATGTAACCCTTTTGGAATTCGACACATGTTTTGGATACTATAACTGACGTCATCGCTTTACAGAGAATTCTTGAAAGTTTGCCTTTAAAGAGGCCCGCTACCTATATTATCGTGCAGGTTGTCTGCGATAAGACACCTGATATAAACATAGAAAAGTAGATCACGGAGCATTCATCAAACTCAGACCTAAAAGAAATGTTGTGGTGATGTGGTGACCAAAGAAGCGAAACATTACTGATTTTAAGTGCGAAGACAAGGCTGACGGAAATATGAAAACAAAAATATGAGTCAATAATCATTTTTCTCAAATGGAAGTCACCATTCTTACATTATTAAAACAAAACAGAGAGTGATGGAAAGAGAATATTTTCATGTTTATTTCTTGTCAATAAAAATGAAAGTTATGGAAAATTTTGCTTTGGTCGTTATATAGGAGACTTGCGGCGATATCGTCATCACTTCATTCTATGTGGATAATGTGTTTGCCACTATCAATATCCCACTTTGACTACAACATAACTATGAGACATGCAACTTCATACCTCTCTTAATGTAAGTCCGGAACTATATCCTCTACCATCGCTATTGCTTGATTTTGCTCCCTGATATTCCCTGTAACCAAATTAAAATCGTTTTGCTAAAGTTGCTAATTTTACGTTGACATGCCTTACTCTGAGTAAGACCACAAAATGTAGTTTCAAATTCAGGAGAAGTTGGAGGTAAGTTGCCTATTAAATATCGTACTTCAAATCCGAACCCAAATGTGAATTGTACTAAGTATGTAAAAGAGGTTTTTTTTATTATCATTGTTGTCTGTTTACTTGGTCGAACAGCGTTTTCTGTGACTTCATTGCAAACTATTTTCACTTCACGTAAGTTTCGACACAAAGATAGAACGAAAGCTCGAACTGAAGAATTTGCGTGACCTGTTTCTCCATAAGTGATTTTGTTGTCACCATAGAAACAGCTTGTGTTCTCACAGCTGATTGGTTGTTGGCAAGCTGTTACTGTAGTAACTAGCAATCAGTGTATTAGTTGCGAATCCTTTGGAAAGGATTCTGTGAAAATGGAGACCAGCTGCTGGCTGCGGGGTGGAGGGCTTCCCCTTTACGGAAATTCACATAATGCTGTTATGTGGAATGCGGACAGGATTCAGCATCAATCCCGTCAAAAGAAATTAGGCGGGTTTTCTCGCCTCCTTGCAGCTGCATTGTGAAGGGAAACTTTTGGGATACGCGTCGACAACAGTCTGCAGCCTGGGAGATCCTTTTTGTTAGCCCCGCTTCCTTGTCTCCAAGACATGTTTCCATAGTAACGCATCTTTTTCTTATGTACATAAGTCTGTGTATGCGTGTATAGACGATGGATTGTGGCTGTGAAAGGGAGCGAGCAAAGCGAGTAATCAAATTTAATGTTTCAATTTCTTGAGCCAATTGTGCTATTATTAGCATACTTAACATGTCGTTCTTCAAGGGTTTTTTTTTTTAAACATGTGATACTGATTATTGCTTAGGTAAATCCACTTCCATGCATATGAAACATTCATGTTCATTAAGAAACACCACGGGCACGATTTCTTTCTTAGCAATTTACCATTATAATAATATTTCTTTTGTTCTAGCTTACTTGTTTATTCATATATCTATATATTCGTTCATCAAATTACTTACTTTGTTTATAATATTTATGTGGAATTTTGAGTCCATAATGCTTTCAAACTGATATCCAAAAGAACTCACGAAACTAAAGTCTTGTGCAAAATCTATCTAGTCTATCTGGCTTTATTCCCAGGTCAGCTTAACAAGTCCATAACTGGTTGAATGTCCGGCCTTGAACAGGACGAAAGAATTTGATCACAGGCAACATTCGTGTTTTCCTGTATAGCCTCCTCCTCCCCTCCAACCTCCCCACCCCTCTCTCTCTCTCTCTCTCTCTCTCTCTCTCTCTCTCTCTCTCTCACACACACACACACACATACACACACACTTTCTGCTCAAACACTCGTTTTGGTATGGACAAAACATGGAAGCCGTGTATTTACACCGGGCTGTTCAAAGGGAAAATGAGCTAACAGTAATCCATTGTCACACTATTTCACCTGTTTAGCAAGATTTTTTTCCCACTCTTATTCCCGTCACTTTGTCTCGTATTTCATTGCATTCTGTACTCTCACCTTTTAGTTTGCTGTCGGTCTACTTTGATAATGGAAATGAAAAAAAAAAATATTCCCGTCTTTTTCGTTTGTCCAATCTTTCTTACGCATTATACTACTTTTCTTCTTCTCTTGCGCTGAACTTTCATACGAGAAGAATGATGAAAACCCATTGTATGAAGGTAACCATTATATCATGTTATTTTGAATTGCGGGATGATAAGAACATTTGTTTTTAACGGTTGAAAAAAAAAACACAACAAAGTCATTACCTCGGAGCAAGGCAAGGACACTGTCTTTAATGTTTCGTTGAAGCTCATGTCTGCATTATCAATACATGCACTATTCGTGGACTTCCCAAAACTTCCTGACAAATTTTGTGGTTTGCCGTGAGCACTGAAAATCGCAAATTAGATCACCGCGATTTAGTTCTGTTCCTTAACATAAAAAAAAAGAAACCCGAAGGGAGATAATCCCTAATGATGATGGTCAACATGACTACAATATCTATTGTAAAGACCTGCTAGAAGCTCTTTTCATTGCTGAACAGCAGGGAGTTCATACATGGTCATGTCTTCAGCGCCGACCAGTCCCATGGTGTCTATTATTAAAGGGATGGTGGAACCTATAGTATTGGTGGACATGAGAATTAAACTTGTAGCTTTTTTTGCGAGATACTTAGAAACCACCACATGAAATGTTAAAAAGCATACAATTTTAAGATGAATTCAAACTTTATTTGATGAGATATCTCAGAACAAAGTAAAAGAAAGCGATCCTTATAAAAGGTGGGTCCCATCTCTAGAATAGATTTGTTTTGGATATCTCAGCCATTTCAAAACCAATTTTCATCAAATAAACTTTGAATTCCTATTTGAATTTTATCCTGCTCTTTTATATTTCGTGAGAGGCTTCTCATTATCTCAAAAAAAAAAAAATCATCATCAAAAAACGCTGGAAACATCAAGCCCCATCTCAACCGGTAATGTGCCATCCCTCGAGCCACACCCCTCTTCTTGTCCCCCTAACTCCATCCCCCTTTTTGTATACCTCCACTCTGCCCCGTTTCATGAACACTCTGCAACATTAATCGTCGCTCCCATCTCTTCCTCTGTCGTGGCGCTTGATGAGGCTAAGTGGACAAGACCGAAGACTCACAATCTTTAGGTCCCGGATTCGAGTAGCCATGGTATACCAGTGATGTCCACAGACTGGGAACTTTATCCCCAGTAGTCGCTACTACCACATTAGTAGCTGTGGTATAAGCTCGTTACTGAGCATTTTAAAGTGAACTGAAAAATAACAGTAAATCAAAATAACTCGTCAAACTATGGGAATATGACTCCGTGAAGTCTTGAAGAATAGAGTTGAATTCCTTGACTATTTCTGTCACACTTCAGTTATTGTACCTATCTATCTGACTGTATTGTTTTCACTGAAAACATAGCATCCTATTTTTAAGTGCTGACAAGTATGTGTACGAGGTAAACAAAATATTTCGGCCAGTTTTGACCGATAAGACGAACTTCACCAAGCGATTCCTCGAAGTCCTTGTACCGTATCGATATTCTTATCGATAATGACATCGGTTTTACTGCCTTGCATGTAATGGGTGTCTATTTCGAAAGAAACTGACAATACGATAAGGTATAAATAGCTATATACACGTAGCCTATATAGCATGAGTGTTGACTTTCCGACGAAGCGAAAAATGTCAAAACTTTAAATTGACCGATTAGCCTACCAACACGCGGATTGCTACATGCAAACAATATACAATCAACATCACCACACTGACACACAAACAGACAGACACACACACATACACCCACACACACGCGCGCACGTAAACCTTATCTCAATCACACTCTGCTGAAGCGCGCTACTAAATAAATTGATTATAATTATATTTACAAAATGACGCCTTTTGAAAATCTCATTATGTTTCGGCATATATAACACCGCATCTTCGCTCTCCCTATCCCACCCTCCCCGTGTCCACCAACCCTCCGTACACCCCTTCCCCCTGCCCTCCTCCAGTTCTGTTCCTATGCGAGTGTCAGTGACGCAACACCAAACAAAGGCAAGGTCAAGCCGAACAATCCACAAATTTTGAACCTTTCACAAAGGAAGCGGTGCCAACAATATTGTACAAGCTATAAGCGACAAGCCACAGAGCAGACGATGGCAAATATTCCAAGGAAGCCCCGCAAATGATGAACTAAATCGCTCCTGAGAGAACGAATGGTATTTTTCCTCTCCTTTTCTGAGAACGCATCGCAATTATTTCATTTGAATTGCTGTGATAGCCTCGACAAAGTTGTATTTCCCTGTGGAATTCCAAAGCAATTATGTCATATATGCCACTGACCGCTGTACTTCTGCAATTATATTGCTTCTTAATTTTTGTAGATAATCATCTCTCTCTCTTTTTTTTTTTTTTTTTTTTTTTGGGCGGGGGGGGGGGGGGGGGCCTCTTACTGTGTATATCATCTCAACGTTTGCCCAAATCGCTACACTTTAAGAATTCAATCTCGTACTTGCCATGTCGCGAATTGGAATGAAACCATACTTGTTGTGTTTATCAAATTACAAAAAACCCTCATCCACACACGGGTCATATTTTCTCTTATAGGAGAAGGAATGCGTAAAAACACTGATTTAAACGCAGCTACATCAGATATCTATATCAATCTGATCCCATACATTGTTTGTGACGTCACTTTGTCTCATTTCTCTGGTTGCAACTTTATCAGGGGCAGTGAGACCCTCTATGCTGTGATGTCTGATTTTATCGTAACATTATTATTCATTCCCGTCGTTTGAAGAGAGATTTTTCTCTGAGAGAAAAGTATAGGGCCTATTATTAAAACTGAAATCGGCGAGATGAGAAAAAGATAGAGCAAAGAAATGTCAATCAAAAGGGAAAATTGGAGGATATAGCCTTGATATTTGAAACCAAGCATTACGAGCTTAAAAATGTACAGAAATATCGCCATGGTTATTTCTACTGCACAAGCGAGCTTTTTTTTTTTAAACCACAGGTCTCGTGAAAATTATCGTATAATGCTTTCTACGATGTAGTCTCTTCTTTCAAGCTCAGAGTCCATTAATTGTCAATGGTATGCTATTCCATAATGCACAAAGCATTTTGATATCATTATTGTTAGAGCAGAAGTATGATAATAGTAGCAGAAGAAACAGTAATTGTAGTAGTAGTGGTAGTAGTAGAAGTAGAAATAGAAGTAGTTGTAATATTTTCGAAGACCCTGGCAGTCAAAACGTATTTTGAGTCTGTCGCTGATCACGTATCTATATTATGATTATTGTGATAAATAGGCCTTCATTATTCGACTCGTCCCCTCGCCTCGAGGATGCAAGCTTTTAGTAAAAGGCCCGTGATCCTGCTTAATATCAATAATCACGGTCTGTATTAATTTTCCAGAAATGACGGTGGGAACGGAGGGGGTAAATCGTTCGTGGGGGAGGCGGAGAGTAGAAGTAAAAAGAGTGATGGAGAAAGAGGACGTAGAGAAAGAAAAAGGAACCTAATACGACCTTGTGAGGTAGGACCAAACGGTCAGAATGGTGAGTGACAGTTGGTGTAACAGACAATGAAACCAGTAGACTTCTGCCACGGAGATGAGTGATTTATTGCCGTTATTATGGACTGAATCTGGACCAAGTCGTCCCAGAGAGGTACAAGCGGACAAGGACCACTGGTCCACAGCACTGATAGGGACTTTCATCGGACGTGGACGGCGCAGGGGCATGGCCTAGATTGGTAGCCAGTGGACTAAGTGGTGGAAACATGACACAGTTAGTCCACGACAATACTCACGAAAAAAAAAGAAAAAAAAAAGATGGAAATGAGGATGTCCTTATTGGTCGGGATGCATGTAGGATGACTCGTAGAAAGGTTGCCAGGCGAATCAGTCAGGGGCGCGGGCGAATCAGTCAGGGGCGCGGGCGAATTGTTAGTGGACGATGTTTCAGCCTAATACCGGTAAGACAAAGATACCAGCCTGGCTATTAAAAAAGCAACATGCTCACTCAGATGATCAGATCTTCTTCTCTTCTTTTTTTTTTCTGGACTATATCTCGGCGAGAAAGAAAATTCCAAACAGAATTTCTAAGCACATTGTGAAATTTCTCTGAATCGTTTTGTTTTAGATATTTTTCAGTTTGAATGACAGGGCACGTCCCAGTGGAAAATGATGATATGCGAACTGTTTGTTTCTACGATATTTTCCTGTGGATAAAATGCCACGATATAGACGTTATATTATTACAGCGTGGACCCACAGCCGTCTTTTTTTCTTACCCCCTGTGTATAGAGCTGCCCCGATTCGTTTATTGTTTGGCCCGAAGCGTGGAAGATTCCACAGACCAATTAATACGTAGGCGGAATCATACTTCATGCTGCTTAACTCCCATTTTGCTGGCGTCTTTGTCGGAGACAAACGAACCGTCGATTGTAAACAATAGACTTTGGAAGATGTATTAATGACAAAAAGAGGAGAAAATTCCTGTCAGAAGCGAGAATATAGCTAGCGCAGGCTGTTCTGTGCCAGGATGACTGTCGATGTTATATTGCATGTTGGTTGTCGTCATGGCAGTCCATGCTTGGTAGTTGCTACAAATCGGAATGACTGAAAAAGAAAGAAAGAAAAGACTGTACTGTAAATTGAGGTTTTGGTATTCAGACGCTCTTTGTACGTAATGACGAGTATCATCAAATACAATCTCCTCAAATTGTCAAATTAGACTGCACAGAATAAATAGTTTATGCTGATCGACTCTTTTTCTTATTGTCGTTTTTTTCAATGCTTGTATGTAGTATCAGCATTCTGGGATTTTAAAAAAGATAGTCATTCGCTTTGATACGACGATCAAAATTCGCAAAGGCAATAATACATGAATTTCTTTGCCACATCGATTTACAGCAACACGACGGTCTCTATTAACTCATTATCGCATATACTGCATTACTACATCAATTCACTGGCTAGACAACTACAAGGTTTCTTTAATATACCGTACAGTGTACAATGGAATGAACAATTATTTTCATTGCTTCTACCACCACCATCATTACTGTAACTCCTACAACTTTTACTGAATGGCACCAACATCACTACTACTACTGCTGCTGCTGCTGCTACTAGGCCTACTGTGGTAGGTATTAATTGGTAATCATCCGCTTCCGGAGAGTAATATCACACTGCAAGGGGTCGTTACCGTCTACCACATAGCCAGAGTGGTCATCTCCTATATTAGACCTACTGTTGTGCCAAAGATACTGAAAATTACCTCGTTGTGCCAAAGATACTGAAAATTACCTCGTTGTGCCATAAGATACTAGTACTGGAATAAATCCGGGAAAATTTCTAAAATGACAAACCAATCCGCAAGCCTGATTAAAACAGAAGAAAGCTGTGGTCATATTTAAAGTTCCTCTACAGATTACACCTCATTTGGGTCCTGGACACGCTTTCGATTAAATTATGGAGGACCGTTGTTTCGGCATAGATTAAAAAAAAAACACTAACAATTTATTTTGTAGTGATGCATTAAGTTTGCAGTATCGATTCTCAGAGCGGACTATAGCATGTTGCAAATTTCAGGGCTTGTAAGTGAATCAAGTTGGTTTACATGAACAAGAAAAAATAATTGAATCTTTTGTGCATTTTATAGACTTTTTTATAGACTTGTTTGCGTATCTATTTACAGTTGTGAGATCTACAAAGACAGTCAAAATACTCGAGGCATTAAGGCAATGCGTTGACATTTTCATGTATGTGATCAATTCAATTCCATTTCACTTTTCCTGTTTTTGTCGTTTGACATTGGCTTTACTCAATTCCATCAAACTTCGTCCTGGTCTTAAAAAAGTTTCTGATACACACAGAAATCTACATTTCTTTTCTTTTTTTTGTTGATGTATTTAAGTCGTAAAAATTGATAAATATTCTAGATCTCAGATTACTTTGAGGGAAAAATGATTTTTAAGAGAATGGTACGTAACACCTGGAGGCAGAGACTAGCCCAGAAAGTGAGGGCGCATTGATCGTTTCTCAGCAATCGTCGAAAACGTACCACATGTGTTCAGAATAAAAAAAGTGAAACATTCAGAAATTGCATAATAGTTTCAAGGTGTGCCGAGCTTGGTTTCAAAGTATCAGCTTCATTCTCATCGGTCTCGAAGTTTTAAAGAAAATGTTGGGGAGAGGGGGGGGGGGGTGTATCTTTTAGGGCTAAAATCTCGCACAAGCATTCCCGAAGACCGACTGCAGTTTTGTTGTTGATCTTGTTACTTATTCAAAACATGCAACACGTTTGTATACCAGCGTCGGATACTCCCTTGTTACTGTCCTCTTTCCAAACCCACACGCACATAGACATTGTACATGACCACGGCCATCCTGTAGCTAGGTAACCATAACAACGAACCTTTCTCATTTTCGGATTAACGAACCTTCGAAATAACGAACCTTCGGAATGACAAACTGTAACCCCAAGACCTTGGAATCAGTATTTTCTATATTCATTTGTTAACTAAGGGCACCCGATAAAGAATTAGCCTTCGCAATTCACAAACTATGAGAAGCCTTCAGATTCAGCAGCAATATTTCATAATTTTTTTTACAGTTGCTTCACATTTTAATTTATCTCGGTATCTGTGATTATATTTTTTGCGGAGGCTTCAGAAGAAGTCCTTAGTACCACGAGTACGCTAGACCCTACCTATCAGTCGTACAATGTGATATTTGGGTGTTTTGATCGTCTGTAGGTTTGGTCGATAGCTCACGTAATGAGATCGATCGTTTGACTATTGGCGCGTTAGAATTAATCCCCGGGCGAGTCTCACACTGTCTTCCAACGGAACGATTCTAATGCACTAGGCAGGGAAACACACCGATCAGCGAAAGCAATATTACTTGGGGCTATATCATTTACGTGGTAATATACGCTTCCGGAGGGTGATATCACACTGCAAGGGGCCGTTGCCGTCTACCACATAGCCAGAGTGGTCATCTCCTATATTTGACGGAATTGGACAATAATACTGTAATAATAATACATACATACATACAATTTCTATAGCGTCATTTTCCATTCTGATTAAATGCTCAAGGCGCTTACATTCTTAGAAATGCGCCATTATTTTCTACGAACGTTCAAAAAGAAAATCTATACAGTCGACGCAAGATAATGAGCTGATACTTGAAAAAGTCTTCTCACGTCAAGGGCTTGACATGCCTATCAAAGTTGCAGTTAAATCAATTTAGGCCTCCCATTTCAATTCAATTTCAATTCATTTTATTTTCATTCTTTTTTTTTCAACAAAACATAGCACAGAGTAAATCAGGAATTTTATATCATGTGCATACATTTGAATGACGGGGGACAATGATAGTACAAATAAAGATATGCATGAAATACCGGCAAAATATTATGCAAAATTATGTTTAGAAGGAAAAAAGAACTGAGAGATCCACTAAAAAGCATGCTTGTATAATATTGTGAACCACTCAAAAGATTGCATAAGATTACTTAATTACAAATAGGCCTACTCAGCACAACAGTAATCTAAAACACTGAACGGAACCAAGCAAGAGAAACATACCAACATGACTTAAAGGACAAGTTCACCTTCATAAACATAAGGATTGAGAAAATGCAACAATATAAGTAGAACACATCAGTGAAAGTTCGAGGAAAATTGGACAATCGATGCAAAAGTTATTAATTTTTTAAATTTTTGTGTTGGAACCGCTGGATGAGGAGACTACTACAGCTTGTGAGTCATATGCGTACAACAGTATGAAGGAAATATAAAAGAAAATTCAACATATTTTCACTTTTTTCGCATAATAAAAGATCAATTGACTTGCCTCTTTCTAAAGGCAGGGGGAATAATATTACCCATAACATTTATCGGCAACGAGTCAGGGGAATGTGTACTTTTTTCAAAGGATGGAATTTTGTGAAATTCTCTTTATATTTTCCTTATATTGTTGTACGCATGTGACATCTAAGTTATTCATACACTGCAGTAGTCTTCTCATCCAGCGGGTACTACACAAAAACTTCAAAAATTCATAACTTTTGAACGGATTGTCTGATTTTCCTCAAACTTTCAATGATGTGTTCTACTAATATTGCTACATTCTCTCAATCCTTATGTTTATGAAGGTGAATTTGTCCTTTAACTTGACTGTGCTTATGGGGTATATGGTTCACCTTACTCCGGGCCGACACCAATCAATAATTTCGAACCTCGCCAAGGCTCTATAAGTAACTGGGATGATTTGATTGAGCAGCAACTGTTGGAATTTATGGTTCATCATTCTACACAGCAGATAATTCGACCATAACAGTGGCTTTACAAGATTAATGAAAATATTGGAAGTCTGGATATCAGACTAGCACCCCTTCGGCCAAACATCCATTGGAGGTGGGGAGTCTTTTTCAGAAGGGGTGTCTGTGGAGGTAATAATGTTTGCTTTCCTTACACCCATGGTTCCCTCTTCTGCTGGTGGGAGGGGTGTCGACAAGGTCAACATGTTCACTTTCTCCGGTCGAAGCTTGCTGACCATCAACGAGGCATCGTCCGTCTAGGGAGAGTCCGGATGGAGAAAAAAAAATGGTCCTGGGGTCATGTAAGGTCACGAGACATGTCCTCGCAGCAAGTGATAGTCTTCATGATGCAGACTTCTTAGAGATAGCAGCGCTCTCTTTAGCAAAACATCATGTGGGCAGGGGAGGGGGAAAAAAGGGGGGGGGATACCAAATTAACGAATTATGATAATTCATTTTGAGTTGTCTTGCTGTACCTGCATTTTGGGGGAAAACTTTCATTGCATCACTGATTTCAGAGAATTCTGTGGAATTGAAGATGCCAACCACACTGGTCAGAATTCATAATGGTATACTTAATTTTAGGGATCGAATGTGACCAGTGCGTGGTCTGAACAGCACTTTGTTGGAATTCAAACCACGTTTCTGTTTAGGAAGAGAAAAATGATTGACTAAGCCTATATAATTTATAGATTGAATCGCTCAGACTTTAGTCCATGGTCTAAAATCAGGGATGTAAATCACAGATTAAAATTTAATTTCTTCGTCCATTGTGAATTAAATGGTGGTGTAAAAAGAGATGAGAGAGCAGCACGCAAACGCAATGTAGAGAGAGGAGATGATAGATATTACGTCGGTGCAGCACACTTGAAAATGCTCTATTATGTCATTATGGAACTATAATGATTTAAACTAATTGGCTACTCCACTGAAGTAGGCTAAGTAGCCGCATATAGGACATTCCCACCCAAGTTCCACTACCTGGCAATAATTGGTAGTCATTGCGCCTTGTTTGAAACAACTTTAGATAACGACGTCTTCTATCTACTATCATACTATCCAAAATTGACGCAAAGACGTCGCCCATTTCGGGAATTATATCGTCTGCCGTGCGCAGGATGTACTCGATGACCAGCGGCAAATCGTGGTCATAAGGTGTGTCGAGAATAGATTCTCTAATTATTTTACTGCTGTAACTCCTGGAGCGAGCATCTTATTACATGACACAGGCAGGGGGGGGGGCAAGAGTACAAGTTCATCGAACTCTGATATGATGTGGAACGATTATTCACATCGCTCTAGTTCGTCACTCTTGTAAGCACGTCTCAAGCAATATGTAAGGCATGTATATTGTATGTGATCCCGTAGGTACGTGTAGGCTATATTCAGTCTCCGCCTCTCATGGGAACCGTTATAGGTTAACGAGCACTTTTATTCCCACAATTCAGCACACATAATTATTAGGGCCTACACTGTTCGAAGCAAAATAATGAATGCAAAAAAGGAGAATCTTCTTAAATGTAAGGTTTCTAAAGCACGGAGAAGACGTGATTAAGACCCCGTTTACAGTGAGTGAAAAGGCCGGGCTCGGCCCGGGCTAGGCCCGGCCCTGCACTGTAAACGGGTCTAAATTACACAGTTCAGTCCATTGTGAATGTCGATTTGACAATATGAGGATGTTTGGCTACATCTTTCAAGAAAAATAGGAGCGTCACGATAACTTGATCTTCAACTTCGCTTCAAAATTGTCTTGAAATCAGCTCAACATAAGTGGAAGGTTTGAGGATGTTAGTCGCTGCGAATGTCAAACAGTGAAAGCTGATGGCGTCACAGAACAAAACAATCAAATCGTTTTCTAGGAATTGCGAAATTCAAGATTATTTACAGATCTCTCAAGTATGTTATTATAGTGCATAGTACATCCAGTCTGTCTATCTGTGTGGAATATAAACGTTGGTAGTATAAGATAATAATAATAATAATACTATAACAATAAGTTTGTTTGTTATTGTTGTTGTGGTTGTTGTTATTGTTGTTGTTGTTGTTGTTGTTGTTGTTGTTGTTGTTGTTGTTGTTTTTGTTTTTGTTTTTGTACATGGTAGCCTCTTCAGTGTTGCCACTATTCTACCAGAGGGCCCTGCCATTATCATTACCCTAGCGTTCCAAGGGAGGGACGTGGTGGGTAAAAACATCTTGTCCAAGGAATTGAACTCGGGTCCTCCCTTTGGGAGTCTGGAGTCTTATCCACCATGTCGCAATAATACCCCCATAGTTGCATAAGCATATTCAGTGATGCAACAAACATATTTCACCAAAGGATATAATGTCTTCGTTAGAACATCGCATTCTATAGGAATAGAACCACACGTGACGGACCTCAGCTCATCTCCAGGGAGAAATCGGTCCATGTTATTAGTATTGTCATTGTCTTTATGGGGTGTTAAGCTGCTCAGAAAGTAAAGATACCTTAAAACAACCCCATGACTAACACTTCTACAAGAAGACACAAGTACTAAACGTGTGAGTGATGCAATGCATGAATTATGGCAATCCCATGATTGAGATGATTCATGCAAGGTGTAACTTAAGGTAGCACAAAAGAAGCTTGGAAGAAAAAGAAATAACGTGGGAGGTGCCGTCGAAAAATGAAGTTCAGTTTCATCGCTCTATGAGAAATCGTCACTATTTACTGAATGGTCTTTACTGTTCCCATATATTACAGCCTACTCAGGCCTAATATCTACTTAATTGAAACATTAAGAACTACACGGATCAATTTCACATTGGTACTTTGCACTGTCCACGCGGTCATGGTGTAAATCCGAGGAGGTGTGTCACCACCAGCACCGCTGCACGCCTCCCAAGATTTTACCAACTGGTTCCCCTGGCGGAATTTGCTCCTGAACTCAGCTACGCAATAGCCTCGTGGTAGACACATGGATTCCAGAATTGTTTTCTTCTGGTATTGCTCTAATCATCGATCCTCTATCCCCATCCCCTCTCACTCATCCCCACCCCTCCGACCCCGCCCCCACCCTTTTCTCGAAGCCGCTAAATATCGACGTGACCCCGCACACGATACGACGGCGATGATAAGAATATCGTTCAGAAGCTAGACTATGCCCAGGCCAGCTTGCCTTTCACCCCGCCGTATATTACGTAACGATTGTCTCAATGCCACCCGTGTAATTATCTGTCTGGCGGGGACGAAATGTTCGGTTTGTGTACCAGGACTTCCTCGTGCCTCGACGAAAACATTCGTGTAAGAAACCACTCTGCTCACCAAGCATAACATAACAACGGCCGCAACAACGTCGACAGGGGGAAAAAGTTTCCGATTAACTCGTTCGGACGCACCCTGTATTTTTCACGCGCAGACAGCCGAATCCATCGTGTTGTTAATCGTATTAACTCGTAGCCTGTGCCTATTAAGGGAAGCCGTAAAAACGAGTGTCTGCTTGTCATAAACTCTACCATGTCTACAGGGCAAAATCTGGCCCGAGACCTCTATACGCATCAGCGATACTCCGAGAAGAAATCTGGGCAAGGCATGCTAGTGTCTTCTAGGAGCTTATGTGTTTGAAGCTCGTTGGTCTTCTTTTAGCTTCTCGACAATTTTGTGATTGTATTATTCCAGCTGACATTTTTTTTTAAAAGAATGAATTTCCTTAGCCTCCCATTTTGAGATTCTACCAACGCAGTTGTCTTTATTATCATCATTGACATTCCTGCCGATGTCATCATTACCATCAGGTCAACACTAAAATACAGTATAGTCGCTGAAATGTTTTGATGTTTCGTTCTGCGTCTGGTCTCGTCTATGCAATTTTGCCAGGGCATTGTCTTCTGAGTTTTAGTCCAGAATATCCACTTCATGTATGTAATTCAATATTCAGAAAGCAGGGATGTCCCTTGGGTTGATACACAGTTAGTTATGTGTCAGTCAATCATGAAGTTTTACGCAAATAAAATACAAATCAGTACCTTACAAATTGTCATTACCATCATCATCATCATCATCACCACCACCACCACCATCATCATCATCATCATCATCATCATCATCATCATTATCATTATCATCATCATCATCATCATCACCAGCATCGTCATTTATATCTTCATCATCAGCATCATCACTGTAATCATCATCATCATCATCATCATCATCATCGTATTTTATCACCATCATTACCCTCATCATTATTATCACCGTCATCTTCTTCGTCATCACGAATACCATAATCATCATTATCATCAACATTATCATGATCACAGTAATTTTCATCAAAATACTGTACATTCCATCATCAGTGGCTACCTGATCTGTCCTATAACCATGGTAACCACCGTTGCCAGTCTCACGCCTGAAAGCTGTTCTCGCAAATATTGATTACTTTTACTACATTTATCCTGGTATCACCATAGCAACCAAGAACGAAATCGTTCAAAACTTAAGGCACTAACCAGAAGGGAAATCTGAACAAAACACTCCTTGGACACTACTACCACCATTATACAGTGTACTTATTGCTGATACTGTCACTTGCACTCATTCAGTATTTTGACGTTAACCTAATGATGTGTTCCATTTTCATTGACTGAGTTTGAATAAAAGAAAAAATAAGCAGCAAACACGACAGCTTCTTCAAGGCTTGAATAACAGCCTTCTCCATGTTCTCAGACAGTCTCGTAAATCCCATAAGTAGATGTTTTTATTTGTTTGTTTGTTTGTTTCACTATTCCATCTGAGAAGATGGCTGGACAGCCCATATACAGCTTCACGAGATGATCAACCTTCCATGGGGTCTAGTTTAAAGGCGGGAACGCTTCTCCTGGTTACAAGCACCTTGCTCTTTGCGATAAATGGATGAAGCGATATCTTTTACGTGCATGGGTTGTGACTCTCTAACACACAGGACCCGTTTGTTTGACCTATTGAAAGGACAAAGTGTTTTGCCTCTTATTAGAGAAAACGGCATCATTAGACACAACATTGCTCAGTGAGACTCAGGAATCGAACCCGGGTCCCTGGGATCTGGAGGCAGACGCGCTACCGACTGAGCCAAATCGCCGCCGTACGTTTCGTTTTGTGTCTAAAGAAATAGGCCCACGCCTTTCGTTTTGTAAAGTACGAAAACGCAATGGCATGAAAGAACAGACAACGAAACGGTGAGCTTCAAAATCTAGCTGACGAAAAAAAAGGGGGAAAAAGAATGACCGCAATGCCAAAATAGCCAACGTAGGGAGAGAAGATGGAAAAACAGTTTTTATTACTGTGTGAGCATGCCTTACAATCACTAATCAGTTCTAATGAGGGACATTATAAATGATGGTCTTCACCATCCAATAATCATCATCAATGTTCCCATGGTTACCATCAACTACGGGTGTCATTACCACATCTTGGATCCATCGCTCCGTCCCATTTACCCTTCCCTACGGTGGCTCTTATGAAACCACTTTGCTTTAAAAATAAGTACTGCCCCTTCCCCTTGTCTCCTAACGTCCACACCCCCCCCCCCCCCTTTCACGCACACACACTCCCACACCTCCCCCTCCGTACCCGCACTGCGCATCTCAGTACAGTGCCATCGAGCGCTAGTTGCGCCTAACGCTCCGAGCCTGGCGGACGAACATAACCCTCACCGGCGGACAATGTCAGTGTTGCGCACAGAAGAAGCACAGTGAATGTGTCGCACTGGTGTTACTCTTTGTAAATTTGAGGGAATAATTATACGTAAGTAAAGCAACTACTTCTGATTCATTTACTGCTGAAAATTGTATCGTTATAGAGGTTCATATAACACGTGCTTTCCCGTCAGAGCTATTTCACCGGTATGTTGATGGGTGAGAGGACTAGCAGCAAGCCGAGAGCATCGCCTTGTTCTTGAGGTCACCTCGATGCTTCATTCTTTGTGAAGAATTCAGATCGCCTGCCTCATGTATTCCCGAACGGTTGTAATTGAGAATATAGCTTTTTGACTATGTTCATTAACTGCTCATTTCATAATTAGATCATTTCATAATTAGCTAGGGAAAATGGGCTAGGGAAATTGGGCTGCTTTCTTCTTCTTTATTTTCCATGTGGCTTGACTCCAGATCAAAAACCATCATGACACAAGCTTGAGGCCTTTATCACGTTATTATGTTCTTGTAAATTCAACGATCATTGATAATTTTTCGCAAAAATTCTTATTTTAATGGACATGTCTTCTTCACAACCAAAATTATGCAATTATAGGGAAATGTTCCTTCATGAAACCAACAATCATGAAATCAACAATCATGTTTGCGAGATAGGCCCTACTGAGTGAAGTCACACATGAGAAATTTATGGCCGTTTGATTACTAGTATGTTACACCAATATACTGCATACGCCTTTGTTGTTTTCTTCATGTGAATGTTACGTCAATGATGGAAAACCCCTCATTGTTTAGTTTGATGCATTCCACGTCTTCTGGGCCCAAGTTATTCAAGACATATCATAAGCCTATGTAAACAGATACTGGCTTCGAATTCTGTAAGACTCACACATCTTTTTATAGAGAATGCTTTACCCGCCTTTTCAATTCGCCCATTACCCTACAGGTTCCATAATGTATTCAGGCAATGCCAGACCAATGATACTAGCACGAACCTGTTTGAGAACACTGAAGGGGTATATAAACTACCCCAACTCCTTCTTTTGTAATTCTTCTCATTTTGTTGTTCATCATCATCATCACCACCACCACCACCACCACCATCATCATCGTCACCATCATGAGTGTGCTCGTCTTTTCTTCTTCTCCTTCTGCTAAATGTTATGATTATTAATGTGATGGTTACTGTTACCATACTTATATATTATTAGCATGTTCATTTTCATTATCCTTATCATCATCATCATCATCATCATCATCATCATCATCATCATTTTTTATCCCTATTATTTTCATCATCTTGTTATACTGCTACGGATGACGATGATTATTATCATTAATAGTAGTATAATCATGACCATAATTGTCATGATTATCATAGGTATTAGTGGTAGTAGGTCACTAGTAGTAGTATATGCTGTAGTTGTTAATACTATTGCATGTTATTGCTTCCATTGTCATATTAATCGTAAGCCGTAGGGACTATGCACTAGCATCCTGTAATGACTAAGCCTTGATTGTGTATGCATAGTGCTATACAATACAGCTCTGTAAGCTCTCAAAATGATTCGCCTTTCGTGTAACAAAGTCCAAACCGAGAAAACGTGGAAATTGCTGAAACATTGTCTTTGTAGAAGTGGGTGCAGCAGTGTTTGCCGATGTTTTGTTTTGTTTTGTTTTTTTCTTACAACTTGTTTTGAGTTTTGTTATGAAAGAATCACTGCACGCTCTGTATTATATACTTGTGTGTGTATTATGAGAGTTACAATGCTATCTACCAGGTAAACGATGCTGTCTGAGATAAAGGAATATGCGATTTTTATCAGTCGTAAATGTGCATTATTACAAGGGCTCGTGCTACACTGATCGTGTTCGAGGCTCCAAGCCCTGACTTCGTTCAGTAATGAAGAAAACGGTTGCATAAAAGCAGTGTTATCTAGAGAGATTTTAATAATCGCAGTTGTTCAGCCACTTGACTTCAACTGTGATTACTTCGTATGTAAGAGCATTAATACCCAAGGCCCTGGAGCGTGTATGCTAAGGCCCCCGAAGTGAAGTGGTGACGTCACGCGTGGGTAGGATTTCATAAGTCCGCGATGTAATCTGCTTAGCACGAATGCTTGCATGTTACGTAATCCTAATCATTTTTTGAGCACGATCCCTGGCTGGTATGACATAGCAATTTTACATCCAGGGTGCGCGCGCGAATTATGTTGTGTGTCCTGGTTGTGTCGGTCAACACGTGAACACAATTCATGTGTCCACAAACACTCAATAAAGAGAAAGGACTTTGCACGAGCACCGCGACGATGACGTCTTTGTAAACCTGCACATCTTTGGATGTAAAAAAGTTACCTGCCCTTTTTGATTCCTGGTGATGGAAATTGCTCCTGAGAAGGGAGAAAAAAACGGTAGTATCAAGCGCCATAATTTTATACATTGACATTATGCAGTCCTTGTGGCTTATAAGTAAATCTGTCCTTTCAATGCCGGCCATGAACGTGTAAATACCTTCAGCCAAATTACAGGACGCTATTGCATAGAAACATGGAGCATTAACATTACAGTCAGACCTGTCTTAGCGGACACCAGAGGCCACCTGCCGTGTACGGCCACTAAAAATGTCTCAGAGAGAAATGTCATGTTAAATACCCTGTCTATAGCGGCCACCGTTTTCGTCTTCCTTTGGTGGCCGTTATAGACAGATTTGACTGTACTCCGAAGATATCATGATTTGGAGAGATGGGCCCGAATTCACGAAGGTGGTACAAATGAAACCATGGTTTAAACCATGGACAAAAACCATGGAGCGCCAAGTGTTACGAAATCAATCATTTCGTCGATGAAATGATTATTTTGCAACGAAAAGACAACATTTTGTAACTAAATTATCATTTCGTCCACGAAATGATAATTTTGTTAACAAAACTGTCATTTTGTCGACGAAATGACCAATTTCGTAACGAAATATTCCGTGCGACACTTGGCGCTCCATGGTTTTTGTCCATGGTTTAAACCATGGTTTCATTTGTACCTCCTTCGTGAATTCCGACCGTGGAGTTTGTGGAAAAAGGAAGACGAGGAAGAAGAAAACGAATAGAGGAAGGAGAAGTAGAAGAAGGAAAGGAAGAAGGTGTAGAGGAGTGGAAGAGAATGGAAAGGAGAAAAGAAGGGAGAAGAAGAGACAGGAGAACGTCAGAAGAAGGCCAGGGTGACGCTGATTACGAGGAAGTGCAGTAATAAAACTAAAGTGGCATTTAAATTTATTCAGGGAAGCCTCTTTAGCGTTGACACTGCTCTCCTAGAGGGCCCTGTTATTATGATTATACCCTAGCATTACCAGGTACCCATTACATGGGCCGAGAGGGACATTGTATGCAATTTATCTTGTCCAAAGATGAACGTTTTACCGGCCGGGATTCGAACCCAAGACCGTCTGTTTACGATTCTGGTGTCAACCACATATCATCTTCGAGGGTAAGGGATTCATAAACATTATTAATGATACGACTATAAAATCACCATGTGAAGGTGTGTATGGTGATGATTATGAAAAATATGAAAAGAAACGAGAGATTTGTAGACTAAAAAAAAAGACCGATGCAAGCGTTCGTCGCAAAAATTCATTCTTTTGATGGATTCTCCGCAGTAGCAGCGATGTACTCGAATATTCCCGTAGATATTAAATTTCGCGAAATTCACCTGAAAAGTCTGGGATTCATCTGATCGATTCAAACTGAGTAAGACCTACCCCCTCAACGTTATAATTAGATATTTCAACGCGTTTGTGATCTGTTTCTATCTATATTCTAACTTCGAGACACTCTTTCGAAACAGATTACAAAAAAAAAAAAAAAATAAGATAAGATAAAAAAGATAAGAGAAGCAATGTTCTAATCTTGCTGGCCAGCCAAATCATCCTCTTAAATAAATATACATCCAGTCTTCTTTGTTTTTTTTTTTGTTTGTTTTTTTTTTTCATTTTGATGATCAGTCGATTCTTCACGAAAGAGAAATTTAGCTCCAATATTGAGGCTGTCGAGATCTGACAATCGTATTGCAGCGGTCTAAAAATGAATTTAATAAATGCAAGACCGCAAGATCTTGTTCACGCCCAATTGACCGCCACAACAATAGACAATACGTCGCCGTTCAATAATACCATTATCCTCCTATCGTTAACGTAGACCAAAAAAAAAAAAAAAAAAAAAAAAAAAAAGATGAAAATGTTACGCTCATATCTTCCCCGTGCTATATTGCCACTGAATAAATAGAAAATGAAGTTGCTTACGCTGCTTTGAGATATGGTGTGAGGTGTGAAATAAAGTAGGGACCGCCTTTGCATAGAATAAAACGAAGAAGAGATATCCATTGTTTGACACCCACTTCGCTTCGTCGCCCGATCACGGCGGACTATTCGGTTCACCGGCAGGTGAAACAACAGACTGTCTTGTAGGTAGAATAGAGGGCGCCTTTGCATTGTTTTCCAAGCGGCGACATGATTCGCATAGTATTACACACAAAGTTGACAGCATGTCGATAGTCTCCACCCCCCCCCCGACTTTTAGCATGTTTATGACTTGATATATCTATAATATGTTTGATTTTTTTTTTCGTTTTCTTCTCTTTGCTCATTCGCAATCAAAATCATAACTTTATGGTTAATATCTTTACTGACTTCTTAGGGAAACCAGTGAGGATCGATTGATATTTATTTTTCTAACATGAGCTTCTCTGTGAAGTCAGTCGGCCTAACCAATTCAAGTTCCCTCTTTACTTGTAAAGCATAAAAATGAAACCAAATTATTTTGTTATTATCACATTATCTGACTGCTATTACTACCACAACCACCATCCCCACTACTACCTACTGCTGCTGCTGCTATACTGCTACTACTACTACTACTACTACTACTACTACTGCCACCACCACCGCCGCCACTACAACCACTTCTACTACTAATACTACTATTACCACTGCCAGTACTGTCTTTTCTACACCTGCTATTTGCAGGGGCGGATCCAGGAATTCTGTAAAGGGGGGGGGGGGGGGGGGGCGTGACTAATATTTCTTGTGCCACTTCCGGGTTTCATTTCATTTTTTTCTTTTTATTTCTTTTGTTTTTAACGAAAAATAAAGGGGGGGGGGCGTGCGCCGGTTGCGCCCCCCTCTGGATCCGACACTGTATTTGTGCCACTACTTCTGTTTGTACCACCGTCGCGAGATACAACTGGGACATTGATACTACATTTTTAATGGTTGTGATAAAGTTATCATTTTTTTTTATAGCGATAATGGCAATGAGGAGAATAGATAATATAATCGTTATTATAAATGATTATATCAAGCATTGCATCATCATTTTCTCATATTCCTAGGTGGATCATCGTGTTAGTGATGACGATATATCACTATTTTCATTATTATTTTAATATCATTGTCTTAATCCTCTAACAATCCATCATCGCTTGTATCTATTCATTGACTGCAATATAGGAATGAGGTATCAAATTGTGAAACGAAGTGTAGTAAAGTTACACGTATGTGTTTCTTTGATTATTGATTAATTGATTAATCATTGATTAATGGTTCTTTCATTATTGTTATCATCTTTTTCTTATATCGATTTCTTAATCCCCTGGGGTATAACAATCCATCATCGGGTGTTCATTCATTGACTGCAATAAAGGAATGAGGTAGCAAATTGGGAAAGTTACACATTTGTATTTCTGTGAACTGGAAGACCTTCTTGCCAGTCTATGTGTTGTTCAGTCGGTTACCGTTTGTTATTTTAAAGGTTCGTTATTCCGAAAACGATGTATGTTTCGTAATTTCGAAGGTCCGTATACGCACTCCCTTTTTTATTTTTTTTTTAGAACCTTCGGAATAACGAACCATATTTCATATTCGGATTAGAAAGACTTATTTCATTTTCGGATTAACGAATCTTTGGAATACAATTACGAACCCAACTTCATTTTTGGATCGTGTTTACTGAGGTATTGGGAGTTTGTGTGTTTCGGAATAACGAACTTTCAGAATAACGAACATCACCCATTTCAGCCATTAGTTCATTTGTTATACAGATCTTCAACAGTGACAGTGACAGTGTGATTTTACATGCGGTCTTTGAACAAGTTATCGTGGAGTATCCGGGCGATTTTCAAAAGTAGGTTACTAATTTCAGCTAGAAGTAGTGATATTTCCGTCAATTGTGACAAACCTGTTCCTCTGCCGGCTTGAAGACAAGTTCTAATTCACAAACTATTACTCATCCTTTAGTTGGCAAAATGCATTTGCCAGAGTGATAATCTTAAAATAAGACAAGCCTGAACAAATCCACGCAAATTGAAGCTATCGTCAAACAGACTGCTGGTCACCAAAACTTGCTGACTGGCCGGAAGTTGGATATCACGCAGACCAGACAGCAAGAATAGGGCGCCACTCTCGTTAGAATGTTAAAGAGAGACTTGAACTCCCTCAAGGGTTAGTCTTTCTCCAAGGAGTATGGTCTATGCAAATCGTTCTCATCCCTATCAGCCTCTTTTACTATGTCTGTTTGTCAGCAGACATCGGAGGTCATTACCCTTCTTTATGTCATGTCGATCTTCAGCAGTTGTAAGAAAAGCATATCATGACTAAAAATGTGCGAAGATAATTCTGGAATTAATTTAGGAATTTTACAGCAAGATGATCGGAGCACTTTTACAACAAAAACAGAATGGACATAATTATATCTTATATCTAATGAGAAAAGTTTGGCTCTGAGTTTCTTTTTGAAAGTTTCTTAAGTATCACCTACACTGTAAAAACATCGGAGTTAGATTTAACATCACGGGTGTTAAATCTAACACCGATCAAACTTCAATAAAGGACCACACCCACAGGTGTTAAAAATGCACTGTGATGGTGTTGAAAAGTGTTCACCTGACACTTCGTGGTGTTAATTTGACACTGTACCTGGTGTTATTTTGACACTGTACTGGTGTTAATTCAAAAATGACACCACATGGTGTTGATTTGATATTTGTTGGTGTTAATATCAATGGTTTAACACCCGTCCAGCTTCAATAAGAGACCACACCAGCTGATGTTACTTTGGTGTAAATTCATTTTCACATTTTTTCAAAAATGTAGTATTTTAATGTAAAATTCTTGATCATCAACAAGAAGTGCAGTTACTAAGAAACTCTTCAAAAAACAGTTTAAAAGTTGGAAATGACACCCAGAGGTGTTAATTTAACACCATAAATGAGCACCGAAAATTGAACACCAGCTCGGTGTTCACTATTTAACACCGGATTTTTTGCAGTGTAGACTGAGTGGCGGTGGTATGACATTATGCCTTCGACTGCATGCCTGGGTGTTTGCTCGTGGGATTTGAAGTAATGTTTTTACGTTTTGGTTTCAATTGTAAATGTATTTCGTGAGATATAATTAAAGTTTTCATGTCTGAAACAATAAAGATATGACCACTATAGCATAATAAGTGCGTACCACTGAACTGAAAGAGTTTTCGTTTGACGATGTTGCTCTTACTGATTATTACGCAAAGACCCCAAATCAGAGCAATGATTGGCGACAATTTAATTTGAGTCGTAGTTTGAAGTTATTTTTACTCCATGAATGGAATTATAATCATTGAGGATGTCCGCAATTTGAATAACGAAATGAATATAAAACTTACCACTGTACAATACGCATGGCACAGGACGGTCACTGTGAGCTGTAATTACTTTTCCTTCTCTGTAAATTACGCGAATTGAAGGCAGCTGCATTTTTAAAGATCTTGGTAATTACAATAGCAATTTGTAAATGAATTATTGGTGATTAATAGCAGATATTTCTATTACCTCCTCGGCCGTAACAAGGCAAAACAACGTAACTCAGAATATCATGTTCTGAGAAAAACGAGTTTGAAAATTTAATTGGTTCCCATTTTTCCGTCATACGAGTAAAACACTTTTGAAGCAGCGAAGTTTCTTAGGCATCAATAAAGAATATCTCGGGAAAATTTCAGTAAAATAGGACTTCCCGTTTTAAAGTAATTGCCATGTTTAGAATAGATACAGCACTTTACCGAATCACAACACTGTGCTAATGAGTAATTCTAGTTTGCCAAAAGAGCGTATCCTCACTTACGTTGTGCGAGAATCTTCACGCGGCAACATATCAATTAGGCAAAAGAACGTATCCTGACTTACGGCGCGTAAGCATTCTCCCGCGAAGCCACTTCAGTATGCCAAAAGAACGTATCTTGACTTACAAATATCTGCGCCTCAACCCTTTCATCAATGTAATTAGGCAGAATGACGTATCCCGACTCAATGGCAACAATCTCTATCATTTATTTACTTTGAAAATCTTGTTTACTGGATGATAAAAGTCCCGTTATATGTTTTTAGATATATATTAAGAATAGTAAAACACAGTAGCTTGCAAAATTATCGATGCAATTGAACATTTTCATTTTTTTTTTCTGGAAACTTACCGAGTATATACTTAAATGTAATTAGTTGTTATCTACCAATTACCGTAAATTTTGGTTTTTCTTCATTTGCATATAGTTTACAGTTTATTGAGATGTCCATTCTTTTTTATTATCTTTAAGTGTATGTTTTTTATCCCTTGATGTAAGATTTTTCATTGGGAACATAATCATATTTGGTTTATCATTCATGTTGATTTAACAAAAACATGGATTTGGATTAATATTCACAACTAAACTACGAGTTTGGGTAAAGTCTGTAAAATGGATTTCATTACACTTCTTATGCCATGTGATACAATTAAGATGAACTTGAAATATGTATAACTTTTAGTATGACAATGCATGAGTGGCAATTATTATGACTGTATGAGAAGTGGCAAAAAAATAAAATGGGTATAAAAAAAGAATTGTATAGACATCTGTACATACACTTCGTTTCAAAGACACATACACGCATTTAATGTGTTAATATTGAAACTCCTATTTTAATTTATATCTTTTCTTTTATTTATTTAACGATTTCCATTGAGATGAAAGGATTTGAATAGAAAGAACAATATTGTGTACTTTGTTTATCGCTATAAGTTGTTAATGTTTGGTTGATTGCATGAATTGTATCCGTAAGGTTAAAACTTCTCATGATAATAATCTTTTGGCTCAATTCTTTGAACAACAACAATAATAACAATGATTTACCAGGTAATTATGAATCCAGGTTTTAATGTTGTTAGGTGTAACTTGACCACACACACACACACACACACACACACATGCACACACACAACCAAGCAAGTACAAAAACACACAAAACACACACACACACACACACCGCAGACTTGTCAGAGCTGCAAACATTCTCTCAGTTAGTAGCATAACTTTGAGATAGACATGACAGAAACGTAGATGCAGAGACTAATTTACATCTTCTGAAAGGTTTATAGGGAAAAATGTGTGTACATCTGTTTCTCAGAGACAACAGCATTACATAAATCATTCGATTATTTGCACGTCTTAGAAATATGAAATAGATATCTACGCTTTGTTTTTACAATTAAAGAGAGAGTTTAATATGCCATTATGCTTTTATCACATTGAAAGCAAATCAGCAGTAACTAAACATTATCATGATGGTAAATAAGAAATAGAAAAAAAAAATGTAATTTACTTCCCGAGTAAAGTAGCTTACATACGTAACACAGTTGAACAAAACCCTGGGATCAAAATTTTCAATTTCAGTAGAACAGAACATAATTGTGTGTGTGGTTTTTTTTTTTTGGAGATTAGCTATACTATTACCATATCAGACCTTCGCATCAATTTTTACCTTGGAAGATCAGAACATCTACAAATTACAACTTATAAATAGCACACATAACATTTTTAATCCTTACTGTTGTTGAAGAGTAGTAAGAAGTAAATACTTGGGTAAAGAACAATTATTAGGCAGCTCAAACGAAGGGAAAATTTGCAACAGTATTCACTTTAAACATATTTCAATAAACGTCTTATCACAACAGTGACTTGCTGTGCTGCAGTACATCTGCGTCGTCTGAGAGCTCCCGGAGGGATTAGGCCCAAAATAAATCAAAATTATGCAGGAAACAAGGTTTCTATTTCCCTGGTTTTCTGAAATATGTTGACATGTTTCAATCGACATGATATTGATTTTGAGGGAAAGCATTTAAACAATATTTTATATGAACAAGTGATAGTTTTACCTAAGTTGATAGTCATCATTTCAAAGGGCAATGAGCCCTCATCATATATATATTTTTTTTGCGATATAGAATCTTTTGTTTCAAATCAATATTTAAAAAAAAATATTTCTTGTGCCTTCATAACGTGAGAATAGTCATTAACACTTCACAGTTGAGTTTTGCGAGTTCTTAATTTAACTGTGAAAATTTTACCTGATCCTATATAAACAATCCGAGTGTTATTATTTTTCTTCTACTAGAGTTGACTGATCTAGTGCACATTCCATTCCATCTTTCATGAGATTCTGACGGGCGTGCACAGCTGTTCTGAAATTTGTCCAGTTGCTCTTTTCTCTTCTTTTGAACTGCTCGGTAGACCACCGCAGGGAAATGTAAAAGAAACGGAAGAGAAAAATTAACACAAAATAAGGCACTCTGCATTTTTCATAAAAGACAGCTAGTGAATTTCAACTCTGTTTTAGTCATATTTTGTGATTAAATTCTTCATTAGACATGGTTGTGTGTAACAAATCCTCTCTCACAGACCCCCCTCCAAAAAAAGCAAAGAAAATGAGAATGAGTATTAATGAAACACACTCACAATATCTATTATTCAACGTCATACAAATAACCTCTTGAGGATGTACAAGGCTGTGTGTTTGTTTTGAGAGAGAATGGTAATTATTTCATCAGTTTTCATTTAATATTATTTTTTATCGCTAAGGAATAAGCTGTGAAATGTGGTATTCTCAAATTATCAGAAAGTCATCATCATGGATTCTGCCTTCTTTTCTTTCTTTTTTTTTCGAAATGCCGGCTTGTGTCGCAGTGATAATGACAAAGGTGGGGTTCATTTCTTCCCCCTTCTTCTACTTTTTTTTTTTAAAATGAATTAATAGGTGATTATTCAACTTGTACCTTTTATTGTACTTGATACACTGCATTTCTTTTCTGTGCTGGTCTAGGCTGGCGGTTGTTGTGGACACTGAAAAGAGAGACAAGGAAATATGTATATCAACACGAATGTTAATATCACCTAAAGTAGACGATTGGGTCTGAATATTTGAACTTTACATAGTATTTAAAACCACCTAACTTAAGAATAAATATTTGAATTCCATGAGCTTTTGCCCTCAACATTTTTATGGGGGAGGGGTGGAACGTATTAGCATGTATAGGATCTACCATGGCAACAATGCATTATATCGTATCGAAATGAAAAAAAAAATGTTTTAAAGAATGTGTACAGCTGACTAAAATTGCACAAAGAATTAAAAAGAAAATAAATCAGGCCTCCATAGTTAGCAGGTAAAGAGTACCATTAAATATTACCTTATTTTTTAGGCTAACTTTAAGTGAGTAAATTCCTGTATGTATGAAAACACCACAGTCACATTCTTCATCCTTTCAAGAAATAACAAACAAGATCTAAGACTATTTATGTTTAACCAAAGATGTAGACCAAACATATTTTATCCCTACTTTTCTTGCCAAAGTAATGATGTTAATGTCATTATTAGAACATATCGTCTGCCATCAGTTCATGTAGCCACTAAAGACTAAATGAAATTCATCAGTATCAAGCTTTATTGTCATTTGCTTGAAGTCGAGTCTACTGTTTACTATAAAGCTGTTACTTTTTTAGACTTTTAGACGAAAATTGAATTTGAGGTAGAAGACCTCAAGTCGAATGATGTCGATGATCATAACAGTATGTTGGGGTCCACTTCCTTTGCGCATAGGTAAATTTCTTTTGAGAGTCACTACTTGATCTACTAGACCACTAGTAGTAGTGCAAGTATCCTACATTTACATAGTCCTTTAATAGTAGAACCACAACCACACCAATGAGCCACGTTTTGCCAAGCCCACCGACAGGAAAGGCTGTCATACTCATAGATCTATGTTTGCCCTTTATTTTCATAGCTTGCTGTGTTTTTTGTTTATTTATTTTTTTACTCATCGTTTTCTTAAATCTTAGTGAAAACTATAATTGAAAGTACTGGACCCTACTAGCATAGCGTACTGTCGTCCACTCTGTACAGCCCAATCGCCGTACTTCGCACGGCGTCTGGTCGGGCTGGATCAAACTTAGACCTGACAAAAACAAAATAACACTTACCGGCGTTACCGCTGATTTTCTTTGTGGTAGCATTAACTGGTCAGGAGAATATCAATTCCATGACTGCAAAACAGAACAACTGGCATGACTTCATGGTTCACACTGCAGCAGCAAAGCTTGCCCGCCAGTCAACCAGTATTCTGCTGCAGCACTGCTGCAGCTGTTGTCGCAAGCGGCCCGGCATCAGCGGCGGCACTACACTCACTGCCGCGGCTGAAATGGATCTGCAGCACGTAGCCGTAGGTCTTGCACATAGAGCTATGCAGTGTAGCGTGTGTTATGATGGCCACTATGTTGATACGTTGTTTTGCCGTGCTGACTGTAGCGCGCATGGCCCTGATTATATACAGCAAAGTGCTGTATGATGACATACGTTCTTTTGCCGTGCTGACTGTAGCGCGCATGGCCCTGATTTTATACAGCAAAGCGCTGTATGATGACATACGTTCTTTTGGCGTCGCAATTTCCTTCTTTTTTCTTGAGAAACCACCATGAAAAAACAGTGTATGTAAAGATACGTTCATTTGCCGTAACAGCGAAAATGCTTTCTTTGTCATTTCTATACGTATCTCAGCTTACGTTGTTTTGCCTAGCTGGAAACGGCAACGTTGTGAAAAAGGTGTGTGAGATACGCTTTTTATCTCTGAAATGGTAAACATTTGAGAATTGAGACATTCACCATTAAAAAGAGCACATTTTATTTAGGAGCCATATGCTCATAACTCAAAATGCCCAAATTTTGAGTTACGTTCCTTTGCCTTATCACGGCCGTCCTGCAAATATATACCCGTAATTGTCCAGGCCTCGAAGCAGCTGAGCTCCGTCTGACGAAAATAAGCGGTATCTGACTGGTAAACAATTCACAGAGTGAACTCGCTGTCAGCAAGTAAATACTGTCAGCTTAAGAAAAGTCCCCCCCCCAAAAAAAAAAAAAAAAAAAACACACACACACACACACACACACACACACACACAACAAACAAACAAACAAACAAACAAACAAACAAAAACACAACAAACTTGACCCTCGTGGTGACAATCAGTCATTATTTTGGACATTTATGTCACTAAGAGGCACAGAAAAAGAGAAAAATAGATAGATAGATAGATATTAGATAAGATAGATAGACAGATAGATAGACAGATAGATAGAAAGATGTGTAGATAGATAGATAGATAGATAGATAGATAGATAGGTAGATAGATAGATAGATAGATAGAAGGACAAAGAGAGAGAGAGACAGTACAGAGACATAGAAGAGGGATACCCTGCCCCGTCCCCCATCTGATTACATGAGAACAGGTAGCAGGAATCATTAAAAAATGCGTAGGAGGTGGAAGCTGTCCTCTACGTTTACTATAATCCCCGATACAGTGTACTACGGGGCGTGGCATTGCCTAATTCATGGTTATTTCTAAACTCTGTTTCTTGGAACCTCACCCATTATTCGGAGTTGAGTATGAAGCTAATGCCTAGGAGTGGCCACTTGTCCGACCTTTCTCCCTCATCTTGGCAGGGGGATGATCCCACCATTTGTTTGTCAAGACCAAAAAAATCTACCCCATGATGAGGGACCTCACAGTGCCACGCCCAGCACCCTCTATGAATAGCGCGGTGGGTCAATCTCGAGATTCGGATTTAAAAGGGGATAAACTTGGCTGAGTCCCAGCATCTCAAATGCCAGAATGTAAGGCGAGTCCAGAAAACCAATTTCATCGAATTTCTCGTCCCTCTGCCCTGACACAGAACCCTATTTTCAGCACTCTCCCTGTACCCTCCCCCCCCCCCCTCCCTTCTATCTCTCGCATATACGGGCTACCAGTAATGGCCCTCTTCCAAGTTTGTGAAGTTGGATCTAGAATCTCGTAAGACCCCATGGGGTCAAAGGCCTTTCATAAAACAAACGCTTACAACTCGCCTATGTTTCAGTGTCTGAAGTAATATAATAATACTAAGTGATATAACTGAATTATGATTATAATGGATTGAGGGGAATGCAGCACTGTTATTAGAACACATCTGCGAAGTTTGAGGAAAATTGGGCAATCCATTCAAAATTTCTGATATTTGAGAGTATTGGTGTAGCTGTCGCTGGATGAGAAGACTACGAAACTTTATAACATCACGCACTGAAAACGATATAATGAAAATGCAAAGAAAAGTCGACATAGTGTCTCTTTTCTAGTATAATGAAAGAACACTTGACTTGCCACTTTCAGAAAGCAGGGAGAATAGTATATTACCCTTAAACACGTGTCAGTAACAAGTCGAATGAATTTGTACTTTTCATAAAAAAATGGAATTTCATGGAATTTTCTGTATATTATTTTCTTTATATCTATATCGTTGGTATATCCGTTTTCCATACGTGACATCAAAAAAAAATGTTGCAGTCTTCTCATCCAGCCGTGGCGTCACCATGCAAGGCTTCAAATATTAATCAATTTTTAACGGATTATTGTCTGATTTTCCTCAAATTTTCACTGATGTGTTGTAGTATTATCATTGCATTCACTCGATGCACATGAATAAATCAAAATTGTGTTCCACTCCCCTTTCGATATTAAATTTTGGACACCATCTTTGTGAAATGAGGTGGTCAAAGCAAGCCTCTAACTTCAATGCTTTTGAAGCGATTCAATTAGGATTGATAACCCGACAGTATAGATTATAAAGTGTATGACGCATCGATGACGTTGACCAATACGAGGGCTATCTGTATTTTGATAGTGAAGTCAACGTTACCTCTTGGCCCTATTCTATGAAGAGTTGAAATTTATTATAAAGTTGATTTCAACTGTAAGTCTATGGCAGCCTGTGCGGTAAGGGAATTTAAAATCGATTTTATCTTTTGATAAAACGGGGCCCTTGGCGGTCACTCGTCAGCGTACACTTAAGTCAATTTGCCTTCTGCGGTTTTTTTTTTTTTTTTTTTTTCAGTCAAGCAAATTATCACCGGCGTCTTTAACTGTGTTACACTGTCTGTCTCGACTTCAGGGTGTTGGAAAAGACCCTATATAGTCGTATCTGTCGGATGAATTGACAGAGTAGTCATGAATTTCAATTGGATTCGTCTAGAAGAGGGCAGGTAACCAATGTGGGATATTGGTTCGTTAAGCGAACAGACACTCTGTGGCAAAATGACTCTGCGATTGGGTGATAAAACAACTTTAATTTGCCATCAATCGAGCCTGTATTTCTAGCGTCACTCGAGCCGTATGGTCGATGATTGATATAATATACAGACATTTCACGCAGAGTTTGTGCTGCTATTTGATGGTGATAAACACTGATTTCCTTCACTTTTTAAAAAGTGATATTTGTGGGGGGTCGCGGGCACTTTCCTCTGATTTCCGGGTGTTAAATCTAGTAGCGACTGAGATCTGAAACACGATAGGTGAACTACTCGGAAAGGGGGTCAAAACGTCGCGCTGTTGATGACGGGATTTCGTTTCCCACTACACGAGGAGCTTATGTTGTTGTTGTGTAATCTCTTCATAATTTCTGCTGTTTTGTTGGCTTTCTATGATCAGGAAGGGGGAGGCAGCGGCCGTCAGGAAAGGAGCGAAGTGTGGGGGATTCGGGGGCGGGATTTTCTCTCCTCTTCGATGACATCGACTTTGAAGAGATCGTCTAGCCTTCTCACTAGACGCAGAGATAAATTCTATTTGGCTGAGGAAGATCAACATTTATAGCATATAATGGTAACTTCAAAGAGAAACAAATGTTTCGTTAAACATTACCATGTTGTGCACTTACCGTATTCGTAGTAAAACTCGACGAGGTTGAACTTTTCAAGAACGTGTATTTTTTCATATCAACTGTTCGCCGTGGCCAGCAGAAATCACAATTCTGATTAAATGTACTTAAAAAGACGCCTGTGCTAAATCTCCTGAATATATGTCGTTGCCCTAATTGAGGACTAAATTTGCATTTGCGGCGAGAAATGTTTACCTCGTCCCCCCCCCCTTTTTTTCACGGTAAGGTTTTAAAACAAGCAGAAGAAAATAATAACATGTACATGACTGTCATTTTTGAATAGTTGTGAGAACTGGGATCCAGGCTTGGGGTATTTATCTCATTTCGCCATACGCGGATCTCTCCAATGTGAACATAACCATGCACCTTTTTAACGCCTTCGCTGTGTGTTTCAGGTTTGTTATTTCCATGTGTTAAATGTCTCCCTGTCCCTTACCCTATTTCGCTGTTATGCCGTACGAAATGATAAAATCAAACCCCGCTGGTGTTTTCTCGCGTTCTGGGTTTTTTCTTTCTTTTTTTTCCAAGAACTTGTGTCGAGTTCGCCAACATTAAGGAAGTTTGTATGTTTTTCCTCGTCATGTAGTAGGCCGTGTTTGGTTGATAATCGTGGCCTCCTGGGAAATCACATGGATGCTCAATTTGCTACACAGACTCCTTTCCAGTTGTATGAACTACATAATGTAGCAAACACAACTCGGTTAGGTACCGAGTAGCTTCCGGAAAATGCGCCACCAACGGTTGTAAAAAGGAATGGGAAAACATCTCGTGCAACTTACAGATACATTCTAATTGTATGGACTAATCCATCATTTACACAGAGTTTCCGGTACCAACTCAGTGAATTCCCAATATCAAGAGGTCGATACTCTGTAATGTTAACTATCGCTAAAACGCAAACTTTTTCAGATTATCTATATTAGTGAGTCCAGCAGTAAAATGTATTGTAGTAAGCTTGGTATTATCACGTGTATATGATTTGATCATGATGGAATGATAATTCACTTGATTCAGCAGATTTTCTTCAGAATTTCATCTTAAAGTGACATTATACATTGGTTGTTGAGAATTGTAGAAATTACGTTTTAGTTACCATCAAAACTAAACGTGACCGGGGGAATTCAAACATTGTTAATACTTTCTTCAATACCTTCTTGATGATTCTTTTGTTTAAGCTCCACTATGGTAACGGTTAAGAAATTTGACGTTGGTTTGATTTGGATTTTTCAGTCCATTCTATACAATGTGATGATAGAATAAAAAGTATGACGTATGAAATATTAACAGAAAAAAAGTAATATTATGATATACCAAAAAAAAATGATATAGGAAGATTTTATTTCATAACGTGGTAATCAACGTCATTCAAAAGAGGAAAAGCATGTCCTATTTTACACGAATATGGTACATTTCAAAATTAAGAACCAAGAATTGGGTTGGATGACGCCCCTTTTGTCATTACGTTTTTAGAGTCTCTTTCAAGTTGGTTCCCTTTCTTAGTCAACGATTAATTCTACCATTATTACTCTTTTTTTTAGGGGGGGGGGTTGTAAAATGGGTACTACTTGGTCACACGTGTGCGGGTCACCAAAGAGACACGACGAAGAGGCGGTGTGGAAAAGAAATTGATCCGATACGACAACGTGACGGGGATGAATAAACAAGCGTGTCTTGTGGAAAACCTGGAATAATAAATGCATACTCAAAGCGTATAGAGACGCCGCGTTCGGATCTGGCCGCATCGCGTGGCTCCTTCTGCCCAGAAATGTCACACCCAGCTCGCCGGCGTCCCCCGCTGTTTGAACATGGACAGTCCGCTGGTTATGAATATAGCAGCTAGACAATGATAGTCTCCCCTTTCAAGTCCCTTTAACCTTATCCATGTTTGAATAATTTTGATTTCAACTCGCATGATATCCCAGCTTACAAGTATCATCAGATCATTGACCGTAAGATTTATTTAGAGATTGATAGTGAATTGGGTTAAGCACCATTTTGAAACGTTTTACAGTAAGTCCATCGTCAGACAAACCAAAATGAACCTTTCCGGTGATGCCTCATTAGCAAGGAATATTCTTTAAAAGCTTTTATTTTAAAAAAATCCATTTTATTTTGTAATTATTTTCCTTGTTTTAGCAGCTTTGATTGCAAAGACATTTTAGCTCAAATTAAAACGAATGGAGTTAATTCGTTTTGCAACTAAACTCTTCATATGCCAACATCAGTATACCTATATAGCCCGACCCGGTAGGAATAGCTACCTACTCCTGCTTGGAATGACCAGAACGTCACTGATGTCATCTTCACCCAGTGTAAGAAGGTCATGAGACCAATCAAACTACCGTTCAGTTATGGTATCAGTTCATGTCGTTAGATATATTTCCTGCTGCGACATGTACGTGGATGATAGAAATGACACATACTCTGTAAATACGTGGGATTTTTGTTTTTACAATGTAACATACTTTATTTATATCTCTTATATCCTTGTTGATGTCCGTACGCAAAAGTGCCAAATGCGATTTGGAATACTTCTTTGGCATTCACAACCGAATACAGCTTCGCATGTATCCCAAAATCGTTTTAATTAACGCTCAGCCTTTCAGCCTCGAGTCTCAAATATTTTCAGGCATTTGAAAAAAAAAGAAGAAAGGAAACGGAAACGTGGAAATTTGTCTGTTTGTAGATCTGTATATTCCTTGAGTCCACGTGACAACTCCTGTACAATCCCTATAAATAGTAGAGAATGAGTTCATGTACCTGCACTTACTGAACTGAAGAATGACATAAGAAGTCTGAGCTGAGTTTCGAGTCATCATGATAATATCTATTTCATACACGTTATTAGACTCACTCTAAGTCTAGGTACTGCAGGGATGACTGCGCGTTTTTTCCCTTTTTTTTCTTCTTCTTAATCTTTTTTTTGAACGATTTACTCCTGAAGTCCATTAAATATCAGCAGTATCGACACTGTCAAATCTTTCATAAGCAGTCATAATAAACCTGTCTTTTTATCGTTTTTTCTCTTAATTTACTGTTGCGAATTCGGTACTTTTCTTTCCCGGTTTTCCTGTTCAGTAATCAGCATATAACTCATTAAACATTGACTTTATAAGAGGTCTACACGAGTCTAGAGTTTTTAGTGTGTATTTTGCTCCCTGTCTGAGCCACATGGCCTCACATGTTAAAACGTCCCTTTTATTTTGCAAACATGAAGTTATCAAAAATACCAGTGCGGGTGGAAAACAATGGTTCAATTGATTCTAAAGGAATGAAATATATTATGTAGATGAAAAGATTTACAATACCAAGTACTTGGAGTTAATTATTAAAATGGTGTGTTTTTTCCCGTAGAAAATGATAGGTATAGCATAGTATGAATACTTCTAATAAGGTCTCGACATTCGAGACTACATAGAGTTTATGAATGACGACGAATAATCACTCGTTACTATGTCCTTTTTTTTTCTTCATGAAGAAGAAAGACGAAACCGTACTACGTCTCTATCACGCTTCATTTCATTTGCATAGTACTGACGTCAGGACCCCCCGCAGTGGCCGGGCGACGTGTCATGCGTGTCGGCGACTCCGAGCCGACTCCTGCACGTTTTTCTCCTTCCTTTTCAGCCAGTGCCGTCCCTGTGGACCAAGTAATACCAGATACTGTCTCTTTCTGACTGTAGCGGAAGGTTTCTGTTACCTATTTAATTGGGCACCCACACATTTTAAACCTAGTCTTATCCACACATACACGTGTCATGCAAGACACACACAACATACATACACGCACACACACACACACACACACAACACACACACGCACACACACACACACATGCTCAGTCTGCATATTCCTCGACAGATGTGATGAAGCTAAAAACAAGTTTGCTTCTCCGAATTGCGCGAGGGACCAAAAAATTATCCAACCCACCACCCGCGATTCGATTTAAACACTGTGGAAGTAATTAAATAGTCATCATAATGGCGAGACTTGCGCATTTTTGGTATATTCATCTCCTATAGTTTAAAAAAAAAAGGTATTTAGATGACAAATACAATTAATATAGATGCCCCTCGTTCTTCGAAGTTCGACTCTATCCCGTTATTGTGCGCAATGCAGGTATAGCAAGCCGGAGTGTAATAGATAACGGGTGTATGTTTTTTTGTGATTACGTATTATTAGACATAGTTTATATCATTATGAAAATTTCCACTATGAAACGTAACTTTTATTATTCCGTATACACCCCGGTATACGCATATACAAATATGCAGTATTTACACTATTTATGACGTAATTTGTTTTGAATCTTATTCATGATTATGTCTGTTATAATATCATATTCAAAGCCGTGAACAAAACCTAAGACCGAAAGAAATTTTGTGCATAATCATACTATCCTCTCTAGAATGAGAGGTAAAAACACTACGTCCCTCGGATAGAACATAAATGCATCCCTGCTCTCTGCGATGACTTAATGAAGTGGTGTCTTTTGTCAGTGGTGACTCTCTCCCACAGGGGACTTCCATTTTATGTCATATCCGAGGGACGAAGTGTTTTGCCTCTTACTAGAGGGGACGGTATGATTACCCATAGCATTGCTCAAACTGTGGGACCCGGGAATCGAACCGGTGTCCTTTATGGTGAGGCAGACGCGCTACCGACTGAGCCAAATCACAGACTTTAAAGGCATTATTTACCATCTGCAGATGAAACAAAAACTCACCTTTAATGGTTCAAAATAGTTCTAAAATGTGAGTTGGGGATAGAAACACCCTTGGGTATTGTTAGATATACAACATGTGAACAACAGTTATAATGAAATTGTTTGTAGAACAAACCGTTTACAGTTATGGTTTATTGAGAAAAATATTGGTATCTCAATATATAGGCTTTATTGCGAAATGTTTACGTGGTAAGATGTTTTGTGATACAACTGACATACACATCACGCATCAAATGTGATTACTCAAACATTTACTGCTCCCAATGTTAAACAATACCTTGAATTTGTACGGAAATAATCAGTAGAAATCAACCTTGGCGTACTTAAGATTCTTTGACGTTGTTCATGGTTGCATTCAACTGAGACCACCTATGTATCGCGTTCACATTGTTTTGTCATTCAATTTCACCCCCTTTTCGTTGCTATCGGACTATGACGATGCGCGTCATTATCATCAGACGCATAGCTACCAAGACATTGCTTACATGTGCAGGAGAGTTCATAAGATTGTTAAATTACTCAGCGCTTCGTACCAAATGCCTCTTTGTGCGTGAATGATTATGCCATTGGTCCACAATGATAGATGATTATGTAACTTAATAATTTTCAGTCAAAACGGACGAATCTATTCTTGGTGATCACGTTTTTACACAAAGAGAATTCGTCAATTCTGAATTTTTAATGAGTTCTCCGCCATTATTATCTCACCCTTCCATTTCTGTTCCATTTCTAAATTCATTGAAATTGGGGCAGTTTTCCGAGAGGCACAAAGTCACCACTAATCCTTTTATAACAACGTTATTTTCTTGCTTCCTGTATCCAACATGTTGCGATGTCCTGGGTTGAAATTGCGACAAAAGAAAGAGGGACAGAGAGAGAACAGCTGTTTCACTCGGTTCAGAAGTGGCCTCTCACTGCCGAGGAAAAAGTAATTTCTGGATTAATAAATTCGGTTTTTTTTTTCCTCAGTCATTGTCTGTGGCTTAACGGTAAAAAGTGCCGACTCTCACAGGGCTCCCTTTTTTGGCCAAATGTACAATGTGGACATTCTTTGTACTGCTTTTCACGGCAGACAATGACAGTATGTTCACGTTATATGGCGTTGTGAGGCCGTTTTATTTCATTATATTTTTTGTCTGCCCTTCTTTCTTTTCAAAGGGAGAAATGTGTATATCTGATAATTGAATCAAAATTAGGTTTCCAAGTGCTTTGCATATGCCAGAGCTTTTTGATACCAGAAGTACTTTCAAACTGAAAAACTCAGCAAGGTTCACTCGCCTTTATATGATGTCATAATTTTCTAAAAAATTCTGAGAAAGAGAATCGTTCAAGCACCGAATACCAGAGAGGATACAAAAAGAGTTAGACTTACTATATTGCACACGTAGCGGTAGGTTATAGTGAAACAGCCTTCTACGTTTAGCTTGTAAAATGCTGTTATTTACCTGAAGATTGTCTGTGTATCTTCTCTATTAATTTTTCTCATGTTTGTTGTCACATATGCACTATATTATTTATATTTTGTATCTTTTGTGTCATAATATACAGGAATCATCTGTTATGTTTCTAAAAAAATCTAAATTCTAGAATAAATGTATGTTGAAGCGAGCAGTTTGTCTCATACTGCCACTGATTAGATGGATCACCTGAAAGTGAAACATTTTCTGTATTCTATACCAACTTATCTACTCTTTCCGTATCTTTTGCGTACATCCGATTCCTACTTTCTCCCGAATGCGTATACCTCTTCATTCTGCAAACACCCAGCGTGGGTTTGTGGTTGCAACGCAAAGACGGCTGCCAGAAATGGAAGAGTTCCTTGTAGGTGGGGGCGTGACAAAAAAAAAAAAGAGAAGAAAATGGTAACCTTCCAAATTTGCCTCAAAACACGCATTCTGTATAAAGTTGGCTGTTTTACGCTTTAATATGCGATGCAGCATAAGGAAACACACTTTTTCTGAGTAGCAATAATACTTTTTTAAAAAGATATAATATATTTATATATGTGTATGTATATATATATATATATATATATATATATATATATATATATGTAGATAGATAGATATATACATACATATGATATTTCATAGGCCTACATAATTATGCATTTATACATAATACATTTTTGTATGTGTCTCGCATTAAAATTTGTCATAATGCTAAATACCGGCTTAAACCCGTGTTGATAGCCCGATAGCACTGAACATAGATGGAAGATTTTGTAGCTTTGACGTTTTTTGTCATTTTGTTCAACGTGCACTCAGCAAAACATAATTCGCGGCAGCGTAGACGAATGAACGTACCCGTTTCTAAAGATTTTCAGTCCAATTTAACTGTAAAACTTATTTGAGTACCTCTTGCATTACTAAGAGGTAAGAGCTCAATCGTATCAATGTGAATCTTGTGAAAGGGAATTTACCATTAGCAATTTATCGACTTTGTTCTCGTGGGAGAGGAAAGGGGGTAATGAAATCGATGGTATGGAACGTCTGTGAATAACACGAAAGTGGACGATATAGAAAACACGATAACATAATAGTCCAGTTTATCGTACGGAGAATTTAATCCAATGATTGAAACATTTTATTTTTTATGACATCGCTTATGCAAGGGAAAGGTCACTGAAGGCAAACGGAAATATTGAATACTGATGGAGTTCAATGGACGTGAAGCGACAATCAAATCGTCTTTTGTGTTGTCCATTGGGGATTGGTCGTTGTGGTCACGTGCTTAGTGCGTCACTCGCGCTTAGTAATAACCCCACTTGCCTTTGTTGGACACCCACGCACGCGCGTACGTAGACCAATAATGTGGCTGCGCATCACAAAACAAAAACAAAACACAAGAAAAAAAATGGCACGCCGCGATTTTACTTGACTGAGGACTAAAATAGGTGAAATAAGTCAACTTGGTCAATGTTTAGGCCTATTATACTCTCAAAGAATAATTCTACTCCTACATAATTCTAAAATCTGGGGTAATAAAGTGACTGGGAAACTGTGAATTTTTCTACAACACTTTATTGTAGAGTATAGAGTGATTACGCATGTTTTACTGGCCTCTACATTTCTTAGAAACCGTCCACACACTCCTCATTTTCAACTCTTTTAACTTTTGAAAGGATGCTGCTATTGCTTCCAAAGTTGGAAGTAGTCATGAATAGAACGTCCTTACACAGTGTGTATTATTTCAGATTAATCTTATAATCCTTTTATTGTGATTGCTGTGGAGTTTTACAATCTGTATTTTTGTTCCATTCGTTGCACAGAGCGCGGCTTGATGAGGATTACGCACTTTAATAGACCCTAAATTTGAAAGGCTCTTTTCTCAGTAAACACTTGTCCAGATTGTGTAATTTCTTTTCATTATTCATTACGGTTAGGAAACTCCATTAGTATTGAGTTATACATAATTTTAATGCATAGAGTCTGCTCTCTATAAGAAACCGCCCTTTTAAACTAAAAATTCCTGTCTGGAGACTTTTTGGTGGTTTCGTGGGGCTTTCTAAGCGGTGTTGCATCGCATGATTCTATCTAATTCTCACGTGTACTCATTATAGAGTCATAACGGATACGATCCCTCTTGAGGAATCTGCCATTTCATTTTATTTTACCCTTTAAAAAAGTGAGAAATTCACGCTAATGATTTTCACGTGACCAATACGACTTTTTATGCTGTGCAGTTGACTTATATACGATTTTGACTTTGTTTTCTAAGTACAATAATTATGTACATGTAGGCCTAGTCATGATTCTTCCTCCTCTTTCTCGTATATAAGTCACACTATATGATTAAGAAATTCAGTGATCTTGTCTTTTCATGTATTGTGCAATTTCTGTCAAGTTAGATGAAATAAAACAACCATCGATTTGATATAAGTTTTATATTCCGATGTGCTGAAGTTTGAACTAGTTTTGGAGTTTTCGCCAACAGTCTTAAATTCACATGCGAAATTCGTCAGACACCTTCACCGATTTTATCAATTTTAAAGCGAATGCTCAAGTTGACAATGATTTTACTACAATCGTGAATCGAAGAGGCAGAACAGTATTATTTTCCATCAAATTAACTAAATTCATTTTTTCTTGTACTACATGTAATGTTTTGATCTTTATTTGTCCAATGTTGGAAATTACTAGTACAGTATTGGAGAACCATTCTCGACTAGCACTTGTGCTAACTTTTGGTTCTCCTGTTAATGTTTTAATGATTTAATCATAATCAACGTATTATGATTATGCATGCATACATACCTGCACACAAATCTTTGTTAATTGTATTCATATCATCATACTCACATGTTCATGCCAATTTGTGCCTTGTGTATTCATATTCTCATGTAAATATTCGTAGTTGTTGCTACTGTTGTTAATAAACTCAAACTCAAACTCAAACTCAGATGGGGTCGACATAAGATTTGAAAGCCATGTCACGTTTTTCGAAACAGTAATGTTCATCCACTCTATTATGCAAAGTAGAGGAAATGGTAAACGTCATGACACTGCAAGTCTACCATCAGAATGCATAATATCAACCCGTGTGTTATGCTTACCAAATTTCCTTCTGCTGAAATAAATTCGAAAGAAATAAATCGTAGTCTTCAAATCAATGTATTGTAAGGAGCGCATAAACTTAGTAACGGCAGGTTCACCTCCCTGATAACGGTTATTTAGAGGAAGACAGATAGTGTTGTTGTTCTAGTTATAGACCAAAATATGATTAACATTATATTCTTTTAACAAATTTGAGAATTCGTTAGTGTTATGTTTTGCCGGGAAAAAATGAAAATAATTGAATTGAATTGAATTGAATTGAATTGAATTGAATTGAATTGAATTGAATTGAATTGAATTGAATTGAATTGAATTGAATTAAATTAAATTGAATTGGGAGGTGCTGACATTATCATTTCATCTGATTTGCATATTGGAATATAGTCAAAGCAGCAATTTCGTTAAACATTTATTTCAAACGTCCTTTAATGAATTCATCGTGTTTGTCTGATACTACCAAATACACTTATCAAAGTCAACTGGAGTGATTAGGACATCGAGTATAGCATTTCACTTTTATTCCTAAACTCTCTTTAACAACAGGAGAAAGCAAACCTATTTTCCAACGATTTCCAGGCAATTCTAAGAAAATGAAATATTGGTAATGCTAAAGTTAGAAAGCAATGATATTTTCCGACGATTTCCAGGCAATTCTACGAAAATGAAAAATTGATGGTGATAGTGAAAAAGAGACAACCGTTTGCTACATTATTGCGCTCCGAAATACACTGGACAGCAAAAGAAAGTACCCACTTCTGTCAAAGGCCACACACAAAAATTCGTCCCCTAGAAATAAACAATTTTTGTACACAGGTGTGCTGCAATATCCATTCGTACAGTCACATACCCAATAGCAAGTGATTATCTTTATAAAAAAAAAATGACGTGCACATCATCTTGGTCACTTAATCAAAAGTCACAAAATGTAACAGAATGAACCTTACAAGCCGTACAAGACGTGGCATAATTTTCCTGATGAAAGCTTGCTTAGACCAGAGTATAAAAGTAATGTCCAGTGCAGGGGCGGATCCAGGAATTCCGTAAAGAGGGGGCGCGTTTACGAAATTAAAGGGGGGGCGCACGCACCCCTCCCCCTTTTTTCTTTTTATTTCTTTTGTTTCAACAAAAAATAAAGGAGGGGCGTGCGCCGGTTGCGGTCCTCCCTGGATCCGCCCGTGCAGTCTAAAGAGCTAACTGATTTTATTCTGAGAATTAGCATAATCAGGGAGGATAGCATCCCTAAATACACTCATTAACATCATTTTGACAAAACAGGTGTTCACTTTGACATATTGGTTGTTTAAAAATGTTGTCCAGTCAGTGGCCATTTTTGCGTTGTGGAAAGTGCTTTTGTGTGGGACTTTTGATTTAGTGACCAAGATGCTGGGAATGTCAAGTTCTTCTTTGTTATGAAGACATTCACTTGCTTATGTGCATGTGATTAGTAAGGGGCATTGTAGCACACCTGTGTACAAAAATTGTTTATTTCTAGGGGATGAATTTTTGTGTACGGCCTTTGACAGAAGTGGGTACTTTCTTTTGCTGTCCAGTGTAGTTCCTGAGTCATTCTGACTTTTTAACCCTTAAAGTGCCGGGTACATTGGCCAGTGTGTGCAATGCTATGGGGTTTTCTGTGCCAATCAACACTCAAAGCACACAATGGGTTAATACTTAGTAGTGGGCGTGAATGAAACATCCCCTTTTCATTCGTTGCCGTTTCGTGATAAGTGAAATTGGGGGGAAAGTCAATATTGAGAGTTTCCGATTGATTTTGACTTCCGCGTTTCAAAACACTTCCCAGGCTTCAATGCTGAAAGCGGCCGATCTCTGAATGGCTGAAAATACACGTGCCTATGACTCGGCAGTAAGCTTACATCCACGGTTATTCCAAGCAACTTTATACCTGTTTTGGTCACTCTTTCTCCGTGCTTAATCCCTCAGCAAAAATTTCAGGCGATGTACCTCGGGATAAATTTATCATTTTTTTTTTACTACTCGGTGATTATATTCATTTATAATCATTCATCAACTCTTTAATAATCAAAATGCTGCAGATATATGTGCCGGTAGAATGATACTTCTGGGAGCCGTCGAGAAAAATTACGCATTGACAGTGATAAAGGAAGAAGGGTTAGTTTAATGCAAACGGTTTAACTTTTGTGTTACAATTTTTTTTATATATTTCGTAGGTGTGAATAAATCAAGCAATACAGCTGCCTACTTGCATGGACATCGTACAGATATTTTGTCTCCTGTGTATAGCATATTCTTACTAAATTCTACAGCTTACTGTATTGTTCAGTGCTTATAACAGTACTAGAGACGTTTGACCAAACAGATACCTTAACACATTTATTACACATCCATGAAAATATCTAAGATTGTATATTGGATGGAAATACAACCTTGAACTAATCACACCACTATCAACTATACATCTTTTATTTCGTATGACATGGTCATCCTCCTTGAATAACATGATACTAGTATGTATTTTCATCGGGCTCAAATAAATTTCGATATAAGAAGAAGAAGAAAAAAAAAACAGAAGGAGAAGAAGAAGGGAGACCAAAATACATGACATCTAGCACGAAGGCTTCTTCAATGTAATATGAAGAGAGGCTGGATATACCTATTAAAATCTCTCACACACTGAACCGGTTAGACTGTTTTCGTGTTTTTCTCAAAGTCATTCCGACGAACGCACCGAAGCATTAATTGTTTTAGAGATGAACACATTTATCTAGTTAAAGTGTCTCGTACAATCTTTGGCTCACTCCAGCCAGTGGTTGTTAATACGATGTAAACATAACTTGAACACTCCGTCTGCAGATTGAGCAAAATATTGACATGAAAATGATTTGATTCAATATTCTCGTTTGCCCGGCAGCAATCAAAAGAAGACATGCGAAAAATATCAGCCGGATGATCAGATGCTGTTTTTGAGAGCAGAATTCATGTTTTGATTTCTAAAAAGGAAGAGTTTAATAGGAATTCAGGTTGTTATCTTGCAGTAATCGAATACCAAAGCCACTATGCGTATGTATTTTGTTTGTGTGTATTTGTGATATTGATGTATCTCCATCTCAGAAATATGAAATATCGGAATCAATAGGCCATAATTATGTACACATGATTTGTATCGCCGTAACAAGCACAGCTCTAACAACAAGTTCTTTTTAGGACAAGTATTTTTTTTTTATTATTGTTGAGGTGATCGAGTGAGAAATGTGGAAATCATCCTCTCAATGACGTTTCTTTGATGCGAGTATGTTCGCATATACTTACTATAGATGCATCTACTTTGGATTATATCCAATATAGTACAATATTTGATATAATGTATTACATTATGTTATATGATATCATAATATATGATATGATATGATATGATATGATATTATATTATATTACATTATAATATATTATATCATATTATATTATATTATGTTATATTATATTATATTGTATTATATTATATCATATTATATTGTATTATATTATACTGTAATATAAAGCAATAATGTGTGTGTGTGTGTATTGCGGTGGCATCTAAAACTGGCACGAGCACCGACCTTGAAATCTCTCGTTGTGCATACCACCCTGAGCTTTACTTAATTTTGTCAACAAAGTTTTGGTATAAGAACCGAAAGCAATGTAAAGCGGAGGTATATTGTATCATCAGAGTCTTTAGACAATTGTGATTTTCAAGACCACTTTAAGTTGTCTTAAGATTTTTCCATTCCGTCACTATCTGTTGGTAGTATTCCACAGCTTGCCTGAGGAGTATTGTTACTGTAAAAATGGGAAAGTTCCACGAGATAATCAGCATGGCCCCGATGTCTGATTTTTGTTTTTTACCAGATCCATTCGTTTATTAAAAAAGACCTGAAAGATATGATGTTAACTCAATATAATAGTCTGATCATTAGAGCATGTTGTCAACGTATTAACTATTACTCTGTTTCTCCTTTACTTTTCACTCCTATTATTAAAGAAAGGCCCCGAGCTAAACCTACACTATAAACATGAACATAGAAGACACACTCACTATTACATACACGCAGCTCATCTCCATCTTTTTTTCTTTTTTTTTTTGCACGATGCAGCGGTGCATTTTTCCTCCTCTCTTGTATGTAAGTGGTGACTCGAGTATCCCATCATAATTATGGTATAGACTACTAGTACTCTTTCTGAGGCCATTATCCTCTTCAAGCGTTTGCTTATATGATGATGGTGTCCCGTATTTCTGTTTTATCTATACATTGTGTAGAGCTGCATAATTTGTCTATTGAACAGCAAGTAGACCCTATATGTGATTCTTAAGTTTGCATATATATGCATAATTACAATAATACCTCCTCGCTTTTATTTAGCATTTTCATGGAATGTTGTCTTACACTTTAATTACCATTTATCATTTATCTATTTCAACTGTTAGATTCAAACAACATTTTACTCCGTTACCTTGTTCAATTGACTTTGCGTTACATTTATGCGTGAAAAAGAAGAAGGTTAATGGAAAAATAAAACCAGTCAATCAATCAAATTCATCCATCCATCAACCATTAATAATCAATCAATCAATCACTCAATCAATCAATCAAATCAATCAAAAAATACTGAAGTTAAGCTCTGCTGTTGCGTAGAATTAATCATCTTGTGCAATGACACCAGTTGCTAAGACAATTATTGCAATGGCAGCGGCAACTAGTACGTTTGCAACAACATTCATCAACATGTTGTCATGGTCGCCATGTTGTAGGAAGTCTTTATATCGACAATTGGCGAGAGGCTGCGCGAGGGTGTCCCATCGGGATTTGTTCTGTATACGCGCAGTAATATGTGTAACACCCATACAGCGGGCGTTGACTTTTGTGGAAGATATTACTGATACCATCTTGCGGCGCATGCGACGACGATAGGGCAAATAATGTATGTCGAGATCGGGCTATCCATTGAGTTTGTTGTTGTTATTGTAAAGAGCTTCGCGATGATGTTTTCCCATGATAAAGATGGAGAGGGAGAGATAAATATGATGATGACGATGATGATGACAACGACAAGGATGAAAGTAACTATAATGTGAACAGATCTATACGTGTGTGTTTGTGCATGATGTGCGTATTTATGTGTGTTCTGTGTGTTTTGTGTGTGTTGATATGCCCCAAATCTTGGAGATTTCTCACTTGGATTTCCGAATATTCAATCATGGGGCTCGATGCAGCTGATTTATCTCACCAGTTATCAGTTCGTAACTAGGAAAAACATATTTTGAGCTGAGCCCTAACGTAATATTAATGATATCCGCTTTAAGTCAGACAGCACCGCGGGAAAATCTACCCGCGGATTTCGGGTTCAGGCGACGGCTAGCTATAGGGGTGCAATTTCCGATCGTCTAGTCCTGGAGAAATTTTTAAGAGTCATCTGGCTTCGTTTCAGCCATAACGCACACACAAATGTCTTTTAACGCACGCACGAATGCCCTCGCCATGTCCACTGCGTGGTCTGTACTTAAACACAGGCGTCGTGGACGTCCCCATTTAAGTTTCGGAGCTCCTAGATTTCGTTCTGACCACTGACATAGTCTCTACCCGGCGTGATCTCTCGGGAGAAGTCACGGTAGTTTGGTGAACACTGGTTAAATCTTTCAAGAAGCCAGGCCTTTCGTGCGTGCGTAAGTAAATAATAGTAAGGGCCTATTAATGTTGATTTTGTCCGAAAATAGTCCCTGAGCCTTAAAACATTTTGCTCGTTACCTTCCGTAGCAGTTACACTGTGCCTCCTTTCGACCAATAGTTAAGTGTTTATAGATATGTGTACAGATATTACTTTAATTGTACATTACTCGTTTCACAATGACCAAGAGATACAAAGCATATCTCTACTCGACATAATCTGGTAATCTTATAATTTACATGAAATGGAGTATAAAGAGAATCTAGATATTGAGAACAGTTATGCAAGAGTCAAATGTACCTGAAAATTGAGCTTGTTTTGACAGTGAGAAATAACTGTATGTCTTCTTTTTTTTTCAAAAAAAAACCTTTTTGCTTGCCATTCCGATACCAGTGAAATTGAATTTTTAAAGCTTTATTCTTGTAAAGATTGGTGCGAACCACGGATTCTAGATCAAAGGGGTAGAGGTTGGCGTCACTGCTTCTTTTATGATTTTACATGAACTTAAACCACACCATTCATCCGAACATAGGATGTTGACGATAATTTTTGGATTGTTTTTCGACTTGTATTGAATTGAAAATTGAATTGAATTGAATTGAAATGAATTTAATTTAATTGAATTGAGTTTATGGAAAATGCGCTATATAAGTATGTTATTTTTGTTATTATTGTTATTATTATTATTATTATTATTATCATTATTATTATATTGTTATTATTGTTATCATTATTATTACCATGCATTGGATTGTTTTTCGAGTAATCCATGTCCTAAAACTCCGCTTTTCAGAAATTACTCTTTTCCATATCTATACTTACTTTTTGTCGCCATTGCAAAATATGTTTTGTTTTCTCATTATATATTCATACATATAGGACCTATTTTATATCATACTTTATGACTTGTACTTTTTACAAACTACTTAACAATGCGAATTGTAAAATGTACACTTTGTATCAAATATTACTTTTATTTGGCTGGAAATTGCATAACTGTATAATCATTAAAACTGTTAAAAATGTAAAATTATAAAACTGTGTAATTCAATCGAATTGAAAATTTAGTTTAATTTTGATACTAAGGTAGGTATCGAAGAAAAATACACTCTTCGGGGAAATGTAATCGTCCGCATAGTGTATTCAGCATTCAAAGCGTGTGCAAACATCGTAATTAAGGTTAAAAGGATGTTTGCGCGTCTATAACTAATTCCTACTTTAAGCGTTTTGTGATGAAGTTGGTTCAATTTCTGTAACGTACAAACCGGGTTCTGCATTTTAATGATCTCTATTTTCTGTCCCGCTCCCGTGTGACTAAAAAAAAAACACTGTCGATAATAGTCCACGATCTGTCATGAAAAGCAAAAAACAATACTTAGACAGACTAAATCTGCGACGCGACGATCCCAGCGTTAGTTGATTTGACCCGACATAAACTTCGAGGTGCGCCGTGACGGATGGTAATCGTACCACCGTTTCTCAGTAATTCCCCCCCCCCTTTCTTTCAAAATTACCTTGCTTACTCCGTGGCATTAACCCGTATTTATGAACTCAGCTGCCAAAGGAGCTTGATCCCCTGTCACGGTCAAAGGTAGGGCGTCAGCGGGGAAGAGAAAAGCTCACCCCATCATGCAACCACGCCCTTGTCTTAAAGTTTGCAGTTATTGGTCAAAAGTTTATACAATTCTTGGCGACCGAGATCGACTCTTATATATCTAAACTCTCTACTTTGATTAATGATCGACGCAGCGAAACAATAGCAACATTCAAGTTGCCTTTTTCTTCTTTTGATTCCAAAGAAAGTTGTCAATAACCATGCGTCTCTCATATTAGACATGTCGGGATGATTATAGACGTATGAATGAAATATCATTTCATTTGATATCATGATGGTAAGATGCAGCAGGGCAAGATATTACGACGTATTATTTCCATTGTGTATCATGTCATATCTTGTATCATTCTCTGAAAAGTTATGCTGTATCACACTTAAATATGAAAGTAATCATGATTTATATTGCATGGCGAATTTCAAATCAAACTGTTCAATACACTTTGTATATAGTCAAAATTGTCTCAATGACGACATTCGAAAAGAATATAGGGCCTTTTTAGATTCTTTTTTTTAATTGACACGGAGGGTAATGTATATGAAATGTATTACAACAAAAACGTGTGGACTTTCAGAGCAGGGGAACAGCCTTTAACGCTTTCACTAATCCCACTTGATGACTTGACGACGAATGTGTAACATATCACGATGGTTGTTCCAACTAGTTTCAATATTTCGTTGTCGATGTCGTTGTTGTTGTTGTTGTTATGGTTGTTGTCACGTTCTTGGCATTGGCCTGACATCAGTGACTCCTCTCTAATCCACTCAGGAATACGTGTCCTCTCCTTTGTAGAGTATTTCTGGTGAAATGATACAAAGGGGATAATCTCCTCTCCATGATATCATCATTGTTCCATAGCGAAAAAAAAAAAGACGTTAGTTGTGCGGGGTAAAACAAGTAAATTAAAATCCAGGATGTCATGCACGAAAAACAACAACAACAACAACAACAACACTAAACATCTCTGTGAAACTATGATTAACTCTCTTTCTCCCCACCCCCACCTCTCCCTCTCTTTGCGTGATAGATTAAACACCTGAGCGAGACGCATCCCACGACCTTTCTTTGGCGTCAGTGTCGAGTGCTGCTGGTAACTAGGTGAGAACGCGGATACACATTGCACAAGATGAGCTCGTCTGCTGACGTTACGAGCTCAGACAAGCGGGTGGAGGAGGGTGCACAACCGAATCCGAAGCGGCGGAAAAGCTCTTCCGCGAACTCGTTCGCAAATGGGCACAACAGAAAAGGCGACTCAGCTGATACCTCTGCCACACCGGCCACAGTAACCACAAAACCAAAATCGACACCCACAGATAGCAACGTCTCCGAACGTGTGGCCAGTTCATCCACTACTTATTCAGGAGCCGAGGCGGAATCGGTAGACACAACACCAAGCGCAATGGCTGGGACTGTACCTTCGAACTCGACAGTCAATGGCACTGTCCAAGTTGACGGAGATTCAAACCTTGCGGATTCGGAGAGGCGATCGACCAATGGGGACACGCAGTCAACGGCAGCTGGCCAATCGTTACGAAGGAATCAATTTGGTGAAGTGTCCGATGGACACATGTCGCTTGACGATTGGTTGGAACAATGGAGAAGAGGAAAGACGAGGTTCACCATGAAAGTACCACACAGGTATGATAGCTCAAGATTTTTTTTTTCTTTTTATGATTATCATTTCAAACTCTTATCAAAGACGTCCTTAAAATTTCGTGTGATTTTCATCTGCAGATCAGTCTTATCTCTAGACTTCCCTTTTTTTGCATGGATGGTCGTTGGCTGTACAGTTTGATTATCAATTTCATATGAATGACAATTAATGTGTCATATTTTGACAAAACACTTTATTCTGGCATGACCTGGGATGATTGCCATAGCAACGAATGGCTACGTAGCCACCAACATACCAATGAGAAAGGTCGAAGCAAAGGCCATTCGTTTTTAGGGACTCTGATTCAGTCCATTTAATTGGTGATTACAATACAGGCCCTACTACAGATTTCAGGCATTTGTAGACTATGGCCCGAATTCACGAAGGTGGTACAATTTGTCCATGGTTTAAACCATGGACAAATTGTATGGAGCGCCAAGTGTCGAATGGCCTATTTCGTTATGAAATGACAACATTTTGTCGACGAAATGTCTGATTTCGTAACGAAATAGGCCATGCGACACGTGGCGCTCCATACAATTTGTCCATGGTTTAAACCATGGTTTCAATTATTGTACCACCTTCGTGAGTTCGGGCCAATGTGTCTTATTCTAACGAATTAGCCAATAACCACATCGTTCAAGAATGAGAAAAGCGTAGAGTCATCCATGGTCATGGCTGGTACATACAAACTTATATACAGTTGAAACAACTTTGGAAGAAAGGTTTTATGACATGTTTCGTATATATACTTTCATCAAAGAAGAACAAAATTATGTTTTAACGTCGGTATTGTTTTCGTACGTTATCCTGTCGTTTTTGCATGATAGATAAAGAACACATCAAAAGGCCTTATCCCATTTCAGGACAGTAAAAAAAAAAAAAAACAAACATAAACTATTCTGCTTTCAAGCACTTCAAATACATATCTTTCATGGAATTAGTCTGTCCAAAATTAAAGCTAAAAGATGTCTTTATCACATATCTAGAAGAATGAGGATTGTATTTCCCGTCATAATTATGGTTGATATTGTACCAAGTAGAAAGAGGAATACAGAATATTTTCATGAAATGAGATTAAGTCTTTTAATTATATTTTTCTTCCACTTCGTTGTCATTTTTATTACACCACGGCAATTGTTCTTTGATTCTTTTTCTTTACATTAACTATCTTTATTCAAATCATTTTGGACTTAATAATAACTATGGCCTCTTATTTCGTGTTTACATGAATGGGGTAAAATGAAACATTGACTGAAGATTCATTACAATTTGATATAAAACAGGAAAGTTGTGACAGATATGAATGATCATGATGATAGAGGAATAGGACTGCAATATTATCCCCTATCTAGTCTGCATATATGGCCCTGATTGAACAGTGTCTTAAAATCAATTCAAGTCTAAAAAAAAGTTTTTAACGTTCACTTTCTTTAACTTTAATGTGTTTAATATGTCATTAAAGCTAACATGGAGTTGCCATTTGCTGTTACAAGCAGAAATATTTTGTTTGATTATTTAGACGAATGGCAGGAATATCCTACTTCTTATTTAAAAAAAAGGGGGGATGTGTGTCAGGATCCAATGGAGTCACGTGACAACATACATGGTCGACGCAGTAGCTGTCTATTGCTATCCTTCTAGTTCCATAGAAACCTTGAGTGCATGAAGGCTTAAACTGACTTTGGACGTTCCCGGGCTTGATTTGATATGACGCTGTCAATCAGCATACCACTAAAAGCATGCAATGTGATTAGTAATAATTGATATGATTGCATAATGTAGGTGGACAGTTGCCTTTTGTGTTGTTCTGTATTGTGTTGATTTTTCTTTTCTGAACCTCTCCAACTTTATACATAGATGCGTATAAAACGTGGTATATACGAATATAATCTTTTGCTTGTTCGTATATCTGATTTTACTTTGCATTGGATTAGTGCTGAAATGTGATAAGTTACAATGTAAATCACGTATTCAAAATATGAACATTGTGCGTATGTTATTGATTATGTTGAGATGGAGAAAAATTAAATATATTTTAACTTGGACTCGAAGTTTGAACATCGTTCAAACTGATAAGTGGGCAAAATTTCATTGCGTAAAGCCCCAGTCACATATAAACACGGATCCTTCAGGATCTACACAGCAATCCCCGGATCATGCCGGTGATGATCCGGGGAGTTCCGGGATAGTTTTGTCCCGGATGGAACATCAACGAGTGTTGATGACTGTACACACTGTATCAACACGGCAGCTACACGGATAAGGCAAGAACAACACGGCATTTACACGGCGCTTACACGGACCATGCCGGACCCACCCGGCAACTACACGGTCCATGCCGGAAGAGCACGGCGTCAATACGGACCATCAGGTCGTCTACACGGAACAACACGGCAGCTACACGGACCAACACATCAGCTACACGTTTCACGCCGACAGACGATAAATCTACCACAAAAAAAAGCAAGCAGATTTTGGATTTTCATCAATTTTCCTCTCGTTCTCGTCACGTAGGGACCGTGTAGATTCGTGTTCATCCCTGTAATACCGTGTTTGAATGTGATGGTCCGTGTAGTTGTATGTGGCTGCCGTGTAGGTCCGTGCAGCTGCTTTGATGATCCGTGACTGCCCTTGGACTGCCAAGGATACTTACAGCGCCTACTAGACGATCGTTCCAGGCATCCACACGGACATTCACGGCAACTTCACGGCAGCCACACGACCCATCCCGGATTGCTCTGCCACACAGCAGTCCCCGGATGATGCGGATGTTTTTGACCTCCAAAAGTTGCCGTGTTGGCCTCCCGGATGTCCCGGGACCTACACTCACCCACCCACACGGACCTCCAATGATGCCCAAGGTGTCAACGCGGATCTCTCCCCGATCACCCCGGATCAGATCCGGGGTAATCCGGCATGTTTATGTGACTCGGGCTTAACTTTCAAGTGTCCTGTTCTACTTCGACTGTTGGCTTTATCTGATTAGCAGAGTCGACGTGCCGCAAATAACATTGCTGCATTCGTGCAGTGACTTGCGTGTATTTCAAGCACTCTACATAATGTATTTTTCATGGCTGCTGTGCTAACATGTGTTTTATCTTTGTTTTCATTTATGGTCGGTAGAATGCTGGTGAAACACATACACAGACTAGTGGAAGGCAGATCTAAGCCATCTTTCTTCGTGCCCTGCTGTGGAAAGACGTTAGACCTGAAATGGTAATCTAGACGAGTTTATTATATCTCTATTACTCCTACTTTGATAATATAAATATGATAATTCCTAATTGTATCATTATCATCATTATTATTATTAACATCATTATCATTTCCATCATCATCATAATTATCATGCATTATCATTGTTGTTATCATTGTTATTATTATCATCATTGTTATTAGTGATATTAGTAGGCCTGCAGGTTGTAGTATCATTATGATTGTTTGACCAATGTCACGTATCTGCCAACAGAAGCTTTTATTGAGCCACTTAATTATGCAAAGCAAGCGCCAGGTACAAAATTATGTCAATTTCTCCTTAATGATAATTTGAGTCTAGAAGGGATTATTATCAAACAGAAATGACAACAATTGTTAGGATCTGGGCCCATTCTAATCAATGACGGGGACGAATGTATCGAACTAAGCCTTTATAGACATGTAAATAAGGGCTGCTTTCATGCTATGCGCAGAATTATGATGTCATGATTATGTGCAATGATAATGGTGATGCATATATCTTTCATTTTGATATTTCATATTTTGATATAACCTAGTATAGGAGCTATAACCATTATCATAATAATTAATTACTATGAGTATCATCATCACTATTACCGCCAATATCTTTCTGATTTTCGTGACTGTAGCAGTAGGACCCTATTGATTAGAAGCAGGTCTGTGATAATTGAGGGAGGTTGATAAAAACTGCTTAGTTGCACTGTCATCATATTTATCTAATTATTATTTATATAGTTGTTATCACAGTGATTAGTCCAACTGTGGCTGTTTCTATAACTATTAATTATCGTCACTGCTGTTCTGATCCAGGTTGGCTGATAAAGGTTATAGCGTCACGGGAGTGGAGATCGCAGAGACGGCGTGCAGGCAGTTCTTCGAAGAGCACGACTTGCAGTTCACGGTCGAGGACGTCGACGATCACGTCGGTGGAAGTCTGTTCAAGGTGAAGTAATGTTCACTGGACATAACTACTCGCTAAGATTATGCAGTATACATGTACATTGTATTTTTTCACTTGATCACGGCGTTATACAAATATTCTGGCAAAGAAATAGAATTAAATGAATATGTTACAGACACAACAACGTCCCAAATTATACAAATTTTACGAGACATGAATTCATACTGTGCCCAAGACAAGACGTGTAGTAGGTGACCAGTCAGAGCAAAACGCCATTAATGCGAGAGTATAAGGCCATAATCCCAGCGTAGGCGTGCGTATTTACGTAAAAAATGATGTTATTGTGCTTTATACATAGCACTAAGCGCCCTAATTGCACCTCATGGGACTATATTTAAAGTCATTCTGCTTTGTAAATACTCAGTATTCAAGCTCCTTGAGCTATCTACAGAGTGGATTTGGGGGAATATAAGTTACGTGTATTGATATTGTCATTTTTTACTGTAGGCCTATGACATTTCGTTCCTGTTTGTACGTCTTTTTAAGTCTCACATTGCTAAACATTTTAGTCTTGTTCATGATTTTCTATGACGTGTACTGTACATCAAGTCTACCATGAATAAAAAAAAAAATCATAATCCTGAAACTAATAAGGCTACCCGAAATAGAAACTTAATACATATACTAACGTGGGATTCATGACTCCATTGTTGTTGGGTGTGTTTGTTTTGTTTTGTTTTGTTTTTTTGTTCTGGATATCAGCCATTTTTTTTTTTTTTTTTTTTTTTTTTTTTTGGTCGTGATTGACTGGTGGTGTGATTATCTCATCAATAATGATGCCACGCGTACCCTTGAACTGTCGAGTATCGTCAGGTTATTCATGTCTAAAAATTACAATGTGCACATTAATTCATTACTGGAATTGGGGTGTAGACAACCTCGTCTTGATGGTGCAGACAACACGCACAGAATGACTAACGGACTCCTAACCGCATTCTGCCACTAACCAACACACAACGTGGTGCTAGAAGGACGCAGTGACAGTTAATAGGGCATTAAAGACTTCTCGTGGCTCGCTGTGCGGCTTGTCATACTCGTACATTATGTTTTCATATCGTTTATCACGAATATAAGGATATATATATATATATATATATATATATATATATATATATACAGATAATATATGTTTGTGGATTTTTCAGATGATAAGAATCATTTTACATCGTAGGTTGCTTGTCAAACTGTTGCCAAAAACTACAACTACCACTAGTAGTGATATTAATTATATCAATAAAATATGCTATGGATTGTGCTATGCAATTATAATTTTGTATTATAATCATTGATATCATGAACACTGTTAATAATAGGCCTCATTATAAGTATGATTAGTTCTAAATGTTGTTTTGGCTGTAGTTGATATCTAGGTAATCATTTTATACATCTGTAAGGATTTAATAGGCCTACATCTGTAAGGAGTAGTAGTAGTGGTGTTGTGGGGTTGGTGCGTCGAGCAATATGCGATGAATGCTATAGATATCATGGAAGAACGCGATAGTCCTGCTGTCGGTATAGGTATAGCAATAATCAGTCAAAATTACTCGCACAAACGAACCGTGTCCATATCTCTCGTGAGCTTCGATGATTATTAAGAACTGCTGTACATCGGTTGTCTCCTGATGCAATAGCAGATGCATTATCTTATTATGATATATTATGTGAACGTTGATGCGTCATTCTGGCAGTACCGGAGCTTACGATCGGACTCTTTTTCGCTACCATTCGGTCAATATTCGGTCAGTTATTGAATGGTACTTTTACTGAGCCATCGAACCATAGCTGTGGTCAATAGTCGTTCAGTATTTTTGGTCTCTAGTCGATATACAATTTTGGTCAGTGGTCAGTCAGCGGTCGGCCAGCAGATTTCACTTCCGTCAGTCATTTCTGGACTCGAGATCCTAAGTGCTTGTTAATTGATGAGATGTGGTTCCCGTGGTCTAGTGGAGCAAGCTTCTAACGATTAGACCAAAAGGCCATGGGTCTAATCCTACAGAATGCGTGCATCGTTGGACACGATGTTTTATTCACAGTGTCCCTCTTGGCCCAGGCCGGGATTCTTGAATAGAGTGGTGGGGTTCTCAAGAAGAACAGAGCTCAGGTGACGAGACCTACCCTGGATAGATTTTGTTATGATGATGACGACGACGATGACGATGACGATGATGATGATGATGATAATGATTGTTATTTTTATTGTTATTATTGTTGTCATTATTAATATTATTGTTATCATCATCACTATACCACCACCACCACCACCACCTTCATCATCATCGTCATCGTCATCATCATCATCATCATAACAATTGTCAGTGTCACTATAAGTATCGGTAGCAGTTGTAAAGGTATTAGTAGTGGTAGCAAACAGAAAAAGGTCTTCTGTAATGATAGTTGTCCAAAATGACCCAGTTATGGAGGAAAATGATGTAAGAGGGCCGTCCAAAAATATTGAAAGGTATGATGGGGAATTTAATGTTCACCGACAATAGTTTACTGCCCATTGCTATATATGATGTTGTTATTATATTCTTCGATAGTAGTGTTTATACTGAATTGAACTTAAAAATCAAGACAATAGTACATTTCAGAGGAGCATTTAAAGAAATACGCGAGTCAAAGTGGGAAAACTGTCCGCATGTCCCGTTATTGTCATCTATTCGCGCTAATAAAACGCCGTTATTTTTCCCCATTCAATTTCCTTCCGTACATGATCACTTGCTTAATAGTCCGCGCTGAGTCATCAGCGCCTCAAAAATAAGATTAACCAGCAGGAAAAATTAATTACGTCTATAGCTCCTGCCGATATTGTGCCCGAAATATGATACTTGTGCCCGATTGACACCGAGCCACTGTGGAGGGGCATGGGCCTTATTGTTTCATCTCGTTCTCGTTGAGGAGGGTTAGAGGGAAAATTGCGCTGCCTAACTTCTTTTTTAGATGAAAATCCTACAAAATGAAATTCTCCCGTCATGAATGCTAAAAAAAGTGGTAATACATCATCGTCATTCTGCCGTTGACACATGCGAAATCGGCTTTGCAGCATTGTAAGAAATTAAATGAACTTGATCAAGAGTATCACTTTATATCTGTATTAAAGTAGCGTCCTCTCTTTCACATAATCGCAAAAAAAAGGAGAAATATTCAAAAGCGCCAATACTTACAAGACAAATCACTATTGAGTGACCCTTTTAAAGGGGAATTAATTACATGTATTCTCTCACCAACTTATTGATGGACTCGCATTACGACGAAACATTAATTCATATTGCAGATTTTTAACCCCCCCCCCCCCGTTTTGTCTATCGGCCTGTTTTCAATTTTTGCTTCTTTCAGGCAATGACGAAATAGTTAGTTGATTTGTCTGTGTTTATTGAAGCAAAATGTATCTGTTTGTGGGTAGACGTTATCCCTTGATAATATCGACCGATTCGGTTTTATAAGAGAGTGTTCCAAGAGCATTTTAAAGGGCGCCAAGTCGATGAAGTACGTTGTCTTATCCGAGGTAGTACCGACATCATGTAAAGCAAAGTCTCTTGTAGTTATCCCAATGCTAAATTATCTATGCCCTTAGATAAAGCGAAATGAGTGTCGTATATTACTCAAGAAATGTGAAGAGATATTATGATTTTGATAAGCAGATCAAAGCTCTTTCATTTTCTCGGATAAAGTAGGTAGCACACGAAAGGTTTTCCAAACACTCTGACATCTAAAAAGTTATCTCTCTGTATTATTATAATGGTAATCATTTCAATCAGTGCGAGCTTAATTACAATGATGAAAATTATTATGACCATGATGATGACAGTGATAGTAATGTTGGTAATAGTAATGATAATAGTAACAATAACAACAATAATAATGACAATAATAGTTTATATTCTTTGTAGTGCCTTTTCCACTGTATATAATGCGCTATGAGAATAATGTCATCCCTGGTCGTCATAAGATGAAATATATACAAATTACCAGACAGTGACAGTACGAGTCCGGAGCATACATAAGGCTTGCAGAATAAGTAGGTCTTAAAATTTTGTTTGAAGTGGTCCAGTGTTGGTTATGATTTCAAAATAGGAGGGTAATGGTAATGATGATAAGCAATAATGTAATGATGACAATAGTATTATCATTATTATTATTATTATTACTATTATTATTATTATTATTACTATTATTATTATTATTATTATTATTATTATTATTATTATTATTATTATCATTATTATTAATATTATTATTATTATCGTTATCATCATTATTTTTATACTATTACTGTTTATAATGATAATGATAATGGTAATAATGACTTTAACACTAGAATCATAATCTTTATCATCATCATTACTTTCAACACAATCAATTACTGTTGCTATCAATACTGCATTATGCTGCTTCGAAAAGGACATAATTCTGTTGTCAATTGCACAAGTGTCTCTATATTTCATGTTTCATCTGGGTGGGATAAAAGGAAGAGATGTAGCGTAGACGCGCTAAATGCAGTTTGGATACTCGTGTGCAGGTAGTTTAACGGACCAAGGAATGAAGCGTTCGGCCATTTTGTCGTGGACGTAGATTCCCCTGGTGTTACTTGGATACTGTGTACAGATAGTATTTTTATCCCTACAATATTGGACACGAGGATATAGCTGTCAATTTGCGGTGTTGATTTACTGATGATCAAACAGTGACACATATTCACGAGGGATCATCCAGCCTGTGGTAGCCTTGATTTCATGGCTGAACGTTTCCATTCTCGTCTTTCGCTGGTCCGCATTTCGGCGCCTTGGTTTGGTATCAATAGGCCTTTATAGTGGCAGTCATCATGATAACAAAGATATTAATGAAAGAACGTCTTGAAACCAGAATAGGCGCTGATAAAATCAAAGCCAAGCACTGGAGGGTGACACCAATGGGAAAAGTCAATAAAAAAAGAAAAATGATCTTGGCCTTGATTTACCATCACTGTTTAAAAGTTGTCACCACGGCTTTATTCAGACTGCATTGACGTAATCAGATGGAATTCATTGTGCGTATTGATCTTTACGAGAGTTGTCAAATTCGAAAGTTGAACGATTGCTTAGCGGTAAGCCAACTTTGTGTATACTTTCGGTTGGAATCTGAGGTGTCAAAAAACAAACAAAGAATCAAGAAGACACGCAAAACAGAGAAGTATAGTAAATACACGAAATGAAAAAAAAAATCGTGCTACAGAAGATACTAATAGTAACGGCAATAGCAGCCCTACAGTTATGAAAGCACGTCATCCATAGCTGGAAAACGACGTTGAAAGCTGGCGTTGGAAGCGCAGTGCTTTCAAGATTAACTCTCTTCAACTGTAATACACGTCTATGGCGTGTATTACCCGCAGAACTCTTACACGCCACAACAGTTAACTGTAAAACTTTGATCAAATGATGGCGCCGTTCTACTTAATACACATTCTTGCATTGTTCAGTGTCGAAATGAAATACGAGGAAACTAGCTTCTTTGATAAGGCTTACTAGCCTATTCGTCAAAGACTCCAAAATCAAAATCATTCACAACTTGACATGATTCAACACTGTTCATTTTTTTCCTTAATCGCACATGATGGTAAAAATCACTATCTTTTCCATTTTCTTCTGCAATATTTCCTTCTATACAACAACATGTCGGCACAAGGACAATGTGCGACGAATCAATTTATCGTTAACAGCGTGTTAGAAATTAACACTAACTTGCCGACAACAGATTAACAGCAGGTCAAACAGCGGTAAAGTTTTGTGTACTCTTTTTCTTTCTCTTTTATTATGTTATACAGAATAATGGTAATCAAAAGTATAGACTCAAATTACTCGTGCTCCAATCTCTGGAAATACAGGAAATTTGGGCTGTAGCCAGAATCAAATCATTTGCACTTACCATACACTAGAGACATAATGTTTGAGGGCTTGAACATTACTAATATGCACACCATGTTACCCCGAACGCGAGTCAATATCATTGAAATATCGTCTGTATCTTTCTCTTGACTTCCAGGCGGTGGACTGCGACATCAGGATTTATTGCTGTGATTTCTTCAAAGTAACGAGCGACCTCATCGGCCAGTTTGACTGCATCTGGGATCGAGGTTCGTACGCGGCGATGAACCCGACCGATCGACCAAGGTAAAGACAGCTTTCTGTTCTCTTTTCATTGTTAAAATTTATGTTCTTTTTCCTAGAATATATCAAATTTACAGACAGTACATCGTGTCAATTTATTTCAGGAGTAGATTTAGCTTGTTGTCAAACCTTAATATCAAAGTATTTTCATATCATAAAGATGAACCATGCACTAACTAAAAGGATAAGATTTGGCTAATAAGAATAAAGGTAAACAGTGCAATATTCTTAGTGCGAGTGATATATTCTGCTTTAGAAACAGCATGCAGCCTTATCATAGACATACAAGATTCGCTTCCCTTTCAAACTACCTGAGAATAGGCCACTAGGAGGTTGAGATCATTTTACCATCCTCTTTGGAAAAAACAAAAACAAAACAAAAACAACAACACAACACAAAACAAAACAAAACAAAACAAAACAATGCAAACAATCTAACAAACAACCAGAGACAAAGTTACTTATCAATGACAGACTTCAAGTTTTCAAGGTAATTGAATGCTTCTGTGGTCGTTTGTTGTTGTTGTTTTTTTTTTCTGGGCAAACAACTGCGCAAGCGAAACCATTATAGTGTGACCAAGACATTAAAAAAAAGACAGCCATTTTGAGACACAGATGATTCACAAGTTATTCAAACCGTTGCTAGTTTCTTCTTACTCGACCAACTTCGGTCGAATTTTTGCTGATCTTTTTGCTAGGACAAAGAGAATCAAGAGTCTATAAGCGACAACATTTCAGACAGCTTTGGAGACGGTGTACTTTGGGGCTGCTTGTCTGTGAAGTTTATAAAAAGCAAGAGCCCGTGACTGTGGAAACTTAACTATGTGTTCGCGCACAGAAAAACCTAACCCAATCTTCTCACCTTCCAGGTATTGTGACGTCATCTGCAAGTTACTCCACCAAAAAGGGTGTTACCTACTCGACTGCTTCGAACTGGAGCATTCTGTTTTCGCTGGTCCCCCGCACAACGCCCCTCCTGGAGAGGTTGAAAGACTCTTTGGTAAGTAGCAACCATCTTCTTCCCATATATCTCTACCCTCTATTTATCAGCTAATACTATTATTATGCATTTGTGGTGGATGATCATTTGCACATTTGTCTGTCTACACTATACAGAACGATTAATTTGTATAATACACATTGATTGAAATAACTTTTTTATCTGTTTGTTTATCAATTTACGTATGCTGATCCATCAACAACATTGTCCGTTTATTACTTTTTAGGTATTAGTATAGGTTTTCCCGACCAATTTCGCACTTTTGTCAGTCCATTTGATAGAAGGTTCATTCAATATTTAGCAAAAATCCTCGTCACTGCACATTCTTTCATTCAGAATTGCAAGTTGTTCGTTCAATTTAGCATTTCGATCAATGAAATTTGCACATGTGCCTTTCGAATTCGTAAAACGGGCATTCAAATTGGCACGTGCTCTTCAGTCATTCAAATTCGCCAGCACTGGCCGAAAAGGGTATTTCATTCATTCAATTTCGCGTATGGGCAGTCAAATTCCAAACATGTTAATTCAAATTTGAATAGGTGAGAACATTTAAACGCATATTTCTATGTGACGTTTTGTTTCATCTATGCACTGTTAGGCAGTAAAAGTATCATATTTTTGACCCTATATAACTCGAGTTTGTTGTTCTGTAACGCCCCTTTTCTTTCATACATGTCATTTTAGGCCTACATTTACCAATACTAAAGATTAACTTCATCTTCTTACAGTCATGACAGCACAAGTTAGATACACACGTATTTCTTAAGAAGACAGAAAAAGAATTAAGGAACATTGATGATCATATACCTTGACTTCCTAGAACTGGCCGACACACTCGGAATACAGCGCTCAACGGCCAGATAAGTTGTGGCCACATGCACCATCTTCGGACTGGAAGACTCAATAAGCACATTGAAAAAAAAAAAAAACTATTGCCAAAATCTCTAAAATAAATACGGAAAACATGAAATGTAATGACGCTTGCAAAACAATAACTATGAGAAAAAATAAAGAAAGAACCAAAGCATAAACATGCGTGCTAAATTGACTGCAAAAGATGTTACATTGGATGCCCAGAAATGAATTCGAATGAACGAGTGCAGCATGTCCGTGAACAAGTGACTATATCATTCTAAATTGAATGAACGAATAACGAAATGGTGCCTGTTTTACGAATTTCAATTGAAAAAGTGTTAATTAGAATGAGGCTAAAAGTAATTTGAATGCTCCAAAATGAATTTGAATGAAGAGATCAAGAAATTAAAATACCGCACATGTTATCTACGCTAAATTTTGCAAAATTGAATGCAGCAATTATAGGAATTGGACTGACAAAAGTGCGAAATTGGCCGGGAAAACCTATATCACCATCTCTTCACTCATGCGTTTGTACCTGTATGTATGTATGTATGTACAAATCCAAACAAAATTAATCATCATCTTCTTCTAAATACTTCTCAACGTTCCATCTGGAACCAAGCGAGGAGGTAACATAATAATTTCATCATAGGAATAGATATTTATCAGGGGACATCATGTACACGGTACTTACTTGTGTATAAGGACGTGCTGACATAGTTTTGTTCATTATATGTGATCGATGTGTGTGCTTATAAGCAAAACATGTTATAATAGTTATGTTATTCTGTTCTTCTTTTCTTTTCAGACTCGTTTGACGTCGAACAAATCGAGCACGTGGATGCCATGACGGATTGGACACGGTCCTGGGGAGTCGAGTACTTCTTTGAAAACGATTTCATTATTAAGCACAAGAGTGAATAAAGATAGAAGGACATACACACACACAAACCACCACACTACCACTACTACCAATACCAAAACACCCTACAACACGGGTTCGACTACAGTATCTTTTATTTCCCGAACTGGTTCCCGTAATCACATTCAGCGACGGAGAGGGCGACACACACCGAAGGGGTGTAACAAAATAAATGTTAAAATATCAGAATCTATGCACTCTCTCTTGTTGCTGCTTTCTGATTGGGCCAGAGTTGATTTTCATTCGCAACCCCTGGCCAATCAGCAATATTTTCCGTAATCTCGTCTCGTAACCCGCGATGAAAACGGCGAGAAATTCACTGTACAATCATATTTATACTCACTGCATAATTGTTGCCAGGTCAAGTTATCACGCGCCGTGTGGTTCCAAGTTGTCGAATTGTTCGTGTATCATGTTATTATCCTATGTATGCGAGAGCAGGGTGTGCCATACACTAACTCGATAAGAATCTGCCATTTCCCAATAATAAGAATAATAATAGTGATTTTTTTTTTAAAAAAACCCAGGTCAATGCAGGGCATTGAAAAACGCCGCGCGGCAGTAGATTGTTGTTTCTACATAAATACATGTAGTTGACATAATAATTATTTCAGAATATCAATGAAGTTAAAATCGATAATTATGAAAAAAGCAGACAAATAATTCATATGCATTGTTGACTTTAAGATGGTGGTAGAGGTTTCTTATTTTTTTTTTTTTTTTTTTTGGGGGGGGGGCTTGCTTTTTCAGGGTTTTATTCTTTACCTTTTGATTGTGTGTGTGTGTGTGTGTGTGTGTGTGTGTGTGTGTGTGTGTGTGTGTGTGTGTGTGTGTGGAACGGGAAAGATTTATCCTATTTAATAATTCAGCTGTAAAGATCGCAGCTCATAACTTTTCTCGTAGGGAGATATTCAAAGTGTATTAAATCAACTTAATCATCGCAGCCGCAACGCTGTGATGCATCACACAGGATAAGAACGCTTGATTTCTTTCTCGCTTTCGTACTTGAATTTCTTTCAAATACTTCTTTCCCGGTGTTCGTGAACTTAATGCACACGATGTTTATTCAGTGATATATCATATCAGAACACTGCATCCAGCCTACTTTCTTTGCTCTTGTGTTCTTGTGTGGAATAATAAAAAAAAGAAACAAAACACAGCAAAACAAAATTCGAACAGCGATCCCATTTCATACTGCCGACTGGCGGCATGTGTGCGATTTTCTTCTCCCGACACTGAATGTTATTAAACTGCGTGGAAATTCAGAAAGCGAAATATAAAACAATTATCATCAAGATTCTAGGCATGATCTACATCCGTGAAGCTCTCTTTTATTCTTGCTAATAAGTTCAGATCAGTCTGTTGTTCCGTAAACCCTTCATCTTTAATGACAAACTTGAATGGCAATGCAGAAAAACACTTACACACTCAAAGAACAAAGATTATAGCAGTAATACAGTGTAAAATATTCAATGGGTTTGTGGTGTCACCCCCTATTGGACAATGTGATAACATTTTTCATGAGATATTACTACACTGCATCAGTTATTCACTTTTGCTATTTCATTGAACTCAAAGCTTTTGTCGTTGTTTTGTATGATATAGAATGTCACTGTGACGTCATAGCTGGCAGAGCCAGTGTCGTAGTTATGAGCGGAAACTGTTTTTTTTTTCTTCTTTTTAATTTCAAAGGATTATGTATCTCGGACAGAAAGGAAGACAAGAGAAAATTAATGTACAAAGTTAGATTCTGACTGTGGAAGTTAGTATAATGTTTGTGAGGGCCTGTGAATATTTGCTATAATAGGCCTTCCAGCGATATTATAGTGTTGTGGTCTGTTCAGATGAATGTAAATAAAGTCTTGTAGATGCCACTATCATATGAGTGGACACGTGTAGATTTACTAAATTATACGATGTATTGATCGACTGCCATGTTACATTAATGTCACAGGTATTTATAACTACGAGGTTTCCTTTTTCTATTATTCTTCCTTAAATTATCATCAATCGAAATCTGCTCGCAAGTTATTAGATATTTCATCGTAGCATTCATCGTTGTGGAATCGTTTGTTGTCTGTTATCGCCCCGTCTAGGTGATGTATATCTACCACTGGTAATGCTTGCGATGGTCTAAAGTACCGTAGCCATGGTAACGAAACGTAATGAGGCCTGAAGTGAATGAACAACGCAAGTATCTTATTGCGTAGGCACATATTCTCTGTGACCGCGTGTATAGATCATTACAATGGATTTATCGTTTATCAATATTGATGTCTAGCGTAATTTAGCTTTCATTTAGGGTTCATGATGAAGGGGAAAAGTATATCTTTATTATTCGAGGAATTATCCAGAAATATTATGACGTGTTTACATGCGTTGGAACATGCGGTTTAATTATTCATGGACGTCATCTCTAACAATGTTGCTACGCAGTGTTAGCATCATTATGTGTTCTTTCACTGTCATATAGATATACACGGTATACACCGCTCTGCCTTATATACAATAAATAAATACTTCGCCTTGATTCTAACTCGTATATATTACATGATAATTGATACTCCATGGTTCGCCTATACTGCCTGAACGACTTCCATTTTTCCTTACACCACTCGTCATGAATCCAAGTGTCTACCTAGAAATGCTGAACTATTCCAGGGTTTGTACTCGCACAGATTACTATGATTAGAGCAGTTACGGTATGTATTTTGTATTCATCATCTAGAATCCACAACTGGCCTTTTAGGAATTAAAGAATGTATACGATCATGAAAAAGAGTAAAATATCTTGTATAATGTGTGTGAGTGTGTGTTTAATGTAACTTGAGACCTTTTCTACTTCTTCAAATATGACTCTCCCTTATTGTGAATTTCAAATACCTAAAGGACAAATAGACATCTACACATGGTACCAATACATTGATTTTCTAGCGCCCCCCCCCCCCCCCCACGTTGGTATTCAATCTCATGTCCAGTCGTCCCTCTATCTGTCTATCCATTCACCCATCCATCCATCAATCCATCCATCCATCAAAAATCGATTGATCGATCAATCGATTAAATCAACCAATCAATCAATCAATCAATCAATCAATCAATCAATCAATCAATCAATCAATCAATCAATCTGTCAATCTGTTCATTAATTCATCAATCCAGCCATGAATATCGTTATTAACCACCATCATCATAAAATCTGTTTCCTTTACAAAAGACACTACATAAATCACAATGTGCCATGCAAAGCACTCAATAATTGCAAACGACATTTTTCAATAATATTGTTTTTAATAATGTAACTCAACTCGAGAAGAGTAAACACTACACAATCTGTACCAGACTAATGCGTCGCATGCGACGTTCAAAATGCGAGTACAGCTCACTCCACACCCACAAATATATCACAATGATAATTTTTTTTCCTCCAGTCATCTTGAAATATCAATCACAAACGAATATTGCAAATAAAATTGGATCAAATCTCAACAGATTTGTCAAAATCAAGACGTGAAATCAACCTCTCTCAAATCTTGCCACCAAATCTGTCACATATCAATTAAAACAAAAATCTGTTGTGTCCTCCACAACTTTGTGTAGCTATGATGGAAGACTTGCACGCTGACAGTGTAGTGCAATTAGTGAAATATAGTGATGAACTGTTGCACACATGATAACATAATGCAATATAATATGCTTCAAAGATTGACACCTTGGGGGTGTTTCATGAAGCTGTTCGTAAAGTTACGAACAATTTACGAGCGACTGGTAATCAGTTGTGATGTGCTATATACTTATCAGAATTTCAATAATTCAGCACAAGAACTGATCACCAGTCGTTTGTAAGTCGTTTGCAACTTTAAGAACAGCTTTATGAAACACCCACCTTGACAAGCAACACAGATTTATGCTAAACAGCCAATGAATAGAAGTATGAAATGAAATGCACTGCAGCAGAAAAATTATTTTATCTAACAGTTTTTATCTAAAGATTTTTATCTAAAGATTTGCGGCTTGATGCCAAGTACAAATACGTGTACAGGAGAACAGGGGCTGAATGTAAAACACTCCAAAATACATGTAGTTGTGTCATCAATAACACTGTTTGATTTTGAGCATTAATTTTTTGATTCTTAACCATGCTGGTGCAGAGTAGCAGGGACACACTTCCCACATCTATTCTGTTCTTTCAAGATTACAAAGAGCAGTGCCAGTATACAAGGTAAACTAAACAAGTTCTTTAAGTAAATTTAGAGTCCAGCACAACTGAATAACGGCAACAACAGCACTCGATGATGTTGAATTATGAGTGGAACAAAAAAATAATAAAATCAAACTGTTGTTCAATTCACAATCTGGGTTGTTAGCAATTCACAATATTTCACACACTTTTTGCAAAGGATTTAAGAGGAGTACTGCTCATTACCACAATGCCCTCATTAGTTAACTGACACTTTGGTTTCAAAGAATTCTAGCCAATGCTGGATGAATAGCAAAATATGTTGAGGAAGTAGAATAGAATGAATATATGCACATGATAATCATATACATGTACATATTCATTAAAATGCATTGGTAATCATAAACAATCACCCAGTGCTACGCCAAATCATATAATTTCTGTTCATGAATATATACAAGAATCAACAGCAGAACCATCTGCCTTTTTATTAAAAAACAAACAAACAAACAAACAAACAAACATACTAACAAACAAAAATACTAACTAACAAAGTAACTACCAATAACAATGCAGCACAGAAACAAACACACATTGTACACACAATGACCAAATACATAAACATTGCAGCGGATTCAGAATAAGAATCTGTACATTTCCATCTTCAACGTGGCTGACGTGCAGGTACTACTAGCAAACATGCACATATTTTTCTAAATTGGATCTCTGGGAATTTTTGCTGAACATTCACAGTTGCCAAATTTATCAGACTTGACTGCAAGGATGACAGTATATATAAAGGGAAAGTCAACAGAAGAAATTTCAGAGATTGTGCATGAAAACTATAATATACAGATTGCATAACAAATATGTACATACATGTAGTGCACATGGTTACAGAAAACATGTAGAAACATTCATTCAAATTTCTATGGCAAATGACATAATATGGCTGGACGGATTTGTCTTTAATAGAAAACCCTCTTCCCTCCTCCCCCCCCCCCATCCCAACCCCGTTTTCTATTCAGTGTCTCTATTCAAGATGCTATTAAATGCCACAAATGGCACATTCCACCACATCTCGCAGCCTTACAAACAGTTTGTTTGTTTGCTTTTTTTTTTTTTAGTTTCTTGATTTATTTGTAAATTTACAATAGACAAGTTAGCTTTTGTTCAAAGTATTGATGCCACTGAAGATAGAAACTACACTACTTTTCTGGCTGGAGCAACATAAATATCGTACATTGTGCAAATTACTAGTATGCCCACTGTACATTTCAATTTGTGAGTAGGCAAACCCACAAGCAAGACGGAAATTTTCATGAGGTTCCATGCAACGTTTCGTGACTTTAATTGTGAAAACTCCAAACAAACTATCATCAGGTACGTGCATGCAAACTGACACGTGGGTCATCTTCAGACTCAACTGTGGAATTTGACCAAACAAACTTAAATAACTTATCCACATATTCAGTCCTACATGCCTTAATGCCCAACCTTTTTCTCTTTATTCATTCTCATTTTTCGCTTAACACACCTTCTTTGCAAGCGTTGACAACAAAGAAGACACTTATTCTTGGAAGGTACCCATAACTGTAATAATGCAGATTTCAGTTAACAGGCCTCTTCAGTTTCCATGTACAATGGTACATGTGTATCAGTCACTTGTGATTTGTAGTGGAGATGATAGGAGAACTGGTTTTAAGCTTGGGATAATTCGCTCTTCAATTGTTAGTCTTCTTTTTTCTTCAATCTCTCTCTCTCCCCCCTGCTTTTTTATAAATTGGTACTACATTAAAAAAAAAAAATCACACACAAGAAAATCTTCAAGAGAAGGTGACATATCAGTTTGGTGAATCCCCTCCCCCCCCCCCCCCCCAAAAAAAAGGCAAATGAACAATGTCAGCTATCCCTGTCACATGACAACTAGGGCAGCCTCACAGATCTCTACGTGTACAGGGAAATCCCCTTGTAACGAGGTTGCCAGGTGTCCGCTAATTTCACCTCATTATAACCGGTATACCTTCTTGTGAATACACTGTAACGGAGACCAGTTATAGTACATGTAAATACAGAAATGGAAAATCCAAACCACCAGTAGCCCGTTGCATAAAACTTACCATTGAATTTTAATGGTAACTACCATCAAAATTAGGCGTCACAGCCAATCAGCATCAAGGATTATAAAATTTACCGCTAATTTAAAGACTTACCACTTGAAAGGAGCAGTAAGGGTTTTATGCAACAGGGTCCAGATTTACCTTGTTAAGGCCGTGTCGCACCAGCCTTGCGTGCGACTTGCTAAGAACAATTTTGACTATCCGGAGGTCCCCGTAGATGATCCGCACATGACAGTACCTAGCATGTATCTCAAAAGTAGTCGCCCGGAGGTGCACACGCATATTTTTTCACCCGCAACCGTGTTTAGGCCCTGTCACACCTTTCCGGGCAAGCTACTCGGGCTTGTTACGTGTAGGGATTTTCTAGCATACCGGACATTCCTGAAGTCGGAAAAGGATTTGTGCGAGTCAGCGCATGTGTCTTTAATACTTGCTGGACGCGTTATACTTGCGAGTATACTGTGTGACCTTTGTACCAGTCGCGTGGGGGCTGACATATCAGTGAAGGAATTCCTCTAAATGGAATGGCTGAAATCTCACAGAATTTCATTATCTTGGCTGCATACGGGACTGCGAAGTACCTGCGTGGGAATTGCCTGGGAAGTACTGCCGCTAAGGGTCTCCTACTGGCGTTCTGCGTGGACCTCTACGGGCATTCCCGCGACTCACTCGGAAAAAGTTTTGGTCATGCTCAAAACTTGGCTGCGGTTAAATCGGACTTGCGTGAGCACCTCCGGGCAACTACGCGCTAGATACTGTCAGGTGCGGACCAACTGCGGAGAGCTCCGGGGAGTAAATTTGTTTCCCCACAAGTCAAGCCGCAGAAGTTCCTCCGTACGGTATGACAAGGCATAAATGAAAATTGCAAACATTCTTGTTCGCCCGCTGAAAATCTTCTACGTGCTGGAAACTACATGTATCTCCTCACCACAAGCCCGCGTAGCTTGCCCAGAATGGTGTGACACGGTCTTTAGAAGCAGCACCTTGCTGTAAGCAAGCTCGTTGCAACGGGGTTTTTCCTTTTTCAACAAACCATATTTAACAAACCGAAGTGAAAACCATAAACACTTTTACATTGCATGTATACAGAAATTGCTTTCCATTGTCTATTCTGATAAGTACAGCTATACAGTCACAAAATGTAATGTCTACAATACATATCATATTGCATGACGCACTACAGAAAGCTTTAAGCAGAAAAGCAGTGAAATAGGTTCCATTCGTGGAGCGAAATGCGACAAGTAAATCTATAAAAGATAACAGAGGTAATTAGGTGAAGATGGTGTATAATATGTGACCTTATATCGCAATACAAACAAAAAGTCGCACACCCTGATTTTACCCGAGGACTCAAGATACGTAAAACCGGTCAAAATAGTCATCCTTGACCTTTTTCATAGTTTCTGAAAGAGCACTTCCTTTTCTCCACTATTCTACAGTTTGCGATCATAACACATATTTCAAATTGTGTTTTTAGAAGCTTTTCCGGAACACTTCTCTTGGAACTGTGTGATTAGGTATGTTTTAGGGGCCCCTTTTCATTTCTTTAAAAAATCCTTTGCACACTCTTCATTTTAAACTGTAATAACTTTTGAAAGGATGATACTGCTGCTTTGAAAATTGGTTTTAGTCATGGAGAGAAGGTATTAATAGAGAGTGGTGAATTTCAGCTAAATCTGATAATCCCTTCATTGTATAGTGTTCTAAATCCTGGTAAGATTACCAAGGTAAGCACTATAGAGTTGCATACAATGTACTTCAGAGCTGCTTTTCTCAGTAATCACTTTCCCAAAGTGTGTGCTTTCTTTCTGATATTTAGATTAGGTTAGGAGAGCCTATTTGAATTGAGTTATCATTTTTAAGTTTCCTGTCTGCTCTTTCAGAATCTGTTTTTAACTAAGAATTCATGTCTGGCGACTTTTTGTTAGTTTTGTGATGCACGGTCACATAGGTTCTTTAAGAGCAGATACATGTAATGACAGGGCGCAATGTCCACTGACAGTTAACTTGTATTAAAGGGGACCTCCGGATGATTTTCAGACTTTTACATTTGAACAACTATTAATTAATTAAACTTTATACAGAGTTTAAGAGTTTATAGTGATCGGGATGAGGAATGAGAATGTTTTCAAAATCTATAACAAATTGCAATGAACAAGGATGATGACATGGCAGCCTCACCATAAGAATGCGTGAGTTGGGGCTCAAGGAAGCAGAACAAAAGAAGAAGGCATGCATACATTTTTCACAGGTGAACTTGTCGAGCAAGCGGTATTGTAATGGAATTACAATGCTGCATTTCTGAAATATATGAGGCTCTGATGTCATCAACACTGTTCAGTGTAATTTGTTTAAGATTTTCAATTTATTGGTTTCTCTGCTCAAGGACCACAGTAAATTCCACAAATCTGTACATGGAGCTGTCAATTTATGTACTACATGATGTGAAATTATGAAAATCTTCCGGAATGCCCCTTTAAGTTCTGAGTTTGAGTCTCATGTAACTCATATTTCTCCTGCTGTGTTTCTGGCATTACTTCTATTCAAAATTAATCTCTTGCTGATGAAACAAACAAACTTCCGAACAAACTTACATCAAAGCGTAGAAAACATCAACATAAATAACAAATAAATGAGCTAAACGTGTTGTTGCCAAATGTTAGACAGCAAGGAGAGGAGAACCTGCGATTGAAAAGTTACCTCAGTATACAGTCGTGTCATTTAAATTGAAATCTGAAGCACCGGTCAGACTGCACTGAACTATGCATGGTTTCACTTCCAAATCTTTTGCTTTACATACAATATCATGTAGTTTGGACAGTCTGACTGCAAACTTCCCTTAAAAACTTACATTACCAGTGAAATTTCCTTCAAATCTTCCTGCTTGTACTTAATAGTTTTGTGAAACATGTCCACACACGGCTGAAACTTCACAAACTTTGTCCTGTGATTAGATCCATACTGATATGATATATTAGATCCATAATTATCCATGTTGTTGCGTGTGTCCTTTTTTGACATTCACTGAGGGCATGTGGTTTGTGCCTGTATGGAGCATGTGTGTTAGAGACTGAAACTACGGATAGTTTTGCAACACTCAAAACTACGCGTAGTTTTGTCAGTAGCGTGATCGCTTCCTCAAGCTACGGAAAATTATCAGAAAGTAAACTATGCGTAGTTATATGTAGTCATGATGGGGCTATTGTCAAAGTCATTGCCTTTCAGAGTCAAATGAGTTCACATGCACTATTAAATGACAAGCGTGTATTTGAGACGTTCTACTAACATTGCAATATACGTATTTAGTGTTGAAGAATGAGGTAAAAGAAAAAATTATTTACAAGCGAATGCCTACAGAGGAGGAAATAGAAATGAAAAGATTTCTGACAGAAAAACTTTTGCAAAAGTTTATGGAAGGAATGTGTGAGAACACATATTCTGTGCCAAAATTTGCCCTTGTCGATGTCTAAGAGACATCAGCCTAGTTGAACAGTGCGCGTAGCTGAATAACAGTGAGTGCTGCATGCTACTATCCCGTGGTAGTTTGTGACATGCTGACCACCCCTGCAACAAAGTGGATTCATCAAATGCTGCAAGAAGAGACAGCCCATCCAGAAGATTCCATTTTTTAGCAGATGGGGGGGGGGGGGGGGGGGGAGGGGGAGGGGTGGGAAGCAAGTCAACTGTATCACATACATTGTATCACCACAAAATGGCTATGATAGCCACAAGATCCGCTAGGATAACTTGAAGCTGATTATGGCCATTGCCATTTCGCTGCTGTTATAGGCAAAATTCAAAGTCACATCACAAGAGTGGACATGGATACACGCATGGACATGTATACATGCATTGCAAGGCTCTAACTATCAACCGGACCATGACCACAAACATCTAAGAGGCAAAAAAAGGGGGAAATGGTTTGATGTGCATCAATTTGTTCTTAGTCAGCCGAGGTGGATCATTCACTGTTGCTGTTGTTGCTGTGGTTTTGTTGCTGCACATGCCAACATTACCCCCTCATTAAAATGGACAAATCCCACAAACACACGCTTGAAGTGGGGACTGGACTATTCCAATAGAGCTCTCCAGGGGGTTGATGCAGCAACATGTGCATTAATTTATTTTTAATCAACTGAGGTGAAGTTTTCATTGTTGCTGTTGGAGTTTCACATACCAATACTACCCCCTCATTAAAATGGACCAATCCCACAAACACACACTTGAATTGGGGACTGGACTATTCCACTGGAGCACTGCAGGGGGTGATCATGTACCAACGGATGCCCCTTTGGAGCCTCTCTCATGAGATGGATATGACATGGCCCGTAAGATTCAGGTCTGGGTCCCCGTTTGTTAGCCCTAGTCCATGATCGGAGTTTGGGAGTCCGAGTCCGATGTCATCTGGAAAGGTGGTGTGCCTGGGAACTATGGGGAATTGCCTGCATTTAGAATAACGCAAAAAAGAAAAATAAATAAATACAAAGCTCATATACAGCATTTATTCATCATTGTTTTGTAAGCTTCAATAATATGACATAAAACAGACCCTCCCCCCCCCAAAAAAAAAAGAAAAAGAAAAAAGAAAATCCCAAAGTTCCTCACTACCTTTTTGTTTCTTTGTCTTACAGTGGGTAAACTGTGAGTAATAAAAAGTAAACGAACATTACAGTAGGCTGTGTATTCTAAGCCTAAGCTGTCTACGGAGAACTCATATCTGAAGTAATATGCTGCCATTCCTGAGGCCTTCCTACCCTATAAACAATGTAAGAAATATTAAAAGAACAAGAAAAGAAAACAAAGTAAAACAATATACAGTCTCAAGTAACACCTGGAATGACAAAACAAACACATTGTAAATACTCTGTTTGCTCAGTAAGATTGTGTTTCCATCTGGTTCCCCAGGACACATTGTAACAAATACTATGTTACAAGCTACTGGTACCAGTGACCTGGAACATAAAAAAACATTGCACTATTTTAAAGCTCAAGGTAACGGTGAGTCGCATGAATGGTTGAATTTATAGAACATTTGGGAGAGGTTCGGACTTGAATCCGATAAGCGTCATGCAATACGCATTGACTCCCCTTTCAGGTATTCCAAACAAACATTTGTTGAAGTTGTGCTCAACCCTAAAAAGACTAGGGGATGGGGGGGGGGGGGGGAACTTTTGGGGCCAAGATTAGGTGTGGCTTCGTGCATATGTAGTTTAACTCTTTAACTCTTTATGTGACACATGTGCACGCCGGACTCGGTCAACGGCATGCCAAGTTCACATATTTTGCTCAAACGCACAAACCTGCCCAAACCAATACATGAATTGTCAAATGCCATAGTACAGCGAAAGCGTTTCTTGTGATTTCATTCCTGTCACATCTAGCTTGCACTTTATGGAGTGACCGACTATCAAGCCTCAAAGTAAAGGCATACATTTCCCTTGTCAGCCCCCACCTGGAGTACTGCTCAACTGTCTGGAACCCCCATCATACAACTACACTGTACCATCAATCAGGCGGAAGCTATCCAGAGGAGAGCTGCCAGGTTTGGGCAGAATGTATACCAGTGCAGAGAGAGCATAACAGCTATGCTGCAGAAAATGCATTGAGCCACACTACAATCCAGGAGGTATCAAGGCAATGATGTACAAAATCACTATTAAATAATCTCATAGCCATCAACAAAGACACCTATCTGCAGATTGCAGAAGTACAATCCTTCCAAATACCAACCCTGACAACTCACTCCACTATTAGATGCATGTACACACTGTAGGTACACTGTACTGTACTCCTTCATGCCAACAACAGTAAGGCTATGGAATGCACTCCTTGCAGACGCCCTCACCGCCACATCACCGGGCGTCTTCAGGACTCCCATCTCTGCATGCTATCCCCGCACTGGAGTTTTTTACTCGCACCATGTGAATATTTGCACGACCGTCCACCGGCATCACATACTCAAGTTTCATCCTTAGCATCATATCCAGAATTGGACTTTGCTGAGTACCGACGTAGACGTAGCCGTGCGGTTCCCTATTGGATCTGGGAGTAAATTCTAAGTTCCTGTTACAGTTTCGTGTGGAAAAGTCATGCCTCTACGGTACAATTATGTAGCTATTGGTCATTTTAAAAAAACCCCACAAAAACCATCATAGATTTGTATTAATTCACATTAAAGCAAAGCTTGGCATTTTCTCTACAATTTTGTTCATAACATGTCGAGGGCCGGTAACAAATATCCATAAAGACTACATTACCTAAAACACAGACTATTTTCCCAAAGCATGAATATGTTGCTCTCTCAGAATAATGTGGCACACAGGAGGTTTACACGATGGCACATGAAGAGTTAAAGCAGGCCTACCTCTGGGCTCTTATCTCCATATCTGTTAGGCTCTTCTTTCCCAGGGAGAATGGATCCACAGCCCCAGCCCCGGTCCTGGACCTGCTGCCCTGTGGCGCCGATGCGGGCATGTGCGACTTGGCCAGGACCGCATCAAACTTCTTCTTCCCGCCGATCATGCCGGGCATCATGTAGACCCTGCCCGGACTGGGGCCCGTTGTCCGGTTCCACCGGGACCCATTGCCTGGTGGTAAGACAGGTGGAAGCTCGCGATCCACTGTGTGGAAACAAAAACAGACAACATGATGAACAGAAATATGGCTAGATAATGATGATTATCGCATGCTATTAGTCTTAACATAATAGCCTTAACCCTAACTTACCTGGGGGGGGGGGGCATAATGCCCCCCCCCCCTCGATGAATTCCGCGACCATTCCGCCGCGCAAAATTTTTTGACCGCGCCGCTCGCTGACTTTTTACTTTCAAGTCTCGCGCAACTTTTGAGACCAAATTTGTCGCGCCCGGGCATACCGTTCCGAAGCCATGCCCCTTCAAAAAATTTTTGACAACCCCAAAATTGCTCCAAAACGTGATTTTGTGTACAAAGTCAATACAAATTGTGTTTTTTCAATTAATTCATATAAAGATTCATATTTTTAATTTTAATGGCTGAAATAAATTTATTTTAGTATAATTATGCTTCTAAAGATGTGTATGACAAATTCTGCTGAAAAAAACAACAAAAACAAAAGATTGAAAAAACAGGAAAATACATTAAAAAATTATAAAACAATAAAAAACATAAGAAATTAATTTTGATACTGAATTTTTTTTTATGCACAAAAGTTCGGAATGTCACTAGGAATATTTACACCTAAAATCAGCATTCCATAAGCTTTTATAAGCCAATTACAGAATATCATGAAAATGAGGTTTTTTGCATATATTTGCATAATTAATTAATTTAAAGAATAAAATGCAATTTTTTTGAAAATTAAACATAACAGTCTTGTAGATTACATCCGGCTTTATGTTCATGCAAAATTTTGCGGCGATCGCGCGATCAACGGCCGAGATCTGAAGGGGGGGCCATAATGGTCCCCCCCCCCCCAGGAATTCAAGCTTGCTACATAGCCCAGGTAAGTTAGGGTTAAACTGTGATACCTAGAAATGTCGCTATGGCGACTGGTATGCCTCCGCCATAATGCATGGTTCTCCAAATAGGTCTATTATACTAATGATGCACAGGATAGAGTGTGTTAGTGTAGGCGTATAGTGCACTCGAGGGTATTTACAATTGTGAAACATGCACGAGGCGAAGCCGAGTGCATGTTGCACTACATTGTAAATACCCGAGAGTGAGCTACGCCTCCACTAACGCCACGAAATAATCCTTTAAACGTCTTTAAAATGTGTGATGACAGTTTCACATACAACTGGCAAAATATTAAAATGACAGGTTTGTCACAAATGCATTGACTGTTCACTTTTCTTGAACTAGGTTTTATTTCGATGAATGACTATACTGTCTATTAAAGAGTGCAGGTATTTAGGGATTTGAGCATCTGTACCTAACTTTTGACCCTTTTATAAGTTTAAAGAAGAAGTGAAATTTAGCATGTTCACTTGACCTTTGACCTTTTTACCTTTGGGCAAGAAACTTCCAAGAGAATCTGTATTGGGTAATACATGCATACACTAAGTTTCAAGAAAAAATTTTGCAGGCATTGCATAAGATAGGAGGGAAATAATGGTACTTTGATGAGTTGACCTTCACCTTTGACCCCTGACCTTTGGCCCATGACCCTTAAATTCCCTACATGATCACTACCAGTCAGTACATGCATACATTAAGTTCCATGACGATACCTTCAAATATTTGTGAGAAATGGAGAAAAAAGTGAAATTTCAACATTTTCACTTGACCTTCAACCCTTGACCTGTGACCTTGTGACCCATAACTCTCTCTGGAGAATCTTTATTTGGTAATTATTGTATACACCAAGATTCAAAAGAAAATACCTCCATGCATTGCATAGATATAGGGGAAATAGTCAAATTTTGAGCATTTGGGCAGCAATTGAATAAATACCAAAAAGCTGAGTCTCTCAAGCATACAAAGGAATGCAAAATGTATTTAAACTTTAATTGCATAGTGTAGACCTGCTGACACAGCAAGGTTAACTCATTATAAGGGGCGTCTTCATCAGCCCGAAGTTTCAAAATAGCGCACTATTTGTGTAGTGAAAACGCAAATAGTGCGCTATTTGATGGGGAATATTTTCCCCCAAATCTTGGGCTAGTTCATGAACTATAGCGTACTAATTCATGTGCATCTCCATTAGCCCGAAAATTTCTTGATCCCACCATTCATTGCAGGGAAGCACTGGCTGGTGCATGTAAGCAAGAGATGTCACAAACTGTTCCCTTCATTTTGCTTCCCGGCGAAGGCCCTACTTATCACGGATACAGTGTCCCGTAAACTGTCAATAGTTGATTGCACACTAATGTGCCAACAGAAGGGTAGAAAGTAGACCTGAAAGCTCATTACATGTATTGTGTACACAATCGAAATCAATGCGACGAACGCGAGTCGATCGAGCTTGTTACTATATATTCTGATACCTACTGTACCTAAACATGTGTCCGTACCAGACTGTTGTGTATTGTACATACAGTGATACAGGAGATTTGCACAGGGAAATCCACTTTCGAACTAAAGAGTGATGCAAAAGTACACATAATATGTCAAATTTCGGGCCAATTTTCCCAAGCGGGCTGTTTCGAGCTGATGAAGATGCACATTCGCAATATCAGGCTATTTTCCCAGACCGCAAAACATTCTGCTAGTTCGAACTTCCCGCTGATGAAGACACACCTAGGCTATGGCATGTACCACACCAAAATCTTCACAGTTTCAAGACGGACTATGCATCGGAGACCAAATCAGGGTCACAGTGTTTCATACAGACTTTTTTGGGTTTTTTTTAAAACTAGTAACAGATGAAATGTTTGCAGCTTATATAGCAGCACAAATGCTCTAAAAGGGAATGGCTTGTTGCCAAGTACAGTATGTAGATGTAGTTGTTGCTATCATAAACAGGACAAGAATGAAAATTGTAAGCTTCATAAAACTTAACCCTAACTAGGCCGGGGGGGGGGGGGGAGGGGGGGCCTCCGAGGCCCCCCCTCGACGTTCCGCGCGATGTATCGCAATCGCAAAAAGCTATTGCCGCGACGTTTCATGACTTTTTTCTTTCGAGTCTCACGCATCTTTTGACACCAAATTTGCGACGCCCGGGCGCGCGGTTCCAAAGTTACGCATAAATACGTACATGCATGTCAGACCAAAAATTGCTCAAAAACGTTAATTCGTGTACAATTTCAATGCAAACTGTGCTTACTGGCAAATTTCATAAAAGCATGATTATTTTGGTGTTTTATTGATTAAAATCAGAGATGAATAACATATTTTCTTGTTCCAAGCGATGTCGCAGACAAATTTCATCGAAAAAAACAATGGAAAACATAAAGTCGAAAAAACAAAGAAATACATAAGAAATTCAAAAAAACAATAAAATACTGAGGAATTTTTTCTGATATCACAATTTCTTTAAATTACATTTGCTGAGGACACTAAAAAAAATATTTACACAAAAAATGTGCCTGTTTTGAGCTTTTTTGTGTGATTTATACCAAATAGTCAATTAGCATAATTTAGCATAAATGATGATAAAAAAAAAATTAACTTCATGGTATTTTAGATTACATCATAGGCATTGTGTGTGCCAATTTTCGTCGCAATCGCGCGGTCGACGGCCAATCTGGAGGGGGGGGGGGGGGGGGGGGCCTGTCATGATTTCAATGAGAAATGCCCTCCTCTGAAACTGCTATGACTACATACAGACATTTTTGAGTTTTCATGCATGGAAAACACAAATAGATTGTACATTTTGGGGAGGTATTTGTAGACATCCATGGCTGCAAGTCATACCGGAAGCTAAATCTTACAGAGCGAAACCTGTTGAACATATATTACACAGTAGCTTCTCACTGTCAATGATTGGTACCCCCATAAATTCACAAGTTGAAATTCAAGCAAACAAATGATAAATAATAATAGAGGTGGGCTATAGAGGGTCAATTTTAGGTCATGTTTTCAGAACATGCTCATCACACCTTAGTTTGATGACTTTTCGCCTACTGACACCATTTTTGAAAAAAAGAACGAAAAAAATGCAAAATCCGGGGTGCCCCGGCCGAAATCGTAAAAAATCCAAGATGGCCGCCGTTTCGGCTTTAAAAAGACATTTTTGGCCATAACTCGGCTATTTTTTGGTCTATTGTGATGATTTTGGTGTCTAACCCCATGTTTGAGGGGTCAAGGAAATGGATTATCATGATAATTTTAGTGTAAAACCCAAGCTTCTACATGAAACTAACCTTTTTCCCATATTTAGGGTTCGAATTTCCTTCTCCTTTACCCCTACCACAACCGCCATTTTTTGGCCTTTTTTCCCGCATTTTTTTCAAGTCATGTTAACTACCATACTTTTGATAACAAGTTCTAGCGATCTGGTTTTTTTTTTCTACCGACAATACAGCAAGAAATAATATACAAATAACTTACGGTATACATGTATGTATCATGCCAATACTGGTATGCGGCTGGTGCATTCAGAATGCACGGTAACTGTGGAACCAGTATTAAATATTGTATAATCTGCTTTATAGTGTCCATTAACATTTTGGTCATAAGACCTTTAACAATATAAATAAATAAACATAATATTAAATAATAACAAATAACTTGTGGTTTACATGTGTCATGCACATATTGGTATAGTGTGGCTTGTGCATTCAGGATGTATGGTACATTGTACAGTGTAACAGAAGCCAGTGCTTATACTGTATCTGCTTTGTAGTGCTGATAAACATTTGGTATTCAGACCTGTAGTGCATGACACATATGTAAACCATGTATAATGTAAGTTATTTGTATATTTCTTGCTGTATTGTTGCAAGAAAACACCACATTGATAGCTAGAACTTGTTATTAATTAGAGTATGGTAGTTAATAATAATATGACTTGAAAAAATACGGAAAAAAGTGCAAAAAATAGCGGTTGGGGTAGGGGTAAAGGAGAAGGAATATTTATTATCATATCTATTCATTTACATTGTTAAGGTCTTAGGACCAAAATGTTAATGGACACTATAAAGCAGATACAGTACAATACTGGTTCAACAGTTACCATGCATTCTGAATGCACCAGCCACATGACCAGTATTGGCATGACACATACATGTATACCGTTAGTTATTTTGTATATTTCTTGCAGTATTGTCGGTAGTAAAGAAAAAAACCAGATTGCTAGAACTTGTTATTTAGAGTATGGTAGTTAACATGACTTGAAAAAAATACAGAAAAAAGTGCAAAAAATGGCGGTTGGGGTAGGGGTAAAGGAGAAGGAAATTTTAACCCTAAATATGGGGAAAAGGTTAGTTTCATGTAGAAGCTTAGGTTTTACACTAAAATTATCATGACAATCCATTTCCTTGACCCCTAAAACATGGGGTTAGACACCAAAATCATCACAATAGACCAAAAAATAGCAGAGTTATGGCTAAAAATGTCTTTTTAAAGCCGAACGGCGGCCATCTTGGATTTTTTACGATTTCGGCCGGGGCACCCCGGATTTTGCATTTTTTTCGTTCTTTTTTTCAAAAATGGGGTCAGTAGGCAAAAAGTCATCAAACTAAGGTGTGATGAGCATGTTCTGAAAATGTCACCCTCTATAGCCCACCTCTAATAATAAAAACGGACAATACGACACGCTGCACGAACCACGTCCGACACTTTAAAGCTGCAGGCAACATCGACATTGTCCTCAATCATGCGCAGAACAAAAATGCTGCAATCTCCCATGTGTGCCCAAGCTCATCACACAAACACCAACATGGGAGACCTTGAAATCAGTGATACAATATACTCATTGCACAACAAATAACACTTTAACTGGCTGAGGGAATGATGTCATCTCTGTAGATATCTTCCATTATATCCCACAAAAGTATGTTTGACCAATGGGATTGCTTAATTTGGAACATGTGACCGAGAGATGTTTTTCTCCTAACATCCATACCATGAGACTATCACATATGTGATAGTTTTTTTCGTTAGCATGTTTTACATGCCCACCAATGGAATCGTTAAAGGTATCACTCTCATGCATCAGCCATGAGGGAAGCAAGCAAGTTCAAGTGGCACACATCTTTGCACATCGTCTTCAATCATCTTCCATTTGTCGGGCGATGGATACAATCTAACATCGCCTCGGTGATACTTGAGGTGTCTATCAGCACTCGCCTTCGGCTCAGCCTGATAGACACCTTGCGGATCACCTCGGCAATTTAGATTGTAGAATGTCCCATTGTAATCGCAGTCAATGATTATTTGCTTACCCTCCTGTTCATGAATCTTCACTTAATATTTCTATTGACCATTAATCAATATAGAAGAATAGAACTTATCCTTTGCATCTTATTATTGTGGTCTTTTTAGCATTGTAGGTAAAATATGATGCCGTTTTTTTTTTTTTTGGGGGGGGGAGGGGAGGGGAGAAGATGCCAGTGATATGTCATCCAGCAAAAACATGACTTTAATCATATTTTTGTGTACAAAAACGATAGGTGCACTCTGCATTTTATTAACATCATTGCCGCTTTCAATTTGCATGTTTTCATGAAAATGAGTTAAATTTTGATCAAATGATAAAGCTTTATTTCTATACGTCTGAAACTTTGACGAAACTTCAATCTCCTAATTTTATTCTATGCAAACCCACTGGCAGATCCAGAGAAGGGCGCACCAGGCGCATGCCCCCTTCTTATTCTTTGTTTAAACAGGAAAAAAAAAAATAATGAAAAAATGGGGGGGGGGGGGGCACGTGCGACCACTTTAATTTTGTAAAGGCACCTCCTCTTTCACGGAATTCCTGGATCCGCCCCTGCATACAAAGTACCTGTTAACTTGAACATGATTTGGCTACCTCTGCTTATTTTTTCTACCCTGATGTCAATACAAAATGAGCTCTCACCATTTGCAGAATACAAAGTGTACACTGTGTGAGAGATGAGAATGATGGAAATGACAGACAAGAATGTCTGGCTTACTTGGCAGCATGACGTTTTCCTGGCTGCTCTCGGCTATCCGGTGGGCTTCCTCTATCCTCTGCCGTTTCTTCGCCTCCTTGGCCTCTTTCCAGCTGACGAGGAAGTTCTTCTCCGTCTCGCTGATCTCTCTTCCGTCGAGAACGGCTGCATACAGCGGAATCGGAAGAAAAAGGCATCCCTCCCTCAAATAAGAGTATGCAAGCCATAGAGGGGAAGTAATTTTGTTCATGGCCACTTGGTCTACTATCAGATGGTGGACCTCAAAATTTGTCTATACACCACTACAGCTAAGCTCACTAGGTCTACTCTCAATTTTGTCTAATTCACGTCTGGTCCAATTCTCACTTGGTCTGAAGCCCAGTTTGGTAATTTTCATTTCATCTAATGTCCAGATGGTCTTATCGCAATTTTGTCTACATGGACTTTTTCCCATTTTGTCTAATAATCTGCGGGTATTGCAAACGAAATGGGCATAGCCCATCTGGAATTAGACCAACTGGTAATGAGGCTACGCAAGTGGCAGTTGGACTAAATGGTCATTAGACAAACTGGTTGTAGACGAAATGAGATTAAGACCATGTGGGTTGAGACTATAAATGGCTACCGGTATTAGACAAAGTGGGAGTAGACCAAGTGATAGATCACCAGAAATTTCACTTCTTTCAGAATGTATGAAATGCTGAGTTTGGCAGAAACTATTAAAGAACAAGCCTTATGGTCTGTAGAAATCAAAGATCTGTGACTGCTCAGTCCACAAAATGTACCCAAACATCGCCACATTCTTCACAGAGACTTTCTTCTTGGCCAGTACACTCCACTAATAAGATGGCATGCTTGATCTATACTATCATGAACAGCATGTCAAAAAGAGGGAACTAATTATCACACACCTAGCTCATGTACTGTGTACTGCAGTACATTCTTAACCTTTTGTATATAGGATGGTCTGATTTCCCTACAACACGCATTTCCCGTAGACCCCTGCCCAAGTTTATTCGGGACTCATCTTCAATGGGTTAAACTCGCGAGGAGCACCCACCTCCTGAAATTCATGAAAGTAAAAACCTCAGAAAATACTGTATACCCTGAATATTTCGTGAGTTTTTATTTTTACGAACATTTTGTGTGTCAGCTACTATTCACAAAATTAAAGACATGCGAAAAGATTGACTCTAATGCTGATATGACTGGACGTACATTTTGTACATGTACGCGTCTGCATTTCTCCATTTAGTACAGGACTCGCGAATTTAACCACTCGTGAAATTGTTGGGAAGTCCCAATTCACGAAAATTTAGACTCGCAAAATATATAGCGTATACAGTATATGCTGTAGACTGTACTTGCTTCTCCTGTCTCACCTAGTTTGCTGTTCATGACGATGACCCGGTCCCTGTACTTAGCCTTGTTACAGAGTGGGTTGCCAACCAGCTCCAGCCGCCAGATCTTCGGCCAGCTTCCAACGAGGGCGGCAAGCGCCTTCATGTCGCGCAGCTTGTTGTCGGAGGCGATGAACTGCATGATGTTGCGCAGGATGGCCAGCTCCGCGATGTCGTCCAGGCCGTTGCCACTCACATTGAGAACTTGCAGGCCATTCTGGGATATCATTTGATAGTCATTACAACAATAGTGTAGCGATACTCATTTCTATCATTTCATATGCATTAGTTGTACATGTACCTCAATGGAGGCATAACTACTTCACATAAAAATTGCACATTGTGGAATACAGCGAGGAGAAGAATCTCCTCTGTAGGAGATGAAAATGTGAAAAAAATTTGTGTACGATCACACACTGCACAATGGATGGACAACACATGGCGCTCGCCGGATGGCAAAAGATCGCAACAGCTCAGGGGTCCGTTTCATAAAACTTGTTATCAGTGACAAGTTGTTATTGTTGTTATAAGCTAATGAAATCCTTGCATCTAATTGGCTGAGAGCAAATTTGTCATAGATATGTGACAGTTGTCACTGATAACAAGTTTTATGAAACAGGGCCCAGGTGAGCCAAAATACATAAAAAGGCTTCTTGGCCATGATGGCCTGTAACTTACCGAGAGTGCTACCAGCGTCCTGGGCTCAAAGAGCAGCCGTTCACCCATGGGGAGTTTCTGGTGTTCTATGTGGAGCTCCTTTAGCTCCAACAGCTTCTCCAGTCCTTCCAGAACCGCTATCTTGTTGCCCCCAAGATACCTACATGTACATCCAATGGAGAAAAGTGTAGTGCTAGAACAGTCATGTGACCGGTAACCATGGCAACCTGTCTAACAGTCATCATGCATTATATTCCTAACTCATAATTATGACAATTTTTATATTTGTACCACTTAATTCACAAGACAAACCAGAGCACTCTCAAAGGGGTTCTGTTTGAGCATGATGGCCTACGTTTGTATCCCCCGAACAGGTCCCCTTATACCCTATGTGGATGACTTTTTAGGCCAAAATGTAGTGTACATGTAATGTGGCAATTCTGCCGCAGGATGCAATGAAGCTGGTGTAGCACATACACGGAATATGACATGTCATCCTATAAAAGTCTGAACAATGAGGGCACTGTCAAGGAAAACATTTGTCACCAACTGGTAGAATAACTTCCCATGCACCTCAAGAGCAAGACTGAATAAAATCCAACAAGAAATGTGGCTGATTTCCAAATCCCTTTTGCCAAATGTAGTGATTACAGTATATTATGCTATAACCCATGCAAACAAAATCTGTTCTTTCTCACTTACTGCATGAAAGAAAATGATTCTCAGTACCGCATTATTGGTATACAGATGTAGCATGAGTTAATTTTTAGAGATCGAGTTCTCCATTCCCCAGTGTGCAGAAAATTTTAGTGGCCTCAGCATGATCTCAGGTAAAATACATTGTAGTATGTACATACAACATGTAAGTACTGTGAATCTATGAGTAGCCATAAACTTAGAATAAAACTGAAGACACAGGTGTGTACACTGTTCAGCAGACAGTGAAACAGAATTTCAGCAGCCTCATTGAAACAAATTTTGTACTAGAATCAATCAAGCATTTGCACTGCAGAGAGTTCAGCCTAATACATTCTGCCATGTCACACACTTTTTGATACTGCACATTATATGCACAACACTCCCTCACATCTTTTTTCCGCTATATTTTATTGCAATTAAAAAAAAAAAAAAAAAAAAAACTTTTGAGGGGGGTAAAGCTGAGCTTAATTCCCAGTGAGGACATCAGCCCAGCTAGTCAAGCCATAAATATGCTGACAGTCTCCTGCTTCCTTGTTGAATCAAATGCACTGTTTTTTTTTGTTATATATTGGTTTGCAACCATATATTTGTAAATTATGTTTTTGTTATAGGCCTACTGTAGCATAGACTGCACCTCTGTATCGCTTCTTAAGTTGTCATTTGATTATGTTTTGTTTACATTTTTTTACAACAATGTACAAGTAATCTATTTTTATCTGATTTGAGAAGCAGAACAAATCAAGAACAAACAGGCAAAAAAATGTGCTCTTAGAGTAAAATAAAGAGCTTTATTAGGAAGATTTTCTGATACGTTTCATTTCAGCACGGCTGTCAGTGTAAGAATTCTAATAATGAAAGAATGTTTCAAGTGCCCTTTGTAGCATCTGGGGAGTTGAAAACAATGTCTGTATGAATAGTGCCAATACAACCGGGCAAGAAAGCATGCCCTACTGTACATTTAATATGAACAGACCAATATTGCACACTGTGTGTGTACACACTTGTACACATGTATTGTACATTTAATAATGTACTTACGTACAAGACACACATGTTGCCTGTTACAGGTAGAGCGGATGTGAGTCAGAGACTCCAACTCTCCCGTTCTCGACGGGAGATCTCCCGCCGAAAGCCCATTTTTGCAAAATCTCCCGTTCTCCCGCTTGAGATTTCATTTCTCCCGCCCTGGCTCTGTGTCTCCCGGTGGAAAGGATTTCTTACTTATTGCTATCGTATGTTGAAGAAATAAGCCTTAGATAGCACCAGAGAACATCTAGAACCCTAGGAACTTTGCGCTTCGCACACATCAACTTGGAGTCTCCCGTTTGCTAGGGGTTTCGGGCGGGAGAATCTCCAGATCAGAAGGTGCTTAGGGTTGGAGTCTCTGGTGAGTTTACATTTGTATGTCAGGCAAACATTTGTAACACTTGTGAAGTCATGTACGTACATCACAGAAGAGTTCTTTATTCAGAGATCCCTTGTTTTTACATTTTTTTTTATTTTTTTTTTTATGGCTATCTAGTCTTTGATTATAAGGGCTTTTTACACTTGTGTTTCTTAACCCCGGACTTTCTCTGACCCAGGACTATCGTTAGTCCCGTACCAATTTTTTCAGCTTTTTACACTTGCCAATTAGTCCCGTACTATCTCTTGTCCGGGACTAAGGAGAAAACTGACCTTTTTACACTCGTATTTCTTAGCCCCGGACTTTCCAAACCACATGAATATTCATAATTACACTGTGTTCTGTACACGTACACGCACGCACTGGCAGCACTTGATTACCTCGTTTCTGATTGGTCAGTGAGGGTCGGACTTCGTCTCCGTCGCTTAGCCCAGGATTATTTTTTCGTTCTGTTTACACTCACTTGCTTGGCACCGCAATTGCGGTGCTAACCCCTGCTATTTTGCAGGGCCAGATAGTACCGTACTATCGGTGGGGCTAGCCCACTTTGGCAAAAATGAGTGTAAACAGAAAGTGGGCTAAGGATAGTCCCGTACCAACGGTGGGGCTAAGGCCCCCCCCCCCCCCCCCTTAGCCCAGAGACTCCAACTCTCCCGTTTTCGACGGGAGATCTCCCGCCGAAAACCCATTTTTGCAAAATCTCCCGTTCTCCCGTTTGAGATTTAATTTCTCCCGCCCTGGCTCTTTGTCTCCCGTTGGAAGGGATTTCTTACTTATTTCTATCGTATGTTGAAAAAATAAGCCTCAGATAGCACAAGAGAGCATCTAGAACCCTAGGAACTTCGAGCTTCGCACACATCAAGTTGGAGTCTCCCGTTTGCTAGGGGTTTCAGGCAGGAGAATCTCCAGATCAGAAGGTGCTTTGGGTTGGAGTCTCTGTTAGCCCCACCGTTGGTCCGGGGCTAAGCAAAAATTTACAAGTGTAAAAAGCCCTATATATTATTAAAGCAAACACTGTCTTTGCTGCTTTTGATATCACTCGCGCGGTCAATGTACGTTGTACATGATTTGAAGGGCTTGTATACTGTATACTTGTAAATGTACAGCAAAATCCATTGTAATGTAGCAGGGAATAGTTTTCCAACTCAAGTTAGATTTCCAGCTGATGAACAATATTTCACATGGTATCCTGTACACTTCCAGGTCTCGAATTAACCGACGGCCACCGACGGCCATGGCCGTCGGTGTCCCTCTCGTTGGCCGCAATGCCTTTTTTTCTTGATCAAAGTTACGGCCAAAAAAAAATGTGCCCTTTTTCTTGTGGCAGTGGTGCCCTTTCAGAATGAAAGTTATTATTTATGATGTATATAGTATGCCCTTTCTCAAAGTCTACTCAAATATCATACCTTCAGTTCACTCGCCTCCAAATATATCTGATTCAAACTCAAAGTATCTTTCCGAGATGTACGAGACGACGTGTACGTACATGTGTCTACACCCGACCGGCTTTTACCGTCCCGACTGCCTAGCCTCCGCAGCGCAGCGGCCATAGAGTTACTACATTTGTAGCTAGGCAGCGGCGGGCCGCGTTTTTTTTTAAGACGGCACAGATTGGGGCATGGCGCGTGTTAAACCTATGGGAAAAACGTTGGGTTAGGGTTTTTGGTTATGGTTATGGTTAGGGTTAGGGTTAGGGTTAGGGTTAGGGTTGGGGTTAGGGATAGGGTTAGGGTTTGATGGTTAGGGTTAGGATTAGGATTAGGGTTAGGTTTAGGGATAGGGTCCCCGATAGATTTTTAGTTTCCCCAATCTGTGCCGTCTAAAAAAAACACGCCGGCGGGCCGGAGCAAGTGGTCGCAAGCCATGCTAAAAAATGCCAGGCCTGTCAGACGGCTGCGAGCATTGCCATCTCTCTCGCTCTGCATTCATGCCTGGCTCCGCCCGACACGACCCGCGCGCGCCAACGCCGCACGCTCAAAGCAAAATGGCGCCGGAGGTGCTCCAAAGCGAGCGCGGCGTGTGCATTGAGAACATACTGTATTGCAGAACCTACATCGTATTGCGCATGGCCTACTGCCTAACATCGTCTGCTGCGGAGAGATCTTATGCGTGCGTGCGCTGCTGGAGCGTAGCAGCATGGTCGATAGCATACAGCTCTATGGGGCATTCACATCAAGTATAAACACCCACATGCCCTTTCGAATGTGGCCTTTGTGCCCCTCTGACTGACCTAAGTGCCCTGGCCCCTTGGAAAAAGTGCCCTTTTCTAAATGGCCTTGCCCCTCCAAAATCCTATTTCGAGACCTGCACTTCTATGGAATAAAAACTGCTACATGAAGGATAGCTTGTGTAGTCAGTGGTATGAAGAATGCATAGCAAACTGTGATGGGATACCAGAAAAATTATTCCCTGATGTACAGTTGTAGTCTTTTCTGCTCTTTTTTTTTCAGGAGATTGAATACAGGCATCTATTATTAACAAGTTTGCCACAAAGTCTATATCTGTGACCTGGGAAATATGTACCATGATTGCCATGTATGCAATTTCCATGAAATTTACATAATAGAAGTTAAAATCTATGCTAGAATTAAGAAAAATAAAAATGTCTATGCACATAGCTTTCAAAAATAATCCATATTCTTACAACCTATAAAAACATTGATTTTTTTTTTAAAATACTTTACAGTACAGTGTATATATTGTGGATCTTAAAAGATGAATTTAGATATTTAAAAAATGCTGGAACTTAATCTCTTCTCAGTCCACCTTCTCTAGCACGAATTCATGATAATCAGGTTTAAAAAAGGAACATACACGTAAAAAACAGTTAATTAGACCATTACATCAGAGTGCATGGTGCATCATTCCAAATTATTTATCATCTAGAAAATCAAAGGGGAGTTCTAAACATATTGTACATGTATCTCCACGAAGACATACAAAATTTGAGGAGTACTTACAGCTTGGATAGTTTGTGTAATGGGGTCAGATTCTCCAGGCGGCTGATCTGGTTGTTCTGGAGATACAGGTGCGTCAGATTGGCCGCAAATCCGAGGTTCTTGATCTGCGAGATGTTGTTGTCGTAGAGATAGAGGACGGAGAGGCTGCGACACTGCGACAAGTCGTCCTGGTTGAACACACAGGGCACAGAACAAAAACATACAGTCAAACTTGCCATGGTTATACTAGTAATTTCAATTTGGGTATCAAGTAAAATGACATACCGACCGGTACTTCATTGGACGCATGCTAATATCCCATCATTTCTTTCAAGTAGGGTATGAATGCTCAATGTCAAACATTATGTAAGTTTTATTTTTGACTGAATACATCCTACAGTACAAATCTTCCCATGTCATATGTTTCACTATGAAGAGGAGCTGATTATACATGTATTATTATTATTATTTTTTTTTTTTTTAGGATGAGCGTACAAGGGTGTACATGTACAACTGTACATACGTACATTTGTACCTGCTATTCAAATGTTTTGCTATTTACATGTAAATAGCAGTTCACCAGAAATTAACCAAACACACAATAATAGCAGTTCACCTTTTTCTCCTGTTCATTTAAACACTGAGATTTTGAAAACTGGCATTACATACGTCATCTTGCATGCTTTGGTAGTGCGAGATAAAACTAGAGTGCCTGCCAAATAACTGTATACGCCATATGCTGTATTTTATAGCGAGTCTACATTTTCACATCACATTACGGGAGCGGATCTTTTGCGAATTTTTTTATCATTTTGCGAATCAGGACTTCCCAACAATTTCGCAAGTAGTTAAATTCACGATTGTGGAGTTAGTACACTACTGAACAGAGGAATGTGTACGGTGCATGTCATATTCCTATCAGGATCAGAGTCAATATTTTCGCATGTCTTTAAATTTGCGAATAATACGTGTACCGGTACCTGACTCGCAAAATTCACAAAAATAAAAATGTTGCAAAATATTTGCCGCATAACAGTACTACGCTTTGTTGCAATTCACCTACAATTGTAGACTCTACAAGCAAAATGCATGTGTTAACTTTTTGACTAGAAAACCATTTGGAAAGCACAAACCTCTACCAGGCAGCTCATTTTCACCTATTCGTGCTGAAAATTACTGTACCCAAATTGAAAGATCTTATGCCTTGTGCTTTAACCTAGTCAGCTTCCTGCTGCGCTGCACTTTGAGCAGGGCATAAAAATTCCTGGATCACTACCAAAAATTGTATCCCTTTTTTTGTGTGTCATACGGCAATATGAATTTGAATTGAATGTACATGTAAGTTTCATCCGAATCCACTTACAACTTATTGAGTAATTTTGCAAACAGACAAACAAACAAACAAGGAAACCAATGTTGGCAAAAACATTTGAATCTCCTTGGCAGAGGTAATCATTTCCTTTTCAATTCATCAATTACTCCAACAAATATTTTTGTCAGAGTAATTCCCCTTATTTGCATACATGTACCTTTTGCCCTGCATACAACCGTGTAATTAGTGTCTCTAGTAAAACTGTTGCTAGGCAGCATGTCAGAGGAACAAACACTGGCCATCCCAGACTCAAAATCTTCCTTGGGATTGTTTGAACTTGTAAAGCCCAACTTTAGTTTAAAGTTTGGTTTTAAGCCAGATTCATTACACAGAAACGGCTTGGGTACCTTCACATCTTTACAAAGCCTCGAGTACTCGCTTCATTGAGAGCTCTGCAGATTACAATGATGGAGTATCACTTGAGAATCAATGGAGCCACACTAAGGGGTACAATGTTTATTTAGTCTGCCCACCCCTCCTCAGTCATGCATACGGTGAGCAAGCTACATTGTACATTGAACGCTCCACATGGCTATTCACAAAACACCACCATTCCATGTAGAATTGATACAAAGGAGATCCATTTCACGCTGAAATCTATGATTACGTATTTGAATGGTGACAGCAATATTCTGAAGCTAATACAGTATTTTGTCACACCTCAGACAAACTGAGGAAAAACATGGGCAGAAAGACAATTTAAGCAACAGTTCAAATTATGGATTCCAAAAGCTCTGCAATGAATCAATTACAGTTTGTTGCACTCTAGTAAGATTAGAACTAGTCTTGTATCTCACATGTTAAAATCTTCTAAAGTGCAGGGCAAGTTGAAGTGTGGCAAAGTCCTCTTAGCCACACTTCTTGCAAATGTCGGGAGTCTCAGTCTTATGGGGCTTTTTACAGGACTGCAGGGTCTCCTGACAAAATTTCAATAAATTTAATCTAGAAAGTGAATAGATTGACAATTTTGTCAAAAGGCATAATTTACCATTTGCAGATGAAACAAAACCCAGCATTAGTGCTTCAAAATAGTTCTAAAATGGGAGTATTAAAGGGAAGAAACAGCCAATGTAAAAATTTGAACCTGTATAATCATTATCAAGAATTGAAAATGTGAACAATAGTTATAATAAAAAATGTTTCCAGACTAAACCATCTACAGTTATGGTTTTAATGAGAAAAATAGTGATATTTCCTACTACATCTTAGGCTTTATAGCAAAATTTTTATATGGTAGGATGTTTTGTGATACTTGACTGACCTACACATACAAAACCTTTTGTATGCATCAAAAGTGATAACTTGAATATGTAGTTGATCACAGCTCCAAAAGGTTAACGGGACCTTAAACTATAAGCCCTACTGATTAAATCATCGATCAAGACACTGTATGGGGCAACATCAGTTAAACAGCTTCAAGTCTAAGCTCACAGGTCAATGATCACTGGAAACAGAAACTAGATTGCATAAACTGACCACCCTGTGGATATATCACCTACATTGTAGAACTCCTCAGGCTCAGGATAATTGAATCCTTTGAATGGCCCTCTACAAGTTGTCAACTTACTGGGCATCATCATGTGGGTACAATTGTAATTCAGGTAATAAAATCACTGTTGCTTGAAAGATTTAAAGATACAATATGTAATATGTTGTACCATGAACCAAACTGAACTGAACTTTTTACTGGATGCACATTGCCTCACTGAAGATACATTGTAGCCACTGTAAATTGTTATCGTGCACTTTACTATCGCATTCGCGCACTTACTTTGTAAGCTACAAATGTTGTAGCCATGCATCAGTAAATTTGTCCAGTACTAGCACAGCATGCCCTCCAGTACAAGTAAAAAGAAAATTCGTCCCCCATTTGATAAACAGATGATGCACATACTGTACATTGTAAGTTTTTGTGGGTTTTTTTTTTTTTTGTGTGTGTGTATGTGTGTGTTTTTTTAATTCTTGGTCAGTACACTCGGCTTTGCCTCATGGGTTTAACATTCTGCAGTCACAACATGCACACAATTCCTAGTGACACACTCAGACCTGTGCATCATTTGTGTAGTGCATGCTTGCTTGCTTGCTTTTTGTGCATACAAGTAGTCCATTTTTGTTTAATAGTTGAATAATTGCATTTTTACAGGTTCATTCTACGGTTACCCAACATTTAAGAATCCCTGAAAAATAAGAGTGTGATTAAAAAAAATATATATTGATGGCTGGGGGAAGAAATATGAAAGATAATTAAAATGGAAGAGAAAAAGGAAGAAAGAGATAAATAGAAAGGGGAAAAAAATCATGCTTCATTCACTGAGGAGAAACATATAAAGCGTCTGGTATTGACATGATTATAATCATTTGAAGAATTAAGACTCACTGTCTGAATAAAGCATGAGCTACAATGAAGTGTTTAACCCGTCGAAGAAGAGTCCCGAGTATACTCAGACAGGTGTCTATGCGAAATGCTTGTTGTACCTAGCAATATCAGTCCGTCCTCAATGGGTTTTGATAGAGAATATCATCATCAATGTAACAGTAAAATACCACGTGGCAAAAAAAAAAAAGATGACAAAAAGAACCTTCTATCCTGCAATAAACACTTTATATTGTCCTAAATAAACCACAGCATGAACCCGTTGAGGACGGACTGATTTTGCTATACACGCATTTCCCATAGACAATTGCCAGAGTATTCTCAGGACTCGTCTTCAATGGGTTAAAGAGCAGAAGACTTGTACTCACGATTTCATCAATGTGTTTCTCTGAGAAGTAGAGATGCGTCAATTTCTTCAAATACTGTGAGAGCCCCTCGTCTTTCTTCTTCCGCGTAGTGGCCGACGACCTGGCTATGAGGTCAATGGTGAGCTTCACCATGCTGGCAAGAAATATGAGTTTACAGTTTTGATATAATGTTCTTTGCTTAGAACTTTTTTTTTCCCCCTCCTTCAGTGAAATGCAGGGCGCTATGGTGATATCTCCACAGTCTGTAAGCTACATGTTGGAGAGGTTGCAGAGGAGCTTGGTTTTTCAAGAGATGGTAAAGTCTGCGTACAGCCTCGTGGGTGAAATGACTGGTGCAAAACCGGTTCACGCTTTTCCATCATTGAGAGAGGAGATTAGATTACCCAGATACTGTAGCCGGCAGCGGCAAGAACATACATGGGATTTCATGGATGTGAGCTGTGGCAGTCAAACCCGCATGGGTGCCATATGTAGTAGCCTGTGCTGTATGTCAAAGAGAAACAATGTCCGAATCAAACGTATAGAAATTAGCTGGTTCTATCAAAAAAAAAAAAAAAATGCATGAAAAAGAAAAACAGGCAATGTGATTGCATTTGTAAATGCGATGATGCACAGTAGTACAGTACTACGGAAGCAGTATGAGAGAGTGAATCAAAGTCGCACTGTAGACTGAAATTTCCTCTAAATTCAGACGGTACATGTACAATGTACAACTGACAAGCTAGTCTACACACAAGTTTGCTTTGCCATGATTTACCAAGCAAGCATTCAACATTCACTGCTTCTCTAAGACTCTACATAAAGCAAGCTGCCCATGATTCCACCATAACGCCGTCCAAAATTCGACCACCTGCTACTGTACATGTATTAAACCTGTGCGTTGAATTTTGGCATGGGGAGGTCGAACCTTGGCATTTTTGCTTTACAGTACCACATAATACTACTAGCTCCTTGCTTTGCTGTAAAATACATAATAGATAGAACCATCTAACTTTGTTACTTCTTCTTTTAATACTTAAATGCCTAACAATGTTACACTGTACATGATCAATCTTGCATGAACATACAAGTAGGTTACACGTAGACATAGCGATACCCTCCTGAGCCTGAGGTTCTGCACAAATGTCATTTATAAATAGATGAGGAAGATGGAGGAGGAGGAGGAATGGAGAGGAGGAGGAGGAGGAGGAGGAGGTGGTGGTGGTGATGCTATTCTACACTACTACGATAATCTGTGACTGTGACTACTTACAGTCCTGGCTCCGTAAACACCACCTCTATCTATCACTCCCTGACTCAGTCTCAGTATCACTATCACTCAGATCATGGAAATTCCTAGCGTGTCGGTACCGCACGGTCTGCATCATCACGAACAGCCGGGACCCACGTACCCGGGTATTCGAACAGCCAACTGCAATTCATTTAGATCTAGGCGTTTTCACATCAGCCCGATGTTTCGAATTCTGACTTGGGAAATAGGAAAATATCTCGAGCTTGGATTTTTATCGGGCTGATGTGAAAACGCCTATTCTCACTGTTGCATCTGCAATTAGACTACGTTGAATTAGATTCTAAAGGGCTTTTTACACTTGTAAATTTTTGCTTAGCCCCGGACTATCGGTGGGGCTAAGGGGGGGCCTTAGCCCCACCGTTGGTACGGGACTATCCTTAGCCCACTTTCTGTTTACACTCGTTTTTGTCAAAGTGGGCTAGCCCCACCGATAGTACGGTACTATCTGGCCCTGCAAAATAGCAGGGGTTAGCACCGCAATTGCGGTGCTAGCACTGCAATTGCGGTGCCAAGCAAGTGAGAGTAAGTGCACTAGTTCGCGGCCATGCACCAGTTCGCGGCCGGGCCAGCGGTCTCCAGTTGATAAAATCTGGCCAATGGGCTGGCAGCCCGGTAACTTGTCACCATTCAACGGAGAATATCCTGCACAACATCAACATACCTGGGACTAACAGCAGTGCGAGGTCTAGTCGCTGTAAAATCTCTTGGAAACCAAGGTGTTCACCGCAAGAGCTTGAATTATAGGTATTATTAACACGTAAGTCAACTATTCTGGACGTAGCTAGACGGCTGTCATGTCCTTATATGTCGTTTTCTTGTTGAAATATTGATCGTAGAGGAGGGTTAGAATGTGATGACTACTCACCACGGACGATACATTGAAAATGACGAATCGCGAAGGAAACGGGGGGAGGTCGCGAACCGGAACACCATAGAGGGCGCTTGCTCTATATCGCGTCCGGGGGTAAAACGCCAGCCAAAATAAGCGTACAGAAATATAGAAAAGCATTTGAAATAGAACAAAAATATATTTTTTATTAATAAAACAAGTAAATTGAAAAATAAGATCACGCATCCATATACTTTGATGACTTGTAAGGGCGTGCCTCATAGCTGTCCCTGATCTTCAGTTCTGCTGTCCCTCATATTCCTTGAAGTCCTCTTCCTCTTCCAATTTGTCAATGGCTCATATTCAGTAATTTGGGGAAAATTTTGAGGAAATAGTTTTATTAATCAAAACTAATATTTATAGATTGGGAAAATAGCATTTACAGTTTGATATGTTTCATTCTTGATGGAAAAAAACAAGTCACTTTGCGCTGGACAAAACCCAAAAGCGCGAGGCGGCCGCGAACCAGAACACCCCGGCCGCAAACCGGAACGCGCTGTACCGGATCGCGGCCGCGGTCTTTTTTGACCAACGGGATGGACATTGGTCTTGCAATGGTGACAATATGGTGTATTGGTAAGTGGTCAATCTCTATGATATAACCTGGATTAGAGCAATCTGCACGTTTGCATTTCAGAGTGGAAAAACCCTTAAGCGGCCGCAAACCGGTGCACTTACTCGAGTGTAAACAGAACGAAAAAATAATCCTGGGCTAAGCGACGGAGACGAAGTCCGACCCTCACTGACCAATCAGAAACGAGGCAATCAAGTGCTGCCGGTGCGTGCGTGTACGTGTACAGTACACAGCGTAATTATGAATATTCATGTGGTTTGGAAAGTCCGGGGCTAAGAAATACGAGTGTAAAAAGGTCAGTTTTCTCCTTAGCCCCGGACAAGAGATAGTACGGGACTAATTGGCGAGTGTAAAAAGCTGAAAAAATTGGTACGGGACTAACGATAGTCCTGGGTCAGAGAAAGTCCGGGGTTAAGAAACACAAGTGTAAAAAGCCCTTAATATATCAAATTTCAAGAATAGTTCACCATTAAATTTAGATCTATGCATTATTAGTTGTAGTGCTGCAGACATTCGGTACATTACAAGCTGGTGAGAATAATGCAATTCCTGCGTTTTTGCATTGGTTTTTTGAAGAGAACTACGAAGGTACGAATATGTATCCACGGACTCGCTTGTTTTGGATTTGGTTTAGACTGCTACACTGGCCTAGTGCTATGGCCTATACTACACTGTACTAGTAATAGTATGCATGCTCGGAGCTCTCGCACACACACGACGTAACGACCTGCCTACACTATTCGGTCGATCGTAGAAGCGCGATGTACAGTCACCTCGCCGTCCTGTCCGCAGTACGTTAGGGCAGGCGGAGAGAGCAGCCGCTGCTCAGCAAACAACTCCGACTTTGACGTGCATCAACGAACAACCGGCTAAATAAATGACGGTAAAAATCACATCGGAGATGAAATACACATTAACTCACATGTTGGGAGGGTGACGCATTTCCTTGAGAATGGCTCTACTAGAGAATGTTCACTGACAACAAATCTGAAGTACGTCTTTGGGACGATTTCCATCAACTTGTGTCAGTGGTTTGATAGGGAATCGCGTCCGTGATAACCATGGCAAATTTATGACCTTTGACCTGCAATGAGACATGCGTGGTGGATGCTGACAGAGCTTGTGACGATCCCTATACAAAAACGATGTCTTTCTTGAAGCAGCGAATTAGGAAGGCCTTTTATTGTTGTTGTGGTTGTTGTTTGATAGTCTAAGAAATAGGACAAGGGGTAGAGTGAAGGAATGACGAGGGATGTAAAGTGTGTGTAGGATATTTATTACGTTCACAATATCCGTAACATCCCCTGATTAATAGGACCACAAAGATGGGACGAAAACCACGATATAACAATTGTCTGTATACCTATAAGCCCATATTACTTTTCGGGGATTTTTTTTTCTCTGTGGAACAAAATTTTACTAATGAATTCCATAATTATGAAGTGTGGACGAGATCGTTGAATACAAGAATTCGAAAAAAAGAACTCACTTCAGAGGAGTGGGAGACCCGCCCCACCCCTCCTTATACTAGGTGTTTCAAAAAACATTTCCCACTTTTGATCATTAATAGTGCAAAACCTATTCATCCGATAAAACTGTCATTAATATGAGTAATAGCTGAATAGTGTACAATTTTGTTGAAGGTGATTTGAATGTGAAAGCATAAATCAGTTTCATTAAATCTAAGATTGATTTTGAAGTACGGTTTCAGATTTTGGTCAAATTTTAACCCTCTGTACAAAAATTGAACTTTGCACAAGAACCAATGATGTGTATGTGAGTGTGTGCTGACAATGGCCATGAACAATGGACATGCCTGAACCACCTGTTGCCTAGGCGTCAGTCTCGCGCTCCCTGGCACATGAATGCTTAATCAATAATTCATGTGGATTGCCCTGGGCACTGCTAGTCTGAATTCATGCACGGTAAAGGGTAAAATGTATGCACATGGAAAAAGTAAGCACATGTTTCCATGTGCTTGCAAACACCACATTTCATTCCAGCTGGCAATCATTTTCAAATTTTGCTTCACATATCACTAAATTTGGGATATAAATAAGCATAAATGATCTAAAGTTCCTCATTTTAATACAATTGTCTTCTAATTAGATAGTTGACAAATTTTTCGCTTTTTTGATAAAAAGATATTATTTTTGGTAAAGAGTTCAGCAGCATTTATCATTGGGGCGATTTGTTTCACAGTAGATTTATTTAAGGCTCCATATACACAAGTGTATAGTCCAATGGATTTCTTTGCTTCGTGTCACCATGTTTACGATAGAACAGAAGGTATTCATTGTAATTTCGTTTTTCAGAAGTAGGGAGAACACTGTCGCGACTCAACGACAGTATTGGCAGGCGTTTGACTTTACACAGATACTGCCAGAGGCTGAATAAAGACTAGTTGTGATAGGGGCAAACATTGGAGGGGGCTCAAGATTAGACCATGCATATGTTACACAATATACACATACACACACACGCACACACATCTATTATTTATATATATATGTATATATATATATGTAAAGTGGCGTATACGGTGGGTCGAAACATGGGGGAACCATAAAGTAATTTTGACGGTCTGTATGCTTGTGCGTGTGTGCGTGAGCAATAATGGGACTACAATACATTACGGAATGTGATACATTCAACAACGCAGTCATTGAGGAACATTGTAAGTTTTCCTTACATGGATTATGGAATGACGGTGTGAAGCGATCGACAAATTATATACTGTCAGCAACATAAGGTGAATGGCATAACAATAAAATGCGAGCGAGCGAAGCGAGCGAGCTTGAAAATTTTGATATTCTACAGTTCCAAAACTGGAGTTTTAATTGTAGCTACATTATTTCGCTTTGAAATAAATGGGGGCGCGTCGGGCGCAACTGCTGGCAATATATTGGCAGCAACATTAGGAGAATGGCATAACGATTCAATGCGAGCGAGCAAAGCGAGCGAGCTTGAGAATTTTGACATTTTACAGTCCCAAAACTCCCGTTTGTAGCTATATCTTTCGCTTTGGAAATTAAGGGGTGGGGGCATCGGGCGCAACTACTGGCAATTACTGTCAGCAAGGAGAATGGCATAACGATTCAATGCGAGTGAGCGAAGCGAGCGAGCTTGAAAATTTTGACATTCTAGAGTCCAACAACTGCCGTCGTAACTATGTTTTTCGCTTTAGAAATTAAGGGGGAGGCGCACCGGGCTCAACTGCTGGATGCGAGCGAGCGAAGCGAGCGAGCTTGAAAATTTTGACATTTTACAGTCCAAAAGCTGCCGTTTGTAGCCATATTTTTTCCCTTTTATTCATATAATATACATATTTATTTTACTTTCTTTGTTTATTCATTTATTTTTATTATAATTATTATTATTATTTTTATTATTTTTTTTTGGGGGGGGGGGCTTTTTTTTTGGGGGGGGGGCAAAAATGCGTTTTGCCCCCCCACTTTTTGGATTGGGGGGGGGGCGGCCGCCCCCCCCCCCCCCCCCCCCCCCCCCCCCCCCCCCCCCCCCCACTTCCGGCGCCTATGCACCCATTTACCCCTGTGCAAAGTGAAATTTTGTACAGAGGGTTGAAAATAGAGCAAAATCTGGAACCTAACTGTGAAATTAATCATGAATTTCATGATACTGATTTATGCTTTCATATTTAAACCACCTCCAACCAAATTGTACACTATTCAGCTATCACTCATATCAATGACAGTGTTATCTGATAAATAGTTATTGAATTATTAAGAATCAAAAGTGGGAAATGTTTTTTGAAACACCTAGTACATGTACATGCACGCCTAATATATAGGCCTACACTTGAACCTTCACCATTATTATCTGATCGATCCATCGCATAAATTTTAAAGGGATGGTATAGTTTTGGCTGAGATGGAGATTCATTTTTAACTTTTTTGCGTGAAGATCGATAAGCCACTAATATGAAATATGATAGAGCACACGATTCTAGGAGGAAATCAAAGTTCATTTAACGAAAATCGGTTTTGAAATGGATGAGATGTCAAAAACAAAGTTAACAGGACTATGTCCTAATAAAAGGTGGATCTTACATTTCATTACATAGGACCACTTTTTTTTTTTTTTTGGGGGGGGGGGGGGGAGATAACTTACCACCCCCAGGCTCCCCAACCCCCCACCCCCCATCCCACCCCATCAAACCCCGGGCTCCAGGATTATCACGATTAGCTATACGTTTGTCGTGACAGAGTGCGGCCAATTAGATGCCCTTTTTTACAACTTTAAGTTTTCAGCTGATTTCTCATATGGTAAGTTTTATTAGTAGTATTATTCATTGTGTATTGTAATCTATCTTTGAATGTCTGTCTTCAACTCTGCTGGACAAGATACATATATTTCTGTATGGTTTTGGTGTATTTACAGTATAAGATTGATTTTAAGTGTATTAGCTGCGGTATATAATTAGTACAGACAGGTATCGGATACAGCCGTTTTGTGTTTTCTATAGACTTTACAGTAAGCCTACTTGATTCTGTGTGGCTTTCTATACTCTTACACTGAAGTATGATTGCATTCTTTTGTGATTTGTTGCCCTCCTCAGGTGCGTTATGCTGTAAGAGCACTTCACTCATGCAGCTATCACAAACTATATTGTTGGGTGTGTGCTAGCCTATCTGCATGGACCGTCCCATTTTATGACCCTAATTATATAGCTGCATGGCTTTATACAACCTAAGTCCCCACCGTATAGGCCTATATATTACTGCGATACTATGATCGAGTAAGATTGCGTCACAAATTACGTAGGGACATTAATCAAAATTCACGTCCTTCTAGAGGTTGTGTCTGATTCAATAATTTTTGCAGTAATACAAGGTATTGTAGGATTTAATATTATGAAGAGTTTGCAACCAAAAGGCGCTAAATCCATTTTAAAAAATGATGGATTTAGTTCATGGGAGCAAGCTCCTTACTTCTTCCCTCAAATTGTGGCAATAAATCCGAAAAATGGCGTGAGGACAACATGAAAGAATGGAGGAGGATTCTGTCCCTAAATATGGGTGTAAGTGAAAAACACATCGAGGGAAAGGAGGAGGTTATGATAAATACCGTGACCATGTATACAATCAATGCACGCTCCCTTTGTAATAATCAAGTCAACAATATTTCAACATCACTGCTACTTTAGTGGTAACAGAGAAATGTGGATCGTTGTGCTGCATGTCATGAGTCCAGTTCTTCCAAATTTAGCACTTTGATGATTTTGGAACACACTGGACAGAACATGGAGGGAAGGGATTCCTGACATGCTCTGCAAAAAAAAAGAAGGTAGTCCTAATTTCTCTTTTACCACTGAAGCAAATCGAATGGGGTTTTCTGTAAAATGTGGGTTTTACGATACAGGCAACAATTCAGCGACTTCATCGATGGCTACGTCGACGCCGCTCGTTGGTGACGTCACCCACATACTTATCATGATCATGGTCATATTTTCGACGTCATCATCTTGGTTGAGGTCTCCGATAGACAGCTATTTATTATCAGTGGGCTCCCAAGCATTTCCAATACCATTCTGCCGTAACCTGCTTGTTTCGTACGTTTTGAGAGTCCTGTGAGAGGAATAACGCACCCTTATCTGGTAACACAAAGAGCATCAACAAGCCCGATTTCACCAACGATATGTCTGCCAGCACAAAGAAAGGTCTGTTTTAAAATTGTCCTTCACCGAGAAGAACCTTCTTTGGACAAAGAAACACTATCGCCCTGCATGCAATCATCCTTTCATTTTTCAAGATTTTAGAGAGAGTCGTGTTCTCGAGACTCTCAAACTATATTTGCTGGAACATAATGATCTATTTAACCTTCGGGCGGATAAACCATAATATTGATGACTGTTTCTAGTTGTATTGCTGATTCCGATCAAATAGCAATGTTTTTTTTTTTTTTTCAGATCTGTTTTCAACCTTTGACACTGTATAGATCGCAAAATACGCGCCAACTAAAGGAAAACCAAAACCAAAAGAGAAATGTGGATTGAGTGAAAGCAGCAACATTAGTACAACACATCAGTGAAAGTTTGAGGAAAATCGGACATCTGGATGCAAAACTTATGATTTATTTAAGTGTTGGTGTTGGAACTGCTGGATGAGGAGACCGTTCGTGGTTATGATGTCATGTGTGGACAACGATATAAAGGAAATGTAAAGGTAATTCCACAAAAATTCATTTTTCCTGAAAATTCTATATTCCATCAACTTGATACTGATAAGGGTAGCAATTATTCCGCCTGCTTTATGAAAGCGGTGAGTCAAGTGCTTCTTCATTATGCTAGAAAAGTGATTATTTTGTCGAATTCCCTTTTATTGTTCTCGGCCACGTAGTATTATGACGTCATAACCTGCGGGTCTCGTCATCCAACGGTTCCAACACCAAAACTTTTGCAACGATTGTCCGATTTTCCTCAAACTTTCACTCATGTGTTTTACTACTGTTGCTGCTTTCACCCAATCGACATTTCTCTTTGTTTGTTTGTTTTTGTTTTTTTTTTGGGGGGGTGGGGGGAGGAGGGGTTTCCTTTAATATACCTTCCAACAAGTCATGATATTCAGAGTCACAGGCTCTAAACGTTTTAAATCATAACTATCATATCGATTCTATAGGACAATATTACCTCCTGGTCAATCTCCTCAGACTCTTCCCCTGGACCTTAGTGCTGCGTTTAAACACCAAGTTCCTGGTGGCCACGGCAATCACTTTTCAGACCACCGTTTGCAAAACGCCATGAACGTAAGACAACACGATGGGATGCCTTGGATGCCTTGTCAGGTATTTAAACTGTCAAAAAATTGCCACGCCCCTCCCGATGCTAATTAGAAACCTTGTAAGCCGTAATGAAAAGGGTTGAACGCAACTAAAAGTGTTAGCAGGTTAGAACGTAATAAGGCCGTAACGAAACTTTGGAGGACGTCCGTAGTGCGACGCGACGGAAAATATTGCATCGTCTAGCCTGACCCATAATGTGAACGAGGACTGGAAATAAGAGGCGAGATGGGGGGGGGGGGGGGGGGGGAGATCCCATTTACCAAGGAGGTGTCACCTCTTTGCATCTACCCACGACGCACTGTACGCTTCGGGCAAACGGGTGGGAGGGGGGGGGGGGGGCTGCCATGGCCGCCGGGAATATGGTGCAAACCTAGCATAACACTAATCGTAAGCGTGGACCTAATCCTAACCCAAGTAAAACTCTTACCCTGCACCTAACCCTAACCCTGATTTTACCTTTACCCTATCACTTTTATGATCAGTATTTAACCAGAGGGTAATTGTCCTAATACTATCACATCATTCACAGTTTGATTGTTCGTTTATTTTCAATGCAATGGTCTCACATACCCCAGAACCCCGAAGAAGATTCATGACGCGCTTACGAAGAATAGGTGCCACCATTAAAAGTTATTGGACGCTGATAAAACAATACAACTTCTTTTCAATTTAAAGTATAATATACATATTGAACGTGAGCGTATTGACGTTTGTCATTGTGTTCGTGCCATCATGTAGCTAAAGCTGCGTTCACATAGAAGTATTCGCTATTCGCTATTCGCTATTCGCTATTCGCTATTCGGGCACCGAGTACACCATCAACCGCACCGTCAACTCACCATCCCATGCAGTGAGGATTTCTTCCTCCTACATCCCAGCAAATCTTATTAACAATTTTTAAACTGCATCAGAATGTCAGTCTACATGCTTATGTTTGCTAAAGGGCAAATCCAGACCAAAAGTGTCATTATTTCATAAACGAGAGACGGTATACGCTGCAAAAAAAAAATCGAACAAGTTCGATTCCCACTTTGCTATACGTTTCGCAGCTATTCGTACTTTCGAATAGTGCCTCCTATGTGAACCGGTGTGAGGAAATCATATCGTTCGATTCAAGCTATTCGCGTGCCCTCAAAAAACGAGCCCGAATACCCGAATAGTATACTTCTATGTGAACGCAGCCTAATTGGGTGCCATCACAAAGAAGTAGGTCCCTATTCTATTCGGGTATTCGGGGCTCGTTTTCGAGGGCACGCGAATAGCTTGAATCGAACGATAGGATTTCCTCACATCGGTTCACATAATAGAGGGCACTTCCTACTCGAAAGTACCGAATAGACGGTATACGCTGTAAGAACAAAAAAAAAATGACAATTTTGGTCTGGATTTGCCCTTTAGCAAAAACAAGCATGTAGACTGACATTCTGATGCAGTTTAGAAATTGTTAATAAGATTTACTGGAATGTAGGAGGAAGAAATCCTCACTGCATGGGATGGTGAGTTGACGGTGTGGGTGATGGTGTCCTGCGTGCCCAAATAGCGAATAACGAATAGCGAATAGCGAATAGCAAATACCGTATACTTCTATGTGAACGCAGCCTTATGTGAACCGGTGTTAGGAAATCCTATCGTTCGATTCAAGCTATGCGCGTGCCCTCGAAAACGAGCACCGAATACCCGAATAGCAGGGTCGGCGCAGTGTTTTCAAAAGTGGGGGCCCACTTCCGGGTTTCATGAGCTAACAAGAAAAAAAAAAGGTCCTCAGCTCATCTCTCCCCGTCCACTTCCGGGTTTCTTCAGCTAACAAGCAAAACAAACAAACAAACAAACAAAAAAAAGGTCCTCGGCTCATTCTCTCCTCTCCCATTTTAGTGCCACTTACGTACTTCCGGGTTGAAAAAAGTGTGGGGGCCCAAAGTGATGACACCTTATGTATTCCTTTGTATGGTGCACAAAAAGTGCGGGGGCCCGAGCCCTCACGGCCCCCACGGCTCCGCCGCCCCTGAATAGTATACACTGTACTTCTATGTGAACGCAGCCTAAGGCTGCGTTCACATAGAAGTATTCGCTATTCGGGTATTCGCTATTCGCTATTCGGGCACCGAGTACACCATCACCCGCACCGTCAACTCACCATCCCACTGGCATGCAGTGAGGATTTCTTCCTCCTACATCCCAGCAATTTCTAAACTGCATCAGAATGTCAGTCTACATGATTATTTTTGCTAAAGGGCAAATCCAGACCAAAATTGTCATTATTTCATTAACGAGAGACGGTATACGCTGCAAGAAAATCGAACAAGCTCGATTCCAACTTTGCTATACTATTCGCAGCTATTCGGTACTTTCGAATAGTGCCCTCTTATGTGAACCGATGTGAGGAAATCCTATCGTTCGATTCAAGCTATTCGCGTGCCCTCGAAAACGAGCCCCGAATACCCGATTAGTATACTTCTATGTGAACACAGCCTTAGACGACAACGACATATTGGCTCGATGATTGTCTCGAGGCATTCGCATAATTTATGGGATTTCTTTTAATACCTGTAAATTTCGTGGCCCGTGACGAAATGTAAACACGGAGTAATGTTGGTCACAGCCCTTGCCGTTACAGAATGCGGGCAGCCACATGACAACAATGTTTAGTAGGCCCTACCTTGGCCTAATTTTTGGTATCGTGTTTATTGAAGAGGGGCTGAATGATATCTAGTCTGGTTGTGTGTGAGCTCGGAAGGGAGAGGAGGGGAGAGGAACGATCCTGCACAATGTCATTATCATCAACTCGCCGATTCTGTACTTCATTATCTATTCATGCGAATCTTGTTTTCTATACCCAAGATCAACGTCGGTATATTAAAGTCGGCAAACTCGCCGCACAGACTCGTGCCCATAACCGCGAAGAAACAGCAAAGATGGCCGAAGCCCCCGTCAGCTATTCGTCCATCACTCCCATAGTCGCGCTCATTTTCATGAGAAGCGGAAACCAAGTCGGCATCGTGAAGGCTCTTGGGGTGCTGATGCCGGACATTTCGGAGACTTTCGGAACAAATCCGACAGATGTCGGCGTCGCCTTCGGCGTGCTCGCCTCCACGTCGTTCTGTGCAGGTAAGAACGAGAATAAATTAGATATAGAAATAGATCTAGACCTTTCTCGTTTACCTATCAAGCATAAATATCCGACAGATTTGGTAGCACTTATACGCTCGCGCCAGTCCAAAGCCGTGCCCAAGAATCTTCAAGCTTTTTTCGCTTATACAAATTATGTTACTCTTACTTGAATTGAATTGAATTCTGTCTTGTTCTACGACAACAACCTATTACAAAATACATCACTGCACGAACAAACAATATCAAAATATCAGAGTAAAGTGTGATTCAAAGAAACTACTTTCAAAAGTAAATGCAGTTTAGTATGAGCGAATAGATTACACAAGGCTATTTTGAAACAAATGACGGAGCCAAAAGCTTAGGTGTATAACGATTAGGAATGTGAAATGTGACAAAACCAACAAAAAGCAATGATAGGTCCTATAGTCGCTTCTTTCAGGTGAACGTGTAAATAGAATAATATAAAAGAGAACAACATTATAGCCATGAGCTGCATGTGAGGATAAGGACACTCCGTTTTTGCTAATATTGATAATGAACAATAAAAAGGAAGAAAGAGAAAAAGATAGGATAAAGTGCCACCTTAACTTCATTGTAATTGATACCTCTTTGAACTCAAGGTTAACGAAATACCCAAAATTAATGCCGAACTGAACCTCAATCTGCCTAACGCCGAAGGATGGAGAAACAGTGTTGTTATAAATTGTATCATGTTACAGCCTAATCAAAACTCAAGGTAAAGTCCTTTATAAATTTCTGTGGGTCTTTATGTAATCACGACTTCCTTTGACAATGCTGGTGTACCATCATCAATGATCGATTTTGTCAGACACATTTTCTCTATAGTTTTTAGTCCTGCGAAGGATCTTGAACATTACATTTTTATCGTTTATCGTCGCAATAATGCCGACAACATGGAAGCTGCTATATTGCCATGTAGTCCGCATAGAACCGTCGATATTCTTTTACAAGTGAGCCTGAAAGGGGTGTTCCATTTCGGTTAAGATTGGGCCTCAGGTTTCCAACATTTTTTAATGATGATTTCTTGAGATAATGAGAAGACGTCTTATGAAATATTAAAGAGGATAATTCTAAGAGGAATTCAAAGTCTATTTGATGAAAATCAGTTTTGAAATGGCTAAGATATCCAAAACAAAGTAATCGGAATAAAAGGTGGTACCCACTTTTTATTAGGTGGTCTATGGTTTGTTGAGATAAATACTGATATCTCTTCTTTCTTTTTTTTAGCTTCATGGCAAATATCGTATATTATCGGATGTTTTTTTTTTTATACGAAACACCTAAACATAATACTATCACATGCAATAACTCGAACATTTTTTAAATCACTGCCCTCAATGGTGAACAATAATTGTTAAAAAAACTGACAAAGTTAACTTTTGTCGCTCTATTTCAATCCCTTTTTCCTTTCTCTCTTCATCACAGTTCCTCTCGTAGGGATGATTTATAAAAGTCTTCACCCATCGTATGGGCGATGGTTGTTAGTCTGTGGAGCCTCTCTGTCTTCTCTCGGTATCATTTCAGCGAGCTGGGCGAGAGACCACACGGAGTTTGTAGTCTCGTTGGCAGCAGGAGGTCTGTATCCATATCATTTTCATATCTTTCAATCAAAACTTTCGCTCTCAAATTCACACCAAACACCAAGAAGCAGGTGGATACAGAGAAAAGTAGAACCTGTCTTACAGCGACCACCTCTCTAAGGCGGCCCCTCCATATACAACCACTAAAAACTATTGCCTCTATGAAGAAAAAAAACATGCATAAAGAACCTGTCTATTGCGACCACCTGTATATAACGGTCACTTTTTGCGTCTCCCTTGAGTGGCCGCTATAGACAGGTTTGACAGTCGTATTGTTATCAGACGGGGGTTCATATCAAAGAGACGATTCAAGGCGGACACCAGGATGACAATATTATTTGTAATCGATTGATTAACATTAACAAGACGCTTTGGCAATGCGCAATTTTACAAATCATTTTTTTTTTCTTCTTATTTCTTATCTGTTTCAATTGTTACAATCAGATCTCTTCTTCTTTTCTCTGATACAGTATTTATAGCATACGTTATCTCCTCGGTATACTCTCAATGATGTTCAAATGTATGCCCTACAATGCCGCAGTTCAATTCCATTCCTTTGTCACTGTTTGTGCTAATATATGTATTTGAGGCAAGAACAAAAACCACCTCCAAAAAAACAAACAAACAAACAAAACAACTGCTTATTAAATTCTGGCTAGCTATAGTGGAGTAAATGAAAGTAAAAAAAACGGCTTTCTACATTCTGATGCAACATAAAACTATAATATTACATTTGGTCCATTGAAATAGACCTGTACTTTTCCTTATAGAGTTGGTTAGCCCAACACAGCCCTAAAGTTGCATGGTAATCATGCGGGTGATAGATTTGTTAAAATCTCAGTTGTGAAAGTTCCTTTCATTGCAGGAATTAAGGGAGCTACTGATCGATTTTGATAGGCCTACTTTATATATATATATATATATATATATATATATATAGATATATATCTTTATAATTCTATGAAGTTTATAGAAGCTTTAAGAAATCAACATCTCTTTTCTGTAATTTCTCGTTATAGGTCTAGGCACAAGTGCAGTAACGATCATAGCTATCCTGGAATTGACCCATAAGGCAGAGGGTCGTTTCGGCTTCTTACTCGGATTGGGACTGTGTGGTTACCCTTTCGGCATGATCGCCGCGCCCATGCTTGCAGGCTATCTACAGGAGATATACGGATGGCGTGGCGCTCTGTTGATCTTGGGCGGCGCGATGTCTCATATCATTCCAAACTCATTACTTGTTATTCCGCAAAAAGCATCGCAGCCAGACTATCTTCCAGTTACCACAGAAGAAGAAGAGGAGGAAGAAAAGGAGGGAGAGCTGGAGGAAGAGGAGGAGGAGGAGGAGGAGAAAAAGGTATTGGTTGATGGCGAAGTCAAAGGGTCTGTTGTCGATGGAAAAACCGGGAGAGAAAGATTCAGAAGAGCGTCCAAGCCCACGAGTTGCATGGATAGATATTCCACAGCACAAACTCTTCAAAGCAACCTGAAAGGCCAGGACAGAGGTACGTGTAACGACCAAAAGGGAGATTGTGTGAATCGAGTCTCTGGTACTCCCCACGTCGACCAGCGAGAATGCCGCCAACATAGGCAAGGGAAGCGGGGAGGAGTGATGAGCCACAGTAAGGACTGCGCTGCAGATTCTGCCGAGGAGGTTGCAACCGGAAAGTCAACAGCCACGGGGAGTCCTCAGCGGCCAACGGCAATGTTGCTGTCCACGCTTCACACATATTCCCATCTGATCGTCTTCATGATAGCGGTGATCCCGTATGGGATGATCCACGGCGGATGGCATTCGTTTCTGGTCCCTAGGGCTATGGAAACTGTTACCTCCGTGTTCCACGCGGCGTCTCTAAGCATCATCGCTGCCGTATTCAACCTTGCTGGTCGGATGTCCGTGGCCGTTATGTCGCGCCGGTCGAGCAGTGAAGGACTCGTAGATGTGTTCATCATCGTAACGATTCTGAACGTCATCGCTCTCGTAGTCGACGTGATGGTCTTTAAGTACAGTGTAATGACGATGACGACTATGTTAGAGTCGCTCTCCGTTTCAGCTCGCGCCGTCTTGGCATCTGTGATCATCCAGCAACAATGTCCTTCCGAGATTTACCCCATGGCTTCCAGCGTAGAGGTCTTTACTGTGGGTCTTGGTTCTTTGGTCGGTACACTGCTTTCGGGTAGGTGCAACAGGTGCAACAGATGTAGGTTTTCCCGCCCAATTTCGCACTTGGTGCATGTGCAATGATATGAATGGGTCATAGAACAGTTTGCACACACCCGAAGCACACACACGGGTGCTATTTTCCTCGTTTTGGGACCATCCGATCGATAAGATTCTTATTCGGCCACTTATTAGTCAGTAAATAAAACGGATGAGTCCTTGAAAAGAAAATCAAATCATTACCAGACTAATTAGGTAGAAAAAAAAAAGAATCACGAGAAAGATATACGCATACAATGATTATATGGAGTACACCAATTTATGTCTGCTAAAACTGAATGCACAAATTGAACAATTAAAGGGATTAAGTAGTTTTTGTGAGAATCGTATGCTCTTTAACATTTCATATGAGTTGTTCCTAATTATCTCGTAAAAAAAGTTAAAACCGGAATCCCCATCTCAACCAAAACTATAATAGGGCCTACCAACCCTTTAAATGAAATATTGCGACGATGATTCTGTTGTTGTTGCTAGAATCAAGTGAATACATTAACCTAGCTCAAGGGAGCTTCAAGAGCCCAGTTGGTAGTACCAGGGAGGTGCTGGAGAAGGAGAGACAACTAATGCTCTCCTTTGAAGTCATGCGCGGCACCGCCGAGAAGTTATGCGTTCAACTACAGGTGTTACCCATGTGCTTTGACAAAAGGAAGCATCAATAATCGGGACTAGCGCTCTCACATCTAGAAATGCTTGCCCCTACTGCAATTCGCTCACTCTTTCAATGTGATGGCAGCAATGAATTTGTGTACGTTGAATAATTGGAGCAGCGAATCAAAATGCAGTGTAAATCTGACAATTTTAACAGCAAATAGTTTAAAAGCACGCTGGAACACGCTTTAGCGGAGTACTTTATTTGAAAGATCAAAATATCCCAGATTAAAAGATAGAAAACTAATATGCGGAAATGTGCGCATTCTAGAAAAATATAAGGTTTTTGAGAGGGCCTAATTTTCATTTCATTTCGATTTGCGCATTACGAAGAAACTAGAAGTACATGTTTTTGATACTGAATTCTTTCCTAAACTATTCTAAATCAATTCGAGTATTTCATTTAAAATTTTGCGGTGAAATAAAGCTTGTAATTCAACAAAAGGTGAAATGCGTTTAACGTCTCCGAACTTCATCTTGCAACTAGAGCGGTGCCGAGCATGACTTAAAAGCGTCGTGGAATGCTAGACATCCCATTTTAATGCCTTGAGTGGCCAAACATGTGTTTGCATGAATTACGAAGAGTTGCCACTCCATCTCTTTAACACCTCCCTGGTGTATCGATCCATGTTTGATGCCGCCAATAAGAAATATTTGAAGTATGTGCTGAACTGGAGCTGCCTCGCAGGATAGGAAGACAATTGATTCATGTGGCATCGCATCATGACTGTCACTCTCAATGGAAGAGTTGTCTTTATGATGGTAATTACTTTTCGCTGTCCCTTCTTATGAAACATGAGCGGTACATAAAGGTACAGACACAGGGATGTGCGAATAAAGATTTTTAAAAAATGAAGAAATAAGAATTGAAATTACTCGACTTTACATTTATTACACTAATCATAATCAATAGGCGTTTTCACATCAGCCCGATAAAAATCCAAGCTCGAGATATTTTTAATGTCCCAAGTCAGAAAAATATCGCGCTATTTCGAAACATCGGGCTAATGTGAAAACGCCTATTGAATAAAGAGCTACACTTGAAGATTGTACCATATCAGTTTCATAATGTCGGAAGTGATCAGAAAGATGATAAAATCGACTTTCCAGTAAGAATGCAGTTCAAATATTTTCACAACGTACAGCTTAGATTTACACTTTTTGACATAATCCTGGACAGGAGTTACTTTCTCTTTCATATGCGTTATCATTAGCTGAAATTTAATTTCCTTTGATACAAAAACAAACAAAACATAGCCTACATTATGTTAGCGTTCCAAAATTACTAGTACGTTTTCGCAAGCACGACGCGGGCGGGAGTTGAGCGTGCCGTGTGCGAAATTTGCTTCTGCGCATGATTAAATCCGAGAAACGTCCCGTCCTTGGGAAAACCAGTAAAGGCCAAAATAGCGTTCGGTCCCGAATCTGGGGCAGGAGTGGGCCAGCCAGCCAGTCAGCCAGCCAGCCAATCAGCGATCTTTTCCCCACGCCTCCGTCCTGTACAGGAAAGCGAAACTGCCTAAATATGGGGACAGGAGTTCGAGTACGGGGACTGTCACAGGTGATGGCTTCCGTGTATTCTCGGTCTTCCCGTCGTGTATGGAAAATTCATATCACTTTGCTCGGAAAGACGGCGGCATCGAACCCCGATCCTCAAAGTCACAAATGCACAGCTGTTTGAATATTTACAGCCAGTTGGAACTCCATTTCTCAAACCTCCTTGGTTGTGCTATGTACCGATTCAAACGCCAATTAGCGACTTTAGTTGCCCCATAGCGAATTTGAATTCCGAATGGCGATCTTAGCTGCATGCATGAATACCTATTGGCGATTTTAGCTGCCTTATGGATAATTAGAATGACGATAGGTAATTTTGGCTGCCCTCCCCACAAAACTGGCTGACAAATTTGTACTCTTCGATACACTGTCATGGCCATCGAAAAACTGAATGACCAATCAAGCATACTTTTGCGTGCACTGAGGTGCGATATTGACTGGAAAACCTAGACTATCATCCTCTGAGTAAAAATCCCGTACAAGCCAGTTCACGGTCCGGTTTTTAAATTCATTTATTTATTTATTTATTTATTTATTTATTTTTTACGCTTTGCTCACAAAACGTTTCCATTTGCTGGAGGCTAGGACTAGCAATAACTAAGTGAATTCTTGCCTGTGGAAGTCCGGGGGAGCAAGTGACTAATTCCGTGTCACACCATTCCGGGCAAGCTACGCGGGCTTGTGGCGAGGAGGTAGTTTCCAGCACGCGGGAGATTTTCCGCGGGAGAACAAGAATGTTTGCAAGTTTTGCATTTGTTTCTTACCTACTAGACGCGTGTTACTTAGCTTCTACTTGCGTGCATTCCGTGTGACCTGCGTGAGAGCTTAGAAACCTATATGTTTTCTGTTACGAGCGACTTACGAGTACTAAAGGCCGTGTCACACCATTCCGGGCAAGCTACGCGGGCTTGTGGCGAGGAGGTAGTTTCTAGCACGTAGAAGATTTTCAGCGGGCGAACAAGAATGTTTGCAATTTTCATTCATGCCTTGTCATACCGTACGGGGGAACTTCTGCGGCTTGACTTGCGGGGAAACAAATTTACTCTCCGAAGCTCTCCGCAGTTGGTCCGCACCTGACAGTATCTAGCGCGTAGTTGCCCGGAGGTGCTCACGCAAGTCCGATTTAACCGCAGCCAAGTTTTGAGCATGACCAAATTTTTTCCGGGTGAGTCGCGGGAATGCCCGTAGAGGTCCACGCAGAACGCCAGTAGGAGACCCTAATTAGCGGTAGTACTTCCCAGGCAATTCCCACGCAGGTACTTCGCAGTCCCGTATGCAGCCAAGATAATGAAATTCTGTGAGATTTCAGCCTTTCCATTAGAGGAATTCCTTCAATGAGTTGTCAGCCCCCACGCGATTGGTACAAAGGTCACACAGTATACCCGCAAGTTGTATTTAAGCAGAGGGCGTCGAGCAAGTAAGACACATGCACTGACTCGCCCAAATCCTTGTCTGCCCTCAGAAATTGTCCGGTATGCTGGAAAATTCCTACACGCAACATGCTCTCGTAGCTTGCCCGGAAAGGTGTGACAGGGCCTTAACACGGTTGCGGGTAAAAAAATATGCGTGCGCACCTCCAGGCGACTACTTTTGAGATACATGCTAGGTACTGTCATGTGCGGATCATCTACGGGGACCTCCGGGTAGTCAAAATTGTTCTTTGCAAGTCGCACGCAAGGCTGGTGTGACATGGCCTTAAGAAGTACCTGCGTTGGAGTTTCCGGCGAGGTGCTGCTGGTAAGGGTCTCCTACTGGTGTTCTGCGTGTACCTCTGCGAACGAACCCCCACGACTCACTCGGAACAAGTTTTGAGCATGCTCAAGGCCTTGACATGCCGTATCTGGGGAAGTTTTGCGGCTTGACTTGCGGGAAACAAATTTGCTACCCGGAGCTCTCCGCAGTTGGTCCGCACCTGACAGTACCTAGCGCGTATCTCGCCTGTAGTTGCCCGGAGGTGAGCACGCAAGTCCGATTTAACCGCAGCCAAGTTTTGAGCATGACCAAGTAGGACCAGTAGGAGGCCCTTAGCGGCAGCACCTCGCAGGCAACTCCCACGCAGGTACTTCGCAGTCCCCGTTTGCAGCCAAGATAATGACATTACGTGGGACTTTTGCCATTCCTTCAGAGGAATTCCTTCACTGAGTTGTCAGCCCCTACGCGACTGGTACAAAGGTCACACAGTATACCCGCAAGTTGTATTTAAGCAGAGGGCGTCGAGCAAGTAAGACACATGCACTGACTCGCCCAAATCCTTGTCTGCCCTCAGAAATTGTCCGGTATGCTGGAAAATTCCTACACGCAACATGCCCTCGTAGCTTTCCCAGAAAGGTGTGACAAGGCCTAAACATGGCTGTGGGTAAAAAGATTTGCGTGCGCACCTCCAAGCGACTCCGGGTGGAATACATGCTAGGTAACTGTCATGTGCGGCTCATCTACGGGGACCTCCGGGAAGTAAAAATTGTTCTTTGCAAGGCGCACGCAAGGCTTGCCCGGAAAGGTGTGACACGGCCTTAAAAAATCATCGTTTCTCAGCCGCGTTTCTAGGCTGTATGAAGAGAAACAGCCATAAATCGTAATACAATACATAAACTTTTATAAAGAACCCTCCACACTAGAGAATATCGAGCTAACGAATGCCCAACCATTATGGACTTACTATACATGGACCATGGACCTACAAGACCTTTCCGGGCAAACTACTCGGAGGTCCCCGCAGATGACCCGCACATGACAGTACCTAGCACGTGTCTCACCCGTAGTTACCCGGATTTGCGCACGCAAGTCCTATTCACCCGCAGCCGAGTTTAGGCCCTATCACACCTTTTCGGGCATGTCGGGCAAGCTAGGCGGGCTTGTTGCGTGTGAGGATTTTCCAGCACGCAGGACAATTTTTTTTTTTTTCAGGCGGACAAGGATTTGGGCGAGTTTCGCATGCGTCTTACTGCTGGACCCGTGCTACTTACGTTTTACTTTAATACGTGCATTCCGTGTGACCTGCGTGTCAGGCGCATGGGTGGCCAGTGAGGGCTGACAACTCGATGAAGGAATCCCTCTGAAGAAATTCGATATGACATAAGTTGTACAGAATGTCCCTAAAGTGGCCGCAACCGACTCTCAACTAACCAGCACAAAGGCAGGAACTGACTCTCAGCATGCACGCAATTTGCTCGTATAGCTCGCTCCAGATCTGAATAGCTACGCGGATATTGGCTGTTTCGACACCGTTCTTTGCCAGTAAAACACCCGTATTATGCTCGTAGAATGCCCGCAGATAACACGCGCTTCCGGTGCATAAGCATGCATCCACGGGCAACTTACGTATTTCAAGTGGGTCAACTGCATGTGACTTGCGGAAGCTACGGGACTCCTACTGGTGTTCTGCGTGTACCTCTGCGGACAAGCCCCCCGACTCACCAGGAAAAAAAAAAGTTTTGGTCATGCTTAATAGTGCCGGTAAATCGGACTTGCCTGCGCACCTCTACGCAACTACGGGCGAGATACGCGCTAGTTACTGTCAAGTGCGGGCCAACTGCTGGGAGGTCCAGGTAGCATTTTTTTTTTTTTTTTTTACCCACAAGTCAACCCACAAAGTTTCTCCAGACACGGTGTGACAAGGCCTTGAGCATGCTCAAAACTCGTTCCGAGTGAGGCGATTATTGATAGGGGTGAAATACAACTGTAGTTCGACAATAATGAGGTATATGAGAAAGAAGTTTGTGGTTGCTGAATTGCGTGCTAAACACGCATTTTCTGCGATACAGGGGCGTCACCAGCTTTCTTCAAGGGGGGGGGGGGTGCGTTTATATTTCTGCAGTTCCACTTCCAGGTTTCATCAGCTAACAAGCAAAAAAATGAAAATGAATAAATGAATAAGAAAGGCCTTCAGCGTAACTTTATGATTCCACTTCGGGGTTTCTTGAGCTTACAAAAATAAATAAATAAAAGGCCTCTTAATTTTGCTTTTGTTTTTGTTGTTGCACCAACGCACCCCCCCCCCCCCCAACTATCTTTCGTGATGCCCAATTTTAATGGAACGTTCTTCTCTTTTGATTATAGATATTCACCGCCGAACGTGTTTAGACCTTCTTTTTTCCAAAAGTTAGTGAGCGCATTAAAATTCACCAATTCAAATATACTTGTGCATTGTATGTTCTATAAATCTGGCGAAATGGAGTAGTAAAATAGCAAAATTTTCAAATTTGTTGTTAAATTACAAAGTCACGCATCCACTGTAAAAATGTACCGGAAGAACTTACATGTAGAATTTCACCGAGGATTGTTAAAACGTTTTACCGGGCTCTTGTTGAGATAATGCATAATATGCAAGATTAAATGAATGGTATAGTTTTTGTTGAGATGGGGCTTCATGTTTCTAGCCTTTTTTTTTTGTGAAATAATGAGAAACTTCTTATGAAATATTTAAGTGGGACCTCATCATCTTGCAAAAAGTTAAAAACTGAATGCTCATCTTAAGCAAAACTATACCATCCCTTTAATTTCCACACGAATACGAATTTCCACACCCCATGCCTTGAATAGTCAGGAAAGTATTCTTTCCTGGCTAGCAGTCATCTGATTGTAAAGATTCTTAGACCTGTTTTATCTATTATCTGTTTCCATCACTTTTTTCACTCCAGGCGTACTTGCAGACAGATTCAAGACTTACAACGTATCTTTCATGCTGCTGGCGGTCATCGAGGGACCAATCTTAGTCTTGGTAGTCATGTCTAGACTGCTGATGAGATGGAAAGACAAAAAGTAAAAAAAAAAATGGGGATATTGGAGTGAGTAGTTTGAGTCAATTGCGTTTACACTTCATTTATCTGTATGACAGAACACTGGCATTAAAATTTGTAGTGGATATCAGACTTGGATGTGTGAACACAAGGTCATTATGGCGATGTGGTATCGCAAATGAATGGTTTCGCTATACCACCTGTATTAATCTGTCGAAACGTTTTCATCACGTTTAATTTATTGAAGGTAGAGCAACAGAAGACAGCTAAACCCTGATCAATTAACGGATCCTTTCGTACATACACCATCTTTCCGTAAAAGTAAAAGTAAAAGTAAATTGAAGTAAAGTAACGTACAGTCAGACCATTATGTTATGTTACTCCCGCACGCAGTGCGCACGGGGCTGCTTCGTGCGGTTTCGCACGGGTGCGTGCGGCTCCGTGCCATTTCGTACGGCCTCGTGCGGGTGCGTGCGCTTCTGTACGCCCCCGTGCGACCCCGTGCGACCTCGTGCGCCTTCGTGCGCCCTCGTGCGCCTCCGTGCGGCTGCGTGCCAGTCAGTGCGCCTCCGTGCAGCTGCGTGCCACCGTCGAGTGCGTGGCACGGTACCGTGCGAGGTGTTGGCACGGTACCGTGCGTGGTGTTGGCACGCTACCGTGCGAATCCGTGCGAATCCAGCATCCTGCTAGTCCCGATGCGGGACTCTTTTCTTTTTTCTCATTCTCTCATACGCCATCATTGGCGGTAGCGCGAGGTCTTCTCGATCGCGACAGTCCTCGCATCGCGCGAGTCCACTAAGGCCCCCCCCCCCCCCCCCCAAAAAAAGAGAGAGAGAGAGAGAGAGAGAGAGAGAGAGAGAGAGAGAGAAAAGTTGTATTGGCGTAACATGAGATTTTCAAATAGGGTCGGGCGGGCTGATTTTTTTTTTACGTGCATTTTACGTGTACAACTCGTGCTCAGTAAACAGTCACAACTGCCGCACCGAATGTGCTGCGTTCCTCTATTCTACAAATCATTTATGGGGCCGATTTTACTGGAATTATACCCCTTCACAGAATTAAAAGATGTTGAAATCCCTATCCTGAATGTTATCACTTCATATTTTACTATTTTGAATGAGATAAGATAGGTGCAAATTGACCTCATGTGTACGATCTTTTCATCGCACACGGCGATCTCTATACAGTCCCACATATAGAGATGCGCGTAAGTTCTCCACAGAAGAACCTATGGCGAAACGCTGCACAATACTAGTACATTGCAGTCTGAATGCAAAGTATACACTGTATAAATCTTGATAGAACTAGCAGCACCCGTGGAAAACCACGGGTCTTAGGGGTTTTATTATTTTTTCCCCTCATAATAAGGATTATATACGATTTTGGACATTTCTATTGATGAAATAAAAGAAAAGTTTTCTCATCCTTTCGTTGGTAAAGTGTGCTCTCTTCTACCCATGACCACCACCCCCACACACACATTTCCACCCCCCCCCCGAACAAAATACAAAAACAAATATTCAGAGAAAAATAACCAAAACGACAAAAGCAAAACGGTATAGCTGAGCTGAGCAGGACCTCATATATAGACCCCTAGTGTTTTTGTTGCTATTGTACTGAGAGAAATAAAATATATTCGTCTTCATTTGCTCTCTTCTTTTTGTTTTTATCACCAAACCTTGGTTTAATAGATCATAGAACACCCCCCTTTTTTCCCCACGTCCGCACATGTCTTATGAATATGTATGTCTACATATTCTAACCCGTTTATCTCCTTCACCCTGTACATTATCATTACTGTAATTATTATTATTATTGTTACGATTTATATTATTATTATTGTTGTTATTATTATCATTATTGTTATTATTATTATTATTGTTATTATTATTATTATTATTATTATTATTATTATTATAGCAGCACCCGTGGAAATCCTCGGGTCTGAGTGGTTTTATTCTTTTTTCTCATGATACGATTTTGTACATTTTTATTGAAGAAATTGAAAAAGGAAAGTTTTCTCATTTCGTTAATTGTGACGCGCTGTCCTCTAAATGACCACCCTTCCCAAAAATTTAATATTACATTTGTAGTACGTGCCCTGCGATCCAGTCCATTGGTTGGGATCGTTCCCGCCATCATTATCATAGTTATCATTATTATTATTATTGTTCTTGTTATTGCTATTGTTATTTTGTGGGAGGGGAGATCATAGTCATTCGGTTTTATCATTTTATATTATTCATTGACATGGGGATGAATCAAGGGAATTAAGGAAAAAAGTTTATCGGTCAAGGATAGTGAATATCTTTTTTTCCGTCATGTCAAGGTTACTCTACGACTGATATACATTTCAAATAGCTTCATTATCATTGCAAATTCATTTTAAACATCAAAACAATCCTGTACCTGTTTGTGTCTCTTCCGCCCACTCTTAAGTTATAGATCATAGCATCCCCTCCCCATTCATTTGCATTGGCCTATTGTTTTATCATCATTATTTCAGTGTATTATTGTCATTGTTATTATCATTATTATTACTAAAATTATTAATATTATTTAGGGGAGAGGAGAGAGTAGACAGATGGTAGAGTCATAACATAGGAATGATCAACCAAAGGAGGCGGAAATGTTAATTTGTTAAGAATTGTAAAAATCTGTATCCCCCATTTTTCTGCTCTTGATAAAAAGCTTTTCTGAAGACAGTCCTGCGCAAACTGTCCAAAACTGCTCACTGCACTAACATACGTAATCTTGTGCTGAGGACTACTTCATATATAGACCCCTAGTGTTTTTGTTACTATTGTGCTGAGAGAAATGAAATATTTTCGTCTTCGTTTGCTCTCTTCTTTTTGTTTTTATCACCAAACCTTTGTTTGATGGATCATAGAACCACCCGCGTATCTGCTTCAGACTGTACATTTTTGTTATCATTATTATCATAATCATGAATGTCCTTCTTCTTCTGCTTCAGACTGTACATTATCATCATTATTATCATCATTATTGTTATTATTAGTATTATAACTATCACTATTATCATTTTTTTTATTATTATGATAATTATCATCATTATAATCATCATTGTTATATTTGAGGAGGGAGAGATCATTGTCATTGGAATCCGTGGGTCTCAGGGCCTCATATTTTTTCTTTAATATTTCTTTTCCCACGTTATGGGAGAAAGAAGAATATTTTTGTCGTCATTTGCTCCCTCTTTTTTATTTTTGTCACCAAAACTTGGTTTGATGCACCATAGAACCACACATTTGATGTCCACTTGTAACTTCAAAAATTGGCGGTCAGCAAAGCGAGGGTTTCCCCCGCGTCCGCTTGTCTCATGAATATTCATGTTTACAGCAGCCATGCATGCATGCAGTAAACGAAAGAACAGCGGCGCGTGTACTCTGATATGGAAGGGTACGATCGGCAAGGACAAAATTTAATTGGATATTTAGCCGTCCTGAACAGTCTGAGTACAATGATACCCGACTTGAGAGTGAACAAAATGACATACCTGAGCTGCATAGTATCCTGCAGTTGTGCAAAATACAATAAAATAACAGCGTTCGTTGTTTTCATTTGGGCACGCCAATAATGGCGAACGTCGCTGTACGTAAATGCCCTTGTACTTGTATGACCGCGCCGTGTATTATACCATAATGAGTGTACATATCACGCGCACCCAGATAGTGTTTCGTGTGACCATCGTCAATACATACACAGGCGCAGGCCACACACTGGCATACCGTACCCACCCGAGAGTACATTGTGTGCATGCCTGCGTGTCCGCCGGAAGATGTCAGAAATTTCGCTGCACCCATTATCTTTAGTATCCCACTGTCTCTGCAAGCTAAAAGATGCACTACTGTGTATCGAGAAAGTAGGAGTCCAGCGCAGGATTGGTGAATATTAAAACATTCGGCTCTTTCGTCACGCACAAAAATGCATTATGCATCTATCTGATTAATTTTTCTTTTCATCCTCGACGTCGACACGGAGGCTGAGAGGGGACGAAACCCGCGCCATTCGATGCAGGATACTCTCCTGCGGCCGACGGCACCGGTCGCAGCTGCCCGGAGCCGACGGCTCGGGAGGAGATAGACAAACCAGCAACGCCGGAATAAAACAGGAAATACAATGTACATAAGGTCGCGACAACAACAACAACTTCGCGTATTATATATATAGATACGCGTCCGTGTGGGAAACAGATGACATACTAGTACTTAGTACTGATCAAGCGAGGCTATGCGAGTCGAGTCGCAAGCTAGATCTCTTCCTCGTACATCCGATGTCCCCAGAGCCTTTTCCACTTCCGGGTTTTTGCGATCGTGATCGCAATCAACAAGATACTTGATATCGATAGCAAAAAAAAATAATAATAAAGAAAGTAGGGTCGGGTGTGTTACGCCAAT